>NW_027397069.1:48700146-48974245 GCF_003265705.2 Callorhinus ursinus
AGTGGGAGAGGGAGAAGCAGGCTTCCTGCCGAGCAGGGAGCCCGATGCGGGGCTCGATCCCAGGACCCTGAGATCATGACCTGAGCCGAAGGCAGACGCTTAACGACTGAGCCACCCAGGCGCCCCACAGGCTGCTATTTAAAAAGCAACAAAGAAGAAAGAAGGTCTTGGAAAATAAATATATCTTCCCTCCCCCCACAAAAAGGCGGCCCATAAAATATTTAGAAGATACTCAAGAAAACGTGTGAGATAACAGAAAAAATATGTGTACGCACACACACACGTGCGCATCTCTGCCCCCGTTCCTGGCACAGACATCCTAAAACCTTCGTAGTTTCCTAAGTATTTCCTAAGTGATAAGAGCATTAGGAGCATCTCTTGGTTTCATATTTGTCTTTGACCCCATCCCTCATACAGGGCTCCTAAACCCATATAAATTCCTAAGTGTTAAAAGCATTACAGCATCTTTCGTTCTAATGAGTCTTGCTGGATGGGCTCCAGGATGGGAACTGGTCACCAGAAAGACCAAGCCATGATTAGAAGCTTGGAATTTCCCAACCAGTCCCCTCCAACCCTCCAGAGAGGGGAGAGGGGCTGGATATGGAGTTAATTATTGATCATGCCTACATGAGGAAGCCTTCACAAAATCCCGGAAGTATGAGGGTTCTGGGAATTTCCAGGTAGATGAACTCCTCCACACTGGGAGGGTGACCCTATCCCAACCCACAGGGACAGAAGCACCTGCACTCAGGACACTGCCAGACCTCACTCTATGTATTTCTTCATCTGGCTGTTCATCTGTATCCTTTATCATATCCTTTAATAAACTGGTAAACATAAATGTTTCCCTGAGTTCTGTGAGCCACTCTACCAAAGTAAGGGAAACCTGGAAAGGAGCCAGGGGAACCCCTGATTTGTAGCCATGTTGGACAGAAGTTTTGGGTAACCTGGGGACCTACTACTTGCAATTTGGCATCTGAAGGGAGGGCAGTGTTGTGGAACTGAGCCCTTAACCTGTGGGAACCTCCAGATAGGTAATGTCCGAACTGAGTTAAACTCTGGGACCCCCAGCTGATGTCACAGAATTGGTTGGTGTGAGGCAAGTTCCCACACATCTGTTGTCAGAAGTGTGTGTGTGCAGTCACATGACAGGAAAGGAGACACTCTGGAGGGAAAGGATGGGGGATTTGTCCAACCCAATAAGCCAAGAAGGAGAAAAAAAGGTCAAAGATGAATTAAAGGAGAAAAATACTTTTTTTCCACAAAGAAGAAAATAAATCCAGGAGGCCTAGGATTTCAATAATAAGAATTCCTTAGAGAAAATGAAGGGAAATAAATCAAAGAAATAACACAAGAAAATCACCCAGAACCAGAAATGAGTTTCCAGACTGAAAATGAATATAAATGACCCTCACACTAGGGTAAATCATTACAAAATTACAGAATACCAGGGGAAAAAGGAGCTACTAAAACATTTTCAGGGAAAGCGGGATAAAGCCCTTATGTATAAGGAATGAAATTCAGATTGCCTTGGATTTCTCAGGAACCAACACTCAAAGGTAGAATAGCAATGCCTTCACAATTCTGAAGGAAAATTATTTCTAATTTGGAATACTTATTAGAAAATTACAAGGTAGGTGTGAGGGCTCAATAAAGATAGTTTCAGACATGCAATGACCTGAGCATGCATCTTCTCTTGGGAAGCCACTAAATAATACGCTCCGTCAAAACAAAGAAATAAAACAAGAACATAGAAGATAGGAGACCCAGAAATCAGGAGACCCAACATAGGAAAGCAAATAAGAGCAATTCCCCAGATGACCTTAAAACAGCGAGCCTCATCCTAGGCTGCACATTAGAATTACCTGGGGAGTTGTAAAAGCCCTGAGGCCCAGGCCACAATACAGCAGGATCTCGGAGGGTAAGACCCAGGCATCAGTGAATTTTAAAGCCCCTCAGGTGATTCCCATGTGTAGATGAGGTTGAGAACCATTGGGTGAAAGGAAACTCCCAGAACAGCAGCTGTGAAGGAGCCCAAATGAACAACCAGCCCAGGTTAAGGCAGAAGACTGCTACAAAAAAGGCTGTTTCCTGGAGGGAAAGGAACCCGAAACTGACGAGTTGTCTCACAGGCACAAAATGGAAAATTTTGTGGAAATTTGCATCAGAGACACTTGGTAGAACAGTCACAAAATCTGAAGGAAGGCATTCAAATAAATGTTCAGAGGAAACTAGACCAATGTTAGCAAAATTTTTGAAAACTTGTAAAAGAAAAAATGTAAAGTATACTAACTAGCTTGGCAGTGAGAAAAAAATTTATGTAGTCATAGTAAGAGAAAGCGTGAAATACTGAATAGTTTTATATTAGGAGAATGGAGGGGAACGAAAAATTAACAAAATCTAAACTTGATTAGTCAAGCAATAGCAATATATACATTGGGTAGATGAATCCAAATAACAAACAGCTAGGAGAGTGTGGTGGGGAGAATAGTGGCCCCCCCAAAGACGTCCACGTCCCAATGCCTGGAAGCTGTGAATGTCACCTTACATAGCAAAAGGGATTTTGCCGAAATTGAGGATTCTGAGATAGAAGAGGATCCTGGATGATCCAGGTGAGCCCAATGTAATCACAAGGGTCCTTACAGATGGAAGGCAAGAAAGTCAAAGGGAAGTGATGGGAGGATGAAAGCAGAGGGTAGATGCAGCCACATGCTGAGGGGCCAGAGTGTTGACAGCCAAAGGGAAGCTAGAAGAGGCAAGGCAAGGGATCCTCCCAGCCCCCACCTAGAGCCTCCAGGAGAAGCCAGCCCTGCTGACACCCTGATTTTAGCCCCTTCATACTCAATGCTGACTTCTGACCTCCAGATCTGTAATGGAACAAATCTGTGCATCTTAAGCCACTAAGTTTGCAGTAATTTGTTACAGCAGCAATGGGAAATTTTTTTATAGAGGCATAACTGACACATTATATTAGTTTCAGGTGTACAACATAATGATTCAATGTTTGTGTATATTGCAAAATGATCACCTCAATGAGCCTAGTTAATATCTGTCACCATACATAGTTACAAAATGTGTTCCTTGTGACTAGAACTTTTTTTTAAAGATTTTATTTATTTATTTGACAAAGAGAGACACAGTGAGAGAGGGAACACAAGCAGGGGGAGTGGGAGAGGGAGAAGCAGGCTTCCCAGCGAGCAGGGAGCCCGGTGCGGGGCTCGATCCCAAGATCCTGGGATCACGACCCGAGCCGAAGGCAGACGCTTAACAACTGAGCCACCCAAGATCTCTCTTAGCAACTTTCAAATACACAGTCGAGTGTTGTTAACTAGAGTCACATGCTGTGCCTTACATCCCCAGGACTTATTTTATAAGTAATGGGAAATTAATGCAAGGAGTTTAAAATATTGGGAGTGGGAATGAGGTGAAAAGGGTGCAAGGGACACAGGTCTTTCTTTAAGTGTTGACTTTTTTTTATTATGTTCAGTTAGCCACTGTATAGTACATCATTAGTTTTTGATATAGTGTTCAGTGATTCATTAGTTACATATAACACCCAGTGCACATCACAACACATGCCCACCTTAATACCCATCACCCTGTTGACTTTTTATTTATTTTTTTTAAGATTTTATTTATTTATCAGAGAGATAGAGCACAAGCAGGGGGAGTGGCAGGCAGAGGGAGAGGAAGAAGCAGGCTCCCCGCTGAGCAGGGAGCCCGATGTGGGACTCGATCCCACGACCTTGGGATCATGACCTGAGCTGAAGGCAGTCGCTTAACCGACTGAGCCACCCAGGTACCCCATCCTGTTGACTTTTTAAAAACATGTGACACATGGATAAAAGTTAAACCAAACTGCTCTAGGGCTTCTAAGGAGCGGAAGTGAGAGGAAATGGCTGGAAAGGCATGAGTTATAGAGCAGCGCCCCCCCAAACATTAATGTGTACACAAGTCGCCACAGACTATGTTACAATGCAGCTTCTTATTCAGGTCTGGAGTAGAGCCTGAGATTTGTCTATACCTCTGTAGGCTCCCAGGTGATGCCCGTGCTACTGGGCCACAGACCCCCACTTGGAGTAGCAGAGACCTAGAGTCTATGTAGAGAAAGGTATCATGCAGGGAGTGAGGAGGGCAGAGGGCAGAAAGGGCTTTGAGCTTAAGCTAAAGCATTTTGACTTTATCTTTGAAGATACAGGGAGCCACTGGGCAGTGGAACCACAGAATGAGATTTTTTACATTATTCTTCTCTGTAGAAGAGGAGGCAAGAGGCAACAAAGTGGACTGGAAACCATTTAGTGTATAACCAGAAATATTCAGTGTTAATGATTAGGGAAGGCATGATGATGCTGGGACTTCTGACTACACACACACACACACATACACACACACACACACACACACACTACAGAGAACTGTATCAATCCATGTGTAAGTAAACACTGCATCGTTTGTCTGAAGTTCTCTTATGTATCACTTAAAGGAATTTTCTTGTAGTCTTGATGGAATTACATAGTATTTATTAAATTCCCATCTGCCCATGGAAAATCTACATTTAAATAAGTGTGATAAGAACAATTGTCTCAGAAAAGTTGCATTATGTTAAAAATTTTTTTTAACTTGAAACCTTGCAGCTCATCACACCCCATATAAATGGGTACCACACAGTGTTCACATTCCATACGTTGACAATAATTGAGGCAAACTGCTAGTGTCTTCTTTCCGCATCACAAAAAGTGCCCTGTATATGTGGGACGTTCCTAAAGTGTCAGAAATGGTTCTGCAGAGCATTCTCAGAGCCATTCTATGCATATGGATTAGACAGAATGAGAAGAGTACAATATGGGGGAAAAAAGTCACTTAAGTATATTGAACACCAACAAATTATTAATAAGTTTGGTGTTGAAAGGGGAGCAGCCATTGAATGCAGCTCATCAAGAACCATCCTGGGTCCAATGCTGCCCCTTATTTTCTGTTAATAGCTCTGAGGATCGTGTGACTAATGCAATAATCAATCCACAGAAAACACAGCTCTGGGAGAAATGACTCATGTTTTGGACAACAATATTAAAATTCAGGATGATCCTGTTAAATTGAAGAAACGAGCCAAAAATCAATTGAGCAGGCGCCCACAGTTCTGCCAGGTGTTTCAGACCATACGATTCAGGAAGCCCTCAACAGAATCAAGCCCATCCTGGCAGCCAAGCACCCAGTTGATAACGCTTCCAATTCCTGTCTTCCCTCCCATCCCTCCCAGCCACAGGATATCTTATATAAACATAAAAATTTGAAGGATAGAAAAATAGATGGATGACTAGATGAGATGAAAAGGCTTTTCAGAGGCTGAAAGGTGCCCATAATGTAGATAACAAAGTACAGCGTTGTTTTATAGCTGAAGAAAGCAACATTTGAGGTCAAAGTTTCAGATCAGGTCATCTGCCTTTAGTCCCAACAATCTACAATATAAGGACACTCTATGCCCTTAGTCTTCATTCACTCAATGCCTCTTTATAAAGTACCAGATGGCAACCCTGCATGACATTCCACTTACCCAAGCTGAAGACTGTGGGACACGAAGAGCAATTTGACGGGTACTTCTGTCTGGCAACTCTGCGTCCAGTCTGCTCAGGAACTCAGCAGTTTTGCTAGCAGGAACACAAATATGTGTTAGTGCCTTCATGGAAAATAGAAATATTATTTATTTTGCCTTTGGATACTAGCCTAGACTTTTATTGGCTGATGACTGAAAATCTCCTGAGCAGAGAACAAAAGGTGAGTTGAGAACAAGGTAGTATAGAAAACCAAAACAAAATGCTATTGCAAGACCACATTCTTGAAGAAAATTAGTTTGAAAAATATAAAATTGTCTGTGAAATGTGAACCTATGATTTCATATTTTCTACTTTGTGTACTTTGACATGGAGATAAATGCTCTCTCAGATTCCACAGTGTGGGGTCCTAACTTCCCTTTTGAGCATCTAAAGCTTGACACTCAGACGTCACGACAGAACTGTGTTACACTGCATCCCCTGTGACTTTCATTCCACACGGGTTTCACATGGCCCTTCACCTACTTTCTCCTCTCATTTCCCTCATGGCTTTGACTGCTCTCAGGATACATAGCCCCTCCAATGCAGTAATTCTTTACCACGTATGGATCATGGCCCACCTCCCCTTTGAGGCAATGGGCCCTCTCCCTCCACACAGACAGACCCACACACCTTTGCATTTGATTTGTACCTCCCATGGAAGTTAAGAAGTGCTGCTGGTCTGGCCTGCATTTCTGACATCTCTTTTTAGCTCAGAAAGATTGGCCTAGAAATATCCTCAGTTCTAATAAGAAGTTCTTTGATTTTTCCCTTAAAAACTCAAACCACTGGGGGCGCCTGGGTGGCTCAGTCGGTTAAGCATCTGACTCTTGGTTTTGGCTCAGGTCACGATCTCAGGAACATGAGATCCATCCCTGAGACGGGCTCTACACTCAGCGGGGAGTCTGCTTGAGATTCTCTCTGTCCCTCTCCCTTTCTCCCTCCCCCTGCCCTCTCTCTCTCTCTCTCTCTCTCTCAAAAAATAAATTTTTTTTAAAAGAAAAAAACACCCAAACCATCACCCCTCCTCTCCTCTATGTCAAGCAAAGCACACTAGAATTGTTTCCTAGCCCTTACTTCAATGACTTTCCCATGCTGCCCACCATTGATCTCTATTCCTTTGTCCTTTCCTCTTGTAATTTGTGGGATTTTTACCTCTTTATTTCACATTCACAACCAAATACCTCATGGAGGCCTAATTTATATCGCACCAGCCCCTTGCAGCCTGCTCTCTGTCTGCGTCCTTCCCTCAGTTACCCCTCTTCTTCCCCCTAATATTTTAGTCCTACTGCTAGGATCCAATTCATCAAGCACTTAGGATGTGGGCATCAAAGGAAACACAACTGGTCTGGTAAAAATAAATGGTATCCAGCGGAGGTAAAATCAAAACAAGGAATTCAAAATTAAACAGAGATGCCCACATCACTTCAAATAATTACTTAGATAGAACATGGCATTTGAACAAGGTCAGAAGCTTGAGTTAGGAAAGGAAGAGCAAAAAGTTAAGCGATGTACATAACCCTGAGAAACATAAGGCTTCAGCAGTTGAGACAAACAGCCTCTCCATTTGTCTAGGATTGCTTATCTTGCCCAGAGTAGACAAGGAGACTAATGAAGTCGCAGAGTCTGGAAGCTGCCCCACTGTCTGGGGCTTTATGAAGTCATCAGTCAAAAGTGTTAAAAGAAGAGAGTTGCCAGAAGTTGGAATGAGATTCCTGAATATCCTTAGTTGAGTTCAGACATAGGAAAAGCAGTGAAAAAGAAACACCATGATAACACAAGGAAGGAACTTCAGGCCAAATTGACCGGCAGCCCTGCATTGTGTGCTGACGGTTGCTTCTTAACTGCGGAGCCAACCACTAGCCATGGCCCTTCTGCCTATTATCACTGCCCCACTTATGCCACAGGATTAAATCATAACGACGGTCACAGGAATACAAGTATGGGTCTGTGCAGAATGCGGATTATTCCCCAAGATTAAGTACACAAACAAGCCAAGTTCCAAGCTACTAAACTAACTGGTATTTCTCTACTATTTGTACAGTGCCTCGGTATATACTCTAATTTCCATATATTGGTTAAACTGAATTGGGATCCTTATAGGCACCTGTGGTCATATTTAATAAAAATAAAATACACAACCTCCCTGAGGGCAAAAGTAGGAGAATTTCCTAGTGGGAAGTCCAACAAGACTAAGAAGCCCAGACTGCAGCACTGAGTCACCTTCCCCTTGGAGTTTCTTGCCCTTTGTCATCCTGTGACTTTGCCACCTATTGAGGGGATGATCCTGTTTTGCTTTATCACTCTAACCCAAGCGTCAATAGAGGACTCCTTCCTTTATTCTCCACAGAACTGATGAAAGGATTATCAATAACTCAGACTTGGTTTAGATTTAGTTCACTCATGTCCAGCTTAAGATCTTCAAGGGTCCTTCCTGCTTGTTTTTAGGGTGATTCCTATAGCTTATCCTAAAAGGTGTCTTCAGGATACCTCACTTCAATATAACCCAGTTGCAGCAGAGAATTGCTAAATGTCCAAATTCATGTTCTCCTCTGCTAGTCACACAACTTGACTATATCTCCTGGCCTCCCTTGCAGTTGAGGTTGGCCACAGGGTCGAGTCTTGACCCCGAACATGAAAGGGAGTGATGCATACCCCTTCCAGGACTAACTAATTATAAACTTCCCACACATGCTCCTCCACACGTTTTTCTCCTTCTGGCTGGCTGGAATAAAGATAACCCCCAGCACAAACTTGGATGTTGTATATTGAAGTTAGGGAAGCCTATATTGGCTTGGTGCCTGCCTATATGAGTAGAGGGGGCCTCCACTCAAACTTGTTCACCCATGCCTTAAATGAGGAAGAAGAAAACCCCATATTACTCAATCTATCTCTCTCTATATATATTTTAAAGTCTATTACAGCTCCTAGTGTACCCTCATAACACAACACAAAGAAATATATACAAGAGAATCATTTCTCAATTCAGGTGATCAATTCCAAAACTACAAGAGGCAGCCAAGAAGAGTTGAGGAAGAAGAGAAAAAAAGGATTCTCAAGGATTCAGCTAGGCAGCTTAGGTATTTCAGAACCTTAGTCGGGGAAGGGGAAGGTGGGAAAGGGGAAGAATCTGTTCATCCTTGAGCTTTGTCTTCCTGTCAGTTCTAGAAGCTACCTAGGCCCAGAGTATAAAAAAGTATGATAACCTTCCAGATGCTAGGGAGGGTGTCTTGCAAAACTGGTCCCTTTATAAATTGCTAATGGAAGGGAAAATTGATGTTACCGCTTCAGAGAGTATTTGACAATACTTGGTAGAGTTGAATATATGTATCATGTCTAGGTGCCTACTCTAGAGAAAATCTTGCATAGGTATTTAAAGACACCTGAACAGGGTCATTTAATCCAGCACCATTTGTAAGAGTCTCAGAGATGGAGAGAAGGAAGATAGAGGGAGCTGGGGGTGGGACAGGGGTGGAGGAGATGAGAATGGAAAGGAAGAAGGAAATGAACTAGATCTACATCAAGAATCAATATGGTTCAATTCCAAAAAACAGTATCCAGTGGGGGGAGGGGGGAGTTGTGAAAGTATGATACAGTGATCAAAATATCTGAAGGACACAAACAATAGTCTGAATATATGAGTAGAGGGGGTTGTGTGGTTTCATATATATGTAATAAAATTGGAAAAATGTACATGATGAGAAAAAGGAAAGCAGCCCAAAACATCTGGGAACTGTTCTGACACATCTACACCTCAATGTTATTACAAACTAATCTGACTAAGCCATGTTGTTCTACTAATGGACATAAATGATCCCACAGAGCATCCACTTCACACAAGTACATCTCACAAATTACCAAATATCCCCCATCTTGCTAAATGAATGGTGACTTCCTTACCAATTACAGCTTTATACTCATCTAGGCTGTCCTTCCTATGGGTAAGATTTATTGAGACACCCAAACATAGAATTGTCCCCACATGCTGACAATGCATAATCCAGAGCCATCCCCTGCTTCTTTAGACCCTTCCCAAAATTACCCAACCAAAACCTAAATCCCCATCAGTTATTCCTAGCAGCCTTACTGAGCTATCCCTCCATTTCTTATGGTGTGTTTTCTTTACCTGCAACAAGTAATAAAACACAGCATGTTCAACTACAGGTGTATCCCTGGTGGTCTTTGGCTGAAGGGCACTGACAAGTGTTACATACCAGAACAGCTGTTACTGCTAGGAGAATGACAGAGGGATGGGGGGGAAGAGTGAAAGGGTTCATTCATCTCCAGGCCATTTGAATTTCTTTTTAAAAACGAACCACATGTAAGCAAAATCTTAGGTATGACTTTAGTGGTTGATACATATTTTCTGTGATTTTGAAATGTTTCTCCAAAAGAGAAAAAGCATACACACCATTGTGGGGCATTCTGGGGAAAAGCTTTACACATGCCATTCTAGGTTCCTTTGAACAGTAATTTCCAAAATGCCAATAGGAAGACCTGTGTGAGGCTGGAACCATGAGAATCATCTATAGTGCTTCTCGGAAATTACTGTACTCAAGACTTGGACTTTCTAATTCAGCATACCTGGAGTAGGATCTGAGAATCTATGTTTCTCAAAAGCACCCCTGTTGATCTTGAGAACTACTATAGTCATACAGATGGATATTTAATATGCATAATTCTCTTAGGTCCATGTGATTCTGACTTAAGATTAAATCATGCTATAACACTCATTTGAAAACAAAACCTCAGTGTGTCTTAGGAGCCCTTCTATATGAGTACTATCTAACAATACATTCTTCCTGTCTTTCACAATAACTTCACAAACCTGAACTTCCCCATCGTGAAGGTTAGGTGATCAAGTAATCATTCTTACATTCACACATGCATTTGTGCAGGCAACAGATACTTCTTTAGTCTCTGCTTTGTGCTTAGCAATATGGGTTATCAGATAAACTGAACAGATACTGTTTTGCCTGAGTTAGTTTCATGTAAGTGGGTGTGAACAAAAACCATTCATACAATTGTAAGCACTCAGAGCTAAATCAGTAGGGAAAAATTTGAGGGTAACAGGATATTAGAATAGTCCTAAAGTACCTCCCACAACTACAAAGGGAAAAAATAACTTTACAGTGGAGATTACCACAACCAAGTAATGAGTGTTAACATCACCAATAATGAGGACATCAACATCATGTACCCTCTGATATGATGCTCTGAGGACACAGCATCACTTCTTAGTATTCTGAAAATTAAAACCTCAGTCTGATCATAAGAAAACATCAGATAAACCCAAATTTGAGGTACATTCTACAAAGTAACTAACCAGTACTGACTGAAAGTGTCAAGGTCATGAAACATAAGGCAAAAATGAGGCACTGTCACAGACTGGAGGAAATGAAATAGTCATGACCACTAATTATATTATGTGATCCTGAATCAGATCCTAAAACAGAAAAAGAACATTGGAGAGAAACTGGTGAAATTCTGATAAAGCCTGTAGTTTGTAGTGTTATATCAATGTTAATTTCCTAGCTTGATAATTGTACCATGTTTATATAAGATAGTAACATTAGGGGAAGGTAGGAGAAGATCTTACTGCAAAACACTGTACAATTTTTGTGACTTTCTCTAAACTGAAAATTATTTCAAAAGAAAAAAAAATCTCCCTCAGATCTCTTCCTTACCTGAAACCAAGACTATATCTTAAAGACAGTGCTTTCCTCCACGTTCCCTAAATGGAGGCATTTTATTTCTCATACTACATTGTCCTCAGTGCCTAGTGGTGACACAGGCATCTTCTTTGCTCCCCGGGCTACTGCAGACCATTACTTCTCCCCCTCATCACTTGCAAAAAAGAATGTCTGTTCCTGTAGTGCTCCTGACATCAGTATACCCTAAGTTCTTACCCTCTTTGCTCCTGCCACACTCCAAACCGTCTGGTCAACCAGCTCTCAATTCATTACGACTAGCCTTCCTCCTATCTCAACTAGTGTCAGTGACATGGAAGTCCTTGATCTCCTCCCTGCCTTCCAGCCCCTAGGCTGGAGGGTTTGGGGCTTTTTGTTTTGTTTTGGTTTTTGGTTTTGTTTTGTTTGTTTGTTTGTTTTATTTCCTCCTCTCCAGTAGCTCTTCATTCTGCCTCAGCAACACTCCTCAAGTCCTACCCTAGATTTTATCATCATTAACAAATATCCTCCCTCCAACATATGAAATGACAGATCTCACTCTTGGACAGAACTTTCTGTCATTCCATGTTCTTTGCACAAACATCCTCACTACACTAATCTTCTAGCCTCTTTGAGATTTCCAAACCCTTGTTTCCTCCTTTCTCACCATCAGTTCCCATCCATCTTTACTTATTGGGCAGCTTAGAGTCCACAGTCCATTTTTACAATCTTTCCTTTACAAATGCCTTTAATTCTCTCCCTCCTCTTTCTCAGATAAAGTCAACCATCTGCATGTGTACCAGAGCAAGTGAATTAAACTTGGGGAAAAATAACATATCAGGTGTTTGGGGATGGTAGACATGGAGGAGGATGGAGGAGTGGTGGGGTCAATTGTCTTCACTTGAAATTCACGAACACTGACATCACTCTAAACTGAGCCAACACCAACTCCTACCTGGACTCCGGCAGTAATGTTGTCTCTAGCTTCTCCATTTCCATTCTTGCCTCCTCGAATCTATTCTTGACACAGCAAACGGTAATCACTTCTTAAAAGGAATAAACAAGCTTCTGACGGCTTGCCCCCTCTAGTTAAAAATAAAATCCAGATTCTGTGCCATGGCCTGCATGATCTGTCTGGCTCCTGCCTATCTTGGCAAATTCAAGATCTCTCATTCCCCACTTCAACCCCAATATACCAGCTTCCTTGCAGGTTATTGAATACACTGTGTGCTGATCCCTCAGCCTAGGACCTTCTCCCCTGGTTCTCAGCAGAGCTCATTCTTTCTCATGCTTTCATCTTCAGTTCAAATATCATTTTCTCAGAGATTCAGGTCTTCCTGATCATGCTAAGGAGATTCTCCCTCCCAGTCCCAGAATTCTTGATCACTGGTAGAGATCGCTATCTTCACCACTATGTTCTCCCACAGGAATTATAGTCTGTTATCCTATATATTTCTTGGTTAGCTTGTTTATTATCTGAATTTCCACATTTGGTTATGGGGCAATATTTGTTTTATTCATAATACATACCTAGAACCTAGTAACCTGGTAGAGTGCTTTGCCAATTTTTCTAGAGTTGTCTTTTTCTTATTACTTTGTAGAGTTCTTTGTGAAATCAATCCTTTGTCCATTACTCTTGAGGCAGATATTTTCTCCTAGACTCACTTGTAATGTTGTTCACCGTGTCTCCTATCATAAATTTTTTCTGTAGTCTGTACTTTTCCTTATAGCTTCTGAGTTATGCGCATGACTTATAATTTCTAAAAACATTCTTCATTACATTCTAATTTTGTGGGTTCAATACAGTTTGTCAAATTGTCTTTTTGATACCGATTTGAAAGGATACTTTTATCAATAGCTGAGGTCCTAAATACTAAATGCCCATATACTCACAGGCCTACTTGTAAATTCTCTTTCATGGAATAGATTTATTTACTACAATGCCAATAACACTTTATTACTGCCATACTTTTATATTACATATATGATACCTGGTACATTAAGCCTCTCCCAAGTCCCTTCAATTTTTCATTTTTAAGTTTATCTACTTTTTTAGTATTTTCTCTTTAAACTTGGTTTATCAAATTCCACAAAAGGCCTGTTCAGGAGAAATATCTTTATAATATTGATTTTTTCCTCTTATAGTAAATGGTATATATTTATGTTCATCTTCTTTTAGGTATTTCATTTATGTAGGGTCTATTTATTAGACTTATAGCCACCTGATTTACATTGTGGATGATTACTTTATATGGGATTTTTCTTTCAATTATATTTTATAATGGGCTTTTGATGGTATATAAGAAAGACAAATGTTTGCATATTGGCTTTAGATCCATTCATGTTAGTTGAACTATTTGTACCAGTTCTAATAATTTTTTAGTTGATCCCTTTGGGATGTTTTAGACGGACAATCAGAGACACTTACCCCTTTTTGAGCCAATATTGAGGCTCTTTATTTCTTTGTTAGAAATAGAAACAGTCTCTAGTTGCAGGTCAGTAATAACAAGCACTCTTGTCATCCTGTTCCAGACTTCACTGGGGAAGCTGGCTTTCTTCCTAGAATTTCAAACAAAATCTAATACCTTCCTTGAAGGTTTAGTAAAACTCATTGGAAAAGACCCAGCTGGGCCTAGGGTCTTTCGTAGGTAAAAGTCAAACTACATTTTCTCTTCCATTTATAGTTTTTATTCTATTCAGGCATTAAGTCTAACTGTATATATTTTCCCTGGAAATACTTTTTTTCACCCAGATTTCCTCATTTAACAATTAGAAGTAAGACATAGTATTTTGCTCTTCCAGAATTTTGGTTATACTTCCTTTCTTGTCCTTGCAGTTTTTTTTTTTTTCTTTTAAAATCAGACAAGTTCTGGGGCACCTGGGTGGCTCAGTCAGTTAAGTGGCTGCCTTCGGCTCAGGTCATGATTCCTGGGTCCTGGGATTGAGCCCCACATTGGGCTCCTTGCTCAGCAGGGAGCCTGCTTCTCCCTCTCCCTCTGCCTGCCGCTCTCCCTGCTTGTGCTCTCTATCTCTCTCTCTCTGTGTCAAATAAATAAAGAAAATCTTTAAATAAAATCAAATCAAATCAGACAAGTTCAAAATTTGTCTGAAATTTTATCAGAACTTTAAAGACTCCAGTTTTGGGGTTAATTTACAGATGATAAATACCTTTTCTACCTTACTAAAAAAATTTTTTCTGTATTATCCTCCCATCTCTTCCATTTCTTTGTATTTATTTTATGGTTATAATACTAAATAAAATGCTTTGGTTTTTTATTTCCATTTTTACCAAATGCTTTTAAAACTCTACATTTTCTAAATAATTTTGTAGCCACATTCTGTAGATTTTAACATGAAATACTTTAAAATTTGTATTCTTTTATCCCTAAATAATTTATAATTTGAGTTTTGGTTTCAATTTGTACCATAACAGTCATTTAGAGAAGTGATTAGAAAAAAAAAATTAAGTGAATAGATGTTAAAGCTTCTTATTACTTAATTTCTAACATTATTAGATTTTTCTTAGGAATGGTGGCTTTCTAGGATTTGGGAGTATTTGGGGGATTTTTGAGAAACTTTGAAACCTTAGTCAGGGCCAATTGTAGTTACATCAATATTTGTAAAGAATATATATATATTTTTTTTTGAAGTAGACTCCATGCCCAGTGTGGAGCCTAACATGGGGCTTGAACTCACGACTCTGAGATCAAGACCTGAGCTGAAATCAAGAGTCGGACACTTAATCAACTGAGCCATCCAGGCACCCCAAGAATATGTATTTTCATAAACTAGGTACAACACTTTATAACTGTCTATATAATCATACTAAGCCATTGTTATTCAAATCTTCTATTCCTTATATTTATTTTTTGGTTCATTTGATGTGTTCATTTCTGTGGAAAATTAGCTAAATTAAAAGGAAAATTTGACAAGCCCATTATCTATATTACAGACTTAAGCAGTTTGCTTTATAGATTTCAAATTGATAAAGATTCATAATTCACATTATCTTTTGGGTTACATATTTTATCTCCAGAAAAGACCTTTATCCTGTTGAATGATTTTCACCTTGAATTCAATTCTGTCTCCTACTAATAGTGATATTAATTAATCTGCTTTCTTTTGTTAGCATTTATGGTTATATTTTCCATGCCTTTACTTTCAACTCTTTTGTTTTGCGGCATCTCTTGTAGTAGCGTATAGCTAGAGTTTCATCTTTTTATGTGATCCAAGAGCATTTCTTTTAATAAGGAGATTTGGCCTATATACCTTTTCTGTGATTGCTGACTTAAGATTTAATTTATTTGACAGAGAGAGAGAGAGCATAAGCAGGCAGAGGGAGAAGCAGGCTCCCCACTGGGCAGGGAGCCTGACAGGGGGCTCGATCCCAGGACCCTGAGATCATGACCTGAGCCAAAGGCAGACGCTTAACCGACTGAGCCACCCAGGCGTACCAAAAGGTGAAGAAAGTGCCTCTGCCTCTCAGAACCGCTAGCTGATGCTTTTGTCAGTAGCTATCTGGCGCTGCTCCCTGCATTTTTTTTTTTAAGATTTTATTTATTTAACAGAGAGAGAGACAGCCAGAGAGGGAACACAAGCAGGGGGAGCAGGAGAAGCAGGCTTCCCACAGAGCAGGGAACCTGATGTGGGGCTCGATCCCAGGACCCCAAGATCACGACCTGAGCCGAAGGCAGATGCTGAATGAGCCACCCAGGCGCCCCACTGCTGACTTGTTTATAAAACTTCCACCCTCCTTTCTGCCTTCTGTTGTAATGATCAAATTTTCATTATATTCATTGTATTTCACTGCTGTATTTTTTTCTCCTAAAGTTTTTATGTTATATAGCCTATATATCCTGTTGTGTATCTTATAATCCTGTTATATTTGTACATATAACTGAACACATAAAACACGTATCACTTAGTCTTCTATCAATATGTAGAATTCACAAGCCTTTCCTCATGCAAAGAAAAAAATGCTTATGTTACTTCCTATCTCCCTCTCTTTCTTGTGCCTTTTCTAGCACTAAAATCCTCTTGATATTAATTTGATCATGCTGATTCTTAATTAAAAAAAGATAAAATCCATCATATACTTGACTATAAATGTCACTATCTTCTTTGTTCACAATTATTCTGATATCCTCTCTCTTCCCTTTTCTTGGATTATTTGTTCATTTTGTGGTACTTTTTTTCAGTAAGGATCTTAGAACTCACACAGAAGTGACAAAGTTGGCTCTGCAGGTAGCTTGTCTCCAAGATGGGGGTGGGCCACATATGACCCCAGGTACCGTATATTTACCAGAACCACTTTCTGGGCCCCACAGCCTTAGTAAATCTTATGTGTCAAAAAGACATTCTTAGGGTCTATTCTTGGGAACAAAGGCCAGAATCAGCTGGTCCCTCTCATACTTCTCCTTGTGCTGTCCTCATTTGCAGTTACTTTGAACTTTGTTTAGTTTCTCCCTCCAAACACGATACTAGATGTCTTACATGGATTATATTGATTAATCTTCTTTTGAATTAGCAACTTTTACTAGTCCCACCCCATGCTCTCCACGAGGAAACAGAGGCTCAAGGAGTTAAATAATGCTCAGCTAGTGAGCAGACGGATTATAGTTTGAGCCCAAGTAGTCTGATCCCAGATCTGCCCGCACAAGAAGAGAACACTTGACCGGACCAGCTTCCAACGATAAGATAATTAAGTGAAACTAGTTTATAAATAAGACACTAGTCAACTTTTATCTTTTACCAATTATTAATTACATATCGAGAAGGCTAGACGCTGCCCCTGACATCCAGGAGCTGGCCTGGCACTCAGAGCTAGGCCTTGGTGTTCTCCTGTTGGAAGCAATTTCACACAGTATCAACGTCAAAAGAGGTCACTCTGTGACTGTGATGGATCCTGACAAACAGAAGACCACTCGTTAACATGTCTGAACAAAGGTACAAGAACCTCGTCTAAACCAAAGTGACCAAATACCCCCAATTCCTAGCTAATATGTGTGACTGCCACTTCTTTATTAATTACATTACCATTACAATTAATCAGTCAGGTCTTCCCTCCTTTTAGCTAAGATTAAGATACCTAGGGGCTCCTGGGTGGCTCAGATGGTTAAGCATCTGCCTTCGGTTCAGGTCATGATCCCAGGGTCCTGGGATCGAGTCCTGCATCGAGCTCCTTGCTCAGCGGGAAGCCTGCTTCTCCCTCTCCTTCTCCTGCTCCCCCTGCTTGTGCTCTCTCTCTCTGTCAAATAAATGCAAAAAGTCTTAAAAAAAAAAAAAAAAGATTAAGATACCTAATCACAATCACTCCTGCCTCCATTCAACCCAGAACAAAGCCCTGCTTCCTCAAAGCCTCCTCCAATCACCTGACACAGACCCAAATCCTAGCATGGTCTGATATCTTCTTACCAAGGTGGCCACAGTTCCCCCACGGTATGGTTAAGGAGTTTGGAATTCATCTGATAAGAAATGGGAAATAACTGAGGGTTTTAGAAGAGGGTAGAGACATGACTAAAGTTGGGCTTTAGAAAATGAAATCGACAAAACACGTGAGGTAACCAAAAGAAAAAGACAGTGGGCAAAGATGGTAATGAAGCCGTCCCAGTAGTCCAGGGGGCAGCAAGGAGACAGAAGCCATAATGCAGGTGGCATGTGATAAATACCTACATGAAGGTGGTAGCAGTGGGAATGAAAATGAGTTAACGTGCACCAGGACATCTGCCGAAAGAATCAATAGTGGGTAGAGATTTTGATACGGTCTTAACCATCAGCACAATTTAACATTCACTAGGCAGGGATTCTCCCAGATCAGATTTCCCATAAAATATTCAGTCTTATTCTGAACAAAATAGGGGATTTTTCTATCTATAAGTCCACTTCATTAGCATAAGACAGAAAGTTATGAATAGGATGACTTTGGATTCACCTTACTTGGATTATAAAATGTGAAGTTGGATTTAATCCTACTGTATGGATAAGGGATCGATTTAGCCCTTAAGTGTCTTTTGGAAGCTCCCATGAAGGGCATTAGAAGTTTTGTGAGCGTATTAGAAGGCAAACTTGGGCCTAAGTGTGCATATTCAGCGACCTGCCTGGGTCCTCCACTCTAAGAAACTAAAATAGATGAAAATGTGCCCCCGAGGAACTAATCATACTATTATTTAAATGGAAAAGAGACGCATGGTTCTGATGGTGGAAACGGAGTAAACTTCCCAACCTTGCAAATGAAAGGCTGAGCTGAAGGTGGTGCTTGGCACTTTAGGAACAGGAAGGTCCTGTTTTGGAATGAACATGGTTGCAAGAGCTTTTTCAACTGGGGTTTCAAGAATTGAGCCCCTTCTCCCCTAGAAATATTAGAAACAGTATCTAGGAATAGAGTACAGCCCAGAGAGGTCACAAAAGCCCACAGACCCTACAGTAAGTTTAACTGCGGAACTAACTCAATGTCAGACCTGGAAGAGGATGGCATTCATATACGATGAAAATCAGAGGAAGCACACATACTTCCTCAATTCTTCTTTCACCTACTCTAGGCAAAATTTAGATCTTGGTAGGAAGAAACGCATCTGTTTACTCCCATCCTACGTGAGCCGCCCCCCCGCCACCGATTAAATAGGCTCAAAATTCAAACCTATCTCTCCATCTATCCAAAAGACATTATTAGAAAGATGACTACAACCCTCAAAATAAGCTACCATTCAAAATTCTAAATGCTGAGATTTTACTCAAGTGTTTTAAATCACCTAAATCCCAACATCCTCCCTTTGATTTTTTTTTTAAAAGCACAGCCAAAGGTTCATTAACTATTACTTCAAATGCTCAAATCCACCAGTAATATTAATAGAAAAGACCATTAATAGAAAAGGCCACATTTTATAAGTACAGAGAGTAAAAATAATGGTGAAAACTACACCAGGGTTAGAGGCCTATTTCTACCCTCTGCTTTCATGCTCAAGAATCCTAGAACTAATTCTAAATTGTGAAATGAATCTGTCCCCAGCCAGAGTAGCAGACTTAATGCACCATTAATCTGGTCTGCTCTCAGCTGCCAATTGAAATAGTCACAGTCATTCGATTTTTAAGGAAAAGACAGTACTGCAGAAGTACATTCCAGAGGTCTTTTCATAAAAGCCATCCTGTGTGCTCCATCTGCACACGCAATCTGCTGTGTATTTCCAGCCAGCTTGCATGGGCAGATTAATGCGTACAATTAGAAAGCAACCTCACAGGCATTCAATAAACTGCCTTCATTATTACACTCAGGAGAGTCCCTTTGGATGTCAATAAAAGCCTAGTTTTCTGCCTGTTAGCTAAATAATTGACAACACTAAAAATAATCAGAAGCAAATGAACGAAGTCAGGAATAAGGTGTTAAGAAAGAGCACATTAAGATTCTCATGGTGGTGCCCCCGGATGCTATCATGAGCTTTTTCTCCAGCAGCTTGGATTTACAGTCTGCTCAAGTCCATGGATGCTCTTCTGCACAAAACAAACAAACAAACAAACAAACAAACAAAAAAACACCATTCCTGGTCTGCTATTTGAACCACATATCACAGCATGCTGAAACTAGCAAGGACGTGAGGTATTGACTAGTTTGAAAGAATTTCTTACTTGTGTTTCTATTTTGTGTTACTTGGTTTGACAGCTTCAGGAGAATCTAATTCTTTTGGTGGGGGAAGGGGGCATTGGAGAATGTGAAATAGGCTGGTGAAATCTTTGTGCTATTAGAATTCTAACAGCTCCCCTAGACAATTTTTGAACCATAAACCAACTATAAGAAGGTATGATAGAGGCTTGTTATGCCGAGGATCCATGTTTTCCAAGAAGTCCCTTTCATATTTCTAGCTATATAATGATCATTCATTTCATGAGCTATTTGTCTTTTAATTTCAAAAGTAATTCAAAACAAAATAATCTTTAAAAAAACTCACATATATTTTATGTTCCTCAATAGGCTTTAAAAATCAATTTGAGATACTTCTCATTTTTAGTCAACTCCTTTTTCCTGGTTAACTGGGACTTTCATGATAAGTAGAAGAAAGAGCAAGAGTGAAATGTGTGTGTAATTGAATTAATCTCCCCTGATGGTATAGGAGGTGGTTGAGGGTAAAACTCTTTTTTTTTTTTCTTTCAGAGAAAAGGGTGCTTGATCTCTAGTATTTAGTAAAACACAACTCAAGAAGCTGGAGACTATGAAAGAAAGGCACGTGGGTGACATAACCTCCCATGTCCTTTAGACTCTAAGAATCTCTCATCCTTCACCTTACCATGCTTAAAAGACTCCAGTAAATGGGCTTGTTCAAATTCCTAGTCCTATACCTAAGACCCTTCATTGGTAAGCAGCTCTTTACTTTTCCAGTGAAGCTAGAATGACACAGGATAAATACATTTGTCTTTATTGTCTCTCTAGCCTACTGCTGTCCCCATGGCATCCCCTTGTCTCCTTCAACTCCTCTGGCTGGCCTAGAAATACTTCCATCCATCCTATACCAATGAACGGAAAGGCAATAATATATTAACACCCTTGATCTACTGCCTCTCTTCTGCCATCTCTCTCTCTAAGACTGCTTCTCCTTAGCTTCCCACCAGCTCCCTCAGCCCCATACCAGTTTTAGAAGAACCGCAGGGAAAAGCAGGCTATGGATTCTATGACTCAAATGAGGGCAACATCTATTTTAACTTAAGAAAGATAACGTCACTCATTGGCACGTCTACCCAACCCGTTCCATCTCCCATTTTTCTCACCTGGGTAGCAGAAGACAACCAAGTACCTCACTTGCTAAGAGGCAAAGTAAAGCATTGAGAAACTCCTTCCCACTCCTTCCCTCGGAGACTTAAAGCAAGAAAGAGCTGCTTAGGATGAGGCAGGATAATTGCCGTGAAATGAGAAAACCAGAGGACGCAACATACTTTAGGGTGTCACATACGCTCACCCCAATATGAGAATGATCTTAAATTCTAAAAATGAGGTACAACAATGGGAAGAGAGGAGAGGAGGCAGTCAGATAACAACCCACCTGAAAGTGGAGGCCAATTGCCAGTTCTGGGTGGGACCATAATAGTCTCTACATAATAGTGACTACAAAACAGAAGTTGTCTGATGCACTCAGCAAGGACCTCTGTCCATAGTTCCATTTCCATAAAATTCAGGCACTTGTATGCCATTTATGTGAAATATTTTATTTAAGCCTTACAAATGGCCTATGGGAGAGATACTGTCATCCCTATTAAAAAAAAAAAAAGAGGTTTCGTACTCTGTCTGAGGTCACAGTTGGGGAAGGGAGCTAGGACTTTGAATCCAGATATGCTTGGTTTTAATTCTACCAAATTTGGAATTAACCTAGGTTAATTTCTAGGTTATATATATATATATATTCCTAAGTTATAATAAAAAATATGGGTTTTGGCTTTTTCTATTCTATTAAGCAGCTTACAGGTAATCTAGCTACTTAGAGTTAGGACAGGAGCCTATCTTTAAAGCCTATATAACAGAGTAGATTACCTACAATACAGCACATAGTAGTTGCCCTATACATATTAGCTGCTGATATTCACAAGTCCTACTAGAAAAAGTACCTTGGTGGATGACCACCAATTGGGAATTTTGCCAATAATTGCTAAATTATTTCTCAATTTTTGTCTACAAAAATACAAGTGTGACTAGTCCCCAGTCCATTAGATAAACCCCTAGTTAGTTTAGATTCTGCTTGGGTCCTTCTTTTCAAATATCATCTTCTTTATATCAGTGTTTTGAAAGTCGACATTATCAGAAGTACCTTGGATCACCAAAGAATCAGCCCTCCTAGTTATTTAGAATGGGGAATTTCTCAAATTTAGCAGTATTACTTCCTTTTTTTTTTTAAGATTGTATTTATTTATTTCACAGAGACACAGCGAGAGAGGGAACACGAGTAGGGGGAGTAGGAGAGGGAGAAGCAGGCTTCCCGCTGAGCAGGGAGCCCAATGTGGGACTCGATCCCAGGACCCTGGGATCATGACCTGAGCTGAAGGCAGACGCTTAATGACTGAGCAACCCAGGCGCCCCTAGCAGTATTATTTCAAATCGATTGACTACTAAAGAATACTCTGTGAACCTCAGAACCTCACTTTCATAATGACAGAGTTTAATTACATAATTAATGTAACAGCCAATAATCCAATACCAGTGGTCTTAAACAGTTACCAGCACCTAGAACTTAAAAGCAGTATGAACAATATGCCTATAAAGGTACAAAGTTCTGAAGATACAAACTTACTATTGCTGGTGCTCTCTAAATGCTTCTCTTCTGAGGTTTTCTTGAAGTCTTTTTTTCTCCTCTAGTTTATTGCTCTGAAATTGCAAAAATCAAAATGTCACCTATTAGGGAAGCTTTAAGCAGAATCATAGTGTTAAACTTACCCAAGGTCCAAAATCCTTAGGTTCAAGTGGCCCCAGTAGTCCAAGATGGTACCTAGCAGGGCTTCCAAGATGTGCCCTCTCAACCCATGGGTACTGTTTAATGAAAGCCAGGAGCCCCAGATTCCTGCCATGGCTCCCCTCTCCCAACTTGATTGGTATAATCACAGAATCAGTATTCACATTTTTATTCTGTAGTTCAAATGATGGCAGCATTTATATTTTAAGAAGTGTTTTCAAGATGGTTTAAGGGAAATATGAAATTTCCACACCAAGTATGTTGAATGAAAATTATAAGAAATGGTTAAGTAGTTCATAAAAAATTATATATGTGTGTATGTGTATACATATATATATATATATACACACACAACCCACCCACATTCCATTAAAGCATTAAGAAAAAGATTTTCAATAAGCCGACTCAACTCCCTCCTTAGAATCAGATACTTAAAGCTGTTGAGAGACTGAACAGCAAATGTCATAAAAAATGGAATGGAATAAATTATTTTTTTAATTAGTTGTTTGGCGAATCTAGAAACAGAGGACTTCGTATTTGATATTACTGTCACCAAGGCTCTGGCATATTTTAATCCAACTTAAATAACCCTGGAGCTTTTTGTTCACTATGACATAACTGTCATTTTTTTTTTTTTAAACTTGCCTATGAAAAACAAGTGAAGTTCCTAGAAAACAAGTTTAATATGGAGTTAAAACAAGTGCTACAACACAGGGGAGACTTGAAGTTTTCAATGAATCCAAGGGAGACAGAAAGCAGCTGGGTTTGCTTTAATGAAAGAACTGGATTTGCCTCGCAGGAAGACCTGTGAAAAGGGAATAATGGAAGTCATCACTTCTAAACCCTGACATAAGGTTGGCTCCACCTTTTGAAGAAAGGGAAAAACTGTTCATGTTGTTCATTTCCATGAAAGTCTTCATTCACACAGAACCACTTACTAGTCCTATTTTGAAAAGTAAAATGGAGGGGCGCCTGGGTGGCTCAGTCAGTTGGGCGTCTGCCTTCAGCTCAGGTCATGATCCCAGAGTTGGGATAAAGTCCCGCATCGGGCTCCCTGCTCCGCGGGGAGCCTGCTTCTCCCTCTGCCTGCTGCTTCCCCCTGCTTGTGTGTGCACTCGTGCACGCTCTCTGTCAAATAAGTAAATAAAATCTTAAAAGAAAAAAAGTAAAATGAAGGTTTTAGTTTCAGAAAAAAACAAAGGAGGTTTATTACAAAAGGAATCAATTATAATACAAAGCAATTGGATTATTCATGAAACAAGTTCTAGGAAGTAAACTAATAGAGAATTGTGAAACCAAATCAACAGGCTCTCAACCTAGGAAAAAAAATCCTGATTCATGAGACCAACATGATCAATTGTAATGAGCCCCTACATCTCTGGAAAAAAGTGGGGGGGGGGCAGTAAAAGACAGCAAGCAAGCAGTAGGGATTCATTAAACCACTGTAAGGAATGCTACTTTGAAAATAGCGAGAAAACCACACAAGCATCTGGAGACCAGGGCTGGGTTCCTTTAGCAAGGTCAAAAATTGGAAACCCAGTTTTGATCTCTTCACTAATAGATTATCATTGAATTCAACTCATGAAAAAGTTACTCAGTAGCTAAATTCTGTCCAAAAAGTCTGTTTATCCCTCAGAAGTTGACGGAGAAGTATTTTGCAAAATAAGAGTATTTAAGAAATTATATTCAATACCTATCAATGTAGGAACTGTTTATTATGCTAATCTGAATACTTACATTTAGTCATACTATTTATTTCTTTCCAATTAACAGAGAATTAAGGAGTCATCCAACCAAACCATACTTTATATTATATATAAAATGTGTGTGTATATATATAGAAATGTAAAATGTTTAGGGGCACCTGGGTGGCTCAGTTTATTGGTGTTCAACTCTTGGTTTCGGCTCAGGTCATGATCTCAGGGTCATGAGACTGAGCATGGGGCTCCATGCTGGGTGTTGAATTTGCTTAAGATTCTCTCTCTCCCTCTGCCCGTCCCCACCCTGCTCGCACATGCACACACACTCTAATTAAATAATTAAATATCTAAGAGCATGGGGTCTAAAAGAAAAAATTATGTAACCAGCTCCAGATCCACCACCACTGAGTAACCTTAAGCAAATCATTTAATATTACTGAATCTCATTTGTTCAAACATTTATCAAATGCCTATTATAAGCTTGGTACTATGTTAGATGCTGAGAATACAGATACGCACGGAGCAGTGCCTCCTCTGGAAAATTTCAGAGGCTAGCTGGGAACACAGACAAGAAAGAAATGATGGCAGTGTATAAAATATGTGGGGGGATAGAGGTTTGCAAACAATATGACCAGAGAAAAAGCATAAAGTAGTGCTTCCAACAGTTCCACAAACATTAATCTAGTGTCCACTAAGTGGCAGACCCCATCCTGGGCACGGGAGCCAAGTTGATTAACATTCAGAATGTGGTTTCTAACCTTGGGTTCGTGAGTAAGCTCTATGTTAAGAGGATGCTCATTTTTACAGAGAGTGGGTTCATCCATAGCTTTCTTCAGATTCACCAAGGGGCTGATGACCAAATTTAAGGATAAGAACCATGGTCTAAATTCGAAACAGAGATCAATCTTAGCAAGTTTTCCAGCAGGAGGAGCTGATGGGAGCAGGGCTACTTCACTCCATTACACAGGTTGCTCACTACTCAGGGGGGCCAGGAAAGGGGTTGGGGAGGCTAAAGGAGGGCTGGCATTCAGCTCACCAAGCCCTATATCCCAGCACGGGGTGTCTCAGCACAGCGCAGGTATCTTTTTCTCTGTCCCAGAAAAGTACTATCAGTCACCAACCTGAGCACCCACAGAAATGACTGGCTGCATGAAGAATCTGCTTCTAATTTGCACAAAGGCAATGATGGGCTATAGTAGGGACCTACAGGGAAGGGATATTCCCATAACTTACAATATTTTCAGTAAACAAAGGCATGAGAGATTAAGCCTGTTTAGGGAACTCCGAGAAGCTCATGGATAAATTGAAAGGTGTTTGTAGTGAAGATAAGGTGGAAGAAATGGGAAGGGGGTGGTGAGAGAGGAATTTATATGCCAAGTAAAGGAGTTTGGACTTCATTAAAGGCAACGATGAGCCATTATGTTATTTTAAGCAGGAGAGTAAGCAGCTCACTCTGAAAGCAATGTGGAGAATAAACTGCAGGAAGGACCACAAATATAAAAACCAGTGGAGTGGTTCTCACAATAATCCAGGCCATAAATTATGAGTCCCAAATTAAGGCAACGGGGACAGAGAAGGATGGGCAAACTCTAGAAAAATGCAGGGAACAGCAATAATAGAGGGGGGAAAAAGAAGTAATAGGAGGTAGACTATATCAATGAAAGATGAGTGAGGCAAGGAGCAATAGTACAGGAGGATGGCCATTAAGAGCATCAGAATGAGCAGAAGTTTGGCTTTGAACCTACTGGATTTGAGATCTACTTGTGGCCCATCTAGAGAGAAAGATCAAGCATACAGTAGAATGCGTGGTTCTGGGATTCAGGAATATGGGCTAGAGATACAGATTTCAGAAATCACCAGCACAAGCAATGACGAACCCTTAAATGTGGAAATGTGAGGACTTTCACCCAAGACTATGGTTGGGTAGGTACAGGGATGGGACCTAGATAGAATATCGATGGTAGAAAAACGTGGGGTGAGGGGAGGACCTGGAAATCCAGAGAGGTGGAATTTGAAGGACAAAGTACTTAATAGTTACCATATTACAAAGAGTTTAAATAAATTAGAAATTAGAGTCTCCATGAGGTTTTTTTAAATTAAGAGCACCCTTGGTGCTCCTGGCTAGATCAGTACCAGTGCGGTACTGGAGACAGAAATCAAACTCAGCCCGCCAAGGAACAAACAGAGATGAGAACTCAAAGAAGGCAGGTCCCTAAGCCAGCTGCACTCCGCATCACCTAAGGGACATTTTTAAAAACAAGAGATTCTTTGGTTTAGGTGATTGCTAGAAGTCGGTCCACAGACTGGCATTTGGGAACCAAATGTGGTGGAAAGGCTTTCAAGCAGTTGGGCCATGACACTTGGCAGGGAGGAGTTGAAAGCAAACCAGAACAGAGAAAGAGCCTTTGTTTTTAAGAGGACTGAGTAGGATTATATCCTAAGAGACAGAAGGGGTGGGGGGACAGGAAAGTAACAAGAAAAAAGGGGGCTTAACCGATGGAGCAGCAAGGTTCCTGAGGAGATGGGAGGGAAGAGGGGATAATAAACACAAGCGGAAGAATCCATCGTAGCAACAAAGAAAAGCACTTTCTTATTCCCTCTGAGATGGGGTGGGGGTAGAAACAGCAAAGGAAGAGTACAGAAGCAGAAAAATAAAGGTCCTTATGGCCTGATGGACTTTATTTCCCAGAAGGTGAGAGAGGAGATCATAAGCTGAAAGTGAAAGAAAAGGAGAAAAAGAGAGAGGAGAAAGATCTTGGTAATTAGAGGTGGTCCAGGCCTGCAGAGTGGGGTGCCACAGGGTAGGCACTGTTAGAGACCCAGATGGCAGGAAAGCCCACAAACCTGGTGGAGCAAAAGAAGAAAACCCACAAAGGCATGTGTGTTTGCTTTCTCGAGCAATCTCATTCATGTGGGTTTCGTACAAATGAAATAATTGAACCAATTCATGTGTAAAATAATGCTTTGCCTTCCACGCACCAGCCTGAAACAACAAAGTCAAATGAGATCGTGTTAAAGCACTTCTCTACATCTATAATTAATTAGGTTAGGGCACCCCAAGTCAGTGATTACTACGTGCTAGGCATTGTACTAAGGGCTTTCCACATATTGTATCCTTTAAGCCTTCCGTTCCATTATATTATTATACCCATTTTACAGATAAGGAAATGGACATTTTTCCTAGTTTATAAAAACAATATTGCAGTAAGTACCTCAATGTGGTTTTACCCTATAATCTGTCTTAAACGGTTAGCCTTTGCTACTACTTGCTTCCTAGAAATAAGCAACAAATGTGATTCCTTAAAAAAGAATGTATATGTATGCATCTCTGCATCTAATATGCATACCTTATTTTCTACTGGTTAGTTCCTACTTCACTTTATAGCATTAAAACTAACTAGCAGGGTCACCAGGGTGGCTCAGTCATTGAGTGTATGCCTTCCGCTCAGATCATGATCCCAGAGTCCTGGGATCAAGCCCAGCATCTGGCCCCCTGCTCAGCAGGGGACCAGCTTCTCCTTCTCCCCCTGCTCATTCTCTCTCTCTTGTTCTCTCTCTCTCAAATAAAATCTTAAAAAAAAAAAAACCACTTTAAAACTAACAATGCTTCTCAGTGTCTGCATAAAAAATGGTGACCTCCAGTGCTCCAAATAACTCTCAGCTTTATGACTTTATAGTTTACTAGAAAGAAGAAGGAAAGTCATCAGAGGCTACCCAGATCTCTGGCTGGTTTCCTGCCGTTTCTGAGGTTATAAGACCACAAAAGGTTCTGAGTATTAAATGAAAGTATTTATAAACTATATACCACTGTGTAATATCATTTCAAACATAAGGAGATCAAAGGCAGAAGAAGAGGAATCCAGGAGGTAGGGAGGGTCTTTAACATGGAATTGGAAGATTTTCATGTTTCAAGTGTGTGCGTATTATGAAAGCCTGGGGGAGAAAAAAATCGAATTATTACCTAATCCATCAATGGAATTATGAGGGAAAATCATGGTGGAGGTTTACTCTCATAGCACAAAATTCAGGCAAAGGCCTTGTTGTGAGGATTTATGAAAACCTGTGTACTTACCCTGCAAGAGCCAGTTGGCAAAGAAAGTACTTATACCTGGTATGCTGCCTTTGTTTAACGATTTTCTTTCACACTGCTGTTCTAATAGTTTAGGGATATTTTCTCTGACTTATAGATTTCCAGAAAGAGAAGCTAATACATTATCATGAAACCACATGAGTTGTATTAGTTTCCTATTGTTGCTGTAACAAATCGCCAAAACTTAGTGGCTTCAAACAATGCAAGTTTACTCTAATAATCTTACAGCTCTGGAGATCAGAAGTCCAAGACGGTGTCATTGGGTTAAAATCAAGGTGTCAGAAGGACTACTTTTCTTCTGGAGGCTCCAGGGGAGAATCTTTCCTTGCCTTTTCCAGCTTCTAGAGGCCACCTCCATTCCTAGGTTCATGGCCCCTTCCTCCATCTTAAAGCCAACAGTGGCAGGCCGGATCTTTCTCCTGCTGCCATCTCTTCAGCTCTCAATCTCCCACCTCCCTCTTTCAATTTGATTACATTGGAGCCACCTGGATAATGCAGGGTTCTCTATTTGAAGGTAAGCTGATTAGCAACCTTAATTCCAACTGCATATGTAATCCCCCCCACCCTTTGCCAGGTAACATAATATATTCCTAGGTTCCAGGGATTAGAATGTGGAGGGGCAGGGAATGGGACATTATTCTGCCTACTACATGGGTTATAATCTAGTTTTATATCAATAAGCATCAGACATATAATATGCCAGATACTTCACGAAATCTTTGCCCTTCTTAGCCCTCAGAGGCTTGGCTTTGGAATGTGTGTGGTAGGGGAAGGTGAGGGAGGCCCTCTTTCACTTAGGGCTAAAGCAGTGGTGTGCTGATAAACTTAGCAACCAGCTCTAGCAAAGAGGAGGAGGGGAAGGTTGACTTGTAGCATTTACTGATTTCTGTGGTGAAAATATTCCCACAATGGTCGGTTTCAAGTTACCAAGATGAAGTCCAGGAGGCTCTAGTACACACCAGGGGAAGAACACATAACATCAACATACCCTAGTACAGAAAATAAAAGTTTGATGGGAGTATCCAAGTGCCCTTTACAAATTTCCCCTTCACCTATAGGACTAACTCTCCCTGAAGCCATTGACATGACCAGATGCTAAAGAGCTGGCTGCTTTTCACATCCTTGTGCTTATTAAAAATCAAAGACCACTCACATGTGCTAGCAGGGAATATAGTTTACTCTCCCCTCACTCACACACAGGTGGTGACCATTTAGAGACCCCGTGTTCCATGGTGACCCTGCCTGGGAGAGAGGGAGAACTGAAGGGCAAGGCGGGGGTTAAGACCAGAGGCCAAGCTAGGGACTCTCAGGTGGCAATAGGCTGCTTGGTTTCTACTTGACCTAGAGTTCCTGGACAGTAGCCATTTGCCTGGAGAGGAGGATGGTATTTTACAGGCTGCTGTCCATATGGGTGTTTGCTGTGCATTTTAAAGAATAAATGCTCCATAAGCACTGCCATTATTGCTTCCCTTGGCCATTTCCACACTGGCAGTGTGAAGTATGCCATTTCTAGATGGCTAATGTCCATTTTTCTTTTATCTTACACAAGCTACTAAATAGGCTCTCATTTAGTAGGAAAAGCCACAGATTTATATCCAACAGGAAGAGCTAGGTCCTGGTGGCAGCACAGGGCAATTAACCAGAGAAATCAAGTCTATGGAAGGACCAGGGCAGGCTGCTCCTTATCTTGTTCAGTAGCTTACATTAATGCTCCTCAAATTTTCTATGCACTAAGAATCAACTGGGGAGCTTATTAAAATGCAGGTCCTGGTTCAAAAGGTCTCAGGTGGGGTCTCAAGATTCTGCATTTCTTTTTTTTTTTTAAGATTTTATTTATTTATCTGACAGAGAGAGAGAGCAAGCACACAAGCAAGGGGGGAGCAGCAGAGGGAGAGAGAGAAGCAGGCTCTCCGCTGAGCAGGGAGCCTGATGCGGGGCTTGATCCCAGGACCCTGGGATCATGACCTGAGCCAAAGGCAGATACTTAACTGACTGAGCCACCCAGGTGCCCCAAGATTCTGCATTTCTAACAAGTGATGCCAAGGCTGCTGGTTCAAAGAACACATTTTGAATGGGAAGGATCAACATATCAACGTTCTCTCCCCATCTTTCACTTTTGGACAAAATTATACCAATAATCATTATAGTTATCACATTAGAAAAACCAATCCAATTAAGATTTCTGTAGTTAATGATTGCGATACCTCTAGTGTTACAGTACAACTTGGAAAGAGAAAAATGCTGCTTTTACTCAATGTGAAAGAAAACCACTTCAGCCACCAGCATTTCTGAATAGCGTACATTATTTGACCCCGGGAAGAAATGAGCTATAAATAACCCATAAGCCAGCCAATTATGGGTATTAAATGACCACTAATACGTGGCTTTTAGAAGAATAAGTTGCAACACAGTAATTCTTCAGGATCTGCAAGCCTCTTAATTCAATTCCTGGTGATGGCTGGATGATCTTCTTAATTCCCCCTGAAATGCAGACTGACTATGTAAACGGGACACCTCCTCTACAGTCACAAGACCAAAGTGTGAGCCTTCCTTTGAAGAAAAAGAAATGAAAGGGGGGAGTTGGATGAAAAAGGATAGGGAATAGAGAAGTAGAAAAAGAAACAAAAAATGTTTTAAAGGTTAAAAACGAATTATTGTAATAAAAATCTTTTCAGTGAAGGTGTAGTAGCTGATCAATTGGAAACAGATTGCCAAATTAAATTTTGCAAGCAAAAGTTCTCATACCCTTCTGTCTTACACCTCCAGCATTTCATTAGAGTTCCTCACGTAGAAGTCCAGTCTTATCTCCACGCCAGAGCCCACATCTCCATCTACAGATGCTCCCAGCCACGAGAGAAGAGGAGGAGGTAGGGCTTAGTTTAGGGGCATGGCGGGGAGCTGCCCAAGATCATACAACATAACCAAATACCTTATAAGAAAGACGGTCTGCTCACCAGCCAGGTGGACAGCAGAAAAGACTCATATACTCGCCTGTGTTTTATAAGCCATCACATTTGGCTTCATTAACTCCAACTGGTAAAAATATCTATTGCTTGGTAACCAGGCTTAAATTTTGACCAACACTCAGTCTTTAAAAGAAAAAAAGAAAGAAAGGGAAGGAGGGAGAGAGAAAGAGACAGGCAGACAGACAGGCAGGCGGACAGCAAGAATAGGAACGATGTTTCCATGACTTATACTTGCAGCAGGTGCCATGCTCGGTGGTGAGTATCATGAGCCAATGTCCCCATACCTCCAGTATTTTTTTTTTAAGATTTTATTTATTTATTTGACAGAGAGAGACAGTGAGAGAGGGAACACAAGCAGGGGGAGTGGACGAGGGAGAAGCAGGCTTCCTGCCGAGTGGGAAGCCCGATGAGGGGCTCGATCCCAGGACCCTGAGATCATGACCTGAGCCGAAGGCAGACGCTTAACCAACTGAGTCACCCAGGCGCCCCACCCCCATACCTCCAGTACTTAAAACCTACTACAGCTTAGGACTTTGTGGAGAATGGGAGGAGGAAGGAGAGGTGGGGGTAGAACACTACATTCTTCATTCTTCTGTAGCAGAAAAACATTTTTAAGAGATTTTTTCCGCCAAGCCCCAGAAAGAGTTATCAAAATGAAAAACATCGCTTTCGCTTCAAGATTTTGCATAGATCCTGTCAGTAATACTGAAATGCAAATGCACACTTTTTCTTTTATCAGGAAGAGAGGTATGTTCACCTATTGAACACTCACCCCAGAAAATTCAATATTTGGATATAAACATGGCAGTGCCCCAAATGCTATCATTACTAACTACTTTGCCTTCTGGTCAAATACACAGGCCCTACTTGGATCGCTTGCCTGGGAGGTGAGACAGTGTGGTCACTAAGAACTCTAGCTTGGAGGCCAGTCTGCCTGGATTTGAATCCTACTTCTTCTGCTTACTGGCCATGAGCCCTTGGTCAAGTTATCTGTCCTCTCTGCCAGTTTCCTCACTTGTAAACTGAGGTAATAAGAATAACATATACTCGTAAGGTTATTGTGAGAATTCAATGAATTTGTGTATGGGCAGTGTGGAGAAGAGAACCTGGCATGCAGTAAGCCTTCCGTAAACGGTAGCTCATCATTCTTTCTACTGTCCTACCTTCTCTCTCTGAATTGCCTTCATTTTTTGCATTTTGGCTTCTTCCGCTTCCTTCTTGATTCTTACAGATTCTTCTCTTTTTAGCTAAATTGTATTGAAATTACAGAGGACAAAACACAGTTACTATTTTTCAGTCTGAACCTCTGGAACACAAAATTATGATGAAAGGCAAATTACAGTATTGTTTGTGCTATACCTCACCATGATTATAGGTTGGCACTTCCAGCTACTTAGATCACAGAGAATGGTCAGGCTGCATCCCCTGCCCATGAAATTAATCTCTTGTGTTTTTTCCTTGGTCTCTGTCTGTCTTCCCACCCCCACGCCCAGGTTGAGGAGAGAGAAAGAACAGATAATATTTCCTTATTATAAAACTCATAGAGTTCATTATTTTAAAAAAAGTCACTGGCATCTTAAATCTTTCTCTACTACTTTCATGACTGGCATTAGGTAAACAAATCCATGTTCTTGGAATAAAACATTCAAAACATGGTAGAGTTAAGCTATAAACAATAAATCCCTTTATCAAGGGTCCTCCTGATTGACACATATGGCTTGGAAAAGAATTCTAGATATCTGTCTCTTCTTTTCTCGCTTCCTAATTTCTTTGATTGTGAGAGTCTCCTGCTATCGATTTAAAGGTTTTACGTTTTTGGTAAAGTTACTGTATTATTCCATGGTTATTGAAAGTGCTGGTACTCAAATTCCTTGCCAAAATTAAACTAAAAAAGATGGAATTTGACCTTTTGCTGGTATTTAGATTGCATCAGTTGGAGTTGTTGTTTCTGCCTGACTTCAGCCTCTGATTGGCTTCCACCTATGGAAAAAAAGTCAAAATGTGAAACATGAATATTAAGCTGAAATGTCAGCCTTCAAAGACTAATTAATACATGATAAGTCTACACTGAATTTCTTTAACATTTTCATATCCCTGGAAATAAGGATATAACCAGTTTTCTTGCTAAGACATTAGAGAATGGTAATTTCTTAAAAGAGAAACAGAGCTGGACAGAATATGGTGCCATATTCCTGAAAGAAGAGGACAATCCCACTAAGGTTTTCAGTTATGTAGGTATTCAAGTCTTTACTTAGACTGAAATTATACCTGAAGGTCCATGCTTAATAATAATACTGCCTGTCTTAGAAATTCTAGAACATTCCTCCTGCTTGAGTACAACCATTTCTTAACCTACTAAGGATGATGATCGGTGATGCTTTGTTTTTCTTCTTTTGACTCTAATGCCTCATATTCTAGTAGCAAAGTGCAGGAAATCCTCAGGAGTCTTGCCACTAGACAAATACATAGTCTTTATAACCCAGTTTTTTAAAATGACAATGGGACTATTTTAGTTAGTAACTGATGGTCAATCCATACTATTTATTATCCTTTCTTTAGGTATTCAAGAGAAAAATACGGATGTTAGATTATCTGCCTGTTCTCTCCTAAACCTCTAATAATTTGGGGACAGAAATCCTTGCAGCTTGACAATCATCTAAGAATTGCCACTTAGGGATTTCTCAGTGTTTATGCAAGCTTGGTATGTGTATTATAAAAATTCCTTTGAAATAATTCTCTGGTGCTTTGGTCACTAAAAGTGTCAGTTCTCGGCAAGATTCATTCGCACAGAAGAAGCATTAAAACAATTTGCATTCACTGTAGTTTTTGTAATTGAACTGATAAAAACACCATAGAGACATTTCTTCTGAGTCCCAAAAGATATATAAGACCTATTTGGTTTGGGCCCTTCAGTCTCTGTTGTGGGGAATTGGGGAATGGGAAAGAAACAGTGAGGCCTACTGAAGCTTTTATCTAATGTTACAGCCACCGTCAGTATCTCCGGGAATTATTCCAATATTCTAAAGGGTAGAGGAATAGGGGAGGAGTTGAGAATTAATAGAAATAAAGAAGGTCAGATGCCTACGAATTTGAAGGTTTTGTTCAAAACTCTTCTCAAAGTTTAATGCATTCTAGACTTTTCTTTTTTACCCCCAGCCTCTTCCCATGCATAGAACCTTGACCATTCCTAGATATATCATTAACAGAAAGCTACAATGAGACTCGTGCTCATATTGGCTAAGGTCCCAAGATAATAGGCAACAACTACTGCAAATTCTAAAGTGAGGGGCCTGGCTCCCTCAGCAGGATCTGCAAGGGGGTAACTGAAAAACAGTTTGGGGAACCTTAACTAGCAACCACCTTCAGCCTATAAAAGAGGTTGGATAGGTCAAAGGAAGGTAGAAATCAGAGGAAAGAGGACTTTGCAGATTCCATTTTCTCTGTGTATTTGGGGAAGAAGGAACAGTCACATCAAGATGAGCCAAAGCGGTTTAATGAAAATCACTTGGAGAACTCAATCTGCGTCCCCAAGAGACTGAAGTACCTAGTGGACCTGTACCTAGAAAAGTCAAAGCCTACACACACCTGGCTGCTATTGGGTGGCTACTCAGGTCATCAAGAAGAGGTGGCTGCATGGCAAAGAGTCTGTACTCCCAGAGTTTGGGGGAAGAAAGGATGCATAAGTGTCTCCTATGCTCCCAATCTGGGATGTCATGAAAGAGAACGCCAATCTAAAGCCATCTTAAAGGACTTGGCCATGTGGGCCACCTGGAGGAATAATGGAGCCCTACAAAGATGTCTACCTAGTTAAGAGCCAATGGTGAAGCCAAGCACGCCAGCAGGAAAGTATGTCAGGGAAATCCAGTGAGGGATGAATGGTAGGCAAGGGGACTCTGAAAAACTCCAAGAACCCCAGGGTGAGAATGCACAGTAAGGATTCACCAAGACTTTCAGAAACCAGGACCTGCGCAGTACAGATCCTACCTCTTTTATCTCTCTCTCTTCCTTTGACCCAGAAGGGGTCAGAATCTGGGAACAGAGGGAGTCAACAGAGAAAAATTCAGCCATGTCCCAATTCCTTTGCTAGTTTTCTACCCAGAATAGGCCTGGGCTGGAGCAGGGAAGAAGCTTTAATCTCCATTAGTAACAGAGTTTTGGTTAGTACCTGGGACTGAACATTAATTACTAAATGACACTGTTTAATGCCTAGAATTAGCTGGATAGCTTTCATTTGAAAAAGACCAAAAAGATCTAATTTCATCCAAAGAGCATGGGAAAAACTAGTCCCACGTGGCCGGTTTGAGGGGGTCCATTAGGAAAGACAAAGCTGTTTCTTGGTCATACCCCTCGAATGTGGCTTATTCAGCATAAAGGTGACACTTGAGATTAACCCCTTTCATGAAATACAGTGGAATGATGGTGATAATACCATTACTTTCACCCATTAAGTGATTTCCAAATTAGTTTATTTTAACCTATATCCTGGAAAAACTACTTTTCTAAAACTATTGTGACAATAAGTAGCCCCTGACTCTAAGGCACTGGTATTAACTGAATCTGTGGGAACACTGTATCCAGACCTTTCAGTTCTCAGATGCTGCTGGAAGAGAAAAGAGAAGAAAGGACATGAATGATTCCCATTAGGTGGCATCCCTGTTGAATGATTCAAACACCAGGCAAAGGCAGCCCACACAATTCGTCACACTAGCATGCGCTCTAGAGGCCCAAAGGTCTCTCTGTCTGTAGAATGAAAACACAGGTGGTGTTCTTTTTATACCTACCACCGGGTCCCCAGCTCATTCTCATCTTAGTTTTAGAATTGAATCGCCATTCATTTTTTTCCCCATTAGCATTTAATACTGTCAGGATTAATATGCTTGTACTAGCTTTTACTCCCCTCTTGCCTAGTGCTATATGACAAGGCATATGCAATGCCCCAGGTAAGCTTTCTTCAGAGCTGATCATCTAAGAGGCTCTAAATTATTCGGCAATTAAGCCATCACTTTATTCCCACATAACTGTGGCATCATACGTTTGCTTCTTGCAGAAGATCAGAAACCATAACATACCTGCCTACCTAAGAGTTTCAGTTTTAAATGCATTCCATTCCAAGCAGCACAGTGACCCAAAAACCTATTACATGCGTCCAAAGACAAGTATAGGCAAAGCAGTAACAGGTTCCCTGGGTGGCTCCGTGCTCCCCGATTCAGGCACTTGCTGGGTTACCTAACCGCCTGGGCTCCAGGTTAACGGGCTTCGCTCCATGTTGCTCCTTCCATTTCTCAAGACTCTGTAGCTCTTGCTCAGCAACTAAACCAGGTGAGAAATGTCAAATCATCAATTATTAGAATGTGAAAAGGAAACAGGTCGCTTGAAAGCCTAAGGAACAAACATCAGAGGGCAATTAACTACATGCAAGCACAAGTGGACAAAATATCCAGGAAAGGAAGCCGTCCCTTGGAGTCACCCTGGGCTCGCCCCTCCCCCTCACCCAGGCACTTTATCTCCAAGTATGAACTGAAGGTTCAGATTTGAGGGGAAAAAAAAAAAAAAACCTGAACTCCTACTAAAATAAAGGAGTTTAGTTTTTCCTCTCATTCTGGCGTTTTTAAAACCCTACATCAAATTAATTTTTTTAATTTCCTCTAGAGAATGTGTGCAAAACAAGAACACTCTTATGTCGATAAGTACTCTTCACACACAGTAAACATATCCCCAGAGAATTCTGATGCCCATATTAACTGTATTTTAAAGTCCCCCAAGCTTACTGCAACTAGGAGCAGTGAGGGTTCGTGGGTTCCTTGTGCTGGATACCACCAGGCAGAAAGCCTCCTCTTGGTGGAGCGGTGCTATTTCCCCAAATATACCCTCTATGTGACAGCAGGGGGCGCCAAAGATACTAATACCGTCTTCCAGGGCACGTCTGAATCTACCCCTTAGACCTGATTGTTTCAAATGTCCATATATGGTAGTTTTTAACTATTAAAGAGAGAAAAAAAAAAAAACTTCTGAAACATCCCAAAATTCCAGACCACACTAAGGCTTAAATTCCTGGAAAGTATTTAAATCAAAAGCTTGTAAAATGCTTAAAATCCTTAAAATCTTTTAAGGATTCCTCTGATTACCTGCGGCAGTACCCACAATCACTCTGCATAGTTGTGATAATTGTATTCAGCACTGATGCAGGTGTACCACCCAGGGTGCTACCTGTCTCCTGGAGACCCAAGTCTCTAATTTAGGGACCTGCCTTCCTGTTGTGGCTGTAGGTCCATTCTCAGCCACAATATTAAATTTCCTACCAAGATCTAATAAAGGACAGCACAGAACGTCAGGGCTAGCCCCACAGTTTGACTTGAACAAGCCTCATAACTTCTTTGTGAACTAGTGGAACTTCAGTTCTCCATCCACCTCTGAGGTATAATGCTGTAGCTTTAAATGCCAGCATTTCTTTTACCATACAATTTCAGCCAAATATGTTACACACCCACTAGGTAAAAGAAACACAAAAATGAGTAAGGTGTAGTCCCTGCCCTCAAACAGGTTGTAATCTTACAAGGAAACTGAGGTACACAAATAAAAACAGCTTAGGGTAGACTCTGATACTTACAAAATTATGGGAGCACAAAGTTAAAGAAAAATTCTATTAAGAAGGGATGGGGCAGGACAGATCAAGAAAGGGACAAATTAGGTCATGATCTATTTCATATATAATTCATCTGCTCCAAATGTGTTCATAGTCCTGTAAAAGTATCTGCACTCAGCCCAATTTCCTGGGAATTAGATAGATTTATTGGCAATAGATGTGAAAAAGTTTAGGCCAATGGAAATCTTAGATTTACAATTGCACTATGAGTTCTGCTATTAACATAGAGAAACAAATTTAGAAGCACCAACAATAGAATAATTTTAAAAGGTACAATTAAAGCAGCTAAAGTTAAAAAAGAAAAAAAAACTTGATAAGATCTAGTAAGTCTATACAAATGAGAAAATAATACTACAAACCTAAGTAAACTAATCCTACTCTATAAGAAGATGAAAAGAATTCTGAATGTTGATTGAATAAATATACGTACTCCTCTGTATCTGATTTCTTCGGTTTTCATTTGGTGCTATCACAGTATATGCGCCTGGGCTGGAATGAAGAGAAAAACATTGATTACCACGAGAAACTACTAATGCATATAAACCTCCAGACAGTCTTCCTGCTCATATATTTATGATCGTCACCACCAAATAGGTACCATGGAAGATAGTCTTCTTAAGACCCAGCTCTGTTCTCTGGGAGCGTACAATCTAGTTGACAAAGTAAAACAAATGCACATGGCCAAATATGGAAATATAAAGCAGCTGGTGAAGACGGACAGTGACTGCCTCACAGTTGGCTCTTGGTAAACTGTCTTTGTAGGGATCCATTGTTCTTCCTGGTGGCATTTGTGGGAAAGCCCCTTTGAAAGGGCTTTAGATGGGCATTCTCTGCCATTGTGATCCACACTGGGGGTACAGAAAACACTCCTGCATTCTTTATTCCTGCCACCTGGAAATATAGGCCATTTGCAAAGCAGCCACCTTCTCTTCATGACCCATCTGAGTGGTCCTCTGGCCATAATCTTATGCTTTGGGGCTTTGACTCTTCCAGGCATGGGTCCACTAGGTCCCCGGTTCTCCTGGGGACACAGGTAGAACATAATCAGAGAAGGATCCTTGCAACATTTTAATTCATGGGGTGGGGATCTGGGAAGACTTCATTTAAGCAAAAATACGCAACACTGAGATACCAGGAAGCTGTCTGTGAAAATATTGTGAGCTTTTGAGGACCCAGAAACTTGACTGATCTGTACACACCCAGCCTCTGGCACGATATCTGGCACAAAGTAGCTGCTTGATGAATGTGGGCTGAACTAAAATGAAATGATGCCACAGACCCAGTCTGTAAATCTGGGCGGCGGGGGGGGGGGGGTTGCTCTTCTTTGAGATGATGCATGTAGTCCTACAAGAGCACAAATCCTTCACAGAGCAGAAATCTAGGGTGGCAACAGATTGCAGCATATGTGTGCGTCCAGTTTTAGGGGAAATGCATTGGATAAACACTATCATCTTATAAATGTAGGATTTAAACCAAAACACACCCCAGATATGCTTAGAATTCTGTCTCTTCAACACAGAATGTATAATTTCAAAGGACAAATTAGCAAAGATTGAACAGTAGAGGCCAAAGTGCTGATTAACAGAAGTCATTTCTTCCTTATCTCATTATTTTCCTAGCAGCAAGACTTCAGCCTGCTTCAAACCGGGCTTTAATTTTAGACTTGTAAATGGGAAATGTACAACCACCTTTGCATGCAAATGGGGCTGCAAGATGCCCAATTACCTAATGTATATCAGCAGACGTTGCATTTGTAGCCTCACCATGCATACGACGTTATGAATACAAAATTAGGAGGCTGCTACTGGAAATTAATCCCTTGTCCATTGTATATTCTTTGTTCACCTTAGAACTATTTTTCACTCCTCAATTGCCAGCACTTCATAGGAGCTTGGGAGCTGCAATTCTGTGGGTAATAGCTGCACACTTGAATATGATGCAGTGGTGAGTCATTGTACAGAGCCTTAAAGATGAAACACAGGTACTGGATTTAAATGCCAGCCGTGACATGACTGCATAATCCTCAATGTCCACGAACATTATGATACAGAGCTTCTCGCCATACCAGGGATTTGACTCTACAAAGATCAGTAGTTCTCAAACTTCAGCATGCCTCAGAATCACCTGCAGGGTCTGTTGAAGTGCAAAGTTCCTGATTCAGGAGGTCTGAGGTGGGGTTGAAGAACTTGCATTTTTAACTGTTCCCGGGGAATGTCCCTGTTCTCACACTGTGCGAACCATTGCTCTAGATCAATCAAGTTATCCTTGAACCCTTGGACTTAAGGGAATTTAGGGGTTAAATCACTGATAAAGACAGACATTAAATCATCTGCCAAAGGTCATGAGGTTAATTAAGTGATGGTGCTTAGACTCAAACCCGGGACTTTTGTCTTAGACCAATTGCGCATCTGCTGCTAACTCTTCTGTTCAATACAGAAAGCATACAGTGTGATTGTTATTTATCACCACCCTCTTGATAGACTTCCAGGGTAATCTACTTAACTACAGCACCTATTTATGGACTTGTGTTAAGAGGCTTTTGAAGAGTGAGGGGAAATATGAAAAAACAGACACCAACCACTTTAACGGAGCTTAGGCTTTAGTTTGGAACAATTTATGAAGCCACAGGAGCACCCCACAAGAATACCCAAACAAGGGGCACCTGGGTGGCTCAGTCGTTAAGTGTCTGCCTTCGGCTCAGGTCATGATCCCAGGGTCCTGGGATTGAGCCCCACATCGGGCTCCCTGCTCTGCAGGAAGCCTGCTTCTCCCTCTCCCACTCCCCCTGCTTGTGTTCCCTCTCTCGCTGTCTCTGTCAAATAAATAAAATCTTAAAAAAAAAAAAAAAAGAATACCAGAATACCCAAACAAATGTCAAAGTAGGATGATGTTAAGTAGAGATCCAAGGTGGGGGAGCATCACAGAGGCCCCAGGGGTGTAGAAATCTTTAGAGAAGTATAGCAAGCTGAAGTTTAAAAGATAGGATCCCAAAGGGCAAAAGAAGTGTTTCTTTGGTAGGACTTTACTAACAGCTGCTTCAAAGAAAATTTTCCAAGTTCCACAGGCCTCCCGTATGCAAATTTTGTGAAAGATTTGGAAAGAAACATCAATCCGTTTGTAAAAGATTTTACTCTACAATATCTCATCTGGAGACATTTAAGTCCAATAACATCATACCACAATCTTTAGTTTTAGGACGAGAACTGCAGTCAATCTATTGCAATACGTGTAGCCTACAAGTATCCAGACACAGTGCAGGACCATGAAAAGAGGGAAAGATTTATCCAACCCTAAATTCAGAGCCTTTTAAATGAAAGCATTTTAACATAACCCCAGGCTCAAGGACAGAGGTCCCAGGAATAAATGTTTCATGTTAGAGAATTCCTTAGCAACCTTCTTAGTAACATTTTCTTGGTTGAACATACCAAATCTGAAACATAATATTCAGAAGAAAGCATGGCAAGTAATTGAGCTTCTATTCCTCAGACTTGCTACATAGGAAGAGGAGCCTACATCTGATGATCTTTTTTTTTTTTTTTATCATGTGGCAGAAGTAAGGCCTTGGTAGATACAAATATTCATCCCTCCTCTCCTCTCTTGCTCTTGACATGAATAACAAGTATAATTTATTCATGTTTTCAGCCAATTAGTTTCCACCCACAGCAAAGGCCTCTGCTGTTTTAACCTGCATGTCTTCCCTTTCAACAATCTGACTCTCAAAGATGCTAATCTAGACAAGCCCAACCTACCTATATTTAGTATTCTGGGCATTTCCTGATTAAGCAACATTCAAGTCACTGAAATAAATGTATATCTTTGAAAATGAGTTTCCTTAATTACCTCATTGAAATTTAATGAAATATCACAATTTGTAAGATTATTTTCATTTTCCAACAGCCCCCATCCATGAGACATACTAAGGGAGAATATATAAAGAATAGTGCAAGAAAATGTGTTCCTGCACCATAAAAAATAAATATATAAAAGAAAAATATATGTAAGGAATGTTTTTCCTGTGAGGTCTCTCCTGAGCTACACAACTGCTTCTGTCATGTCCATTCTTGCACAATTTTTACAACGTGTCATCAATAAGCACTTTATGAAAAAATGTTATGCTGAAGTTATGAAAAATATCTTGGCTGGCTAAAAGTATTACATAAATATATCCCCTGGTGTGTACAAACTGCAGCAGATGTAATTTAAATTTCTAATTAGGAACAACAGTGGTTTGACTGAAAAAGAAACGTAGTCAAGAGCAAAAATTCAGAAAGAGGTAGAAGATTAAGTAACAAATAGATCTTTCCAAGCAGAATAGTAGACATGTAGTCTACCATCCTACAAAAAAAAAAAAAAATTAGTTTGAGATTTTCATAGTCCAAGAAAATCTTAACCTTGCATGAACTTGAAAAACAAGGATTTTTTGGTTAATCAAAAGCACTGGATAGAAATTCATTTTCTAGCTATGGCTTTCCATATTGGTTTTTGTTTTGTGACCTTAATATGGGCATCTGAAGCTTACTGCTTTTAGCCAAATTATAAGTCAAAACTTTTGAGGCATTCAGGTTGCCAAAAGTTCTTTTATAAACAGACCATATTCCCAAGAAAAACAAAAAATGACAAGATCAGGCTGAGTAAATCATCCTTAACCACTAAACCTATTACACCAACTCTGACCCAGCACTCCACAACTCCATTGTGGAAGGGCTCATGGATTCTCTTTGGTCTCAGAACCTGCAGAGTCCAAAACATTGTCTACACATCCAAGAGGCTGATGTGAAGCAGGTCAGTTCTTTAATTCACAGCTTCTGTTGGACAGTTGAATAGATCCCCAGAGGGCTGAAGAGACACCCAGGGAGAAATGATAAACAAGGGATCACAGGTCATCAGTACCTTTGTTCATAGGATAACTTCATGGAAAGTCTAAAGAGGTATATACATACACACATCCATCCATCCCAGTACCCCTATGTAGACTCATGACTTAGTGAGATGTGGTAAATTTATGCAAATTAGAAAAATGTGCCCCTTCTTTCAGGTGGAGGTAACTCTACACTAGGCCACATGGTTTCGCATGTATTTCAGCTCCAAATTATCACTTGCAAACTAACTTTAACCTAACAAGCTACCCTTAGCCTGTTACTGTTTCATAGATACTAGCAAAAGCCATGAGACCCCTGGGTCAGAAACTCAGACTTTATTACTCATGGCACAGCACACAGCATGAGCATCAGTGTATTTATGTCTGCTCTCTCTGGCCCCATGTCTTTTGGAGGTAACATGATAGATGCTGCACACACAGCATGTTTGCATGGCAGCTGAGGAACACAGCTGAGGAATCCACTCTTTTTACAGCAGGTAGTAAGCAAGCCTGGTCTTCATTCTGGGGAAAGCATACCTCATCTCTCAAGGTTCCCAGCTACATAACAACCTTGAGGAATAGTCCAGATGAAAAAATGTCTGGTGTGCTGTCTTGGCACACCCAGCAAGACATACAAGGGTGGAAGAGGCCCAAGCAGGACTGTCTTCCAACAAGAGAATATTCAGGATAAACACTCTTTTAAGAATAGCTTAGTGATAAGGAAATTTGCATTTGCATAAAAACCACATATTTACCAATGGTTGTACATTTTCTTTATATATATGTGTGTGTGTGTATATATATATATATATGTATTTATTTGTGAGAGCGAGAGAGAGAGAGAGAGCGCACACACAAGTGGTAGGGAGGGGAAGAGGGAGAGAGAGAGAAGCAGGCTCCCTGCTGAGCAAGAAGCCCTATGTGGGGCTCGATCCCAGGACCCTGAGATCATGACCGGAGCCGAAGGCAGATGCTTAACTGACTGAGCCATCCAGGTGTCCCCATTTTCTATTATTATTATTAATAGACTAAGATCTGATTATGTCCACATGTCTTAAGCATTGCTCCTCAAGATTATCTGTAACTTAAAGGACAAAACCAGAAATATAAGGTATGAGGGATTTATATCTGAATCTCTGCATAGAACATTTAAAAACAAAATTCATCTTTTATTTCTGATTTAGATTTTGAAAGAAACATGCTTATACATGAAAATGCACAAAAATATATTTTTTAAATATTGAAAAGTCGCTCGTAATCCCACCCCTCAGAGATCACAATTACTTTTTTTTTTGGATTTTATTTATTTATTTGATAGAGAGCAGAAGCAGGGGAAGCAGCAGGCAGAGGGAGAGGGAGAAGCAGGCTCCCCGCGGAGCAGGGACCCTGATGCAGGGCTCAATCCCAAGACCCTGAGCCAAAGGCAGATGCTTCACCGACTGAGCCACCCAGGGACCCCCACGATTACTTTTATTTGAGTGAATTTCAGTCCAATCTATATTCTGTACCTATTATTACACAGCCGCAATCATATCTTAAGTCCAATTTTATGTCTTCAGTTATAAGTGATTTTCCCAACTATTCATGTAACAAGCTTGATATTAAAGGGCTATATAATACTTCAGAACATGGATGCAGCATAATATAACCTCTCACTTAACTATTTCAGTTGTTTCAATTGTTCAGTATTATAAACAATCCTGCAGGATGTACAAAGCATAAAATAAAGCTTTGCGCAGAATATTATCCAGAAGATAACTCTAATAGTCCTCTAAAATCAATACTCTGAACAGGAATGTGGACTACATTTAAGTTTTTCTTCCTTAGATATCCCATTTGCATTTCTGAAATCCCAGAAACAGTTTGAATGATTAATGTCTGCTCTTATGTTTGACTCTCCTCAATTCTCAAACTAGGAAAGATGCTGACTCTACCCATTCATTTTCACCTTCTCCTTCTAATGGCACCTTTATATTATTCAGGTTGACAATGTACCCAATTAAAAGACTACAGTCCACAACCTTTTTCATAGCTAGGTATGACCATGTTATTAAGTTTGGGAAATTGAAATGTAAGTGGAAGTGATATAGAAGGATTTCTAGAAAAGCTCCTTCAAATGGAGACAGAGAGGAAAGGCTTTTCTGTTGCTTTCCAATCTTCATGGAAGACTGAAGTGGTAGCTGGTGCTCAAGCAGCTATCTTGGTCAATGAGGCAACCTGAATACAGAAGACATGTATCAGAAATGGCAGAACAGAAGGACAAAAGCCATCTGGTGCCCTGTGACTATAAAACCACCACATTAGTGGTAATCTATTGCCAAGCTGCCTGGTTTTAAACCTTAATTCTGTTATTTTCTAACTACAGTTTTGAGCAACTTACTAGTTTTTCTATTTTTTCACCTGTGAAATGGGGATAACAGCTATCTACATCTTAGAGTACAGATACAAAGTCCTTAGAACAATGCTAGAAAATAAATGTTCTGTTATGGTTGCCTGCTATTTGTACTACATCACCCAGAGACTAACTACCTTCAGACTTATTTCATAGGTGAGAAACAAATAAAGCCATCTATGCTTAAGATACCTATTTGCCGATATCTATTATATGTAATTGTAATATGAGAATTATGTATAACATACATATATGTCACCTCTTTCACCATATGTAATAAAACCTAGCTCGAAATCACAGTACATCTCCTTTTTCATTCTGTGACTGAATTTCTTTGCTCCATCTTCTTCCACAATGTATGCGATTTAGTTTTTTTAATTGTCTTTTTACAACCCTGGTTCTGGCATTGTTCTCTAACATCCATATCTTAGTTCCTGATTCTTTTCTTTGATCTGTGTCTTAGGAGTAATAAGAACCACTGCATGAAACAAAGTGGTGTTGATAAATAGTTCATTAAAGATTAGCAAATAGTCATCTGCAAAAGTAACATGGTTCTGAGCCCAGGTTTTTTCCCTAAATTATTTATTGAGCTATAATATACTTAGGACAAACTGTACAAATCTTAAGCATACAGCTCCATGACAAACTTCCTTTTAATTTCTCCAGATTCCAAAAGAATAAAGGAAAAGAGAGGCACAATGAACTTTAGAATATGATCTGAAATTACTTTGTCCCCAATTTTTTATCTTAAAATTTAAGCCTACAAGCAAAATTAAAATATTAGTAAAATGAAAACCCATATACTATTTACCTATATTTACCAATTGGTAAATGGTTGGCCACACTTCCTTCACTTTCCTCATCTTTGTTTTTTCTGAATTATATGAAAGTAAGCTGCAGTCAGTAACATAACCCTGAACACGTCAGCATGTATCTCTTAAGGAAGAAAGACATTTCCAGGGCACCTGGGTGGCTCAGTGGTTAAGCATCTGCCTTCAGCTCGGGTCATGATCTCAAGGTCCTGGGACCGAACCCCGCATCGGGCTCCCTGCTCCACTGGGAGTCTGCTTCTCCCTCTGCCACTCCCCCTGTTTGTGTTCCCTTTGTCATTGTGTCTCTCTGTGTCAAATAAATAAATAAAATCTTAAAAAAAAAAAAGAACAAAGACATTCCCCTACTTACAGGTTTAAAAAAAAAAAAACTATCACACCCAAGGGAATTAATATTAATATATATTTATTCTATATTCAAATTTCTAAATGGTTCCAATGTTTAGAATATTCTTCCCTACCCCCACCGCATCCTGGATCCAATCACAGATTACACCTGCCTGTTGTTTGACCCGTCTCTATAGACTTCAATGATCCAGGACCATTTCCTTGACTTTTTCCTACCTTTCATGACTTATATTTCTGGAAAGTCCAGGTGTGATGGTTAATTTCTGTGTCAGCTTGACCTGGCAAGAGGGTACCCGGGCTAGACGTGATTTCTGGGTGCGTCTGTGAGGATGTTTCTGAAAAATGTAAGCATTTGAATCCATGGTCTGAGTAAAGCAGGTGGCCCTTCCCATTGTGGGTGGGCATCATCCAATCCACTGATGGGCTCAGCAAAACAAGGAAGGCAGAGGAAGGTTGAAACCAATGTTGACCTGATTGGCTGACCTGAGACATCAATCTTCTGCCCTTGGTGCTCCTGGTTCTCGGGCCTCCACACTTAGAAGGGAAATGTACACCATGGGCTCTCCTGCTTTTCGGTTTTGGAGCTACACACTGGCTTTCTTAGGTCTCTAGCTTGCAGATGACAGATCATGGGACTTCCCAGCCTTCATAATTATGTGAGCCAATACCTTATGGCCTTATAATAAATTTCTTTATATATATATATGAAATAATCTCTTTATATATAAAAATGTTATATGTTATATATTTATATAATTCTAAAATGATTTATAATATATATTACAAAATATTATATATATTTATTACAATCTCTTTATAATATGTACTTTTATATATGCATATATATTATAAATTAGATTATATATATACAAATATATATTGTATATATTTGTATCTATATACAAATATATAATCTCTTTGTTCTGTTTCTCTGGAGAACCCTGACCAATACCCCAGGTAAATTTTTTTTTTTTTTTAAGAATTTATTTATTTGACAGAGAGAGACAGCGAGAGAGGGAACACAAGCCGGAGGAGTGGAGAGGGAGAAGCAGGCTTCCTACGGAGCAGGAAGCCCGACACAGGGCTCGATCCCAGGACCCTGGGACCATGACCTGAGCCGAAGGCAGACACCTAACAACTGAGCCACCCAGGCGCCCCACCAGGTAAATTGCCTTATAGAATTTATAGAACACCTCACAATCTGGATTTGAGAAAATGATTTATTCGTGATTAGATGTTCAGGTCAAATATTTTGGGGAAGAGTACCACGTAAAAGATATTATCCAAAAGTCCACTGTTAGAACAAGAGTTGTTTCCTTGCACAGTTAAATAATAAACCAATGTGAAAACAGTATCTGCCTATAGGATAGCGAGCAATCACACTTTAAAATAAAGATTAGAAAAAGAACATATCTTCTCCTGCCTGTCACCTTCTACTGGCAATAGAAATCAAAAAGTGTAATGGCTCTAAGACTTTCTACTTGGCACAAAGAATCAACGAGCACATTTACACTTTAAAAATAAAGATGTCTTCCTATCAAACTATTTGAAGTGTTTATTTCTAAGGATTTGAATTGCAGGGGACTTTTACTTTCTGTATTACTTTTGTAATGTTTGAGTTTTTATAAAAGCAGATATAACCTTACTTTTACAATCGGGGAAAATATTCTGAAGATTTTTAATGAGGAAATATTTAAAATAAAGACTTCAAGCAGGGGCTCAGGTTTTCTTACAAGATTAGGTAGCACAGGATTTCCACTCTCTCTGGTGCCACAGTAAAACAGACACTGGGCCATACTAGCCCTTGAGTTTTAATGATGATCAATGTCTTTAGTTTTTCTATAGGACTTTAATGGATTGCCTTTTAAGTGTTCATATTTGGGGGGGAATTACAAACATTACAGAACAAAGGAAGATCATCATTAGCTGATTCTCTGATATAGAACAGCCCCTTCAATTGCAGTCTTCTCCCTTTGATGATTTTTTTCCCGTTAAGCTTTTGTTTCAGATTCAAATAGATTCTGAATAGATGCAATTAACCTTAACAATATGTATAAACTTACAGCACTCTACTGACTTTGAATTAAATAACCTTATTGTGTAATTGAACTAAGTTTCTTTTTTCTCATTTCTGCTATGCCTCTACTGATTATTATAGGTATTATGTTTTTTCATGCTTTCATCATCCTGTTGATTTATTGTTTCACTGTTTCAGCTGTCAAAGACTTTTTGAGAAATGCCCACTCATTTTTGATATTGTATTTGAGCAAAGATGATTGCTCCCTAAGACTTGGCAGACTGCAAATGCATTCCATACAGAGGAGTGAAATCTAGCACAGAAAAGTTGGAAATTCGTTCTAAACAGAACCATAATTTCTACTCTCCTGTATAAACAGGAAGATAAATTGGATCTAAGCAAACCAAAATGTCTTTTCTTTCCATCTCCTCCAGCAATCTCTTCTGCCGTGCACAGAGCTATGTTTTTTCACACCATACATGTAACCCACTAATGGGTCATAAAACCAATTTAATGGGTTTATTTTTAATGAATGAGAGTAGAAAATGTCAGAGTGCATCACACACAGTAAGGGTGAGAGTTGTGAATTTTTTTTTATATAAACTCATATATACCCACACATGTCCAATATCATGAATGTCAAATGAATTGCTTACTCTGGCCTATGGTCAGAAGTCTGAAACATCACCAGGAGGCGGGATGTTGTTTAAGTTGCTCATAAACAGGGATGGTGAGGGGATGGTAAGAGAATTGTTTAAATGCAAGCCCGCCAAACCATCATTTAAGAAAAGCAGCAGAGACAAGAGAATCCCCACAGAAACTTGACTCTTGTAAATTACTTCCCTATCCAAAGAATTTTAAAGCTGTAAATGTCACATCACTGTTTCTGTAGCATCACTCCCTTTAGCCTATAGAATTTCTATTTTCCCTTGATGTAAAAATATGACGATTGATGGGAACTTAGCCAGCTATACTACCACTTCCTACCTCCAGCTCCATCTCATTTCAGGATCTAGACTTTGGTGGATAGACTTAGGTTGGAGTGCTGGTTCTATCATTTAAAAAAAGCCGTGAGACCTTGGGAAATCATTTAATCTCTCAAGACTCAGTTTCTTCAACTGTAAAGTGGCCAAGTGTTTACTGTGATGAGAAAAAGGAATTATATGACATGTGTAGTACAAGGTCTAGCACATGGTTAAGAGTCCAAGATGTAAGAGTTCCAGCTATTAATTGTTATTTTGGTTTTATTCTCTCGGGGTACCCAGTTTGACTATTCAAGGTCACAAGTAATTTACTTTAAGCTACTACAGTATTGGCATGCTTTGCCACATTTTTTGTTTCAAAAATAAGTCAAATAGGCAGAGTTCTACTGATTAGGCTGCTAGTAGAATATAGTAATCACTGAGACACCTAACAAGCTCATCGAGCCATATAATTATCATTAAGAGTTAAATACTATCTGTATTTTACAAACTTTCTGAATGCTTATGAGCCTTGTCTGAAGATTGAGTTATAGTCCTCTAATGAATAGCCATCTATATTAAGCTGTCAAGAAGATTACTCATCAGAATCAATCATAGATTTTTCTCTTCCTATGTACTATTATTTCATAGCATTAAAAGGAAGTTCGTCATTATTCAGCTCACTAGCCCCAGGGAGGAGCGATAGCCCGATGCTTTCATGCCATTTAACATCTATGGCAAAAGCTTATTTTCTCACACTCATATGAGGATTCAGAAGAGGGGCACTGCAGTGAAAAAGAAATAGTGAAAGCAGTTCTTATAGGCTGTCATTAGTTTGTAAAAACTTGCACTTAATTTAAGACTATTTTATGTGGCTAGTTTGGATTGAAATGAGGTGAGTCAAGAATGACCTAAGAAGTTTTTGATGATCTGTCTTGGACATAAGACATTATACTTCAGGACTCAGAATATAGTCACGATTATTAGATAGTGATGTTCACAAAAATTGAACACTATAACTTAATGATTATGTTATCATATATTCCACTTTATATCCCACCTTCTATGTATAAAACAGTTAATACTAATGTAACACAGTGTTCTTGAAGAGGAAAAGAGAGAAATCGGGAACTGGCCATTAATAAGTGGTCTGACCAAGCCGTCTTTATTCTCCCTTCACTGTCCCTTGAGACTTCGAGGATGAAGGGAAAGAAAAGTATCAGTTACCAGGGTTATTCCCTTCCCTGGAGCACAGCAAACTGGGAAAAGTTTTGAAGATTGAGTAGGGAAATAAGGAAACTGGAGCCCCAAAGGGAGGAAATAAGAAAAAGGAGTGGGTTTCCCCAGTACAGTTACGTAGCACTTCAACAGATGTAGTGTCTAAGCTATTGTAATCAGGGGTCTGGTGTATCTAAAAGGCTGTGTCGGTTTGGGTTCTCCAAAAAGAAGACATCAAGACAGGATCAGACACGTAAGAAGTTTATTGGGAAGAATGCTTGTGAAGGACCAAAGGGGAATGAGCAGGGGTAGGCCATGAAAGCCTTAAGAACAAGAGCAGATGTGATACCTATGAAAGCAGATTGAGGAGGGGGATTGAGTGGGAAAAGCCTCTGTACAACTCTGAGAAAATCTTAAATACGTCAACGGGGAATCTTCTGGTAAAAGTTGCCCAATAGAGGAGTCCCACCTGGGCCAGGAATAGGCTGACACTACTACCTTGGAATGTTCAGACACTGGCCGGAAGAATGCAGAATCAGTGTGCTCCCAGAACAAAGGGTATAATGGACAAAGGGGTTGCAGCTGGGACTGTCAGTGGACTATGCTTCCCACAGTAAGTTCTTTTGAAGGAGGTCTGGAGAGCAAGTTTCCCTGGCTGCCACAGAGGCAGCCTGTGGCATCACAAAAATATAAAAACTTAGTCTGTGTCCCTGGTTCCTGGCCCAGAACTCCAAAAATCCTTGGGATTCCAAGTGATAAGAGTGTTGATTGTATGCTAATGAGATGACCCCAGAATGCTCTAAGATGGAAGCTATTTGCCAGGAAAACCAACCGTATGCTTAGAGGGTTACAACGCTCAGGTCTGCCCCTCTGACAGCTCTGGGGAGGGGAGAGGAGCTAGAGATTGAGTTCAGTGATGAACTCAGTTACGCCTGTTACTTTAAATCAGTTACGCCTGTGTAATGAAGCTGGAATAAATATTCTTGAATAAGGACTGAGGACCTTCTAGATTGGTGAGCACATCAAAGTGCTGAGAGGGTGGCCCACCCAGACAGGGTATGGCAGTTCTGGGCAACACCCCACCCCCATAGCTTGCCCTATGCATCTCTTCTATTTCGCTATTCCTAAGTTGTACCATTTATAATAAAACAGTAATCGTAAGTATAGGAGTTTCCATGATTTCTGTGATTCGTTCTAATGAATTATCAAACTGGGGGAGGAGAGGTCATGGAAACACCCACATTTGTAGTCAGCCAGGCAGAAGTGTGGGTAGTTTGGGGACCCCATTTGTGGCTGGTGTTTGAAACAGGGGCAATCTTGAGAGACTGGGCCCTAATCCATGGGGTCTGTGCTAACTCTGGGTAGTGTCTGAACTGAAGTGAAGTTGGTTGGTGTTGGAATAATGTATGATGTCAGCAAAAAAACACACAACTCCCAATTATCCTGTTGATTGCAGCTCGAACATCACTTCTTGGGAACACTTCTCAGGCTCCCAAGACTAGCTCAGACTCTGGTTTTCCTTTATAGTGTATATGAAGAGTCATTCCTGTAATTATCTAATCACTGTCTGCCCCATCAATTAGACTATAAGCTACCTAAGGGCTTATCTTCTGTTGAGTAGTTATTTGTTCCTAAATTTTTAATTAAATATCCAGAGCTAGAGATCCTCTTATATGGTTCTTGTGAGGCCGGAAAGAGACAATATATACAATGCACTTTCATATACTAAGCATTTCATGTGTTTGCTATTATTATTGCCCATCTTTAAGTCTCTTCAGTTCTTAGTGTACAGTAGGCTGCAAATATGTTAATTTACATACAAATTCAGTTCATCTGATGTAAACTGTATAGCAAAGTTCCACATTACAGGTTCATTTTTAGAATATCTTTTTATTTCCTTTAAACAGCATCAAGCTAAAGGACCACTTCCAGGTATGATTATAGGCTAGCCTCTGAATGAAATGAACCCTGTGTTGCTATCACAGATAAGAGCCTGTTGCCCAGAATTGGCTAAAGTCAGGTGAAAACCCCCTTCCAGAAAAACCCATGCTTTATTCTTATATTTATCTAGATATTATAGAAGTGAGTGTGAGATATTTACCAAAAAAAAAAAAAAAATCAAAATATTGAAAGGGAAAGTGTTACTTTGGATTTGAAGTATATATGAGCTTTTTTCTCTTTAAATCTGTGTAGATGGCTTATAATATTTAGGGACAAGAGAAAAATCACCAACTAAAAATAATTGGGAAAGCCTATATGAATTAGCACTTATAATTACTTAAATCCAAATATAGTCAGAACACAGCCTTGCCTTAGAGTCTATTAGAGATTCTCAGAAGTCATTTTAAATTGTAAAAGATTGCCTTAAAATCTCTATTTATATTTATATGTAAGTAGGTGTTTTAAATCAGTGTATTTTTACAAGGTACAAACACTCCACTTCAGGGTGATAGCATGGCACTTGATCAGTAAACATTTGTTAAGTGAATTCAAGGCTATCAGCACCCAACACTTACTGGACATTTCCTTTCCGCTAGGCATGACACTACATTTTATGCATACACACATGCAAAAACAAAGAAACCCTAAGAGGTTGGTATTATATCATTTTAAGTAATGAGGAAACTAAGGCATAAAGTAGTTAAGCACCGTATTGATGCTCAGAGAGCAATTAATGGTAGAATTTAGAATGTGGACCCAAGTGCGTCTGTCCTCAAAGCCCATGCTCCCATGCCTACACTGGCACTTCCCTAATGAATTAATGGAAGGATGCACACAATACAAGGTTATATCTCAATCCTTTATCATATAAATAAGCTCATATTGAAAGTGAACAAATGAAGCTTATTAAGCACTTAATACTTCCTTTTTCTTTATTTCCCATCAGAAAATGCTGTAATTCCTCTCCAAAAATTAAAAAAAATGAATAAATTAAACTCCTTTTTAAGGTGTTACTTATTTATTTGAGAGAGAGAAAGACAGAGATAGTGAGAGAGAGCACGAGCAGGGAGGAGAGGGAGAGGCAGGCTCCCCACTGGGCAGGGAGCCCAACGTGGGACTCTCCCAGGACCTTGGGATCATGACCTGAGCCAAAAGCAGATGCTTAACCAACTGAGCCACCCAGGTGTCCCAAATTAAACTCCCTTCTTAATGGCTTTAGTGTATGTATGAATTTTACTAAGATGTTATTTACCAGGCAACAATTTTCCTTGGTTTTCCAGTTCCATTAAAGGAGACAAGTGGAAATAAACAGTAAATAGAAGTGATTGATGGAGATGTAAGAATTCAGAGTGGTCCAAACAGGATCTTAGATATTAAACACCTAAAAGGGATGGGGCGCCTGGGTGGCTCAGTCAAGCGTCTGCCTTCAGCTCAGGTCATGATCCCAGGGTCCTGGGATCAAGCCCCGCGTTGGGCTCCCTGCTCAGCGGGAAGCCTGCTTTTCCCTCTCCCACTCCCCGTTTGTGTTCTCTCTCTCGCTGTCTCTTTCTGTCAAAAATAAATAAAATCTTTAAAAAATAAAAATAAACACCTAAAAGGGAATGTCTCTTATAATGCTCTACTTATTGCAACTGGTTCACATTTTAAAAATAAATAAATAGGGGCACCTGGGTGGCTCAGATGGTTAAGCATTTGACTTTTAGTTTCAGCTCAGTTCATGATCTCAGGGTTCTGGGATCAAGTCCCACATCGGGCTCCACACTCAGTGTGGAATCTGCTTGAGACTTTCTCTCCCTCTCCCTGCCCTTCTCTCTCTCTCTCTCTCTCTCAAATAAATCTTTTATAAATAAATAAGTCAGTTCCAGGAAAACTAACTGAACTGTCCCATGTGCACTCTAATGGTCTATTAGCAAATCTTAAAAATCACAAAATGCGAATGCAGTGAGGTCTTCAGGTATTGAGTTCTGGACAATTAATTAGAAAACTGCCCCTTTCTGAGCAATTTCATCCAGCAAGATTCTGGGGTAATTTACAATCAAATAAAAACAGATAGATGCAACCACTAATATTTATGAGTTGTTAAGAGCTTGCAACTAAAGGGTTATATCCAAGCAGATATAGAACAAAAAGACATAAAGAGTGTTCATCATCAACATGAGACTGTATGCCCATGATCTCTACTACATTAAATGCTACAGCTTACTGAGATGTAGATTACTTGAAATTAATGAATGTCTATTGTAGCAAGACACCTCTCATTCTGCAAAGGAGAGAAATGAAGCAATCTCCAACTGAAATCATCTGGCTCACCCACCCCATCTAAGGGTAACCCTAAACTGAATAATATTAAAAGCCCAGTACTTATGAATTCTTTCAAAAGTTAAGGATGAAAGAAAATCTACTGTTTACCGGTCCTAAGGTCAAATACGGTTCCTTAGCAACCAGCATGTCTTTCGTGTGACTGGGAGTTGATGGAAAGGGGGGAAATGAAAATGAAACCACCAGGACAATTACAATTCACAGAGGCAGGGCTTCGAAAGCACTGTGTATGTACACCATACTATTGTGTTAAAGAAGTTCCTTCCATTGGGAAGAAAGAGGATCCCTGACAAGGCATAGCAAAATGTTTTGGGGTACCAACTGGAGACCCTGAACCGAAGACCAAGATAAAAGTTACCTGTAACGGTTCTTGCATAGAGAACCTACCCACGCCAGGACAGGAAACCCTGCAGCCACTCTCGACCTCACGCAGCCTCACGGCTCTGGTCCTAAGAGGTGGTTTATCTGGCAACTTTGTTGAGATGCAAGCGTGCTCCCAGAGGCAGCATTTGGACCCTCTACCCCCTAACACATTCCTCTCCGCCCCTACCCTGGCATCATTTAGGGCCCGGATTTTTTAAGACAGGAAGGAAAACAATTTTTTCATACTAGTTAAAGAGTGTGAGTTCTGGAGGTATCTGGAAAGTAGTAAGAAGCTCAGCGATTTCTACATATCTTTTCAATCCTGTAGCCAGTCACAAGAGTCAAGAAAGCAGTGTTCTTGAAAGGAACTGGAGCTCAGACATTTAGTAAAGACCCGCAGACTGGCACGCTCAATTTATAAGGTAATAATTCCTGAAGGCTTTTTGTGTAGGCAAATAAAGCTGCAGTCTCTCAAAAACCCACTTACTGGGCCCCTGTGGTTTCAAACTCCAAAGATCAAGAGAGTGCTTGTGAGTCTGTTTGAGGTTTGGGCTCCCGCCCCCGAAACAGGTTGTTAAGTACTTACAGCCACTGACCCGCGAGCCCGGGGCTCTCCTGCGCAGGGCTCTGGGGCGCCGCCTCCAGCCCACGTCTGGGACCTTGCAGCCTTCCTGGCTCCGGGTGCCGCCCAGGGGGGTCCTGGGCCGGACGGGGGGCGGGAGAGGCGCCGAGCCCGGAGCCCACCACCCGAGTGCGGGTGAACATAGCTCTGAGTCCGCGGGTCCCGGGCGCCCACTGCGGGAGGGATGCGGGCTGGGACTCTTGGCGAGTCCAAGATGCGATTCCGAAGGGCAGGGGCAGCGGTTTTAACAGCTTGAGTTTCGATTTCCCGCTACCAGCTGCAGCTGCGCCCGCCCCAAAGGACTTCCCCATTGACGCTCTCTTCAGGCGCCCTCTGACCTTATCCCCGGTAACAGCTCCCGCTCTGCCGCCCCGGCCCCGGGTGCGGAGTGGAGCTGGCTTGGCCGCTCTCAGTGAGTCGGTTTAAGGTCCCATAACCACCTTAGAGCATAGTAAAGAGAACTGTCATCAGCCGCCGACACCTTGTGAGCGAGCAGCAGGGAACGAGAATCCTGAAAGATACTTTAGGGACTGTTGAACAGGTAACCCTAATTTGTGGTTACTGCTGCATACCTGAGACCTTGAACAATATATTAATCTTCGGACTCCAGAGATCGGGTGAATAAATAAAATCATCCAAACAAAATTTTGCCTTTATCAGTAATGATTGCTGTTTGGTTGTTGTGCAAATACTTTCAAGTTAAGGAAACTAAAGTGAAATCAAAAGCCAAAGGAAAACCACAAGAGTAGAAGCAAGCCCTTGTTACTTCATCTGTTACCATGGCGGCATTACCATTTGCTTACATGTCTCCTATAATGCAGGTCTGGGGAGGCAAGAGACGTCTCTCATCTTGTATAGCGGGTATTATGACAGTCATGATCAACCCAATGCACATCAGAATCATACGGGAGCTTTTTAAAAATATGGATGCTGAGACTTACTCCCAGACCTACAGATACAGAGTCTTGCAAATCCATATTATGAGAAAGTCCCTAAGCCATAGTTGAATGTCTTGCACAGATCAGCTATGTAATCAATATTTCTTGAATGTCTGATCGATTACTTAGCAAGGCTGCCTGGAGAATCATTTCTGCCTACCGCTCAGCTTGCCCAGGGATTTGCATTTCTTTTTTTTTTTTTAAGATTTTTATTTATTAATTTGACAGAGAGAGAAAGACAGCGAGAGAGGGAGCACAAGCAGGGATTGGGAGAGAGAGAAGCAGGCTTCTGGCTGAGCAGGGAGCCTGATTCAGGGCTCCATCCCCAGGACCCTGGGATCATGACCTGGGCCAAAGGCAGATGCTTAACCGACTGAGCCACCCAGATGCCCCAGGATTTGCATTTCTAACAATTTTCCTGGAGATATCAATGCTGCTGGTCTTTGGACCACCCTTCAAGACTTTGAGAGGGCCGCTATGGGCAATGTGGAAGGCACAGAAGGGCCAAAGGATGGGCAGTTATGTAATAACATGTTTGAGAATGTTCTACCAGCAATGTGAAAAGGAGATTGAAAAATGAAGAGACTGAAATCTAAGAGATAAATTAAGAGCCTGGTTGTTATAATCTAGGCAGGAAATACAGATCTGAACTAAGGCAATAGCAAGTGAAACAGAAAGCAGGGAGCAAAATCAAGGCATTCTGAATGAAAGGTTAACATGGTTAGATAAAAAACTAGATGCAGGGGCGCCTGGCTGGCTCAGTCGAAAGAGCATGCGACTCTTGATCTTGGGGTTGTGAGTTTGAGCCTCACATTGGGTGTAGAGATTACTTAAAAAAAATAAAATCTTTAAAAAAAAACAAAACCTTAAACCAACAAACACAACTAGATGCAAAAGGGAACTGAGCTCCAGAGGTAGCAAAGACAGATGGGGAGACAGTTTTTACAGTACTCTGAAACTCAGCTCTGCCACATACCAGCCCCATGACCAAGGACAAGTCACTGATTTCCCCAGAGGCCCAGTTTCCTGATCTATACTATGTGGAATGAAGTTACAATACTTACCTTGTGGGGTACTGCAAGGAGTAAAGAGATGATCCACATCAGTGCTTCTCAAATAGAGCTGGAGTTGATTTTGCCTCCAGCAGACATTTGGCAATGCCTGGAGACACTTTTTATTGTGAAGCCTAGAAGGGGACTGAGGTATATCTCCTGGCATCTAGAGGGTAGAGGCCAGGGATGCTGCTAAATATCCTGTAATGGACAGGACAGCCTCCCAGAACAGAGAATCATCCTACCCAAAAAGTCAATAGCACTGAGGTTGAAAAATCCTGATCTATGTAATTTGCCTAGCTTAGAGTCCCAGGAATTTAATGGTTGCTGATTGATGGTAACTATAAGGTTTTAGTTTTGTATGTGGGTAGAAGGCAGAACCATTGATCATTAACCAGGAGGAGGGACAGGTTTTTGGCAAAGGTGAAAGACTTTGATTTGGAAACTGTTGGGTTGCGGGTGCCTGCAGGGTGAGACAGGCAGTTCAGGAGCCCACCGAAAAGTGGATCTGGGTGGTCTTTCTGGAGGCCATCATCTTCAGAATGTCATCTGCTGGAAAAATACCACTGGAACTTTTGTTTCAGAGAAGAAAGCAATTGTTTTGGTGACTGGATTCAATTGAAAGGTTGAATAAGGGAAAATCAGTTCTTCTAAAGGAGCTAGTAATAGTAATGCTGACTTCAAGAATACACTTAGTTGACCGTTATTTATTTTATTACCCAACCATGTAGCACACCAAAGTTTCAAACATGAGATAGATAGGACGCTTGGGTGGCTCTGTCCGTTAAGCGTCTGCCTTCATCTTAGATCATGATCCCAGAGTCCTGGGATCAAGCCCCGCATCATGCTCCTTGCTCAGCGGGGAACCTGCTTCTCCCTCTGCCTGTCGCTCCCCCTGCTTGTGCTCTCTCTCTCTCTCTGTCTGACAAATTAAATAAAATCTTTAAAAGAAAAAAAAAACATGAGATAGAAATAGGGGATAATAGGCCAAATCTAAATTGCTTAATCTGTTCATTTCTCATTTTGCTACATTCTCAAAGTATTAAAAAATGTGACTATGATTTATTACTGCAACAGACATCTACAGCCTCCTTTAGGATACTTGAGAATGGGTCATCTATTCATGTATCACATATGCTTTTACATTTCATGTATTTGTGTGAGAATGTAGGCTGGCCTTTTACTAGGGTTGCTCAGAGTTTTGTGCCTCTGAGCAATGGCTGGTGGAGAGAAGCATGGTGAGTGGAGAAGGTTCAGGATCCCTACCACTGCCTCAGCCAGAGTACTTGAGCCCTTATTTCTTCCATGTACCAGATTGCTACCTGATTTTGTTTGTACAAGGGTTCCATGGCTTTAAAAGTTCAACAAACCATTGTACTAGACAATTACCTATATGTTTTAAGGGCTATGGGGGAATCCCTGAAATCCAGTGAGATTGTTAAATTGCCTGAAATTTGGCCAATTAGAGATTCCTTTAGGAAATGGTTTTCTTTTAAAATGTAACAGCCTCCAGGAAATAATCATTTATTCATTCCTTTAGGTAAAGGAGTTTAATCTAAGCAAAAGACATTTTGGTTGGGGAAGAGGGAACCTGAGTGGAAAGAAAAGGAGGATTCAAAAGGATGTACATAGGAAAATGTTGTAAAATGAGACATTGATAGGAAATGGCAATTGGGGACTGCAATGAGCAGTTTTAGTCCAATGCGCTAGGATAAGATTAAAGATAAGGGGCGCGTGGGTGGCTCAGTCGTTAAACGTCTGCCTTCGGCTCAGGTCATGATCCCAGGGTCCTGGGATCGAGCCCTGCGTCGAGCCCTGCGTCGGGCACGGCGGCGGGAAGCCTGCTTCTCCCTCTCCCACTTGCCCTGCTTGTTTTCCGTCTCTCGCTGTGCCTCTGTCAAATTAAAAAAAAAAAAAAAAGATGAAATCAAAAAGGAACTTCACCAACTTGGGCTAATGCTAACATGTCCAGGTATGTCCTTTGTCTTCCAAGAAAATAAATGAGAACATGTATCTGATTTTAAAATTAGTTGCCTTCCATTACTGTTTCATTATTGTGAATAAATACATAGAGAGACAGAGATTCTCAGCTGTTTCCTGTCAGAAAGTGTCTCAATGAAAATCTTAGTTTCTGAAAATTCTAAAAAGCCACACTTCCTTAAATATGATTCTGCAGTGAAAAGTTAGATTAATCCAATAGATTGAGGACAGCAGTTATTTTAAAGCTTTGATTTCTCTCTTCAACAAAGGAGCTATGTAAACCTCACCTACTACTAGGCATCTCCTCATTTTAAGCATGAGTGTGTGTGTGTGTGTGTGTATGTGTGTGTATAAGCTGATTTGTGTTGTGCAATTTCATATTCTTTAGAAATTCTTTAAATTTATGCCATAAAATCATGGAATGCTACAATTATAAGTCACCTTAGGTTCATGTAATAGATGTTTATTGAATGATAAGCATAAACTGTTCACTTTGTCAAACCCAGGAGCTATGGTGGGGAACAGACAGAACCTTGTTATGCTAACTCCATGTTTAAGATCATCTAGCCACCTCATTTTAGATGGGAGGAAACTTGCTAGTATTTTGTGACAACTTAGCAGCAGAACCAGAACTTAAATTTAGGTCTTCTGTGTTCATGTCTGGCTTTCCACATTTTGGAAGATGATTGTGACAATATATATCTTTTGACAAAATTCAGAATTTGGAATGCTTTTCATTTGTTATAATTTTCCCCATGAGCAGCTGTGTATTATTTTCCAAAAACAGTTATGTCAAAGTCTCTAAACCTATTAGAATCAACATTAATAAAAACCATTGCGCTCCAACATTCATCCCTATAATTACATGGTCAAATAGTCTTTATAGTGACAGTGCTTTACACAATTTGTCAAATTTTCATGAATAGCAAACATGCTAAATTTGGGTTAGAATTCCTTTTTCTTTAACAGCATTAAAATAGTGAGCTTTATAGTGTAGCATAAAGAATTCTACTTAGCAACAGAAAGAGGCAAATTTGTTCACTCTATTTTTCTGATGACAATGAGTACTGTCACTTGGGGAAATGAGGAGAAATATGCTTTCAATAATATTTGCTATCTTCTGGAAGGTGGCTGCATTTCTTTGTTTGTAAACTCCTATCTGAAGAAAGGGTAGTGGCTTCTGTCTCTGAGTTCTAACACTGTATAGTAGGTGTCACAAGACCTCTGCTGGCTGCAAGGATGAAAGGAATTTCCCTTCACTGGGGAAAGTTCTGAAGACTCTGTCTGTGGCTTGGGAGAGAAATTCCCCTGAAGGGTTTCTTTAGCTGTGATAAATGAATCAAACACAAACTTTGCACAGCACTCCTCATTTTAAACCCCACCACTGTGTCTTTTCCAAAAATGCCCTCTCTTAGGGAACTCCTAATTGTCCTGATGTTTGAACTCTAAGCCAACTCCCTTGAGTATTCACATCCTTTGTAAATATGGCCAGGTATATGTAAGAGAAAATGTAGTGTAGGGGCAGAAGACCTGAACTTGAGACTTGGTAGAGCCATTTAAGAATTTTGTGACCTCAGGCCAATACTGAAACTCTCTGAGTTTTGGTTGCTTCATTTGTAAAATGGAAATATTAATCATAATAAGACCATCTGTCCAATCTACCTTCAGGGGTTTGTAATGGCCAAATGAGATAACATATGTGAAAGTGGTTCCTAAATTGCACCTTGATGCCATATAAATGGAAGGTTGTGTTGTGGGTTTTTTTGAGCTGTCAGCACAAGCGCTTTATATATGTTTTCTAATAATACTTAAATTTGTCTTCAAAGGGTTCTTAACATCAATTCCAGCAGCTCTTGGCTCTCAATTGCTAAACATTACAGAGCTATATCCTCAGTGTGTTTTATCTTGAAATCCCTTTCAGAATAGAAATAAAGCAGTTTGTAGTTTTACCTACCAATATATAAATGCCTGGCATAAGAGTACAGTCCCCAGTGAAGTGGAACTTGGTTGTCATAACTGGAAGGCACTGAGTACTCCCTAGACATTTCATGATACTCTTCCATCCCTAATACCTTCTGGAAATCAACAAGAGTTCCATTTCTGTGGATTAAACTTAAGGTTCTCCTATTTGACTTGACTTGTAAAAAGGATTCATATTAAAAATTCCCTTGGTCTTGTATGCTTCCAGGAGGGTGATTTGGGGTTGGGACTCCCCACCGGCATACCATAGAGGTTAGAGTTCAAGACTCTCCTCAATAGTCCTCAGGAGCCAGTCAACTATATGGCTCTTCTCCCTGGGGTTCCAGTAAAACAATCTCTGACAAAGGGAGGGTGATGAAAATGATTACAATAATGAAGTTACATGCAGTCTGAAGAAAGGGAGGTTTCCCATGTTATCCACCATGGGTTTGTCATGCAGGTTCAGGCTTTGTTAGATCGAACTGTGTTTAGATCTTGACTCTATCACTTATAACTGAAAGACGTTGGGTGAACTACTGAACATCTCTCAGGGCTTCAGTTTCTTCAACCGTAAAATGGAAATGAGTTATAGCCCCACTGAACATTGTTGTTGTATACACAAAGTAAGCAAAAAGTGCTTAGTATCATGTATCCAACAGAGTATACTCAATAAATATAGTGATCAATACTATCTAAATTCTCAAAAAATAAAGTGAGCTGGGCAAAATACTTGAACAAGCACTTTACATAAAAAAGATATCCAAATGGCTAGTAAATATAGGGAAAGGAGCTCCACTTCATCTGTCTGGGGAAAATGCACATTAAAATTATAGTAAGATACCTCTATACACTCAACAGAATTACTAAAATGAAAGGAAAAAAGTACCATGAGTAAGGATGTGAAACCAAAATTCTCTTGCCCCACTAGTGGGCTTGTAAATTAGTACCTTTTGGAAAATTGGCAGAATCTTCTAAGGCTGAATATTTTCTTATCTAGCCATTCCACTGTACATGTGTTCACCAAGTCCTGTACAAGAATTTCAAATGAGTATGATTCATAAGAGTATAAAACTAGAAATGACTTACATACCTATCAATAATGGATGGATTGTAAATCAAACCATCATGCTGTATACTTTAAACTTATATAGTGATGTATATCAATTATATCTTAAAACTAGGGAAAAAATAAAATAAGGAAAAGAAATAATAATAGAAAGGGGGACCTGGGTGGCTCAGTCATTAAGCATCTGCCTTCAGCTCAGGTCATGATCCCAGGGTCCTGGGATCGAGCCCCACATTGGGCTCCCTGCTCGGGAGGAAGCCTGCTTCTCCCTCTCCCACTCCCCCTGCTTGTGTTTCCTCTCTCACTGTGTCTCTCTCTGTCAAATAAATAAATAAAATCTTAAAAAAAAAAAAGAAATAACAATAGATGGTGGAATATTCCTACGATGTAATCCTACATATGAGGAGTTTTGTATTTGTCATTCTCTAAGTGCTAGTTGGCCATTTATTTTACTTCCTCAGGCTATTTTCAGGCATGACTGTATTTCTATCTAGCCCCTCTCACTCATGTAACATATTAATTAAACTACAGGCTCAGCTGCAATAGTAGAGACTCAAAATAACTGCGGTTTAAACAGCTTAGAAATTTGCTCTTAGGTACTAATCCCAGTATATGCAGGCAGGGCTAGTACAGTGATGGTGTTACTCTATTACAGTGTCAAGGGTCCAGGCTTCTACTGTGTTGCCCTGCCTTCTCTAGGATGTTTCTCTTATCTGCATCAAATGCATAAATAATCCAGCCAGTGAGGAGGGAGTAAAAGAAACTGCAGGGCAAGTTTACCTTTAAGGGCACAATCTAGAGATTGCACTCATTACTTCTTCTCACATTTTGCTGGTCAAATTTAGTTGCATAGCCACACCTAGTTACAAGAGAAGCCAAGAAATGTGGTCTTACTTCAGTCATTTAACACATATATATATTGAGTACCTACTATAAACCAGGCACTGGGGATATAGTAGTGAATAAACCCATCAAAAATCCCTCTGCCACATGCTTTCATTCTAGATGGACAACTAACAAAGCAAATAAGTAAGATATGTAGTGTGTTAGATATTGTTAAATACAGGGGTAGTCAGATTTCAATATGGCCTCCAGTGATTCTTGCTTCCTACCCCAAATTTGGGATAAACTGTAAGGCAGAAGTTAACAACTAATATAGATGATAGTACCTGGAAATGTGGCGCAGTCTAACAAAAACTGAAAATATGGGCTTGGCTTCGAAACTGGTCAGAAGGCAGAAGCAGGAAGGACTCTGGGGAAAATGTCAGCCCAAGTTGAGGAGCACTGTAAGGGATCTTTATTGTGTGGTGGTAGACAGCAACACTGTGACCTGTGATAATGCAGGAAGTAGAAAATGTACCTAATGAAGTGAGGGAACCAGCTGAGGAGATATCCAGGCAGAATGTGGAATATCCTGCCTCTTTCATTTTTGCTGCTTATAGTAAAGTGTGGGAAGAGAGAGAGAGAACCTAAACAGAGGGTTATTAACCTAAAAGGAGCTAGGAATTGCTGGTTTTGGAAGTTCCCAACCTCTCTAAATGACAAACTATGCTAACATTTGGCTTAGTTTCACTTGCTAAGAAACGGCTCCAGGAAGAGTTCAAATCAGAGCACCATCATGAAAGCCTGATCTAAAGTGGAACATGAGAGAGTGGCTATTAATTCCTTTGTTAAGACATCAGAATGATCTAAGGAAATAAATATCTCTAGGAATCATTCAGTCAAATAATAAAACTTTCAGAAGCTTAAGAATGTTGTCCTTAAACAATCTAGCAGAAGCCCAAAGTAGACAAAAGCCAAGGTGTGGTTTTTGTCCAACGGGATAAACCAAAATGAAATTTGTAAAAAACTCAGACTTATTTATTTATTTCTTTATTTATTTAGAAATAATCTCTGCAGCCAATGTGGGGCTTGAACTTACAACCCCGAGATCAAGAGTCGCAAGCTCTACTGACTGAGCCAGCCAGGCACCCCCTTGCTTCAGACTTTTGAAGAGAATTTTATTATCATAAATGCCACCAGTTTGGACTGAAAGGGACATACACATGATGAAATGAAGTCTCGTACTGACAGGGATCAGGCTAGGAAAACTACCATCTGCACACATGGGCCACCTTTCATGGAAAAGGGAAGACAACTCAAAGGGCAGAACTGAAAGCCCACAGTATGTAACCAAATGCCACAAACAATTATTCCCATGCCTTGAGTCCTAATCAAGGAAGTGTCAAACTGTACCTTGTTGAATTTCAGAATCACTATAGCCCAGTGACACCCATGTTCCTCCCATTTCCCCCTTTGAACAAACCTATACTGGTTTTCCTATGCACATCCCACCATTTTATGTGGGCTATATTGTTGGCCGATAACTTGACCCTTTACTTCATAAGTCTTCAGGTCAAGAGAAACCATACTGGAGGAGCTATACCTAAGTAACTACATGTGTGGAGTCTCATCTGCACCAGACCTGATTTAGATAACAAGATTCTAGATTTTGAGCTGATGCTGTAATGGGATGAGGTTTGGGAGGAGCTGAGTATAGTTTGCATGTGAGCCTGTGGGGACAAGCGGGCATACTATGGTAGCTGCCCTCCAGGGCGGCCTCCAGTGATTCTTGTGTTCTGCTATTCTTGCCCTTAAGTAGTTTCCTCCAACTCTGAATAGGACTGTGTGATGTAACCTCCAACCCCTGTCAAGAGGACTATAACTCTAGCTGACATCTTGGTACAACCTGAGCAAGAACCACGAAGCTAAGCTGCTCCTGAATTCCTGCCTCACAGAAGCTGCTGGAGAAAATAAATATTTAATATTGTTTTAGGCCACTGTATGTTGGGGTAATATGTGATGCAGCAATGGATAAGTAATACAAGTATGAGGAGAAAAATTAAAGTGGAAAGAGAATGGGAAGTAAAATTTGTATGATATTTTAGATAGGGCAGCCAGAGAATGTCTTCTTGTGACCTTTGATTAGGGATCTCAGGGATGGGAGGGCACGGGAAGAGCATTTCAAGTAGAAGCATGTTGATACTCAAAATATTTAACAACCAGTATGACACAGGCACTGACCAGTCACAGCATGTGCTCAAACCAATAAAAACTAATGTAAGTCACAAACATTCCCTAGGGCCTCATGTTGAAACCCAGCTGAATTTCAGCCTTGAGCAATCGGAATAGAGTCAAATGCCCTGAGGTAAGAAAATGTCTGTTGGATAAACAACAAAAAGGTTGATGTGAGCAGAAGAAGAGAGTGGAAGGTAATGAGGACAGAAGCATAACATGGGGGCCGGACCACATAGGGTCCTTGAAGTCATAGTAAAACTTTTGGGTTTTACTCTGCATGAAATGGGAAGCATTTGGAGGATTTGGTGCAGGGGAGTAACATGATATAACATGTTTTAACAAGATCACTGTGGCTGGTATTTTGAGAATAGACTGAAGAAAAGCAAGGATAGAAGCAGGGAGGCAAGTTGAGAGGCAGTTGGAATAATCCAGATGAGAAATGGTAGTAGCTTGAACAACACACACACACACACACACACACACAGTAGAGGTGGTGAGAAATGCCCAGATTCTCGATATATTTTAAAAGTATAATGAACAGGATTTTAAGTGAAGGATGAACAGAAACAGATTGACTGTGACTTGTAGAGAAAGAGTCAAGGATGATTTGAAGGTTTTCATCTTTAGTTGCTGGAAGATGGAGTTACCATCAACTAAGTTGGGGAAGGCTGCAAGGGGGCTGTTTCTGGTATTGGTGGTGAGGAAGGGTATTGTCATGAGCTCACTTTTGGACATGTTGTTTTAAGAGCCTACTAGACATCCAAGTAGAGTAAGTTATTAAAGTAGAACTGTGGGTTCAAGGATGATGTCCAAACTGAAGATATACATTTGGAACTCATTGACTTATAGAGTGTATTTAAAATTAAAACCAAGTGGTTGGATGAGATTACCTAAGAAGGGAGTTTAAACAGAAAAGAGAATTTGGGTGTCCTTTTCCCTAGCTTTAAATGATAGAAGCAATTTTATCACTTACAGAAGAAGAGAAGCAACCATATCGAAGAAGAACTAGAATTCTCTCCCTGCTCACTCCAGGTTCAGGCTGGTCAGTTATTTAGAATGCATAGGTATCCAAGGATGGACATTACTGAGCCAGGCCAATGTTCTGGTGGTGTGGGGTCAACACTGAGAGTATAAGAACAAACAAACAAAACTCAAATCAGGAACACAGTCCCAGACAAGGTAGAATAGCTATTGACTGACTAGCAGCTGGTGAACCAGCTCTTTATATTCTATCTCAGTGGTTCTCAATGTTGGCTATCTTTGGAACCACTGGAGCAGCTTTAGAATCACTGAGGCTTGGGTCCCAGCCCAGAATTCTGATTTAATCGGTCTGGGGTACAACATGGACACAGGGAGTTCACATGCTTGCTGGAGATTCCAGTGTACAGCCAAGGTTGAGAATCAGCACTGTAGATGAAGCACTACAGTTAATAAGTCAGCATTATCAGTTCTTTTAGGAGCAGCTCTTAGTTTCCTTTTTGTCCAGACAGACATTAGAGCAAAGATACTAAACTATAACAAAATGACAGCTTAGAAGGCTGAAAAATAGACAAAGTATAGGGAGAAGTCTTGAACTTAAATTTTACATTGCTTCTAGTAGGTCATTTCTCAGAACATTAGGTCTAGACCAAATAAATGTTGGCTGCAAGCAGAACAACAATTTGGGCTTTTTTTTTTTTTTTTTTTGTAGTTTGTGATAGAGTAGGTGTTGTTAGGTGTAGAGCAGAATCATCAGCTGGACAGGATAATGAAGTATGTACACAGAATGTACTGAAACAGAGGCTGTGGCAATGAATGCAATACCTGACACTTTTTAGGAGAATGGAGAAAAAGTAAGGATATAAAAATTGTTTATTGATGTAAGAAATTTCTAAATGTATAGACAGTGCTTTCAAAACTCCTTCTGAACACACATCTGGTAAGTCTGTTTGTCAGAGTATGGTTCTACTTGGACCCCATGCAGCTGACCCTGAAGAGGTCACCCTGCTCTTCGGGCTGGAGTATGGGGACATCACCTCAATGAGATGAGTTTTGTGGCACAGTGTTGTGAAAAATAAAAGTATTTTGAAGAGTAAGCCCACATCACTCTTAGTCCCTTTTGCTTTCAATAAATTTTCACAGCTATAACGTAGGAAGAACAAGTAAAATGCAAGCAAAATAGTACCGTTTGTACTCTGTCAGTATTAGATAGAAGTTCTTTGCTACTTGGTGTAGGTTAAAACAACCCAATAGACATTGTCTCAAAACCTCACATATCCACGCAGAATCTGCCACAAAAACAAAGTTGAGACCCAAAGAAACAACAAAAAAGCCCCAGTGTTTTCTATTTCCTTGTTGTGTTTGTCAGCAATGCTTTTTGGATCATCATGCTGTTATTCCCTTGTAGGGGGTCCTTAAAATCCAAGAAAAAACATGCTCCTGGGCTATGGAATGCCAAGATGAATTTTCAACCCACTGGGAAAATAAATGAAGAGCAATCAAATGTATTCTGTTATAAATAGTAATAGGTGGATTAGTTCTCAGGTACCATCAACAGTCTATGCTTCAAACCAGATATTTACTTCTGGCTAAGCTGTGTTCTAAAGAGATGACTGACAGCAGTATTTTAGGAATTTTAAATAAGGAAGTTACCCATGTTGTCTCTTATTAAAAGCTACATAACCTTGAGTGAATTACATGACTCCTCTGAACCTGTTTCCCTCTGTAAAACCTCTCCTACCCATTGGCTTTATATGATGTCAGGGCCAAATGTGATCATGCCACACTGAAATTATAAAGGTGTTTTTTTTTTCCTAGTTGTTATTTAACAAGTTAACAATGGCAAACCTGATCATCTGGATCTGCAAATAGTAATTGTAAACATGTGTTAGTGTGATAGTAACATTTTTACAGATAATGTAAATGTTCTCTGCAGGAGGGTTTAGAGGTTAAAAAGAAATTTTACATTTATTATCTCATTATTTATGCTGACATAACCTGTGAAGAATGTTAGTTTCTCGATCTTAAATTTAAAGCAAGCTACTCAGAATTATTGCATAATAATCCTCACGCACACACACACATTTATATATACATTTACTGGATGTATGCTACTGTGTGTCAGACATTGTTAGGCATTTTTACCAGTGTCAGGTCAGTTCCAAAAGCAGGCTTCAGATCTAATTCATCTAATTCTCTACCACTCTCTCCACTGCCTTACTCTGCTTTATCATATTGGCCATTTTAAAGGAGACACTATCCAATAAGGAAATAAAAATTAAAAGATAGTATCATAGTCCATTTGGGCTGCTATAACAAAACACCACAGACTGGGTGGCTTATAAACAGAAATGTGTTGCTCACAGTTCTAGAGGTTGGAAGTCCAAGATCAGGGTGCCAGCATGGTCAAGTGAGGACCCTCTTGGGGGTGACAGACTTCTTGTTTTGTATCCTCACATGGCAAAAGGAGCTAAGGAAATTCTACCTACCTCTTTTATAAAAGCACTAATCCCATTCATGAGGGTTACACCTACATGACCTAACTGCCTGTCAGAGGCCCCTACCTAATAATACCATCACTTGGGGTGATGGTTTCGAGCCTAACGCATATATTCTGACCATGGCAGACACAGTGACATCATATGCAAGACTCCCATAGGTATGTGAATGAAAGCTATGTGCATAGAAAAATAACAAATATTTTTTATGTGTACATAGAAATACATTACTATATATTACTATATTGCTCTTTCAGTTGCTCTTTTAAAATGTTCAGAAAATCATATGCATAAGATGCTGGTGTTAATAACAAGCAAGCGATTTGGTTTGTCTTAGTTTCCTAGGGCTGTCATAACACAGTACCACAAACTGGGTGGCTTGAAGCAACAGAAAATTAATGTCTTACAGTTCTGGAGGCTGGAAGCTCAAAATCAAGGTGTCGACCAGAGTTGGTTCTTTCTGGAGGCTCTGAGGGAGAATCTGTTCCAAGCTTGTCTCCTAGCTTCTCATGTTTGTTTGAAATCCTTAGTTTACAGCTGCGTCACTCCAACTGCTGCCTCCACTATCACATGGCCTTTTTTCTTGTATCCCTGTGCCTCCCAATCTCTCTCTCCTCATAAGGTCATCAGTCATTGTATTTAGGGCCTACCCTAATCTGGTATACCCTTATTTTAACCTTGATTCCATCTGCAAAAGTCCCACTTCCAAATGAGGACACATTCACAGGGATGAGGTTAAATCTTCAACATTATCTTTTGGGGGGGCACAATTCAACATTCAACAGGGTTTTTAAAACTTATTTTTGCTGAAATATTTGAGTGTAAGTTATAGACACATAGCCCCTTTACTCCTAAATACTAAGGTGTGCATTTCCTAAAAATAGAGACACTCTTCTACATAACCATAGTATCCACATAAAAATCAAGAAATTAACATTGATACGTGCTGCCATCTAGGCCACAAATTCCATTCACATTTTGCCAATTGTGTCAAAAATTCCTTCATAACAAAAACAAACAAAGAGCAAACTTCTTCCCATTTCCCCCTTTCTTCTTGATCCAGGATCCAATCTAGAACCATTTAGTTGTCGTACCTCTGATCTCTTTCAAGCTGGAACTGTTCCCAATTTTTCCTCGTCTCTAGTGACTTTGGCATTTTTTGAAGAGTACAGCCTAGTGATTCTTTAGTATTCTTTGCAAAGGTTTGTCTGTTGTTTCCTCAAGATTCAAATAAAGCTATGCATTTCAGCAGAAATACCACCACAGGGATAGTCTGTTTTCCTCAGTACATCATATTGGGTAACATACAGTGGCAGGTTGTCCCATTATTGCTCATGCTATTACCACTTGGTGAAGATAGTACATGCTTGATTTCTCCACTGTGTGGTTAATGAATAATTAATAAACAATTGGTATGTAATTTGTGGGAAGATACTTTGAGGCTATGTAAATATCCCATTCCTCATCAGACTTTTACACACTGGCTTTAGCATCCACTGATATTTTTTGCCTGAATCATTTGTGATTGCAAGACAGTAATTTCTAACTCCATCATCTCTTCAACCTTTATTAGATGACATTCTGCTTTAAGGAAGAGCTTTCCTCTTTTCCCTTATGTATCCATTTATACAAATAAGGACTCATGGATATCTATTTGATTCGATAGGTTATAATCCTTACTATCATTATTTAAATTGTCACATTTGGCCAATGAGAATCCCTTCATGCTGGCCCCTGATCTTTTTGACATGACCTATCATTTTTTGAGCACTCCTTACTTTCTGTTACAACAAGGGCTTTCATGCTTTCCCTGCTTCAACCATAGGATTATCCAAGAAACCCTATTTCCATTTAGTGGGGAATGGTATTTAGAAACCATTTGAGTGCAAGGTATATTCATTTTTACTGGGGTATCATTATTTCTAGGCTCTTTCCAAAGACATGTATAGGAAACACACACACACACATGCAAATATTTCTATATCTTTCTGTACAGATATTTATTAATCCATTGATAACATGGGAAAAAGAATTTAAAGATAGCTTCCCTAAGATTCTTGCCTATCATTTATTCAATCAAACACTAACGTGGGTACTGCTGTGAAGAGATTTTGCAGATATAATTAAAGTTCCAAATCACTGGACCTAGAAATGAGATGGCTCAGGTAGGTGACTCCTTTAAAAGCAGAGAGTTTTCTCCAGCTGGAAGCAGAAGGGAAGTCAGAGATGGGAAGCACAAGAAGGTTTGACATGCTGTTGCTGGCTTGAAGATGAAGGGACAATATGTTGAAGAATGCAGGTGGCCCCAAGTGGCTGAGGATGACCTTGTCTGACAATCAGAAGGAAACAGGGTCCTCAGTCTTACAACTGCAAGGAACATAACTATCAACAACCTGACTAAAACAGATTCTATCCCAGAGCCTCCAGATAAAAGCCTAGCCTAACCCCCACCTTGATTTTGGTTTTGTCAGACCTTGAGCATAGAACCCAACTGAGCCCCCTTGGATTTCTGACCTACAGAACTCTGAGCTAATAACTGAGTATTGTTTTAAGCCACTAAATTTGTGGTAACTTTATAGCAGCAATAGAAAACTTAAACAGATGGGCAATGATATAAATATAAAACTGAATTTACACTGATTCTAACTGAACACTGCAGGGTTTTTTTCTAATTTTCCCTTTTTCATATCTGAACCTTTAAAAATTAATAACCAATTTCCCTTATCTTCAAGGTATTTACTTATTTGCCTAATAACCTTAGATATAACCAATTGCTTCACCTGTGGACCAACCATTTGACAGGTGGGTCATCTACTCAGCCTTGACCCCACAGCACAGGGGTTGTACTGGTCGAATTCTCACCACCCATGACCCCATTATACACACTAAACCCAGACCTTACCATCCATGGGGGCCATGCCAGCCAAGTTATGACACTTGGCCTATGCTCAGCTCCTCCACTCTAGAGGATTTTTGTTTAAGTATATTTTATTTTTTTTAGCATCATTTTAGAGACAGTTCTTCTCTTTTAAAAAATGGTGGTTATGGTGCACCTGGGTGGTTCAGTGGATTAAGAGTCTGACTTTGGCTCAGGTCATGATCTCAGGGTCCTGGATCGAGCCCCACATAGGGTTCCCCGCTCAGCAGGAAGTCTTCTTGTCCCTCTGCCCCTCCCCCCGCTTGTGCGTTCTCTCTCTCTTTCTCAAATAAATAGATAAAAATCTTTAAAAAAAATGGTGGTTATGTACCACTTCCTATTCTAACAACTTTATTGCTGCCATCAACATAAACAGCCTTGACTGAGTACCATAGTACTCACTGCTGTGTTAGATGTTCTGAAGCACTTCTAAACGAGGAATATGATGCCTGCTTTCAGACTACCATTTTATAATATAACTATGGAAGAATTACAACCCTGAATTGATAGCTGAACTTTTACTTTGCCTAATATTTTTTTCCCAAAAGATAGACTCTGTCATCTAATTTTGAGATTTTTTTTTTAAAACAGTCCATGTGTTTATTAGTATAAAGGAAAAAACATGCCTGTGTTTCTCCTTTACTACTCACACTGAACACTTCAGACACTCCTGGTCCCCAAATGTATGTGTGTGTGTGGGTTGGGGGGGGTTCTTCCCCTACACCAGGCAATTCTGCAACACCAGCTGGGTGTTCTATAATTCAATTTTGACGTTGCCTGGAGATAGCATTAGATCTCAGAGGTTAAGGGCTCAGACCCACAGGACTACAACCTCAGTCTCACCTCAGATGTCAATTGCAAGTCCAGGTTGTTACCCGTGCTTCTGACTGGCTAGAAATGGGGGGTTTCCAAGACTGCCTCCTTAGGTTTGATGAATTTACTAGAACAACTTACAGAACTCAAAGAAACATCTACTTAATTTATCTTTTTAAAGATTTTTGAAATTTATTTATTTGACAGAGAGAGATGCAGCAAGAGAGGGAACACAAGCAGGAGGAGTGGGAGACGAAGAAGCAGGCTTCCCGCTGAGCAGGGAGCCCGACGCCGGGCTCAATCCCGGGACCCTGGGATCCTGACCTGAGCTGAAGGCAGACGCTCAACGACTGAGCCACCCAAGCACCCAAGAAACATCTACTTTTGTTTACCACTTGACATAAAGGATATTATAGAGGATACAGGTGAACCTCTAGATAAAAATGTACATAGCATGGTGTCCAGAAGAGTGCCAAACACAGGAGTTTCTATCACCTTAGAACTGGGGTGCACCACCCTCCCGAGTTCACCAACCTGGAAGCTCATCAAATCTCATAGTTCCAGAGTTTATTTTATGGAGTTTAATGCGCAGCCCCCAGCCCCTTTCTCCTTTCCAGAAGTTGGTGGGTGGGGTTGAAAGTTCCAACTTTCTAATTACTTGGTTTTTGTGACGGGCCCCATCCTGAGGCTGTCCAGGGACCCCACCTTAAGCCACTCATCAGCGTAAACGCAGGCTGCTCCAAAGAAGCTCCCTACGAATAATAAGAGACACTCCTATTAATCAAGAAATTGCAAAGTTTTTAGGAGATTTGTGTCAGTAACCAGGGACAAAGATCAACTATATTTCTCATTATACCACAATTAGGAACGCATCTTCCACACATTTCTTCTCTTTTGGAACAGAGCGAAAAGGGATGGGCTAGATTTGGGAAAATGTACATCATAAATTTTAATTATAATAGGCAGGTAATACAAAGAACTTGTTTTGCTATCCGGTAGAAAAAGCCCTCCTCTCTCAACTCGAAATCTGGCTGAGAGACAAGGACAAAATAATTATATATTCACCTCAGTCTTTCAATAAAGGCAGAAAGAGCTTTCCATTTCAAATTTGTTTTGTTTTGTACCACATGTGGGTTAATTAGATAAAACCATGTCATGTGCCAGATTCAATCAGCCTGAAAATAATCAGAAAACTGGGTTTGGCATTGTTTATGCTGTTCTGGCTCAGAAAGACAAAAGCACAAAATGTAAATTGGCTCCAGAAAATAACATATGTGTGCTGGTGCCAGGTTTTGTTTCATGGGATTATCTCGAGCAGGCACCCGCACAGCAGACGTCACTCTGAGTTACCAGTAGACAAACCGACACGATGTAGATCCCCATTTTCCACGAGTGGACACCTCCATGAAGGGCACTTGTTTTACTGCCTTTGACATAGGCCAAAACCAGCTTTCCAGCCATTGGCAGCGAGTCAACTGAAAATGCATGTTGAAGTTAAAAAATGAAAATGCATTTTTGTGTGGCTTATTCCCTCATGACTTCCTTTAGGCTTATTTCTTTGTTTTTAAAAATCTCCTGTAAGATTAGAACTACAGTCCTGACACCACTCCTCAGCTGTATTTCTTTGCTGTAGATAGTTCAGTGAATATTAGGAAGGGGAAGAAGGCAGAACATCTCACTGTTTTCCTACTTGAGTTCCAAGGGATGAACATTTTAGCAATTATCCAATCATGGAATTGATGTGGTTTTGGAATATAGGTGAGGTTCAGTGGAGTGAGGTCCGGAGCCGACAGCCAAGAAAAAATTCTTGAGACGTCTTTGGTGCAAAATGGTGGTTTATTAAAGTACGGAGACAAGACCCCGGGGCAGAAGGAGCAGCGGCAGGGTCTTGAGGAATGATGATTATATACTCCGGAGGGAGTTGGGGGAAGTAAGGAAAAGGGAGGTTTCAAAAGAACTTTCATATGCTAAAGAGGACCAACCTACAAGATAACCTACAAGATACCAGAGGCCTTGCCATTGTCAAGTTAAGGCTGTTTTCCCCTCTAGCAAGGTATTAACATTAAGACAGTTGGGAGATTCCTGGAAGAATATCACACAGATCCCACCCAGGAGTGGGGTGTAGGGGGAGTTTACAGGGTGTCAGTTTATGCTCTGTCTTCAGCTAGCCTTCTGCTCCCTCATCAGAATGACAGTCATTTTAAAAAACTAATCATCTGATGGATGACAGAATCCAAATTAGCTAGTTTTTCCCTCTCTTTGTGCTGTATAAACTATCTGATATCAATGCACAAGGGAATAGGATTCCACATTGCTCTCCTTATACTTTTTTTTAAAGAATATTTTTTAGAATATTCTAGAATGTGTGATGGGTGGCGATCACTTCTCCCAGTATGGATGAAACTACATTACTCAGGTCACCAGTGAGTACCTGAGGCAGGGAAACTGAAGGGACTCCATGAAGAATTGCTTTCTTGCTCCTTTTCCTGCTTCTATTTTTGCTAGGACCTGTGCCCCTGCCCTACACACGCCTTATAATATATCCTCTTTGTAAGAATCAAGGAGTTAATGATTTCTTTGGAATCTTCAAGCACAGTAGGTAACATCTAAGGAGTGACCATGTGAGATTATCATGTATGTTTTCCAGATCACTGACTCCAGACACCTTGATACCAAGACAGACCCCTAGCTCCAGGGCATAAATGACTTATGGAGGAAACCTGGACACTTGTCTTTGTTTAAACCAGTTCCTGGATGCCTGAGAGGACGTGTACACCAGACCAGAATCCTCAATACAAACCCAGACCCCAAGCAAAGGAGAGACTCACCCTCCCCTCAGAGTCTTCCAGACGCCCGATCTGAATCTGCACTCTCTGTATCTTCAGTAAACTCTGCTCTCACTTCCTTCTGGCTCATGTTTGTTTCTATCCTGCGTGAAGCCAAGAACTCTCTTGGCTGGTCCTGCGGGACCGCTTCTGGGTCCTCAAATCTGGCCTGCGTATGTCATACCTACTTGTTAAATTCAATGAGCACATTTTATCCTCATCTTACTTGGTTTATCTGCAGGTATCCGGCATTTTTCACTATTTCATCCTTTTTGAAATTTCCTTGTTTTCCATGACCCCATCTCTCCTGACTTCTACCTCTTTTACTTCTCTGGCTTCTTATTTGTAGTTCCCTTTTCTTCCCCCTTTCCTCCATCCACTTCTTGAGTCTCAGTGTGCACAGAGTCTAATCTTTTTGTTTGTTTGTTCTATGTGTTTTTTCCTAGTTCTGTAGTTGCCAATGGTAGAAATCTAAGCTTTCTTGGATTCTTCCCTTTCCCTTATCCCTTCTATCTGCTCAACCCCATGTCTTCTTCATCCCTTAGATTTCTCCTCTTGGATTAGTAACACTACTTTGGTTGCAAATACAGAAAATCCCACTAAATCTGGTTTAAAAATAGGGTGACGGTCTCTTCAACAAGTCACTGGGTGATGGACATTAAGGAGGGCTCATGATGTTGATGAGTGAGCAGAAGACAAAGCATAAGCTGACACCCTGTAACTTCCTTTTACCCCCTACTCCTGGGTGGGACATGTGTGACATTCTTCCAGGAATCTCCCAACTGTCTTAACTGCTAGAGGGGAAAACAACCTTAACTTCACAATGGCAAGGCCTCGGGTATCTTGTAGGTTATCTTGTAGGTATCTTGTAGGTCGGTCCTCTTTAGCATATGAAAGTTCTTTTGAAACCTCCCTTTTCCTTACTTCACCAACTCCGGAGTATATAATCACCACTCCTCAAGACCCTGGGGCAGCAGCTCTTTCTGCCCCGGGGTTCTGTCCCCATACTTTAATAAACCACCATTTTGCACCAAAGATGTCTCAAGAATTCTTTCTTGGTCTGGACCTCACCCCACCAAACCTCACCAATATTCCAAAACCACGTCAATGTAATGAGCACTGGGTATTATATAAGACTGACGAGACCCTGAACTCTTCCTCTGAAACTAATAATACATTATATGTTAATTAACTGAATTTAAATTTTAAAAAAAGAGAAAAAAAGTTTTTTTGTAACAGAGAAATTTGGGTAAGAACTGGATATTAGATGACACTGTAAGGGACAAGGGCGGAGTGCCCCAAGATGGACCACATTGGCATGAACATTATTTTGAGTTAAAAGTAATCAAAACCCAGCAAATGCAGGAAAATCTCTCTTCCTGGTCCTCAATTGCCTAAATTTTTATTGGAAAGGAGAGCCTATACCAGGAAGAGAGCTATTAACAGAGACTTCCCTTTGCCTAGTACTTACCTGCATAATAGGGCAAACTTTGTGCTTCAAAACATCTCCTTTCATCTTCCTGCTAATGGTCTTCTTCCCCTTTGTATCCTCAGACTCTATCCCTCTTATTAGCTCATATAAGCTTTCTGTTGCCTCATTGTCTTTGGAATTTTATGTCTCTGTGGACTTCCCATATCTAGGCCTATTAAATTTGATTTTCTCCTGTTAATCTGTCTCATGTCAATTTGATTCTAAGTCCAGCTAGAAGGACCTTGAAAGGCAGAGGATGGTCTTCCCCCGACAACATATAAAAGCTTATCAATAATTTTTGTTAGGTTCACAATGGTGTGATGTTAGAAAATGCCTATACTGAAACACATGCTGAAATAATCAGAGTGAAATGACATGATATCCTGATTTGCTTGAAAATACTTCATCAAAAAAGGAAAATAGATGAAGAATTGTGGCAGAATCTTGACAATTGTTGAATCTGGATTTTGGAATGTGAGGGTTCATTATACCACCTTTATACTTTTTAAATACTTAAAGAGAAATTAAAACAAAGGGAATTTTTAATTCATAATGAAGTTCAGAGAGAAGGTAAACTTTAAGTGAAGCTTGATATACTAGTTAATATTATTAAGGATTCAGTTTCTTTTTAATCTCTTTGTGGCTTTCAGTGGTGTTTGCTTCATCCTAAAGTTAACATAATTATTTATAGTAATGACTTTCTTTTTTTTTAAGATATTTATTTATTTATTTGAGAGTGAGAGAGAGAGAGAGAGAGAGAGAGAGAGAGAGAGAAACAGCATGAGAGGGGAGAGGGTCAGAGGGAGAAGCAGGCTCCCTGCTGAGCCGGGAGCCCGATGTGGGACTCGATCCCAGGATTCCAGGACCATGACCTGAGCTGAAAGCAGTCGCTTAACCAACTGAGCCATCCAGGCACCCCATATAGCACTGACTTTCCCTTAACTGTGACCTAGTTTGAGATAAGTTAAATGGTCACCCTAGCCCATGATTGTCAAATGATTGCCAACCACAATGAGGGCTTCATGCTTCTCTATTGTCCAGCTGCCTAGAGAAAAAGCTCCTTCCCCAGAAGCACCCAGCAAACATTTTCTGTAACCCAATGTCCAAGAAGGGCTATGTGCCCATCCATGAAATGAATCACCATGGTTAGAATGATGGGATACCTTGGTTGGCTTAGTTTAACAGAGCCCATCCTGAGAGTAGGGGGCAGAGTCAATCCTTAGGTCCTTGTTGGGTGGGGCCAAGAGGGATTGAACGTGGGGAGTAAATCAATAAATGTCACTACACCCCTCCTTGCCATGTCCCTGCCACTGTCCTGGTTTAGCACCCAACATTTCTTACTCAGACTATTGAAATAACTTTCTTGCTGATTTCCCTCCTTTAGTTTTGGCCCAACAGTCCCACATTACTAGCAGAATGATCTTCTTAGCATGTAGATCTGATCATGTCACTACCACATTCAACATTTTTTTGATGTCTTGGCTATAAGATCAATTCCAAATGCCTTTTCTTATTAAGTAAAGCTGTTTAATATCCAGCCCTTTTCTGGTTATCTGTCCACTTTCATCTATCTGTATTCTCTTCTCTATACTTTAAACTTTAGCAAAGCTGAATTACTTGAAGTACTGTTCATATGCAATGTTTTCTCATACCTTGTTCCCCCAAGTCTGCCTCAACCTTATCAACCCAGCCAATCTGTATTCATCCTTCCACAGTTAGCTTGAATGCTATCTTCTCTAACTCCTTTCCTTTCTTTTCAGACCCATCCTTCTTTATGCCCACTGCACTTGCCACACAGGAGAGTCCTCTTTTCTGATCAGACCGGGATAGTGGTTGATGGGTTAACTGAAAAACTACTTAAATCGGGGATTATAACAATAATGATATATACTTTAAACATTATATTTTTAAGATTTTATTTATTTATTTGAGAGAGAGAGAGAGTGTGTGGGGATGGGCAGAGGTGAAGGGAGAAAGAATCTGAAGCAGACTCTGCACTGAATGTGAGCCGAATGCAGGGCTCAATCCTACGACTGAGATCATGACCTGAGCTGAAACCAAGAGTCAGATGCTTAACCAACTGAGACACCCAGGTGCCCCTAAACATTTTTTTTTAAACATCACTTACAAATCACTGTTTCTTAGTAAGGAGTGTTGTTTTGTTATTTATTTATTTATTTATTTATTTATTTATTTATTTATTTATTTATTTTAAAGCAAGCTCTATAACCAATGCAAGGCTTGAACTCACAAGTCTGAGATCAAGAGTCACATGCTCTACCAATTGAGCCAGCCAAGCACCTATTACTATGCAGCTCTCTTAGACTTTTTCTAGTAACACCCTTCCTCCCATTCCCTATGAAGTTTTAATACCACAACAGACACACACTATATCTATTCATGTTCTCTGTGTATGTCTATAGGGTCAAGGCCTTGTATTTGGATGTGGGTCCTCTGCCTCAGATTTCTTCTATGTTGATAATCTATCCTATATGATTCCTAATTTAGGTTTGTTTAAAATGAATGGGAACAAAACATTTTAAAAACAAACTGAAGGTAGAATCACACTCAATTGTTGTGATTTTATTCCCATGCCTACCATTTGACAACTTTTTTTTTAAAGATTATTTATTTATTTGACAGAAAGAGAGAGCACAAGTGGGTAGAGCAGCGGGCAGAGGGAGTGGGAGGAGCAGGCTTCCCGCGGAGCCAGGAGCCCGATGCGGGACTCGATCCCAGGACCCTGGGATCATGACCTGAGCCGAAGGCAGACGCTTAACGACTGAGCCACGCAGGCGTCCCCCCCATTTGACAACTTCTTAAACTGTGTGTGTGTGTGTGTGTATAAAACTTGCCTTTATCAAGTCTTTCCAAAGCACTTAATTGAGTTTTCATAAAAATAACTTGTTCTCTCCCCGCAATTACACTTTGTCACTATATAATGTCTAATCGCATTTTATTATTTCAAAAAAACAAGACAACCACTTGGGGATCCAACACAACTGTTGGCAGGGGGCAGCAATAAGAAAATATATAGGAAACAAATAGGTGAAAGAAGTAATATACAGAAAATAATAACAAATGTTTTCAGAGAACTTACAAGGTATCCAGCACTGTTTTAAGAGCTTTACAAAAGTCTGGGTGCCTGGGTGGCTCAGTAGTTAAACGTCTGCCTTTGGCTCAGGTCACGATCCCAGGGTCCTGGGATGGAGCCCCGTATCGGGCTCCCTGCTCAGCGGGAAGCCTGCTTCTCCCTCTCCCACTCCCCCTGTTTGTATTCCCTCTCTTGCTATCTCTCTGTCAAATAAATAAATAAAATCTTAAAAGAAAAAGAGCTTTACAAAAGTCAACTCATTTAATCCTCACAACTAAGGTTCCATTATTATCCCCCATTTTCCTGATGAGGAGACTGAGGTACACAGAGGTCAATTTTTTTTTTTTTTGACCAAAAGTCTTTTTAAACAACAAATGTTTAAAACATCTTTTACTGAGATGTTTCTGAGATATATTACCAACATCTGCCTTTCTTTCATAAAGTCTATTGAACCTAATGTAACCTCTCTAAAATGGTGTAACTAATAAAAATAGGCTAACGAAAATTTAATGTGGCTTCCCTCTTGGTTTCACAAAAGCATTCCTCTTCATTCTCAGGGAAACCAGAGAAGTGAGTTTAGCTAAATCAGAATGAGATCTGTGTGAGGAGAAAGAAGATTTAATTGCTCTTGTTTCCATCCTTTCTTAGGAGGGGAGGGTGCCTTAGCAAAGAACCAAAAGCTGAGAACTGATAGTCTTTATGGAAGGTTTTTCTTTAAAACTGGCTACTGCTGTAGGAGCAGAGGCTCCAGTCAGCAGCGGGACTGGGGCAAGGCTGCAAGCAGTCAGCGATCTGCTTTCACTAGGTTGGGGTTTGAGCTGAGGCGCAATCCTGCTGAGCTCACCTTCCTATAAGCTACCATTCTCTCCTTTGCCCTATTCTCCTTTCTCTCCTTTCCTGACTTCTGCTCTGGAAACTTTCCTCTAGTTCTGGAGCAGGGGCAGCAGCTTCCCTGAGGGGAGCTGGGGCTGACTTGGGTCTTGCTCTAATTGCTTGTTTGCTCTAGGCTAGTAGCCTGTGGTGGACTGTGAGGACCCAGCTGCTAGGGGACACCAGAACCCTCCCATTGTGTGGAATGCAAGGAATCAGTAAATCTTATTTGCTTACTTGACACTGTAGGCCCAATGCTTAGAACAGTGTGTAAGACCTAAGAGATGCTCAGTACTTACTGAAGAAATAAATGGATGAATGAATGAATAACCTGTGGACCCCAATCTAATTCATTTGCTTAGTTCACCAGTGTCCTTGATAGTTGTGGATCAGTCTAATGAAATTAATTTTTGTAATAAGATTGAAGTGGGAGAGCTAGGTTCTTGTCTCACGGAGTTGAAGAATGAATTTCATGGACAAAGGAGAGTGAGTAGAGTGATAGAGTTTTATTAAGCAAGGATACAGGAAAAAAAGCTTTCAGGAGTGAGAGGCATCCCGACAGCGTTGCCACTGAGGGCTTTTAGGGTTGGTCTTTTATAAAAAGCTTACCATAGGAACTTAAATCTTTTTGACTTCTCTATTGGCAGCACCATGGATTAAGGACTAGTGATAACATCTTTAACGGCTATTTCTTTCTAGGGTCTGGTTTTCTGTTGACCACAGGAGACCGTCATAAATAAGACTTCCCCCTCAGACACCTAGGGCAGGGTGGTCTGGGGTGTTCCCTTATCTCTGGTTTCCTTACACCTCTCCATTTTTGGGATTTCCACGAGTCTGATCCCAGAGCCCCTTATCTATCTCTCCTTACCTAGCCCGGCCTGTCCCTTATTCAAGTTCATGTCTCTGAAGAGTCTTGGCATGCTTGTTGGGTTTTTGTTTGTTTGTTTTTAACCCAGTTTTACATGCCACCTTCATCATTTCTTTGCATTTGTTTCCAGCTGAAATGTTCAGCCCTCCTCCTCTTCCATCTAAAAATGTCTTACCCATCCTTTACTGACCATCTCAGTGGCTAAGCCTCCACCACCCTTCTCTGAAGACTCTGATTAAAAGTGATTGGTCTCTCCCATAAATGCCAACAGCACTGTGGTGGTAACTGTACCGTGTATTAGTAAGTGCATTGTACAAACTGCTTCCGTATCCTTCTCCCCTCCCCTTTTGTTCATTTTATCCTTGCAACTTGCCTGAGTCAGAATGTTAGACAAATGGTCTTCTCCTTCCACAGATAAGGAGATTGGAGAGGTAAATGGGCATTTCAGGGACACAAGCCTAGAAAATGATAGAACACACAGTATAACTCTCGTCTCTTACAATAGATATAAAGGGCAAAAGAGCTGCCAAGTCGGCTCAGCAGTTGGAAAACACTTCACTGGCTTCATTTGTTGGTTAATTTTTGCTCCAAAAGGCTTTATTAAAAAAAATAATAATAATAAAATGGGTCTTGGGGTGCCTGGGTGGCTCGGTCCTTACGCATGCCTTCAGCTCAGGTCATGGTCCCAGAGTCCTGGGATGGAGCCCCGAATCGGCTCCCTGCTTGGTGGGAAGCCCGCTTCTCCCTCTCCCACTTCCCCTGCTTGTGTTCCGTCTCTTGCTGTGTCGCTCTCTGTCAAATAAATAAATAAAATCCTTAAAAAATAAAATAAAATAAAATGGGTCTTTCTACATCCAAGTCAACACAAAACCATTTGTGGGAAGTGAGGTTTATTTACTTCCTTGTAAGTTTCTTCTCTGTAATTTCATCTTAAGTATAGCCATTCATGTGGAAAGAAGGGGTAGAATAAGCAAACTGCCACTTCTATTGCTTTCATGGGTGGGCGACTGCGGCATTAAAGAGATGTATGATCAGTAATTGGGGTGGGAAGAATTGTCTGGTGTGGGTCAGGGACCTTCAGGAACTGCAGTTGGAGTCTCTGGGTCTCCCCTTGATAGCCATTTGATGAGACCAAAATCTGCCCATAGGGCTTAAATCCTGGCCCTTGGTTCCGAAGAGGGCTGCGGAGGAGCCAGGCTCCACCGCACAAGGCCCAGGAGACCCAACATTGGCTTTGGGCCTGCGAATCTAAAACAAACAAACAAAAACCCTACACGTGCCAGGGGCCTCACCTCCGAGTCTGACCCTTGGCTTCACGGGGACAGAGTGGCCCGAGCCTGGGTGAGAACGAGATCTCCTGGAGACCTGTCTTCCCCTCGCGAGGCAGGGGCGGCGCCAGCTAAAGCCGCGAGTGAACCGCCCTAACTAGTTTGTCCCTGCGGCCGTCTCGTAGACGACGCCGCGGCGCACCGAGTCTCCCCGCGTCGCATTGCCATGGCTGCCCGCGGTGGCGTCGCCGCTGCCGGCGAGGGTCTGCGCTACGCCGAGTACTCGCCGCCGGCGACCAACCGGCCGGACGCGGACGTGGACCAGGGACTGGTGAGTCCCGCCGGCTGCTCCCGCCCCTCTGCGGGCCGGCCTGCTAGCATCCCCGGATTCCCGTAGGCCGGACCCTCTCACCGCTGAACCGGGGTAGTCCTGGTAGTCACATGTTTGTCCCATCTCCTCCGGCGTCCCGCGGAGTCGGGCTCGGCGCCACGCGTTGACGAGTGGACGTGTGCAGAGTCTCTTTTCCCTCGAGGAGCTTACGGTCTTGTCGGGGAGACGGACCGGGAGACAGGCAGTTGCAGCTACTGTGTGTTAAGTACTACAGGTGGGATTCTCAGAGGAGGAGACCCCGGTCCACTCTTGCAGGGTAGGGAGTGAGGTCAGGGGAGGCTTCTTGGAGAAACGGATGATTAAAAACGGAACTCTGGAGAATGAGTGGCAGTGAACTCGGCGAAAGGAAGAGGAAAAAGTGTTTCAGGCATCAGTGGTAGTGTTTACAAAGTCGTAGGCCGGAGGAACAGGGCCCGGTTGGAAATCGCAGGTGGTTTATTCGGGCTGAAATGCAGAGTTGGGAGAAGTTAAGTGTTCAATAGAAACATAATGCGAACCTCACATATATCTTTAAGTTTTCTGTAGCGATAGTTAAAATGTGAAAAACAGGTGAATTTAATTTTAAGTGTATTTTTATTTAACCCAATCTATCCACAATAATATTTTGACATGTAGTCAGTATAAAATTACTGAGATACTTTACATTCTTTTTTTTTCTTTTTTATACCAAATCTCTGAAATCCAGTGCGTGTTTTACACTAACAGCCCAGCTCACTTGGGACTAGCCACATTTCAGGTGCTCAGCCACATGTAGCTAGTGGCTACATTATAAATCATTGCAGTTCCCAAAGATTAATGGGGACTAGAACATATGAAGCATCTGGTAAAGCACCTGAAGGAGTTGGGATATCCTGAGGTCAGTGGTACCATTTTGATGAGTTTTAAGCTGAGAAGTGACAGATTGGGCTGTTACCAAGCTCTCTCAGGCTTTGTGTAAGAGGAATGGATTAGTTGGAGAAGGTCTAGAAATGTGGCTGTTTTCATTCTTTTTCACACGGCATTCCATGCTGTGCCAGCCCGCAGTGATAATATACCTTGTCTTTAGATGCATAGCACTTGTTGTCCGTTCCAGTTGTTGACTACTCATACACTGTATTGTGACATCTTTTATGTTGACCTGTCATTTTCCAGCATTGTTCTAAGTTTCCTAAGAGCAGGGACTGAGGATTTACTTCTAGTAAGCACCCAGTTTATGAGCACTCAATTATCATTACTTGATTAACGGGTAAATTTCTGCAGCAGTCAGATGGGCTTGCCTGGGAAGGTTTCAGAAAGCAATATGCTTTCATTCAACAGACATTTCTTGAATACTGCCAGGTGCCAGGTATTATCCTAAGACCTTGGAATAGATAAGTAAACAAAACAGATAAAAGTCTGAAGTAGCAAGCTCCGAGCTCCTACTTGTCTGATTCATTCCTTACCACAGCCCTGTGAGGCAAGTCCTTTTTAATTCTCACTTAAGAAATGAGGAGACTCAGGGATGCCTGGGTGGCTCAGTCAGTTAAGCATCATCTGCCTTCGGCTCAGGTCATGATCCCAGGGCCTGCTTCTCCCTCTCCTCCCCACTTGTGCTGTCTGTTGCTATCTCTGTCTCTCTCAAATAAATAAATAAAATCTTAAAAAAAAGAAATGAGACTCAAAGTGGTAAGTCACTTACTCAGGATCACTCTCCTAATAAAGTGACAGACCTAGGATTCCAAATCCTATATACCCTTTCCACCAGGACTTGCTCACTTCGTAGAAATAAGGCTTTCTGAGTGGAGTGTTCAGTCTGTGATGTCGGCTGGATAAATTATTAGGTTAGGCAGAAGGAATCTCTTTATGGAGAGTTGTAAAAATCTCCATACTGGACTGATTTGCAAGGCAATTGGGAGCTCTGCGGTAGTTTGAAGATAGAAGTAATACTGGCGATCTTTTACATCTGTAGGTACTTCATTTGGAAGAAGATAGGTGTAGAATTTAAGATCTCAGTGAGGAGACATCTTTAGTAGTCCAGTCACATGAAGGCTAAGGTGTAGGCCAGTGATTCTGAAGTGATTCCTGCCCAGCCTAGTGCCTCCTTTTTATAACTAATATTCTGTAAAGTCTCCTGTAATATCCTAAAATGATATTCATAGGCAATGAAATCTATTCATAAAAATAACTTAAAAATCAATGTAATGGTCTAATTTGAAACATAAAGGTGAAGTATTTTATTAGAAAATAACATATTTACTATTTAAGTATGTAAATGTTCAGACATAATTACATGGGAAGACATAATGAAGTAATCAGTTGCTGGCATATTGCACCAATGCAAAGAATCCCTATGAGTATAACAGCTATAAATGCAGACCTATTTCAAATGTATTATACTGGCATTTCAGATACTGTAAGGGCCATTGTCATTGACAAACTGATTTTTCCCAAATTGCTAACAATTTTTGGTAAAATTTTGAATAAAACAAAATGGAATCTTCCCTCAATTTATATAAGATTTGCGCTTCTGAAAAATTCAGTCTTCTTTAAAACAGTGTGAAAATGATACATTTTATATATACTGTATTATATAAAGTTCTAGACTAAGATGATCACAGATAGGTTTTTTACCTACTTTAATGTCCAGTAGAATCTTTTAAAACTCTGAGGGATACAGGTAGTTCTTTGTTGTACAAGGTTGTTTCATACCTTTTAGGATGTATAGTCCCCCATCCACCAAATACTTTCCCTCCTATCCAAATTATTACTGCAACCAAAGGGTCCTCACAAATTTTCAAAATGTCCCTAAGGGCCTATTCTTTTTCTGTTGGAATCATTGGTCCAGGTAATGATGAGTTAGAAGATAAGAGAACTGATGATGATAATTTTGGAGGAGCTTGGAAGTACTGAAAATGATGAAAAGCTGACAAAGGGTAAGTGTTAGGAAAAAATAAATGACCCAGGAGTGGGACATATTGGCAGTCTTACTGAAAATAGTAGAAAATAAAATGTCAAGGACTTGAAGAAAAGATTTTTCTCATTTTTTTTAAAAGATGCAATTTATTTTGAAGTTTTTGAAATATAGCATCTGCAGTTGTAGATGTTAAATAACTCTCAGGTAAACTTCCCCTTAGGAAATAAGAATTCATGTGCATTAGCCAGTTTAGGAGATTAAAAAGATAAAAATGTAGGTCAAAATACTTGGGTAGTACCTTGAATAAAATAGTATCTTACAATTAATTGTGTGATAGTCAGAGGTCATGGTCAGATTTTGCTTTAGCAAATCTGATTCTCATGAAAAGTAGAGAAGAAACTTTAATGTTAGGAAGAGAATATTATCAAATTTTAAAGCATTTTGAAAAAAACCTAGTTTGTATGAAATGATAGCCTTTAGTTTTCAGTACTTGCCCAAAAAGTGTAACTCCTAGTGTTAGTAGGATAGTGTGACATATAAGAAAATTAGTTACATATACATTTCAGTTATAGGCCAACTTGATAACATGAAAACTAAAACCCATCAAACATGTAAATTATTAAGTACTTATTTATTACCAAAACAAAAGAAAGCACTTCTATTTTTCATTTAAAATGTTTACCTTGAAGCTTCCTTTGAAGAAATCACATGGATTGCAGATTGTATATCCTTTTTTTTTTGAGAGCCACAGCAAACATGAGCTGGGGGGAAGAGGGGCAGGGGAGAGAATCTTAAGCAGGCCTCAAGCCCAAGGTGGGGCCATCTCATGGACCTGGAATCATGACCAGCCAAAATAGAGTTGGATGCTCAACTGACTGAGCCACCCAGGTGCCCCTGGGCAAGAACTCTTATATGCTTCTGTGATTGGCACTGTATTTGACACATGGTAGTCACTTAATTGTTCATTAAATGAACAGCTATTAACTTCTGTTACTATTGAGTGACTTAAACATGAATGTTTGATTCTAACATATTGATGAAGGTATTTTTTTCTGTAGGATTTCTCCTTTAGGTTAGCCTCTAAAGGAGAACAAGAGTCTGTGTCTTTCTTACTCATTATTCTTTCCCCAGAACTTAGCACAAGGCCTGCTGCATGCTGAATAAATATTTGTATATGTATATGGTAAATGCTAAATAAATATTAGTGGTACGAGTGAATAGTCTCCATCTTTCCTCTATCACAACTATCTTTTTGAGGCAGAATAATTTTTATCCTTCTTAATTTCCAACTGGTACAACTATTGTCTATCTTGAACTTAAATATTACAGTCTTGAGATAGAAGTTTTGGCATTTTTATAATTCTTTCAGCCAATTTATATTTATCAGGAAGGCTATTTACTGCTTATTTACTGTTTTGGAAGAATAAAATGCCTTAGGGAATTTGTAAACAACTTTGATCCCCCACTCCACCAAGCAGTAGCGGCTGTGATGGAGTGGGCTGTTTTCCCAGTTTTCAGAAATTCCTTGATTTGTAGTAGTGGAACATTTAATTTTTCCGTTTTTTGTTTGTTTGTTTCTTTCTTTCTTGTGGATATTTTTTTAAAGATTTTATTTTCTTATTTGTAGAGAGGGAGAGAGATAAGAGAGTGTACAAGGGGTGGGGAGGAACAGAGGGAGAAGGAGAAGCAGACTCCCCACTGAGCAGGGAGCCCGATGCAGGGCTGAATCCCAAGACCCTGGGATCATGACCTGAGCCGAAGGCAGGTGCTTAACTGACTGAGCCACCCAGGGGCCCTGTTTTTTTCTGGTGGATATTTGAAACTAGGTGGCAGTAACAGATACCAGACTTGGCCCATTTGTTGATTTGCTGGTATTATTTAAATAGTGCTTCTCCTTTTTGAAATATGTCTTTTATTTATTTTTAAAGATTGATTGATTTATTGTAGAGAGAAAGAGAGCACGAGCAGGAGGAGCAAAGGGAGAGGGAGAGAGAACCCAAAGCAGACTCTGTGCTGAATGCAGTGCCCAACGTGGGGCTCAATCTCACAACCCTGAGATCACAACCTGAGGTGGATGCTTAAACCTTCTGCCACCCAGGTACCCCTAAAATATGTCTTTTAAACTAAAATTAGATACTCTTTATAGGCAGGAACCATGTTTTAAGGATCCTCATTCTCTCAGCTCTCAATATAGTACCAGTCACATGATTACTGCTCCATAAATTTTTGTTAAATCGTTAAATTAGCAGTTGAATGAAACAACTGGATAGGGAAAAAATAGAGGATTCGAGAAATGTTTTATGGAATTATGAACTGATAGCCCTAAGGAATAAAAAGAGTAAGATAAATGAGACTGTCTCTCTTTTTTGACTTTTTTAATGGTAAAGGCTAAAATATAAGCGCCTAATACATTTTATATGCTGTCACAGTACACATCTGACTTTTGATGTGCTTTTCCAGGTTTTGGTCATTTTATTGCTTATTACCGCCAATAACACAGTCTCCAAATCTCTTTCTAAAGTTTGTCAATGCATTCAGTTTAATAAAAGAAATTTTTTTTTGAATACTAAATACATGGAGGCTATATACTAAGTGTCTGTGGGTCAGATATGGATAAATCAGGATTGCCACCCTCAAGGACAGAGGTCAACAAATTTATTTTGTAGAGGACTAAATAGTATTTTAGGCTTTGCAGGCCATATGATCTCTGCTACACTACTGAACTCTGCCACTGTAAAGCAAAAGCAGCCATAGATAACGCATAAATGTGGCTGTGTTCCAATAAAACTTTATTTACAAAAGTAGTTGGAGTGCCAGATTTGGCGTGTGGGGCTGTACATTTGCCAGCCACTGCTCTAGAAGGTAAATTGGATCAAATTTAAAAACCTAATTCAAGACCGGCTCTGTTAAGCACTGTCATTTATCTGTTCATTCATTCATTCAACACTTATTTATTGAGTCTCACTTTAAAACTCCTAGAAAAAACATGGGCACTAATTTCTTTGATATTGGCCTTAGCCACATTTTTTAAGATATGTCTCCTCAGGCGAAGGAAACAAAAACAAAACTTCCTAAATGTGAGATCTGGAGTCCCACTTTATTAGGTAAGGTACTGAGGCTAACTGCTGTCGTTAAAAGATGAATCAAACATGGGTTTTGTCCTCAAGGGGCTTGAAAAATACTTGATTTTTCAAGAGAAGCTAGAAAGAGAGAAAAACAAATGTAACTTATTATCAAGGGGAAAAATATGTTGGGATAAGGTTGTGGATATACCTGAATGGCAAGTTAAGGAGTGAGGACCATGTCTATAAGCAGTTGAAGTTTTGTAGGGGCTATGTGATCGATGGTGGGCTTCGTGAATATTAAGCCTAGAGAAGTGTTTAAGAAGGGTAGAGGATAGAGAAGCAGAGAGGGCGGGACCGGTTAAGATTGTATTAGAGTGGGCAGTCCTCTGGAGTCTAGAGGCCGCAATGGCAGCAGTAAAAGCAGTGATAGCCAAATGTTTTATACCAGGCATTAGGCTAATTCTTTAAATGCGTGAACTCATTTAGTCCACGTAATAACCCTGTGAGGTGTAGATACTATTATAATCCCCCACTTACAGATGACTAAATTGAGTCTTAAAGCAATGAAATAATTTGCCCAACATCACACAGTTGATGTGTGAACCCCAAAGGTATTCTGCTTTCTTGCCTCTGCTTTTACTCAAAATATATTCTATCTTCTTTCCCCTTCAACCTTCCTAACTGTATCAGTGGTCTAACCAGGAAAACAGATACATCTAAATTATGTAAAACAAAGGAAATGTAGCACAGAGAGTTGGTTTTATAGGTGAAGGAGTTGTGAAGCCAGGCCAGATTGTGAGGCAGTGAAGAGGTTGGGAAGAGTAAAAAGCCGCTGGCCTTCTCACGGCCGCAGGGTCACAGGGAAGTGGTGGTGTTTTCATAACCACTCCGTGGTAACTGGACCGTGGGGGTGTGTCCGGTGGGGAGCTGCAGCCACGGAGACACAGAGAGGAAAGGGGAGAAGTACCCTGGCCTTTCCCCTTTTACCACCCTCCTGTCTCCCACTATTGCATCCCATTGATCAGACTCAGCTGGAGCCACGTGACACAGGAGCCTGCAGGACTTAGCTGTCCTCCCAACAGAGCGGAGGAGGGAGAAGCCGGGGAATGGATCAGTGAATACAAACAGGTCTGGGACCAACACACTCACTTTGGCTATTTTCAGCTGTGAGGTGATTTGAATTCCACAGATGTTGAGAAATTTGAAAGCATAGTCTCCTAAAAACACTGTTACAAAACACTATTTTATAAATGGTGTGTATTCCTTTAGTCTACCGAAGTCTATTTCACTCACAGTGTAAGGCAGAGTATTCTTTCAGGAACTCCATTTTCACCGTCTTGTGCTCTCTGAATATTACTTAAATGCTATTAGGGATTAAATAAGCATTATTAGCTCTCATGAAAATCTAATCACCATGTGTAACATTTTTTTTCGTTTTAAAATTAAATGGATTATTTTTCAACTATAGACTTAGATTTATAGAAAAGCGAAAAGATAGCACACAGAATCCCCATGTACCTCACTCAGTTTCCCCTGTTAACATCTTGTGTTAGTTTGGTATGTTGGTTATCATTAACAAACCAGTATTGCTTGATACATTATTAACCGAAGTCCGTACTTTTCTCAGATTCTTCAGATTGTTTGGTTTTTATGTACGGTCCTTTTAATGTTCCAGGATCCCATCCAGGATACCACGTTACATTGAGTTTTCGTGTTTCTTTTGGCTCCTCTTGGCTGTGACAGTTTCTCAGACTCACCTTGTTTTTGATGACCCTGACAGATTTGAGGAATGCTGGTCAGATGTTTTGCAGAAGGCGCCTCCCCTGGAATTTGTCCATATGAAAGGCACATGCTATAAACATGATCTCTCACTATATGGGTTAACCTTGATCTAATCTGATGAAATAGTATTTGTCTGATTTCTCCACTGTAAAGCCAATTTTTCCCCCTTTCTATACTGTACTTTTTGAAAGGAAGTCACTATGTGTGGCCCACATTTAAGGAGTGGGGAGTTATGCTTCTCCTCCTTGAGGGTGGAGTTCTTTATGAAATTCTTCGGAATTTTTCTGCACAGGAGATCTGTCTCTTCTCCCCCATTTATTTATTTTCTCAATCATTTATTTGTATCGGTCAGGCTTTGAGGATATTTATACTTTGGGTTATAACTTGTTGCTCATATTGTTCCATCTTTGGCTTTGGTATCTCTTTCAGTTGGCTCCTGTACACCTTTGACATACCCCATTGCTGTAGGGTTTTTTTTTAACACTTCCTTACTTTTGGCACTATAACGTGCTCTAGGCTCATTTTCTATGTTTTTTGTCCTTGTCCTAGAATCAACCATTTCAGCCATTTCAACCAACCAATCAATCAGTGAATCAGCAACCAAAATGGTTGTCATAGAAGTTAATGCACAAGAAGCCTTGTGTGTAGAACATTTTATCTCAGGGGAAACTTCACTCTGGGTCACAACTCTGGACCCTAATGGTTTCGTTTTCATCCTCTTGGCCAGCTTGTCCGCGTCTCCCCGTCTTCCCCTTGTGTAGCTGCTGGTGTCTGCCAGTCAGAGACTTCCTGGTCTGGGGCAAGTGGCTGCGCTGTTAGTCTGCGAGAAAACGTAGCATTTCTCCTACAGCTTCCGCCATGCTCTTCTTTGTTTTTTTGGTTTGGCTTTATTTTTATTTTTCAATGTCTGCTATTAGGGACTGCTAATAGCGGATGCCAGGGGACTGTGAAATCAGAGAGAGAGACAGAGAGAGAGATTCATCGGTCTTTCTGTATTTATCGTTATAGTTCAGGTTTGTTAAAGAATCTTACTAAGTGAACAGAAGTGCCTGTCTCCAGGTATAAAGTAAAATATTGCATATTCCTCTAAATGATTTATTATGATCTTCCAGGGAATAATTTTCACTTCCTTTTGGCAGACCTGGAATTCAGCAACAACCATCACTACCATCACAACTGAAAACATAATTTTGTATACCAGGTATATAGAACTGAAGGGTTAAGAACTAAAGCAGCCTTGAAATCAGTTGCAGATGGTACTATAAACAGCACTTTTTCCCCTTACTTTCTTTCTGCAGTGATGTTAAAGTTTTACTCACCAAGAACCTCATAACTATATAATACTTAATAACATTTCTAAGTATATTATGTGGCTTTTATGAAGAGTTTTAAATAGAAGTTTTAAAAAGTGCCATGAATTGATACCTAATTTGTATATTTCCTTTAAGTGATTTGGGGTAACCCATTGCAGCCTTTCCTTCCATTCTAGAAAACTTGTGCTATTCTACTATTTAAAAACAGAATATCATGTAGTTTAGAACAGTTAGAATATCAGGTAGGACTGTCATGATTCATTCATTCTCATTTCTAATTATCAATAGATCTGTTTCTGACACTAATGTTATTGTCTGCATGGGTATCCTAGGGCGTTTTGACTCTGAGATTTTGTAGAGTATTGCTTTAGGTCCTTGTACTATATAAATTCACCTTTGGCCAGTACAAGTTCTTTCCAAGTTTTTTTGCCCTAAAACACTGCTTCTTAATCTTTTCAAATATTTTATAGAGTGAAAAATTTCATACCTGTCTCCTGCTTCCATAATATTAGTAATATTTTCTATTTTTATTTGTTGAATATATAAAAATAAAACAGAATGATAGGCATGAATGTACTGAGTTCATGATGTGCATGCAAATAATTGAGGAAGTAAACTAGCACTTAGTCAATGTCTGCTAATTACCAGACGCTGTGATTACATTTTTCCATTTCTCATAATAACTCTGAAAAGTTAGATACTACTTTTCACCATTTCACATATAAGAAAACTGAGGACCAAAGTGGTCAAGGTCATACAGCTAGTAAGTGGCAGGACTAAGATATGAAAAGTCCTTGACTTTTCACTGAATGATATTGCTGGTCCATCATTTAGATATTGGAAACTGATGAAATCCAACTCCGAGAAATGATTTATAGTCCTGGTATTTTTGCTAATTTTCAGACTCTTTAGATACTTGAAGATATGTTTAAAAATTCTTAAACCTTGAAGCAGAGTTAATTTTATTTCACCTTAACTCAGAAAGGAAGAAAAGAATACTATGTAATGAAATTTAAGCTGAAGCATTACCACTCTAAGAAATTGTTGCCTAAAGTGAAATAGGTTATTGAAAGGGAGTAAAAGTAGTTTTCAGAAAATGGCATGACTTCCCAAGCAAGAAGAATAAGCAAAGCTACAGTGTTGTTGCAGGTAAGGTATACATCAGATGTAAGCCAAAAGAGTTTAGGGAGTACTTGCCGGGGACTCTAAAGTCCGCGTAATAAAAGCTTGTAGGAGTACATGATAGAGAAGAGGCTAGCTAGAGATGCAACAAGATCATTTTTATGATCAGGGTGCAAAATTAAGTGTAGCGATAAAAAGGGAGATGCCAAAGATCAGTGCATTTGTTTTTATTGAAGAGTGCCAGGAGGAATTTGTTTTCAAAGTTTATTGGAAAGTAGATAGGGCAGAGGGTTTCTGGCTTAAGAAATTAAGTTTTTAAGCCCTTCTGACCAAGTAGGATTTTTGCAAGATTTTTCTTTCTTAATAACCTTTATTTTTTCCTATGACTCTGAAAGAAACAACTATGTAATAATGTGATACAGTAATTGCAATAGCTACCATTTATTGAATGTTTATCCCATCTAAAATACTAAATGATGTATGTGAATTTTCTAATTTATAAAAATTCATATTGACCTATAAGTATTATCCTTATTTTGCAGTTGAGGAGGTTAAGTAATTTGTCAGAGGTCATGGAGCTGACAAGTAGAGATCCAAAAGTCAAACCATATTTCTTTGATTTCAAAATCTGTGATTCTAGGACTTTCTTTAAATGATAAAATTTAGGTACTAAGAATATATAACTACAGTTAAATTTTGGTTTATCTCATTCTGTTTCCTTTTTCTTCTGTGTATATGCTGTACATTCTGGTTTATAATTATTTATTATATCATCTATAACCATTCCTCAGTATATTATTTGTCAGTGCATATTTCAGACATGCCCTAATTTATTTAATTATCCCCCTATTGCTGGGTATTCAAATTGTTCCCAGTTTTTTATCTTATGAATAGTGCAGTGATGAATATTCTCGTATGTAAGTTTTTATGCACCTCTCTGATTATTTTCTTAGGATAATTTTTTTAAATTATGCTTACTGAGCCTAATGACTTGAATATATTTAAGGCTGTTGATTCCAATGATGAAATTGCCCTCAAGACAGATTGTCCCAATTTGAATTCTCAGCATCAGTTCATGAGATTGTTCACTGAATCACTCCGTCAACAACTTGTAAGACTTGGAGTTGCTAGCTAAAATGTATGCTCTCATTAGTAATGGCCTTCATACCTGAAGACTGAGAAGATTGCCACATGTCCCTATCCAGAAGAAAAGTTGAAGGAAATATGAGTAATTCCACTTACATACTTATTAAAATGGTCAATTTAATCTACTTCTGTACTTAACAAACTGAATGATTTTATATTAAATGTAGGAATATTGAAAATACAACTTCTTGGGGATGGGTGAGGGAAGATAAAATTTTGTGAGAAAGGGAATTACAAGGAGCAAGGGCATCAAGGACTGGTGCTAGGATCCAGTTTGGCATTAGATAATTAAATGATACTATGTTTTCTAGGTAATTAAAAAACTAATAAATAGGATAAGACATGATAAGGTTTTTGTGAATGGGCATTAAAGTCAGATAGGGATGTTTCATTGAATATGAGCTCACACTGGAAAGATTGACAGATTTTTATAATTTGAAGAGTATGGGAATAATTTTAAATTGTTCCTTGAAGACAAAGGGTCCAGTCTGGAATTAAAATACCTGTATTTTAGTTCAGGTGAGGACAATGATAACCACTGCTATAACTTGGATACGGAATGTCACTTTCAGGACTTCAGTGTCTTCCTCTGTAAAATGTGGGTTTTTCTATGCTAGTTATTTTCTGTCATTTCTTTCACCTCTATGATTGTGACTTTGACTTACTGTATTGCAGTCAGAAATGCCAACAAAACATTGGACACCCTAAGGAAGCTGTTGAAAATAAAACAGAAATATATCTTTTTGTGTAAAAGTATAGTGTCTCAGTATCTAGAATATGTGTGTATTTCTGCTTGCATCTTTTAAAACAGTCAGTAGAAACTTTCCAGAAAGACAACAAATAAATGTATTGAGGGGAGAAATAGGTGTTAAGTGTGGAGGTGCGGGGAGGGGAAAGCTCATTTGAAGAAAGGCTAAAAGTTTAGAACTTAATTCAGGGATAGTTGAGAATTCTTAATTCAGGAAGTCACTGGACAAAGAAATAATTTAATAAAAGTACAGTAATAAAATGGTAAAGGATATCCATTGGGTAAAAAAGTCCCTTTCTTCCAAATTTTAGAAACAGAACTAAGCATACTCCTTAAACTTGAAAGAGAGAAATTTAGGGCAGTGATGAAAGTTAAAGAAACTAATTCTTAGACCTAAATGAACCTTGAAGTGCCTAAAAGAGCCAGCTTTTTTTTTTTTTTGGTGAAAAAATTTATATTTAGATTCAGCCAGCTGGACTCAGTTTAGATGATTCCAATTTTGTTGGCAACATCCAAAGCATCATAGTCAGGAGCCAGTCAAACATATGCCTTCTGATCCCCATCAGGCCTGATCAGGATGTTGACCTTGGCCACGTCAGTGTCGTAGAGGTTCTTCACAGCCTGTGTGACCTGGTGCTTATTGGCCTTGACATCCACAGTGAACACAAGTGTGTTGTTGTCTTGTGTTTTCTTCATGGCTGACTCAGGAGTCAGGGGGAACTTGATAATGGCATAGTGATCAAGCTTGTTTCTCCTGGGGACGCTCTTTCGAGGATATTTGGGCTGCCTCCGCAGACGCGGTGTCTTGGGTCGTGGGAATGTAGGTGACACGCGGATCTTCTTTTTTTTTGTGACTGTGGACGCCTTTCAGCACCCATTTCTTGGCCTTCAAAGCCTTTGCTTTGGCTTCAGCTTTGGGAGGGGGCAGGGGCTTCCTTGTTAGCCTTTGGCGCCATCTTTGTAAAAGGGATTTCCCTAAAAGAGCCAGCTTTTAAGAGCAGGTGTATCTGAAGCTTCAGACCAAAGAACAAGTCTCAGAAGGTACGTTTATAGATTTGACATGTTTAGCATTGGAAAACACAAAGCAAAGATGCAGAGCCCACACTAGTTCTTACTTCCTAACAAATATTTTCCAAATGCGATAGTTGTTTTTCAGTATCATTCTGAGTTAATTTTCTGATTAGAAATTTGCTTTGAAGATCTTGTCTGTTTCTGGCCTGGTTGCTTGATCTTGAGATGATTCCATATTGTTAAGTAGATGGAAGTTGACTTTATATAAGTTGTCTGGTTGAATCTGTTTAAAATATTCCACAGGTAACTAGTCTAATCTATATTTAACATTTTATAGATATTTAACATAGTCTATAGGTGATCCCTGCCCTCCTATTCACTTGTGGTGACCTAAGGTCACAATGAATTAAGGGCAACCTTAATCAGAATTCACGTTTCCCATCTTCTAACCTTTATTTGGTCCCAGTACCGTCCCATTTTCCTCCTTGACCTAACCTTGACTCTGTCCTTCAGCTTTATCTGGACTTTTCTCAGAAGCCATCTACTGCCCAGAAGCAGAGTACTCAGCCAGCTGGCCATCTGTCTGTCTAACCATCTATCCCCATATGCATCCATCCTGTCAATTAACCACTAACTTTTATTTAGCCCATACTATATTTTGGGACTACAAAGATTAATAAAAGCCTACTTCTTGCTCTCTAGAGGCTCACAGTTGAGCAGGGGAGACAAATTTTGAAGTTGTAGCCTGGGATCACAGCAGTGAAGTAAACTGGGAGGTAGAGAGGTGGTGATATTGGAATGGGAGAGATTCCAGTGGCATTGATTTCTTTCATATTTGGGAGTTTACTTGATCTTGCTGCCTGTCTAGAGTAGTTCCATTTTTCTTCTTTGCTGTTTAGTAGTTGAAAAGCCATATATCAAACACCCTTCTGTGTTAGGGATAGGTATTGATCATGTCTTTTCACGAAGGGTGGTGGAAACAGAAGGGCAGGGACTAATAGAGTCAGTGAGGGTTGTGGGGATATGACTCAGGTACTTCCGCTCCCTTCCTCACAGCCAGAAGCTTCAGAGGAGGGAGAGTTTATTTTGAGAAAAAATGCCATGGTCCAGATATAGGGTTGGGACCGGCTCCCCGGGAAAATGTGTAAGAGTAGGTACAGGTGTCTTATTGACGGCCCCTGGCCAAGTATCTGCTGAAGTCATCTTTCAGCCTCTCAATTCCACTGCTCCCTACTACATTGACTAAACTGTAATAAAGATATAAAAGTGAAGTCTTCCCCTCTCAGGCGAAAGTGAAAGTTTTTAGAAATTTTTAAATAATTCCAATTACTATGTTATTATAATTTTATATACTTAGAGTTTTTAGTTAGTGCATCCTTGTTCCAGAATTGACTGATGAACCATGTTAACACTAGCAAAGTCTGCGCACTAGGTTATTCTCTGCACAGTTATCTCAGTATAATTGTATAAAGCAGTGGATCTTAACTTCAATGTTGCTGCACATTAATATAGCAAGATGAGAAAAGGATGGCATTTACAACTATGTGCCTTTGCAGATAACCTAGAGTATGTTTTATCTGGTTTAAAATCTGAAGCCTAAGAATGGAAATGTCCTATGTGTCAACTTTTGAGAATCATTGACAAATAGTATTAGCATACTTTTATTATTCCAAGAAGTATTTCTAGCTGAAAATCTAAGTTCTAAAAGAAATTAGATACATTTATAGATAATATAAAATAATTAAAGCAAGCTAGCAAAATTTGAAGACATACGTGTTTTGTTTTAAGATTTTGAATCGGTTTATAACCTTTGTGAGGTCATCTTACTGATCTCTTTCTTTACCCCTAGTGCAGTGCCTGGTCTGTAGTAGGCACCCAGATTAAATGTTTAAATGTTGGATTAATTAGTGAGTAATGAATGAATCAAGGGGATATGACTGCAGGCTTTATTTTCTGGTACTGAAACACAGCAGAAGTCTGTATCAGTCAGGGTTTTTCAGAAAACAGAACCAAGTAGTATGTACTATTTATATATTTATTTTGCTGATTTGGCTTACATAATTATGTAGATTGGCAAGTCTAAAATTTGTAGGGCAGCAGCACCTGGGTGGCTCAGTGGGTTAAGCACCTGCCTTTGGCTCAGGTCATGATCCCGGGGTTCTGGGATTGAGCCCCCATCCCATCCAGCTCCCTGCTCAGCAGGAAGCTTGCTTCTCCCTCTGCCTCTGCCCTCCCTCCCATGCTCATCCTCTCTCTCTTTCTCTCTCAAATAAATAAATAAAATCTTAAAATTGTAGGGCAAGCCTGAAGGCTGGAAACTTTTTTAGACAGTAGCTTATTCTTGAGGTTGAATTTCTACTTCCTCAGGGAAACCTCAATTTTGTTCTTAGGGCCTTTCAACTGATTGTATGAGGCCCACGATATTATCAAAGATAAACTCCTTTAAAAACAACTGATAGTAGACACTAACCACATGTACAAAATAATCCACACAACACCACCTCGATCAGTGTTTCATTGACCCAACCAAATGGACATAGAAAATGAACCATCACAGTATCTTTGGGTTTAAGGACTTGGAACCAAATGTATGGCCGGGTTCGGCAAGGCTATGATGAACCCAGGAGGAATTTGTGCTGTCTGAGGCATCCAGGGCTGAGTTGATATGGGGGCAGGACTTTGACCAGCCACATTTAATGTGAACAAAGAAAGCTGCTTATTTTATTAGGAGAAAGTGGAGACAAGGTTTACATCAGTGGGTCACTGAAGAAATGCAAAACAGTACTTAAAAGATTATTCTTAAGAAATCATTATGTAGGGGTGCTTGGGTGACTCAGTCTGTTAAGCATCTGCCTTCAGCTCTGGTCATGGTCGCAGGGTCCTAGGATTGAGCCCTACATCAGGCTCCCCACTTGGTGGGGAGTCTGCTTCTCCCTCTCTCTCTGACCTCCCCCCCCCCCCCCCGCTCTTGCTCTCTCTCTCTCTCTCAAATGACTAAATTTAAAAAAAGAAAAAAAAATTATGTATAGCAAGGATTTAAGTTTGGGAAATTTTGTTAATTATTTATTAGAAGTTAGAGAAATACTCAATTGGGCTAAGCTTAAGAGTTTTGTTTTTTATTATGTTTGGCTTTTGGTTTTATTCTTTTGCTTTGTTTTTGTTTTGCCCTTTTATTTACTCTCTAGTCTTGCTGTAGAAATTAATGCTTGCCTGCAGTTAAGAATAAATCAAGTGACTTTAAAGTGGAGCAAATACAGATGTAGTTAGCTTTGCCTTTCCTTTTTACTTAATTTAAGGTTTTCAGGGGACTTAGTGTTTTGAGAGAGTTTCAAATATATTTGTTTTTGGCAATGGATGGTAAAGGCCAGGTAGATTAATGCGGATTAGTCCAATTTAGATATGAAAATCTGTGAAATTCATGCCAGCTTGAAGACTTTAGGGAAGGATAATTGTAAAAATTGTCTTCCTAGTGTCATTTTATCATGTCTGACACTTTTCCTTGAATATAAATTCTCTTCCCCTTTTTCTTTTGATCTGAATGTGCAATACCTTTCTTTCCCAAATTCTGCTGATGTGCCAACAGTCTTTCTTGTTTCCTCTCTTTTTCCTTTTCCACTTACGTTGTTTAAATTCAAAGAGCTTTCTTTGTAGAAATTGAACCAAATAATAAGGCAGCATAAAACAGTGGGCTCAGCAGAAAGTGATTTGCTTGTGATTAACCCTTGAGAATTGAGTCACGGCAAGATAACAAAGAAAGAATGTTTTTTGAGACAACCTGCTCATTCTTCTTTTCCATTCTTAGATGAGACCTTTTTTCTCCCCAGGTGTTACGAATTCACGTACTGCTTTGCTTGGGCTTTATTTATCATTTTCATGATGGCATGTTTTTAGAAAAACAAGTCCAGAAGAGAGCTGATGACCTCCCTTTCTTCTGACCCCAGTCCTCTCACAGATTTTTCTCTTAGGCAACACCATTCTTCAGCTGTTTAAGGCAATAACCTTGACATCCCTTTTTATACCCCAGCTTTATTGAGTTATAATTGACAAATAAAAATTGTATATATTGAAGGTATACAATGTAACTTGATATACATATACATTGTGAAATAATTACCACAGTCAAGCTAATTAACACATCCATCACCTCACATTGTGTGTGTGTGTGTGGTGAGAACACTTAAGACATACTCTTAGCAAATTCAAGTGTAAAACTTACTCATCTTATACTGCATGTTTGACCAACATCACCCCATTTCTCCTACCCCCAGGCCCTGGCAACCACCTTTCTACCCTCTGCTTCAATGAGTTCAGCTTTTTTAGATTCCACATGAATGTGAGATCCCATACAGTATTTGTCTTGCTGTGTCTGGGTTATTTCACTTTGCATAATGTGCTCCAGGTTCATACATGTTGTCACAAATGCCAGAATTTGCTTCGTTTTTATGGGTGAATAGTATTCATTTTCTTTATCCATTCATCTGTCAGTGGACACTGTTTCTTCTTTCTCTCATACTTCACTTCCAATCTCTCAACAAATCTTAATGTCTTTATATTCAGAATGAATCCAGAAGCAGACTACTTTTCCCCATCTTCATCACCAGTCCCTTTGGGCCAAGCTACTGTTATTTCTCGGATTGTTTTAAATAGACTCCTAAGTCATCTCCATGCCTCCGGCTTTGACATGTCTATTTTTTTTTTAATTTTATTTATTTATTTGACCGAGAGAGAGAGAGCACAAGCAGGGGGCAGGGCAGAGGCAGAGGGAGAAGCAGACTCCCCACCGAGCAGGGAGCCCGATGTAGGACTTGATCCCAGGGCCCTGGGATCATGACCTGAGCTGAAGGCAGATGCTTAACTGACTGGGCCACCCAGGCGTCCCGACATGTCTGTTCTTAACATGACATCTAGTGATCATTTTAGAATTCTGAATAAGATAATGTTAGGCTTCTTCACACAACAGTCATGTCTCATATCAAAGTTTAAGTAAGTCCTTATGTTGACCCCTAAGGCTTGACATGATCTGTTCCCATGTTACCTTCTGACCTCATTCCATATTCCTTTCCCACTCTTTCACTTTCTGCTCTGTGCACACTGGCATTCTGGGTATACCTTAAACACACCAGGCATACCCCTGCCTTGGGGCCTTCATACTTAATCTGCCTGCCACATTTCCTTAGACATTGGCATGGCTTCTCCACTTTCTTCAGTTTTTTTCCCCCAAAAGTCGCCTTTTCAGTGAAGCTTTCCCTGCTTACTCTATCTAAATTTGACACTCTCGGTATGCAAATACACACCCACTTCTTTACCTGCTTACTATTCTCCACAGCACATAACACTTTCTATTGTATATTTTCCTGATTTATATTGTTTAATGTCTGTTTCTTGTGCTAAAATGTAGCTTCAGAAGGATAAGGATTTTGTCTGATAAATCCTCAGAACTTAGAATTGTGACTGGCATATAATATAGTAGGCGCTCACGGAGTATTTATTGAAATCAGTCAACCAGTCAAAGATGAGAGATAGCCTCCAAATAGCTACTTGAAAAATACCTAACTCTTTTATTGGAAGTTTCTTTAATTTTCTTCTTAGAACAATTCAATCTTTTCTTCATGTTTTCCTACATGGACTTGTGGATTATCTTCATTTTTGTGATGAAGTTTACCTGACACATGGCTCTTTATTTCATTTTCTTGGTCATCTGTGAGATTCTTGGATATATTTACCTGGTCTAGGATGTTTAGAGACATGATTATGTGTTAGTGTCTTGGTTAAATTTGACGACCACTGTCTGTTACATTTTCCCATTTCAAATATTCCATTCATTAGCAGACACACAGTACAATACACAAGTCATACAAACTCTAAAAGCCATCTGGATAGTGGGGAAGCTTCTTAAGGTCATTTTTATCTCATTATACAAATTTTTGAAAAGCTACTATGTACTGAGTACTTAGTTAGATTTTGGAAATCCAAAGAGATAAACAGTCCCTACTTCCAGAAAACTCACATTTTAGAAGTTTGAAATAGGTAAAACCATTATTAAATTATGAATCATGTATTATAATAGATCTGTTAAATACTGTGCGGGCACTAAAGAGGTTTGCTTGGGTGAGGAGATGGATGGGGAAAGCTTCACTGGGAGATGACCTTGAAGCTATTGGTTGAAGAATAAGTAGGAATTTTCCAGGAGGACTGAGCAGAGAGGAATAGAATGGAGTAAGAGTAAAGACGTGGGGGGTTAAGACGGACTGGCAGAGATACTCACATTTCCATTTTATAGATGAAGAAACGGGCCCAGACACATCAGCTTAGGATAACAGAACCGGCAAATGTTGATTTGGATTTTGAGCCTGATTAACTTTGAAGCCCATACATCCAGGGGTCAAATGTGTGGATACTCAGGGTGGAAGATTGAGGGAGTTCATGCTTGCCACATGGATGAAAAACATGAAGTATTATAAAAAAAAAAGTACAGATTTAGAATACTAAAGGCAAAGAGGAATGGGGAATGGTAAGAATTAAGGATGAGGAGGAGGATGATATTGAGCAGATTTGAAGGCCAGCAAACATCAGAAGCCATAATTTTCTTCTGCTGCCATTTAGTGTGGACATAAGACTTTTCTTCAGCCAGACTTAGCGGTGTAAGAAAAGGAATCTCTGTGGTAACTCTCCAGCCATTTTGAAGCCAATCAATAATTTCATTGAGATTTTACCATTCATTGGTTTCTGCAGTGCTATTATGCATATGCATGGATATTTTAATATCCAAATATTCATGCTTTGTGTATGGTCAAAGGTAATACAGTGAAAACTATGCTTTTTTGGCATTTTTCACAGATAAAACCTAAAATTGTCATGAATTTTTAAGAATTAAATACCATTGGCCAATATCACATAAATTTGTTACGTGTATACATACTGTCTTTGTTTTTCATGGTGACCATAATGAAACTGTTAAAAACTGAATTTCCAAATTTGGGGCAAATAGAATGTTTTCTGTTTTTCTTATATAGACCACTGTTCCCAAACAGCAGTCTGGACTAGTTGTGAAAGAATTAGTTGGTAGAATTTCTAACTGATGTGTAACTGATTTAGTTCTTAGCACTTCCCCCCCCCATATATATATGCACATTTTTCTCCAAGTTTTTATTATAACCAATTTCCAGTTGGTTAACATATAGTGTAATATTACTTTGAGGTGTAGAATGTAGTGATTCATCACTTAACATACAACACCAGGTGCTCATCACAAGTGCCCTCCTGAATCCCCATCACCTATTTCACCCATCCCCCACCCCCATGTTCATTTGTTTTGTTTCTTAAATTCCTCACATGACTAAAATCATATGGTATTTGTCATTCTTCTATGTGCACATTTTTATAGAAAGATCAGCTTCTTTAAGTATGTGCTAGCCTAATGTTGTACAGAGAAGAAAAATGTATCTAAGAATTTATTTAGATCTTCTGCAGGCCTAGATAATGTTAGCGACTTTCCAAACCCATATACATCTGAGTCTTCAAAGAAAATGTTTTAAAACTAAAACTTGCCGAAGGCAGCTTTGTGGATATTTTTAAAAACAACAATAACAAAAACCGTTGTGTGGCGCCCACATTTACCATCTTCCCTTTCCTGTGTTCGTATGACACCTGTGTCAGTTTTAGCTGGGCCACAGTACAGGTATATACCCATCTTTCTTGTTACATACCACTGCCTGATTGCTTTTATTTTCAGCACATACTGTAGTTTTCCTAAGTCAAAGAAATAACATTTCTCTAGTTTCTGTAAAATCACAGATGTACCATGGTGCTAATCCAGTTGCATGAGCAATTTTAGACATTTAACCTGCTTATTGCCTCATTGTTCGAAAATGACTTTCCCTGTGGTACTAACACTATGCCTGATTCACCATTTTGCTTTTAAATTGTCTTTTCAGTGTCGTTTTTGTCATTCTGTTACCGGCAATTTAGTTTTAAAGAATCGTTATTTAAAACATTCAAAATAAAAATTGAAGCATACCATGTGCTTGACACTGGATCAGATATGATGTTGCATATATAAAAGAAGTAAATGAGATCTGGTTAGCCTGAGGATATAGTACTGAAGTTTAAGTAAATGTGAAATAGCATAGTAATAAAGCATATGTGAAATTTTTTTCAACACTGGTAAATTAGAGAAGATGTTGATGGAATTCTCTGATATTTACACAGTTATGCTAAATGAACCATGGGCAATTTAAAAGCCCCAGTATGTTTTAGAAGTTATTTTACTTTTAAAAATTAAAGCCAAATAAAGGTATGGTTAAGAGTTTTGTGTGAACGACTTGCTGAGATTTCAGATTCGCTCTCCTGTACTTCCTGTTTTCTATATTTGCAAGTAGACAGTTTCTTTTCCCCGTTGGGGTCATTCACATATGTGGAGGGCTGGGGGAATTTATTGTTGTTTTAGAGCTCTCAATTTGTGTCTGAAAGAAAAATACCAATGAATTTTTAGTGAATGGAAAACTGTTAGGCAGTAGATAAATATGTTTTTCTGGGAAATTGATCATATTCTTATTCTGGACCAGTTAAGGTTAAAGTTTTAAAACTTAATTGCTTATATCTAATAGTTTTAGTATTTCCATTGAAAACTTTATGAGAAAGACCTTTGTTCTTATTTCAGAGTACAAAATCTGATTGTGTAAGATACATGGTATTTTTTGAAAATCTCAAGTTGAGTTCAGCTTCCAAATAATATATTTTTGTTTGTTATCAATTGTCTATGCTTAAAAAGTATAAATTATTTTAATATCAAATTAATTGCAAGTACTGTTGAAGAGGTAAATAAGATATAACTCCTTCCAGTAAGGAATTTTAATTCCAATAAGGAAAATGAGTTTTTGATGAGCTGTGCTATACTTTGTCCATTCACTGTGGATAAATAAGATTTGATTGCACAGTTTTTGGTCATATATTGAATATTTTTATTTGCTCCAGTGATCTACCTAATTTGGGTTTGGTTTTGTTGTTTTTAAAGGTTGCAAGGCTTTTCGTGTTTATCTTTCTGTAAAGTTAGTCTTTAGAAATAGAGGTTAACTCTGGCATCAACATTATTTTTCCCATATTATTATTATTTTGTTATATTATTAATATTTTTCTTGTTGAATGAAAAATGAAATATATATGGCAGGTTTCTGATGTGCTCTAGGAGCACAAAGGTAACTGATATACCCTTTTTTAGTTTAGTGAGCTTCTTTATTTTTTTACAGAGATTCTCATGTTGGGACTTGTAAACTGAAGGGCTTCAGAGAAACCCTTGGATCCCTTCAAACTATATAAAAATTTTGCTGTGTGTATATATTTATGGTTTTCTGGGGAGATCCATAGATTTCATTAGATTTTTTTTTTTTTAAGATTTATTTATTTGACAGAGAGAGAGAGAGAGACAGCGAGAGAGGGAACACAAGCAGGGGGAGTGGGAGAGGGAGAAGCAGGTTCCCCACTGAGCAGGAAGCCCGATGCGGGGCTCAATCCCAGGACCCTGGGATCATGACCCGAGCCGAAGGCAGACGCTTAACCGACTGAGCCACCCAGGCGCCCCTAGATTTTTTTTTAAGATTTTATTTATTTATTTGACAGAGAGAGACAGCGAGAGCAGGAACATAAGCAGGGGGAGTGGGAGAGGGAGAAGCAGGCTTCCCACCGAGCGGGGAACCTGACGTGGGGCTCGATCCCAGGACTCTGGGATCATGACCCAAGCAGAAGGCAGAGGCTTAACGACTGAGCCACCCAGGCACCCTGATTTCATTAGGTTTTTTAAAAGACACTTGGTATCTAGGAAAGCTAAAGGAAACACATTTAACTATAAATTAGTGTAATAAATGTTGTAATAAGGATAAAAATAAAGGTCTTTGGGAGATTAATGTAAACATTGGAGGCCCACCATGTTCAGTGTCCTACATAGGACTCATTTGATATAGGCCTTTGCCCTGTGCATAGTATAGTGACTGGTGTATGTAATGTTTGTATTAGTGAGGGTCAGGTAGTAATGGGTGGGTTTTTTTTGAAGATAGTTTAATGAAGGGATTATTGGCAGAGGTGGGCATGCTTTAAGGTAACCAGAAATGAATGGTGAATCACCCAGGGCCTGGCAATGGTTGGAAATTTATCCACCCAGGGAAACGGGCAAGAGGATGGGAGTTATGTTCCAGAACCCAGTAACAGTTGTAGGCATGGAAGAGGAGCCCTTTAACAGGAGCTGTGGCCAAAGAGGAAACATAGCAGGGAGTAAATTGTACCATTACTTCTATCTCTTTACACCTTTTGCTTTTCTGCTGATGCTTCCTGTTGGGAAGGACTGTCTCTTATGCACAGTATTTCAATCCCACTTGGCCATATAAAAGTGGGGCTTGGGCTCAGAATACTTCCCTACCAAGAGAAGAGGAGCTCACATAGCCTGTGCTGGGTTTACCGCCTTTGTGGCATTATCTTTCCTGGTTTCATGCTTATTGGGTGTTTCTTTGTTCTGCTTAAGCATAGTCAATGGCTCTCACATGTGCCCTCAGATATTTCAGTATTTCAGACTCCAGGGACAGTGTGGGGTAGAGAGGGGGAAGGTCCTATTGCACCACCAGCGGGGTGGGTGCTTGTAGCTCCATTTCCGTTAGTCAGCTAGCTGCTGGGGGCACCCACTAGCCATAAGGGACTGACGCATACAACTGGAACTGATCTTTATCTTCTCTAATGTGAGTAAAGCATTATCCAGTGCTTGACTTTTACAGTGTTTTCCTTCGCAACTTTGATACGAAGATGCAACAGGCAGATGTGTCTGGAGTCCTCACCTGTGATTGGTAACCTATGCTTGGTGTTCTTTTTGACACTTCCTCTCCTTGGCAAAATCCGCCCAGAAACTAAAGGGCAAGTGAGGACTTGGATAATGTGGTGTTTAGAGATAAGGGAAGGCAGAAGCACAGAGCAAGTCCTAAAGGTGAAGAATGAATCTGGAGGGACAAATGGAGAATAATCAGCAGAGTGCTTAATACTTATTTGTTGAATTAAATTGAATTTTTATTGTTAAACATAGTTTAGGTTTATGTATTAAAGTGAAAAATGATCAAATGCCTAATGCTTTAATGTTTCTGATATAAATACCTTTAAATTAAAATCTCTTTGGAATTGTAGAGGCAGCTATTTGTCTTTTGAGTAGTTGAAGTAGTAAAATGACAATAATTATTACTCTATAAAAATGTGAAATTTTATATAGACTAACTCAATTTTTCAAGACTTTATATTTTTTAAATATGCATTTTTCGAAATGTGAAAATTTGGATTATTTAATCTAGAGAAGACCAATTCATTTTCTAGGGCCTACCTCAAAAATTACTTCTATGAATCTTCCTTTAGACAAATTTCAGGGTTTACAGAACACCGTTCATACTTCTGTCATACCTTATATTCAATAATGGCTAGTTATTTTTATTGATAATATTAAAAGCAGTTCACATTTACTGACTGTTCACTATGTGCCAAGCCACTATATTGAGTCTTTTATATACATTATTATATTTTATCCTCACAATAACCCTAGGAAGTACAGATACGATTGCTTGGTGCTTGGGATGCCTCAATGGACAGAACAAGTTCCACAAAGGCTAGTGATCTTTATATGCTGGTATTAATATTTCTGCACCATTTTGTTGTTGTTGTTAGTATCCCCTAGTTACTCTTTTCGTTGAGTACTTGTTATGTGTTTTAACCATTTAGATTTTTTTCTATGAAGCCCGTGACCTTTTGCCCATTTTTCTTTCTTTCTTTCTTTTTTAAAGATTTTATTTATTTATTAGAGAGAGAGAGAGAGAGAGGGAATACAAGCAGGGGGAGTGAGAGAGGGAGAAGCAGGCTTCCTGCTGAGCAGGGAGCCCAATGTGGGGCTGGATCCCAGGACCCTGGGATCATGACCCGAGCCGAAGGCAGACGCTTGATGACTGAGCCACCCAGGCACCCCATTGCCCATTTTTCTATTGAATTGTCCCTCTTCTTATTGTTGATGTGAGGGACTTCTATATGTGTCTTTGGATATGTGCTCATTGTCTGTTACGTGTTGCTAATGACTTCTCCCGTTCTGTGGCAGATTTAGGCTGAAGAGTTAAGAACAACTATCTGGGTAGGCAAAGGCAAATATTTCTAGTCAGATGGAAGAATAAACAAGGTTATAAGGAAGGGAAATAAATGCACACATGAAACAGTTGAGTAGTTTGTTTGGACTGAGGTTCATTAAAGTGAACCAGTGGAAGATAAGACTGGAAATTTCAAACTACATAGCCTCAGGGAAGCTCTAGAAAATGGCAAAAAAAATACTTCAACAGAATATCTTATTTTAAATCAGTACTCACTTCCCTTCTGTTCAGGACAACCTGTCTAGACGACCTGAAAGGAACTTGGGAAACTGTTTTGCCTCTCTGGATAGGTAGCTCTAGGCTTCCTCTCCTCTGCCAGGGAAAGAATCTTCTTTCCTAAAGTGCACCAGTGTTACTGCCTGGTGAAAAGGTATATCTTAGAACTAGAACTGAGAACTATAGATAAACTTCATCTTGTCCATGAACAGCTCTAGATTTCTAAGAGAAAGCTAACTGTATATTAAAGTTAAAGCACCTCATACAGGTGCTCTTTGTTTCCTGGTTTTTCTCATGATAGAGTCTTCCCTTGAAGATTTGGGGCTTTGATTTCCTAAGACTTGTATTCTTTTACAGAACTTGTAGACTGATGTCTGTAGGGCTTTTTGGTTCTATCATCCCTCTAGTCTCAGCCTCCATCTAACTACTTCTGCACCAATGTGAAATGAATCCATTCTGTTTCCTACTGAGATTATTCTAGATTTTTTTTTTAATGGTCTTTCCTGAGTCTAGTGGATTTACCTCTCTCACCACTAATCAGACAAAAACATTTCTGTGATGTCTCTTCTTAATTTCTGTATCCATCAAAATTTGATTTGGTTACAAGTGCCTGGAAATTATAGTGGCTTATGAAGATAGAATTCTATTTTTATCTCATATAAATAAAGGCAGTCCAGGGGTGCTATGGCAGCTCCATGGTCATTAAGGACACAGTCTCCTTTCACCCCATTGTTTTTCCTTCTTTATCCAAAATGGCTGTTCTAGGTAGAATGTCTACATTTCCAGCAAGCAGGAATGGAAAAGGAGAAGGACATTTCCTTCATCCCTGAAGGACTTCTCAGAAGTTGCACATACCACCACCCTGCTTATTATCTTAAAAGCCAACACTTAGTTAACATAGCCATAGTCTAAGGGAGGCTTGGAAATATGTCTGGTTAAAAATAGGAACTCTTGATCCTAGAGAAGAAAGGGAGAATAGATGTTGGGGGGAAACCATTGATCTCTGCTACATAAACCTTTTCTGTTATGATTTAAATATTTTTCTGAAATGGTAAAGGAGAAAAGCATAGAATAATATGGAGTATATAACCAATTTAAAATAGATTTTTATCATAATGAGCTCATAATTTTAGATTCTGAATTCTTGGCTCTTACTTAAAAAATTTTTACATTGGTCTAGAGAGGTAGAAGTAAATTAACTTTTAAATTATTCATAATTTTTACTAATTTTTGGCAGTTTGACTTCTTTACTAAACATAGATCTAATGTTTTATCAAAATTTTAAATATAGCAAATGCCATTGAGCATTGTAAATATAAAGGGAATATGTGCTTTTTATCTTTGTAGAAGATAGTATATTTAACCCACTATTAAGAATAATTTACAGGGGCGCCTGGGTGGCTCAGTCAGTTGAGCATCCTACTCTTGGTTTCTGCTCAGGTCATGATCTTGGGGTCGTGGGATCAGGTCCCATGTTGGGTTCCGCACTCAGTGTGGAGTCTACTTGTCACTCTCCCTCTGTTCCCGCACCCCCCCCCAAAAAATAAATAAAATCTCAAAAAATTTTAGTAATAGGTAACATACAAGCTCTTGGGTAGAATGAATTCAAATATATGGAAATTAAATGATACCTAGAATAATTTTGGTTTACTGAAAATTAGCTGATATAGTATGCAATAGGTAGAATCCCATAGACACTGCAGATTAAAAAAAAATTCTATCCTTCACAGCAGAGCTTGAGGGAAATGTATTTAACGTAATTATTTTCATTATTTAAAATGGCTTACTTTAAAAAAGCTAGTGTGTAAGACTGTGTAAGTGATAATCATTTTTTCCTTCATAGGCAAGAAGTTTGATAGCTGTAGGACTGGGTGTTGCAGCTCTTGCATTTGCAGGTAAGATAAATAAAGGATAAATGTTGCAGAAGAAATATTTTCAAATAGTTTCTATAGTGATTCATGAGGAGACCCTCCGTATTCTGAGGTTTGGGTTTTAAGACATACATTTTCATTTTTTTCCTCCCATTTATAGTCACTGAACATTTGTCAATGTAGCAAAAACTAGATGAACTGTGTAGTGAAGAAAATTAACAATGTATGAAGCTACTGGGGCACCTGGGTGGCTCAATTGTTAAGCGTCTGCCTTCGGCTCAGGTCATGGTCCCAGGGTCCTGGGATCGAGCCCCACATAGGGCTCCCTGCTCGGCGGGAAGCCTGCTTCTCCCTCTCCCACTCCCCCAGCTGTGTTCCCTCTCTCGTTGTGTCTCTCTCTGTCAAATAAATAAATAAAAATCTTAAAAAAAAAAAAAGCAAAAAACAAAAAACAATGAATGAAGCTAGGAAAACTAGCCCCAATAATAGTTGACCTTCCTGGCATTTTTTTAGTTTGAGCTATATAGTATACTTTAAAAAAATTCTTTAATATGAAGCAATGTAAGTGATATGGGGTTCCTTTATTCTACCATGTTGGATGTTTTTTCTTGCAGGGTTAGATTACACATTTCCTGAGCTGTAGCTTTTTCTGATGAGCATAGTTGTTCCCTGCAATGTATTAGTTACTTCATTTTTAACACATTGGTGTAATTTTTTTGATAAACTCAGGAGAATTTCTTTTACTGCCCAAATCACCAAAGAATAGTTATAAAAATTTAAAGCAAAATTGCTCTCTTCCAGTCATTAACTTATAGTTTTAAATTACCTAGCTATTTCCTAATCATATGTTAATCTGAGAGCATCTCCTTGTTGATAAAGCTTTACATTTTTTGTTTTAGCATTTGTATCTCAAGTTCCATGGGTTTGATTTTGTTTCTTGGATCTTCTCTTTTAAGTGAAGTTACATTCCATTGTGGTTATATGGAGTTAGTAAAATCCAGTAAAAAAATGAGACATAAAAATTTTTTGTTTTGTTTTATAAGTATGGTACTTAATTTCACACGACTCTCTTTTAAAGCACCTTAACAATAAACACTTTAAAATCAAGAAGATCAGTGGTTCAGATTCTCTTGGTCTTTGTGCCATCAGGGTCTTGTATCTTGATATTATAACTGTACTGAGGTTTCATGAAAAGACTATCACGTCCACAAAGGAATTCTGACAAACTGGCCCATAAACATGGAACAATTTTAGTGTTAACTGTTACAGTATTAACTATAATTGGCATAGTTATTTTAAAATTCAAACGTAAGATTTTTATTTGAAATTAAAGAAAGATGCTGTAGTTTTTTGCCAGGTTCTTCTTTCTCAAATGAGAAGAATTGGCGTACATGTTGTGTATATACTATGCTGTTGCCAAGTTCTTATCTTTTTTTTTTTAAGATTTTATTTATTTATTTGACAGACAGTGAGAGAGAGAGAGCACACAAGCCGGAGGAGTGGGAAAGGGAGAAGCAGGCTTCCCGCTGAGCAGGGAGCCCAATGTGGGGCTGGGGCTGGATGTGGGGCTCGATCTCAGGACCCTGGGACCATGACCTGAGCCGAAGGCAGATGCTTAACAACTGAGCCACCCAGGCGCCCCACCAAGTTCTTATTACTAACTAGAGTATTAAATAGCAGGAACATCTCTTCCAGAGCCAAATATAACTGAACAATAGAATTTAGGAGAAAGTATACTTACACTTGTTGGAACTAGGTCTTCTGGTTTATGATTCAAGTAAACCTCCAGATGTCACTTGTTGAAGGCTTTGCTTGCTGTTTTCATTGAGACTGCCTGATTATATGTGCTTTTAAAGGAATTTTGCGGTAATTTAAAAGCTATACTTTGTACCATTGTAGAATCAAATGGACGTTGACATCTCTAGGGTAAGAGATTTGGATGAATTAGGCTTTCACTTATTTAATTTATTTAATTTACCTTTATTTAATGTTCTTGATCTCAAGAATTTTTTATCTTCTACTTGGATTGACTACTTCCCATTTTCCATTTCTAGCATCCTATTTTTCACTTTCACATGTTGTTTGCACAGGAATAATAGTATGTTTAGATAGTAACTTTTTCTAAAAGATGTTTGTAATTGAACTTCCCCAGTGGAAATCTTCATTTGCGAAGAAGGTTATGGCTGGAAATTGAATAAAGTCCAGAGTGTCATAATGGGTTTTCTAGCAAGACTTTTCGGGAAGAAAGACACTACAGTTGGTAGATACATATGCTGATTAGGGTACAAAAGGTAAATTGACCAGATAATATTTTATTCTTGTTCCATACCCTCAAAACAATTTGGAACCTGTTTTGCTATTGAAGACTCAGAGGAGTTTTAATTAGTAGGATACCTAAGAAAAGAAAACACCAAAATAAAATATGTTTTTAGAAGAATAGTCATCCTCAGTGAGAAATTGACAGTAAACATCTTTGGTGAATATTTCTTACATAACTGCTTTTTTACTTTAGAGGTAACTCCATTAAAATTATTCCTATGTTGTACAGATCATAAGTAGTTTTTGTTTTCCATATATTTCAAAGTGATTATCACTGAGAAAACCAGTACAAATAACCAGATATGTGAATATACATATGTGAGAGAACTTTATCTATAGTTTGTGGTGGAAGGAGTACTAGGATATTATTTTTTTGTTACCTAGCATATTGTATAAATGTAAGAAACATAAACATTGACATTTTCTAATTTTATAATCATGAATTAGAACTTGATAAATTTAGTAACTCTTTTAATGATGTTAAAATGAAATGCTTCCTCTTTAATAAATTAGAAATTTGAAAAAATAGGACTTTCTGGTAAATTTTGAAATGGTTTTTGAAATAACGTATATAGAAGCAGCTATCAGTAAATATTGTGGTTAGTACCTTGTGGGTATTGTATTTGATTATAGAAAATATATTTGCTTTTATTCCTGTTATTATTTAGGTCGCTATGCATTTCAAATCTGGAAGCCTCTAGAACAAGTAATCACAGAAACGGCAAAGAAGATTTCCACTCCTGTGAGTTAAAGATGGCTTTAGTAAGAAGGCTCATTTTGACTTTTGTTTATATGCCGTATTTGATAGTAATTCAGAAAATGTCTTGGATTTTCCAACATTTATAGTTTACTTTCTTGATTATATCCTTGGATGGTTTGTTTAATTTATTGATTTGTTTTAGTTTCTTGGCCACATTATTTTTATTTCTAACCTCATTCCTGCTTTTGACATCTAATTACTATATTCTTTTTTAAGATTTTTAATTTATTTATTTGAGAGAGAGAGAGTGAGAGAGAAAGAGAGAGGATGAGAGGGAGGAGGGTCAGAGGGAGAAGCAGGCTCCCTGCTTAGCAGGGAGCCTGATGCGGGACTCGATCCTGGGACTCCAGGATCATGACCTGAGCCGAAGGCAGACACTTAACGACTGAGCCACCCAGGTGCCCCCTAATTACTATATCCTTTTTAGTAGTATCACACCAACTTTGAGGTAATTTATCTTTTTTGTTTAGTTAATATTATTTATTCTTGCAGTGATTTTCTGTAGTAATCCCTGTGGTAGAAGCTGGGTATAGTTGATGAACAAAACAGACATGGTCCCTGCCCTGATGGAGCTTACCCAAGAATTTATTTCATCCTAAAATTTGAAACTGGTCCCCTTGTACCACCACCTGGTCATCTCAAACATAAAATGATAAGATTCCAATCCTGAAATCTGTAGGGCTTATACATTCATCTACAGGCATTGTAGTTACTCTCCTGAGCTGAATATAAGTGAAGAATGAATGATAGTAGGTATCTAAAAGACTACAGTGTAGTGAACTGGTTTGTAACCACTGGACACAATGCAGAGAAAACTCACTGAAGCATTACAGCATAAACATTGACTTCTGGGAAATAGAAACAGATATGGGATAGATCAGCTTGGCTTGCAGCAGTTTGAGAATGAATGGCTTGTTTTAGCAAAGGCATTACAGGCTTGTGAGGCTTAGTTAGTCATGAACAATGACCACACTTTCAAAGGAGGACATACTGACAAATAATTAAACTCAGGTGATATTGCAGACCTATAAATGTATGTCTGTGATTAGAGGGAACATTTTTTTGGAGGGTTATTTTTTCCTTCTGTTTTCCTACTTATATTTTATTTGGCTGCAGTATGAATAGGTATTTAGCATTCACTCAGTAAGTATTCATTAAACTCCTACTACATGCCAGACACTATTGTGGGGAGTGGGCTGTGGTCAGGGAACCATAAAAAGACATTGCCCTTAGGAGCGTACATTTTAGTGGACACAGGCAATTAACAAGTAAATAAGTAAAATACATAATATGTAGAAGTGTTGGCTGCTTTCAAGAAAACTAAATCAGTGTAAGAGGTTAAAGAATAAAAGCAGTGAGGAATTTATATTAGATGGGTCAGGAAAGGCCTCTCTGAGATGAGGGAGAAGGCCAGGTAAATCTCTGAAGAAAGAGCTTTCCAGGCAGTGAGAACACTGCAAAGGTCCTGAGGTGGAAATGAGCTTTGCAGTGAGAATTTAACTCCAGAGGAGTATGCACAGAGAATAGTGGTAAAGTAGGGCCTAGATCATTTCAAGCCCAATACACTGCAAATTTTACTTCCAGTATAATGGAAAGCTTTCGGAAGGTTTTTGAGCATGGGGGCAATGTGATTTACATTTTAGATCATCACTCTGCTCACTGCATGGAGTGTCGACGGGAATGAGCCAGAGTAAAAGCTATCAATCCAGTTAAGAGGGTATTGAGATAGTGCAGGTAACAGATAATAGTGGCTTGAAATATAGGAATGGAAATAGTGATGTAGTTCTTTAATGGATTGTTATTTATGTCTTTCCATATGTTTATAAATAACGAATGGAGCAAATTTCAGAAATTATTTCTCTTCTGTTAAGGTGATCTTTGGTAGATATATTTATATTGTAAACAAAAGACAAGTTTTGTAGAACTACGTTATTTAACATTGTAAAGGAAGAGAGAGCAAGAAAATGAGAACATTTTCACTGCTCTGTGGAGGCTCACGGATAAGGTAGAATAATTTAAGAGATTGTCACGGGTATACTGAACTTGGCACCTGCATTTCTTAAGGAGAGAAATGATGTATCCTTCTTTCCTTCTCCTTTGTGGGCCTGAGGTAAGGTACACTTTTATATAAATCTGGCCCTTTTTTCCCCCACGAAGTACTACTGCAATTTGCAGTGAAAATATTTCTTAGAACATCTTTATTATCATCATTGTCATCATAATTATACCTCTCTGAAGATTAGAATGTCTTAAAAAATTCTTTAAATATTAATAATTCTAGGGAAACTGAGAAATAAATATATACATACTTTCTCTTGGCAAACTAATGATTTCAAAGTGTCAAACTTCACAAAATAACGGCATTTACAGTATTTTGATGTTGTAAATATGATTCATTATGAAACTAAATAGAGTTGCTAAAAAATGGGAATTGTAATCATGTGCCACTAAATCTCTGTGACTCAAAAGAAGGCCTGCAAGGTTCAAGTTCCTGTGGGTTCTTTTTAAATTTTTTCTTCAAGTTTGCTTTCTCTGTGCTTTAACATCATCTTGTTCTTAAATCTCATCTTTGTTTTTTCATACCTTTTTTCCCTCCATTTTTCTGGAATACTGCCTGGAGTAATTTTTTCATATGGAATGCATGGATGGTAAATGTCTTAAGTTCTTCTCTGCCAGCAGTTTGTTTCTTTTGCTCTCACTGTTAATCATCAGTTAGCTGCTGGCTCTTTGGAATGTGGTGGAGCCAGTATGAGAGGAGTACAGAAATCTCTGCTCAGGGGGCTCCTGGCTGGCTCAGTCAGTGGAGTCTGCTGCAGCTCTTGATCTTGGCGTCATGAGTTCAAGCCCCACCATGGGGATAGAGATTACTTAAAAAAAAAAAAAAAAATCTCTGCTCAGACTGAATGAACCTCAATGCCCACATACATGGTTTCTTGCATATTCATAGCCACATTTTCTGGTACACTCAGACTCTCAGCCAGAATTTCTGATGTTCTTATATTTACTCCTTTGTAAGCAGCCTGTTTTGGTTTTCTTTTGTTGTTTGTGTCTAAAACACAAACTTTAGTTTTTTGGTGATTTTTGTTTGTTTTTTAACTCTGGAAGTTTTGGGGGTTTTCTCTTTATTATTGATGTTCTGAAATTTCACAGGTATTCTTAGTGAGACTTAAGTGAAAATTGTCTATCTTTTGTCTTAGAAGATTCTCTTATACTGTTCTTTAATTATTTTTTCCTTCCACGGTCTCTCTTCTCTGTTCCTGGAACTCTTAATTAGAGACACATTGGACCTCTAAGTGTATCCCTTATGTCTCTAAACATTTTCTTTCTTATTTTCCATCTTCTTATCTTTTTGTTTTACATTCCACAGTATTTCCACAGCTTATTTTCCAGATCACCAGGTTGGTTTTTAGCAGTGGCCATTCTGTTATTTAGTCCATCTGCTAAATTTTTTACATCAGTAATATTTTAATATCTGAAAATTTTCTTCTTTTTCATAGCAACTTACCCTTTATGGTTATAAGATACTAATTCAAATTTTGTCAAATCCTCTTCTGTTTCCTGATTTATCTCCTTCTTCCAAAAGCCAGTTGTTATTTGTTCATCTTTGTTCTGCTTTTCCCCCATGATACTGGATTTGTTCAAATGTCTGATAATCCTTGGTTATTGGTTTATGTTTGTGGGAACTAAGTTGATTAATATAAGTGGACTTCCTCAGCAGTTTGGTAGACTCACTTCAATAATTTAATTGAATGAGAGGGTTGATAATGGGCTGTGAATACATAGATGGGTTATGTCAACAGCATGTCTTCCAAAGCAAGGAGTCCAGAGGCAGGCTTGGGACCTCCAGAGAGAGCTTGAGGAGAGATTGAGTACCATGTATATTTTATTCCTTGGCATAACTGTGTCCCTCCCTGACCTTCTGGGTTCTGAAATGTGATCTGCTGGTACTCTCCTTGGCTTCTCTTGGGACCTACCCCCAACAATGAGATACATCCCAGGCATGCAGTTGTCTTTCTTAGCCTGAGGGCAAAATGACAGGCAGTAGGCACCTTATGCTCTGTATTACTGGAGTTAGAAATGGTCATCTCTGCTGTTCTGGTTTAATTAATTATCCTGATGTTTTTACTGTATTTGTTGACTCGAAAGGTAGGGTTTTCTTCTTAATTTCCTGAGAAGGGTTTTCTTCTTTCCTCTGGTGTTTGAGGCTGCAGTTATTTTTCTGTATGTGCAGTCTTATCTGTTTTCAAGCTTTCAGAATTTCTTTAAAGTTATTTGTATCATCTCTTGTTTTCTAGGCCTATAATGGACTTTTCCTTTTAAAAACATCTCTCTTCTCATTTCAAAGGCACTTTAGAAAGCAAAAGACCTTTTTTTATGCAATCTTCTGTTTTGAACCAGTACTTTTTTGCTTGATTTTTAGTATATTAACATGTTATTAACTCAGCTAATGTTTAACTGCCCCTAATTTTTTTCCTGGGGGGAAAAAACCCAAGTCGTTCATCTTCTTTTAAGGTTTTATTTTTCTGTTTATGAAAATGTCCTTTTATTTGAATATAATTTTTAAAAATTGGACTTCTGGGGCGCATGGGTGGCTCAGTCGTTAAGCATCTGCCTTTGGCTCAGGTCATGATCCCAGCGTCCTGGGATTGAGCCCTGCGTCAGGCTCCCTGCTCAGCAGGAAGCCTGCTTCTTCCTCTCCCACTCCCCCTGCTTGTGTTCCCTCTTGCTGTATGTCTCTCTGTCAAATAAATAAAATCTTTAAAAAATAAAAAAATAAAAATTGGACTTCCTTTGTCTTATGGTTAAGTGAAATTCATGGAAAAGCACAAAATAAAATCATCCCTCTGTGGCTCTCTAAATGAAATAGATTATTGTAAATAATAGGAATTTATAGTTTATGGTAAATGTATTTCTTAAGATTATGGAATGATATAGTTCTTCTTTGGTTGTCTGGAGGGCTTTTGTATTTCCAGCTCTTGGTTGAGTAAATTTTCTAATGAAGATTTTAACTTGGTTCATTTCATATTTCCTTTGGTAATATATGGCACTATAGCATTTAAAGCTAATTTTATTTTATTTTATTCATTTATTTTTTAAAGATTTTATTTATTTATTTATTTGAGAGGGAGAGAGAGAGAGAGAGCAAGTGATAGAGCAAGAGAGCATGAGCCAGGGGAGGGGTAGAGGCAGAGGAGCAGGGAGTCTGATGTGGGACTTGATCCCAGGACCCTGAGATCATGACCTGAGCTGAAGGCAGACGCTTAACCGACTGAGCCACCCAGGAGCCCTTAATGCTAATTTTAGATGGAAAATGATTTTGAGGTATGTTGTTTATATATATACTTTATGAATAGAATAATACAAAATAATAATTTGTAAGGTTCAGGGTATATTTCAAATAGCAGCATAAAAGTAGTGGAATCATACTCTTTCTGTTCTTAGAAATTCCATTAGAAAAGTATAACCAAAAAAAAAAAAAGTTTAACCATCTACTCTATTTGATGTAGTTGTTCTATAGTTGTTCCTTATAGATATGCACAGATTCACTCACTCATAAGCAGGTCAGTGTTTCAGGATGTGAGCCTCATCCAAATGCTAGCTTTTAAGTTCTGGGTCTCCTTTTACACCTGGGCAAAACTAAAAGTAAACAATTGCTCCAATACAATATCTGCCTTTAGGGTTAATGAGCTTTGTGACTAGTGGGAGTGACACTTCATGAAACATCAATTTATCATGTTTCTTATGTTGAAATTTTGGAGCTCCCTAAGGTAAATAAATACTTAAAGAAATGTCAGGGAGAAAGGTATGCATCTAGTAAAAATTTTAGTCTGCTGAGAGAAAACTTAAAACCAGCTGTTATTCCTCTGTTAAATCCCCTAGTCCTTTATATATTCCCCTCCGTGTGTGTGTGTGTGTGTGTGTGTACATGTACATGTGTGCATGTGTATAATTTGTCCAGGTTACTATGTGTACTTAAATAATTTGATTCTCTTCCTCCACTCAGACCTTGGAGAAGGGTATTATTTTTAGTTTTCTTTCCAGATTGTTAATTACTTGAAACTTGAAATCGTCTATCATATTCCTCACAATACTGGTACATTGATAGATTAGCATCTGTGTGATGAAGGACAAAACTTGACCTGTCTCATTTGAAATGTTCCTGGCATGTACTAGGTGCTGAAGTGCTTGTTAAATGAATTAATTGCCAGGGAATTATTGCCACGTAGAAATTTATAACAAGCTGTTCAAAGACAACAGCTTATATAAATAACCAGATATGGTTCATTTTTTAAGTTCTAATAATTTCCTTGGTCTTTTATTTAGTTCTCTTTTTTAAAAATTGTACAGGTAGCCTGTGTTCATCATTGAAAATTTAGAAAGTAAAAATAAACATAAAGAAAAAAAATTATTCATGATGTCACCAACCAAAAATAACATTTTAGTGTATATACTTTCTGATGTTGTTTTATGTAAACATACACTTACTTATTTTTCCTTACAAAAATAGGGGTTCATGTTTTAAAAACTTACAAGCAGTACAATCATTGATGTATTTTTTCCTTCTAAAAGTTGAGTTCATACATCCTGTTTCTCTGTTAAGAACTCCTAAAGCATTGTCTGTACTTGCTGTCTCCCATTCCTTCCCTCCTGTTCTCTCAAACCCACTCTAATCAGACTCTCGCTCCCGCTCCCTGCAGCTCTAAAAAAGAGCTTTTTTTGTTAAAGATTTTATTTATTTATTTGGCAGAGACACAGCGTGAGAGGGAACACAAGCAGGGGGAATGGGAGAGGGAGAAGCAGGCTTCCCACCGCGCTGGGAGCCCGATGCGGGGGCTTGATCCCAGGACTCTCGGATCATGACCTGAGCTGAAGGCAGCCAGCCGCTTAATGACTGAGCCACCCAGGTGCCCCTCCCTGCAGCTCTTGTCGAAGATTTTGACCTCTTTGATAAATCCAGCAGTCAGGTCTCAGCTCACATCTGACTTAACCTATCAGAAGTGTTTGAAACTGTTTTTCTTCCCTTCCTTACTTTTGCTATCTGCTTTTCCTTCTGCCTCACTGCTGGGCCTCCTGTCTGCTTACTGATTCATCTCCATTTCTCTGCCCCTCAGACTTGCAATCTCTAGTGCTCAGTCTTTGGACTTCTTTTCTCTCACTCCTCCTTAGGTGATCTCATTCAGTCGCATGGCTTTACATACTGTAAATATACTCATGACTCCCAAATGTTACCTCGAAGTCAGACTTCTCCATTTAGATATGGATATCTCCATTTAACCCAAAAGACCACCAGCATGTGAATAATAACCCAGTAGGGAGGCGGATGTGTGATCAAAGCCCTGATTGGCATGCCTTAGCAGCCAATCCACAGGCGGCCCACACTCAGGATCCTTAAGATAGTTCCACAAAAGAGCTCATAAGAACCCCTAGATTTAAATGTCAAAACGGCAACCCTCTTGGGCCCCCTCCCTCTCTGGGAGCTCTGTACTATCGCTCAATAAACTTCGCCTTGCTGCCTACCACTCTTCGTCTGGTCTCCCTCTTCATTCTTCAAAGCGGCGTGACCATGAACTGTGGGCACTAAAGGAAGAGAAGTCCTACAACAGTAGTTCATTAGGGAGTGCTCTTATGATCAACAGTTCCAGAGGGAAGAGAAGGAAGAAGGACAAAGGGGCAATTTAGGCTGCAGTACAGTCGTAACAAAGGCCTCAACCAACCCCATGCCAAGCTCTGAAGCCCAGTTGGCTCATGGTGGTTGTCCCAGGTTGGGGCAAGGAGCCATGAGACTAAATGATGTCACCTGATAAGTGAATTATAGATATGAAGTCTAAGGACTGAGCTCTAGAGAACTATAATGTTTATACCCCCATATCAACCAGTCATTAGAGACTTCTCTGGGAAGGGGACCTGAACTTGACTTTCTTCAGCCAAGGCAATTCCTGAAGAGTCTGACGGCTCACTGCCATCTGCGAGCAACAGCCCCAGCGCCCAAAGTGTAAGTCCTTCACTTGTGAAGGGGAAGCTGCACAGTGTATGGTAGTGTTTACTATATCATCTTTAATCCCTCTCTTTCTCATATCCTCTATTTAATCTACCAAGAAAATGTTAGTGTTGCTTGCAGAATACATCTAGAATCTGATCACTTTTAAACTAGCTCTGCTATTACCACGTTGGCCCATACCACCATCATCTCTTGCCTAGATTATTGTTATGTCCTCTTAACGGGTCTCCTGCTTCCTTCTTGTACCATTCTTTCTAGTCTCCACATAGCATTTAGAGTAATCCTTTCAAAAGAAAGTCAATGACATTACTCCAGTGCTCTGAGAATTGAATCCTAAATTATTTCTTTCGCTTATGGCCTCTCCCCACCCCCCGGCCAGTCTGGCCCCATAGCCTCTCTAACACTGCTCTCTTCCTTGCTCCTGCCTTTCCAGCCATGTTTCAGGGACCTTGCAGTTGTTTTCTGGTCTCTCTTGGCCTGCCTGTCTTCTATCCTGATGTCCTCCCCACTTCGTCAGTTCCTCCTCTTTCTTCTCTCTCAGCCAGTCCAGGAGGTAAAAAAGATGTGTGTCATATCAACATTAATGACTTATCAAGGTTATCCAATGAGAAAATTACTGCAGAGTTTAGGAAAAGTTCAAGCCTTTTGCTTCTACTGATTTCTTTTATTCTTTTATATCTTAGTATAGAAAAATTAATGTATTTGAAGGTGAAATTTTAAGTTCATCTTGGTCATGGTTTCTTGTAAAGGATCATTATTTAGTGCTCCCCCCCTCACAGTTTCGAGTTGACTTCTAGTAAAATGCATTGCTCTTACTGCAGCTGTGATGGGATTGAGGTCATGCCACCTCATACATGGAACTAATTATATCATGCTCTTTCTTTCCTGTACAGAGCTTTTCATCCTACTATAAAGGAGGATTTGAACAGAAAATGAGTAGGCGAGAAGCTAGTCTTATTTTGGGTATAAGGTAGGTGTGCTGAATAAGTATTATTTTGTTTGTGGCCAAGCTCGTTTTGGAAAAAGGAGAAAATGTTACAGTAAAGTTATCCTTATATTTTAAGTTATGAATAGAAGGCAGAGGAAGAAAATACAAAATTTTTACCTTTTAAAACTTCACATCTAAGAGAATATCCTACGCCCCCTAAAAATATCAGGCATGATGTGATGTGTCTTTATTCTTAACAAGGAACTCTTAATACTAGTTTCACAGCAATTATCAAAATATCCCTTATTGTGACGCTGAATTGTTTCTGGATTTAGTTTTATAATTTGCTGTCTAATCATTTTTCTGTTATAATATGGGATCTGTTTCACAATTATTTTCTATTTCCATAATTTGATCTAGCATATTTTATTATAATTGTTTCACCTTAGTATCTATTGTGTGACTTTGGACAGCTTAGGAGAAAGTTAATGTTGTTGTGTGATTGCTCTGTGATATTTTCCTAACTTTAGTGTTAAGTGATGTGCCCTGCTATAGATTTGCTAGTCGATATATTCATTTGTTTACCTTATGTTCCTTTAAAACTCACTCAAATTTTTGTGGGGGTTGGTTATAGTATGTCATCTACAACAGATCTTCTGATGAATCAGTCAACACAAGCAATATAGGTCATAAAGCCCTATGTTGATATAGTCTTTTAAATCTCTTGTAGATTAGCAGATTTTTAAGGCCAAAACATCTAATTACTTCTTTTGCCTTAGCAAGAAAAACAAAGGGGTGAAGAAGCAAGGGAAACAGCTCAGTTCAGCTTGGTGCTTTATTAAATAAAAGATGAAATATCTCACTGAGAATAGGTTTTAGGTAGAGGAACCAAATTAGGAAGTTGGCTATATTGCTGATTATTATTTGCTTTAATCTTATTCAGGATGGCATTGTTATTTTTCTTGAAGTTTTATTGGGTCCCCACACCATCCCATTCATAGTCTTAAAATATGAATATACAAAGGTTCTTGAGAATATCATTTAACATCATCCAAGGCACTCCTGTTATTGAGACAGATAATTAGAACTTAAGATTTATGGTTATAAATGTTTATCCTGTTGAACTAGAAACTGTAGAAAATTTCACAAGGATAATTTGCTGGTTAAGAGTATATTCTCTAATAACAGCTGAGTCTGAGTATGAATACCGGTTTTACCATTTACTAGCTGTGTGACCTCAGTGTCATCATTTGTAAAATAAACATAATGTCAGTTTCTATTGCCTCCTAGGATTGTTGCGAAGACTAATACATAGATAATTCTTAATATAAACATGGCACTTAGTAACTACTCAACAAATACCAGCTGAGCAAAACTGATCCTTGTCCCAGTTCTATCACTAAAGCACCGCATTGTACAAGCCCGGTCAAGTAATTATTATTATTTTTTTAAAGATTTTATTTATTTGACAGAGAGAGCACAAGCAGAGGGAGTGGCAGGCAGAGGGAGAAGGAGAAGCAGGCTCCTGCTGAGCAGGGAGCCCGATGTGGGACTCGATCCCAGGATCCTGGGATCATGACCTGAGCTGAAGGCAGATGCTTAACCAACTAAGCCACCCAGGTGCCCCCCGGTTAACTTATTTTTAGCTCTTCTGCTCTTCAGTTTCTTCAGTTTTGAATAGAATTAATACTATTTAGCCTTGTTGAAATAATATAAAATGATAGGAGGATACCTTTTTATAAAAGTACCTACCAAATAACAGGTGCTAAATAAATGTTGGCTCCTCTTTCTTCCTATCTGTATCACAAATGCAGAAACTAGATATTTGCCCTTAACACATTAAATAGAAAGGTAAGCCTTATTTGCTTTCCTCTAGCCCTTTCTTTCAATCAGGTAGTGTAGATTTTGAAAAGATTCTTTAAGAGGTGAATATATTGCCGTGGCTCCATTCTCTATGATCAATGAATCTAAACTATATAGACTATATAACAAGTAGGTAAAGGCAAAATGGAGCTGACTGTATTGATCTATTAAAAAATATTCTGTGTGCTACTAGATGATTCTGTACATTCTTACATATTTCATGAAGCCTAATATATTTTACCGAGCTGCCCAGAAAAACTATTATTTTACTTTCTGAAATGATGCACATGTGTGATTTTCATACTTTCTGAAAACTTCTGTGGAACTGTGTTAAGCTAAATGTTATTCAAAAGACCAATAATAAAAACGATGAAACCAAAACTGCTCCATTTGCCACAGGATTAGAGAACACCACTCAATTCCATGCACCCCACTTCCCAGTCCCAGTCAAATGGGGTACACATCCCAGGGAACACAGTGTGTATGCTTTGATCTAGGAAATTTAATATTTAAAGTTATACTTTAAATTTCATGGTGAAATTGTTTGTCCTGGAGATCCATTGCTCTTTATTTAATTTTTATACTATGTTTAAGAACTACAATTCTCCCATCTTGTTTAATCTTTAGAACAACAAATAAATTTATTAAAATGTATTAAGTTCCTAGAGACTTAATATAGCAACAAGTAAAAGGGAATAAACTCTGTAGGCCTTCCCTCATCCCCAAAGTTCACCACTAAGAATCTGATAATTATTACCTTTTTTTTTAAGATTTTGTTTATTTATTTGAGAGAGAGAGAGAATGGGAGAGAGAGAGAGAGAGAGCATGAGAAGGGGGAGAGTCAGAGGGAGAAGCAGACTCCCTGCTGAGCAGGGAACCTAATGCGGGACTCCCATCCCGGCACTCCAGGGTCATAACCTGAGCCGAAGGCAGTCGCTTAACCAACTGAGCCACCCAGGTGCCCTGATACTTATTATCTTAAAGGCAGAATGTTTTGAATGGCCATACTTATACATGAAACTCTCCTTGCATTTCTTACTTCCTCCAATCTATCTAGTTTGGTGGTTGGCAGATTTCATTGTACATAATGCTTTATGGACTTTTATGTACAAAACCTTGTGTACTGTTTTTTTATAGGCAATAATAAGTGATTATCAAGGACAATCTATCAGGTGTAATTATCAAGGATAATATTCAGATTTTGTCCTGTGTGCTAAATTAAAGTTTAATATCCAGAATAAGATGCAACCTACCATATAAACTCCCCCCAAAAACACATAGAATGGAAATTTGGATTTTACTGAACTTATATCTTCATTATGTAGTGGTCCACATTTGATTTGCTTTCTGAAATGTTTCTTAAAGCTCCTCTTTTTCTACTTTAAAATTTTCTGTAATACAGCCCTTATAGTGTTAGTATTTACTAATAGAGAGCCATTATTCTTTGAAGGAGTTTACCTTTTTATAGCCATTTTCTTTTGGAGGGCTGTATAAAATGCATTAAGCACCTATTGCATATTTAATACTAGATACTATTTTAAGATACAAATCATAGCTTCTGCTCTTTAGTATCTACCTAAGGAGACATGTCAAATATCTACAGAAGAGCTAGGAAACATAACTAATAAAGGAAAGCAGTGCTACAGAGCACCACAAAAGAGAATGAGAAATGTAGACTTACTACAGGAAACTAAACATACTGGAATTTAAAAAAAAAATAATGTGTTCTTCATTTCTTAATAGGCAGTTAAAGTGTTCATAGCCCTGGTGCAGTGTTTAATGACTTCTTTTTCAAAACTTAGTAGTCTTTAGAATCAGACAGTGTCTTGATTGGCTATCTGGGAAGTATCTACAAAACAAAAAGTAAGTTTGAAATGGTCCCCCAGAGGACTTTCACAAAACAGCGAAAAGGAATACCCTAATAGTCCTTACACTAAAAGACTTTTTTATTTTTAATTTTTTTATTTTAAAAATTCTCCTTTAGTTTTATTGACATATAATTGACAAAAAACATTGTATATGTAGAATGTAAAACATACTGATTTGCTATATGTATAGATTGCAAAATGACTACCACAGAAATTTTAATTAACATCCTTCACCTCACTTAGTTACAGATTTATTTTTTCTTGTGATGAGAACTTTTAAGATCTACTCTTTTAACAACTTCCAAATATAAAACACAGCATTGTTAACTGTAGTTACCATGCTGTACATTTCACCCCCAGGACTTACTTATCTTATAACTGTAAGTTGTACCCTTTGACTACCTTCACCTATTTCCCCCAACCTCCTACTCTTGCCTCTGGCAACCACCAATCTGTTCTCTGTTTCTGTGAGTTTGGCTTTTTCAGATTCCACATGTAAATGTGATCATACAGTATTTGTCTTTCTCTCTCTCTCTCTGACTTATTTCACTTAGCATAATGCTAAGGCCCATTCATGTTGTCAACAAATAGCAAGATTTTCTTCTTTTTTATGACCTAAACGTATTCTGGGGTGTGTGTGTGTGTGTGTGTGTGTGTGTGTGTGTGTGTGTATGTATCACATCTTTTGATCCTTTCATCTGTTGATGGACACAGGTTGTTTCCATGTCTTGGCTATTTGTGTGTGTGTGTGTGTGTGTGTGTGTGTGTGTGTGTGTGTGTGTATCACATCTTTTGATCCGTTCATCTGTTGATGGACACAGGTTGTTTCCATGTCTTGGCTATTGTAAATAATGCTGCAGTGAACATGAGGGTACAGATATCTCTTTGAGACAGTGATTTTATTTCCTTCAGATATATATCCAGAAGTGGAATTGCTAGATCATATGGTAGTTCTATTTTTTAATTTTTTCAGAACCTACATGGTATTCCATAGTAGCTCTACCAGTTTATATTTCCACGAACTGTTCCCTTTGCATCTTTCTAACACTTGTTTATTTCTTGTCTTTTTGATGACAGTCATTCTACAAGCTGTGAGGTGATGTCTCATTGTGGTTTTGATTTGCATTTCCCTGATGATTAGTGATGCTGATCACCCTATATACCTGTTTGCCATTTTATGTTTTTGGAAAAAGGTCTAGTCAGATCCTCCACTCATTTTGAAATCAGATCTACCTATCTATGAGCTATGCTATATTATTAAATTGTATGAGTTCTTTTTTTTTTTTTTTTTTAAAACCTTTTTTTTTTTTTGACAGAGAGAGACATAGCGAGAGCAGGAACACAAGCAGGGGGAGTGGGAGAGGGAGAAACAGGCTTCCCGCAGAGCAGAGAGCCCGACGCGGGACTCGATCCCAGGACCCTGGGATCATGACCTGAGCTGAAGGCAGATGCTTAACGACTGAGCCACCCAGGTGCCCGAATTGTATGAGTTCTTTATTTTGGAAAAGACCTCTTATTAGATATATGATTTGTAAATATTTTCTCCCTATTCCATAGGTGACGTTTTTCATCTTGTTGATGGTTTTCCTTACTGTGTAGAAACTTTTTAAAGTTTGATGTAGTCCCACTTGTTTAATTTTGTTTTGTTCCCTTTGCTTTTGATTTCAAATTTAAAAAATTACTGCAAAGACTGATGTCAAGGAGCTTACCCCTTGTATTTCCTTCTAGGAGTTTTATGGTTTCAGGTCTTTAGTTCAAGGCTTTAATCCATTTTGAGTTGATTTTCATGTGTGGTGTAAGATAAGGGTCCGGTTTCATTCCTTTGCATGTGGCTATCCAGATTTCCCAATACCATTTATTGAGGAAACTATCGTTTGTTTTCTGTTTTTGGTTCCTTTGTCATAAGTTAATTGACCATATATATATGGATTTATTTCTGGGTTCTCTATTCTGTTCCATTGATGTATGTGTCTGTTTTTAACCTAATACTGTACTGTTTTGATTATTATAGTTTTGTAATATAGTTTGAATTTAGGAATTGTGATGCCTCCAGCTTTGTTCTTTCCCAAGACTGCTTTGGCTATTTGGAGTCATTGTGGTTCCATACAAATTTTAGGATTGTTCCACTTTTGTGAAAAATGCCTTAGGAATTTTGATAGGGATTTCATTGTATCTGTAGATTGCTTTGAATAGTATGGACATTTTAACAAAATGAATTCTTCCAATCCATGAGTGTGGGATATCCTTCTATTTATTGGTGTTTTTAATTTCTTTCACCAATGTCTTAGAGTTTTCAGTGTATAGGTCTTTAACCTCCTTGGTTAATCTTATTTCTAGGTATTTTATTCTTTTTGATGCAATTTCTCTTTCTGATAGTTTGTTATTAGTGTATATAGAGGGGCAACAGATTTTTGTATATTGATTTTGTAACCCAGAACTTTACCAAATTGGTTGGTTAGTTCTAACAGTTTCAGGGTTTTCTTTGTGTAATATCATGTCATCTGCAGTTTTACTTCTTTGTTTCCGATTTGGATGCCCTTCATTTCTTCTTCTTGTCTAATTGCTCTGGCCATGACTTCCAGTACTATGTTGGATAAAAGTGGTGAGAGCAGACAGCCTTGTGTTGTATCTGATCTAAGAGAAAAAACTCTGAGCTTTTCACCATTGAGTATGATAGTTGCTATGCATTTGTCATATGGCCTTTATCATGTTGAGGTATGTTCCCTCTATACTAACTTTGTTGAGAGTTTTTGTCATGAATGGGTGTTGAATTTTGTCAAATGTTTTTCTGCATCTTTGGAAATGTCATATGATTTTTATCCTTTATTTTGTTTCACATTTATGGTGTTTCACATTGATTGATTTGTGGATATTGCACCATCCTTTCATCCCTGGAATAAGTCCTATTTGTTCATGATGTATGATCCTTTTAATGTTTTGTTGAATTTGGTTTGCTAATATTTTGCTGAAGACTGGCATCAATGTTCATCTGGCATATTGGCCTGTAATTTTCTTTTCTTCTAGTGTCCTTGTCTGCTTGTGGTATCAGGATAATGCTTCCCTCATAAAATGAGTTTGGAAAGCTTTTCCTCTTCTATTTTTTGGAAAAGTTTGAGGAGAATTGGTATTCTTTAGATGTTTGGTAGATTTCAGTGAAGGTGTCTCGTCCTGGGGTTTTCTTTGTTGGGAGGTTTTTGATTAGTGATTCAATCCATAGTTAATAATTGGTCTGTTCAGATTTTCTATTTCTTCCTCATTCAGTCTTGGTAGTTTATATGTTTGTAGGATTTCTCTCTTCTACATTGTCCATTTTGTTGGTGTATAATAGTTGATAATAGTCTCTTATGATCCTTTGTATTTCTTCAGTTGTAATGTCTTCTCTTTCATTTCTGATTTTATTTGAGTTCTCTCTGCTTTTTTCTTGTGAGTCTAGCTAATGGTTTATCTTTTCAAAAACACAGCTCTTAGTTTCATTAAGACAATAAAAGACAACCTTTTATTGTCTTTTTAATCTCTGTTTCATTTATTTTTACTCTGGATCTTTGTTATTTCCTTCCTTCAACTAACTTTGGCTTTAGTTTATCCTTCTTTTTTCTACTTCCCTGAGGCATAAATAAAGTTGTTTATTTGAGCTCTTTCTTTTTTCTTAATATAGGCGTTTATTACTATAAACTGACTATAAACTTCCATCTTAGAACTGCTTTTGCTGCATCCCATAAATTTGTTATATTTCCATTTTCATTTGCATTTGTCTCAAGATGTTTTTTTCTCTTTTGATTTTATCTTTGACTCAAGACATTTTTTTATTCGTAGGAGAATATTTTATATTTAGCAATTGATAGTGTGTTTTAACATGCTTGGTGATCTGTTATTTAACCTCAAAAGATTAGAAGTATAAGTAACTGTCAAGGAATAGCTAGACTGGAACAATGGCAGAATCAAGGGTTCACAGCTGATATCAAGGGAGGCAGTGCTAAAAACAGACAGAAGAACTTAAATGGAAAGCATTCTAGGACTCTTTTAAGACAAGGGTGAACAAATCTCTGTGGATATTAAGAATTTCTTTGCACTTAATTTATACTCAGATTAATACTTTTGAGTCATTCAAGAAACATTAAATTAGGTTACTTATATAACTAAAGGCTAGTTATTTCTGAACACTTTGAACACTCACTCTGTGCTAGGTTATGCTGATCTTTTTACTTGCATTATCTAATTTATTCTTAAAATAATCCTGGGAGGTAGTTTATTTTATTTATTTATTTTTTTAATTTTATTTATTTATTTGACAGAGAGAGAGAGACAGCGAGAGAGGGAACACAAGCAGGGGGAGTGGGAGAGGGAGAAGCAGGCTTTCAGTAGAGCAGGGAGCCCAATGTGGGGCTCGATCCCAGGACCCTGGGATCATGACCTGAGCCAAAGGCAGACACTTAATGACTGAGCCACCCAGGCGCCCCGTGGGAGGTAGTTTAGTATGTCCATTTTACTTAGAATTTTCACTCAGAGAGTTTAAGTGAGCAAGACAGAGTTTTTCAGCTAATGAATGGTAGAATCAGGATGTTGAACCTATGTTTGAATATCTCTAAAAGTACCTGCTTTTATCCAGTACAGTGTGGTTCATCCATACAAATTAAATTGCTTTGAGCTTTACAACAACCACTCTGTACTTTAAGTCAGCTGCCATTATCCCGATTTGAGACCCAGAAAAGTTGAATAACTTAGATAAGATAGTATAGCTATTAATTAGCAATACCAGAATTTTGTTGTTGTTAACTGTTAATTTTGTTTTCTTGCTTAGAAAATGTGCTAGTCAGAAACTTTTCCAATACTGGATAAATTAGTTTTTACTGAAATAATTTTAAGTTTATTTAACTTTCTCAATTTTTGTTACAGCTTTTCCCATAGGTTTCTCACAAGTTAAATAAATTATGAGCTATGAAGAGTTTTGAGATGCTCTGTTGAAACATAATAATAATTAATAATAATAATAATAATAATAAAAGCTAACTGTTTTGGAGCACTTGCTACATGCCAGGCACTGTTCTAGCACTTTGTTGGCTTTAACTAATTTAACCCCTACAGTCGCTCTATGAGGAATATGTTGTTCTTAGCCCTGTTTTACAATGAGGAAATTGAAGTACAGAGAGGTTAAAAGTTTTGACCAAGTTTACCCCATCCTAACTAGCAATGGAAATGAAATCTGGCAGTCTGGTAGCTCCGGAGTCCAGATACCTGTCTGTTACATTATGTAAACTGCCTTCTCCCCAAATTACTTGAGGCATATATTTTCAATCTCAGTATAGTCTATAGACTATGACTCTCCTACCCTGTATGTTGTGTTTTATTTATTTATTTTTTAAAGATGTATTTATTTTAGAGAGAGAGCATGAACGGGAGGGCCAGAGGGAGAGGGAGAGAGAATCTCAAGCAGATTCCACGATGAGCCTGGGGACCAACTTGGGGCTCAATCTCACCACCCTGAGATCACAACCTGAGGTGAAACCAAGAGTGGGTTGCTTAACTGACTGTGCCACCCAGGTGCCCCTATTGTGTTTTATTTTTTAAATTGATTGAAAATAGAGACTGGCATTACAAAGGAAGAAAAATACATGCAACATTGAATCAACAGTTTATTTTGATGGTTAGTAGACTTAAGTGACAAGCTGTAATTTCATATTTATCCACAAGATGGTGAAATTCTCATTAGTTTTTAATTCCTTGAAACCCATATAAACTGTCAATTTATAATCTGCATTCGACACTATTTATTATAAGCACTTTAATTTCTTTTTACAGCCCATCTGCTGGCAAGGCCAAGATTAGAACAGCTCATAGGAGAATCATGATTTTGAATCACCCAGATAAAGGTAGGTAAAATTCCTATTTTTCATAATATGTGGATCTGAATCTGCTCTGAATTCCTTTCAGTTTACTTAAACTCATTATAAGTGATATATGTAGGTGATACTTATATATATATTGTTGAAATAGAAGTTTATGTGCCACATGTATTGTGATTTTTCTTACAAATAAATAAGCTTTTGGATTGGAGTTCAATAACCCACAGAGGTGGTGGATTCATATTATCAGCTTTCAAGAACTTAGTTACTGATTTTTATATATGTGTAACTAGCCCCTGTTTGAGGCTCCTAGCATTTTGACTGGGAAAGAGAAAACATGAGTTGTGGACTCTGTGTGAATTGATATGGGCATCATGAATTATGTTTGTTTAACCTTAAACATAAAAGCATAAGATTTAGAGGGTATCTTCTAAATCTCTGTACTATGTCATAGATAATTCTGAATTTCTTAATTTTATTCTGGATTGCTCTGAGGCTGAGCCATTTGTTTTTAACTGGCCAGGTTTTTAATGTAAATTTATCTTACAGAAAGACAATTATTATTACTTTACTACACTACAGCTGCTTGAGAGAGAAAGCCCATATGTTCATTACTGTTTCTTCTCTAAAATAACAGATGGTAGAAAGTTGCACTGTATTTCAGAAGTCAAGGGTGCAGTGGGGGAGGAGAGTGAAGGGTTTTTTGGATTCTTATTTACAGACTTTCAGTTTTCCAATTTTTTTGAAAAAAATTAAAAACAAATTTTGGATTTCTGCACATCCTGACACCAAAGTAGGGCATTCTTTTTCAGTTTTCTCACTTAATTATGTACTATAAAAATTCTTTTCACTAAACATCATCTTTGGCTTTTTTATTTGCTCTTCTTTAGTATGAATAAATAAGAGAATAAACTTTGAAAAGAGATTTTGCTTAAAATTTCTAAATAGCTTCAACAGTTACTAAAAGATCCACTCATCTAATTTACTTCGCATTGTGGGCTTTCAGAGTAATTGACTCAGAAAGAAATGTGTTTAAAGTGCCTCCTTGAAGCCCTCTGTCTCCTACTAAACATCCTTTGTCCCTTCCAGGTCAAGTGTATGCCCTTCTCTGATTGATTGCAGTAGGATCAGGCACTCATGTCTTTCAGATGATTGACAAGTTGTTGATTGTGCCTACTGGCAAAGGAAACAAGTTCTAAAATGTATCTAAGAGAAAATGCATTTTTAGATACATTTAGTAAAAAAAGAAAATGTGTGTCCTATGAGCCATAGTATTTACAGAATTACTTGATTTACTCTGAGGTCATATATTTATCAGAGGTGGGATTGTTGACTGCCTGTAGTATGCTTACTGATATCCTGTCTGGCCCTGTGTAGGTAGCAGGATGTGAGGGAATGGACCTGGAAGATGGAGGCTGGTGTTTTTCTCTGGCTTCTGCCTTCTAACTAGCAGTGTGACCTTGAACACTCCCTTTACCTCTCAAAATTTCAATTTTATCTTCTACAAAATGAAGGGGTTTATTTCTAAAGTCCCTTTTGTTAAGTAATATAATATCTTTATATGCCTATTCAATTAATGAAGAAGCTGTACCCTATATTTCTATTCAGATCACATTTTTAACTCAAGAAAGATGCTTTTAATCATTTTGGATTATTGTACCCTCTAAGAATGTATTGACAACTGTGGACATTTTGTTCATATAATTGCTCAGTCACCCACAATTTTAAAAACATTTGGAGTTTCAGAGAGTTCATAGATTTCCCAACACCCATGTGTACGCTCACAGTTAAGAACTCCTGCTCTAATAAAAGTAGGGTGAATTAAGGAATATTGCCATCACTGGAGGGAAAGTATTCATGGATGATGGAGTTGGGAGATGATAACTCATAAATCCTGAAATGGTCTCTTGAGAAGGAAGGTCGTTTTTTCTTTTTAATGAGAAGAAGGTAACAGATTTTCAACAAAAATATCTCATTGTCTTCGGAGAGAGAAAGCTAGAAGTATTTGGGGAAATATGAGAATGGGGAACTCTTAATTTTGTCTCTTCTTTTTTTTTTTTAATATTTTATTTATTTATTTGACAGAGACACAGCCAGAGAGAGAACACAAGCAAGGGGAGTGGGGGAGCAGGGAGCGTGATGCGGGGCTCGATCCCAGGACTCTGGGATCATGACCCAAGTCAAAGGCAGACGCTTAACGACTGAGCCACCCAGGCGCCCCAGTTTTGTTTCCTTTTTTTCTAATTCCTTATCATATTTGCTTTGGCCAGGTCAGCACTGACCGAGTGTTATATAGGTAGTTGCAAAAACTTAAATCCTCTACTCCATGCTTCTGAAATTCATGAATGTACCCCCGCTTCATCCCCAAGTCACATTTCTGCTGGTTTTGCTGCCAGCCAGTAAAACAAAGGTAGAACTTCAAATGTGTGATCAACTATAATTTGTCACACATTTCATTATCAACTTATGCAAAGAAAGTGACACGAAAAAATCAGGTGTGGGGATGGCTGAAAATAAATTTTTTGTAACCAGTTTTAAAGGAGCATTCAGATATGTTTTGGTACAAAGTAAATTTTGCTATTCAATTTAGTGAGATAAAAATCTCAGTTGCTCTAATACTTTCAGATTAATATCTTTTAGATTATGCTTTTTTAAATTGCTGAAGAGAGGTTAGTTGTTAGGAAATAAGCAGTTGATATTATGCTTAATGAATATAAAAAGGAAGACAGACTAGGTAAATTTGAAAAGCTGTAGAACCTCAGCAATCTCTTATAAACTCTCTAATTCAGTGCTACTCAAAAGTATAGTTTGCTTGTTCATGTGGGCCAGTTTGTTACCTGTATGCAATGAATTAAGAACAGAAATCGAAAGTAAGCATTTAGAAACCCTTATAGCAGTTTGACATTGTGGTAACATCCAAATGTGTGATTACAAAATTACTTTTGTAATTTGTAAATATGTTGGTCCACCAGGAACTGGAAATTTTTTTAGAAGTACTTCTTCACCGTAGTGAAGACACTATCTGATCAATGCTGCCTGCTAAATCAAGACTGTTTCTGCTCTATCCTGGGGAAAATATCCTGTTAGCTTTCCTTAAAGATTTTTTTTTTTTTTTTTTACTGATGGAGAGCTTCCTGCTTGACAAGAAGCCCACTTGTAGGCAGCTCTAACTACTAGAAAATTCTTCCTTATATTTAACTGAAATCTGCCTGCCTGCAGCAGAGATTCTCATTCTTTTTTCATTTATGCCCCCTTTCAATAAACATTCAGTACTCTCACTCTTTTTTAATAGTATTTAAGTAGGGCTCCTGGGTGGCTCAGTCGGTTAAGCGTCTGCCTTTGACTCAGGTCATGATCCCAGGGTCCTGGGATTGAGTCCCACATTGGGCTCCCTGCCCAGTGGGGAGTCTGCTTCTCCCTCCCCTCTGCTTATGTTCTTGCTTGCTCTCTCTCAAGTAAATACATAAAAATCTTTAAAAAATAGAATTTAAATAAAAAGTATTGGGACTAGAAACAAACCAAAGTATACCATTGAATGGATTTTCCCTAATTGCTCTCATTGTAAAAGAAGCTAAATTTGACAAAAAGTCCTGGTAATAATATATTACAATTTATTATGATATATTACACTTAAAAGATGTATTGTAAACATTTACAAAAAGACATGACCACCGAGAGCCAAAATGAATTCACTAAGAAAAAGTTATGCCTAATTAGCTTGATTTCCTTTTTTGATAGATGTAACTACACTATTACTTGTTTCAAAGGTCTCATCTTTTCTTTCCCTTATTTCAACATTTTAATTAGATTTAAGGCTTTGTATTTGAGTTAATAACTTTTTTGGTAAAAGTATAATTTAGTTTTATCCACATTGATTTTCCTTGATAAATGGTGTGATCTCTGAAAGGTAAAGAACATGGCTTATTCATCTTTATAATCTCTATGGCTGACATTTAAACTCTTAATTTTTTTTCATGAGTGAATGAATAAGCAAATGGATAAAATGAAGGCATACAAGTAAAATGTATGGGTAAAATAGAATTGGGATTGATAACTAATAATGATCATATGAAAAATTTTAAAGATTCATTACACTGATATGAAACTACCTATAACTAGCCTTTCATTCATTCAGAAAGTATTTATTCAACTTCTCTAAGGTGCCAGATGTGGTAAATCTTGGGGCTTTAACTGTAAAACAGGACAACTAGAGCCTTGTCTTCGTAGAGCATGCATGCTGATGGAGGGCCAGACAAAAAATTAAGTAAACCTATTTCACGTTGTAGTAAGTGTAGAGAAGGGTGCAGCAGGCAGAGATATAGAATATGAGAAAGAGGCAGCTTTACATAAAGTGACTGGGAAGACCTCTGTGAGGAGAAACCTAAAGGATGGAAAGAAGGTATTGTGTGAAGAATGGTTTGAAGGTCGGAGAACTAGCATATGCAAAGGCTCTAAGGGAGGAAAGAATATAATATGCTTAAGGACTTGAAAGAAAACTAGCTTGATAGGGGTGTAATATGCAAGGGGAGAGATACCCTGAAGTGAGGTGGTGTTCACAGTTTGAAAATTGCAGGTATGCTTTCTGATAATGAAACACTATATGTGCTATGTAATACTTGAACTTGATTCTAAAGACTGTGGGAAGTTTCTGTCAGCTTTTAAGCAGTAGAGTGATGTAATTTAATTTACTTTTAAGAAACCGCTTTTCTCCTCAATCTCTCCTTATTCTTTTTATTTTTAAATATACTTCGTATTGAAGTATACAGGCAGAAAAGTGGACAAAGCATTAAGTATATATCTACATAAATTTTTACAAACACCCATGTAACCAGCCTCCAGGTCAAGAACTAGAACATCATCACACCTCTGAATCCCCTTCATGAGCCCTCCCAGTCTACTTCATCCCTAAAAGTTAGTTTTGCCTCTTTTGAATGTGTGTAGTCATTTGCATCTGGTTGCTTTCAGTCAATATTTATCCTTGTGAGAATCATCCATATTGTAATGTGGAGCAATAGTGTGTTCATTCTCATTGATATATAGCAGCCTTAGCAAAGTGATCCCAGTATTTTGATTGACTCAGTATGTGATCTATTCTGTTCCATGTGCACTTAAGCAGAATGTGTATTCTGTTGCTTTAGGATGGAATGTTTTGAATATATCTGTGAAGTCCCATCTGGTCCAATGTGTCGTTCATAACCCTTATTTCTTTGTTGATCTTCTGCTTGGATGATTTGACCATTGCAGTGAGAGGGGTGTTAAAAGTCCCCTACTATTATTGTATTGTTGTCAGTGTTTTTCTTTATTTTGTTATTAATTGGCTTATATAATTAGCTGCTCCCATGTTGGGGGCATAAATATTTACAATTGTTGGATCTTCTTGTTGGATAGACCCTTTAATTATGGTAGTGTCCTTCCTCCTTTGTTACTATAGTCTTTGGTTTAAAATCTAATTTGTCTGATAAAGGATTGCCACCCCAGCTTTCTTTTGATGTCCATTAGCATAATAAATGGTTTTCCACCCCCTCACTTTAAATCTGGGGGAGTCCTTGGGTCTAAAATGAGTCTCTTGCAGACAGCATATTGATGGGTCTTACTTTTTTATCCAATCTGATACCCTGTGTCTTTTGATTAGGGCATTTAGCCCATTTACATTCAGAGTAACTATTGAGAGAAAGGAATTTAGTGCCATTGTATTACATGTAAAGTGACTGTTACTGTATATTGTCTCTGTTCCTTTCTGGTCTATGTTACTTTTGGGCTCTCTCTTTGCTTAGAGGATCCCTTTTAATATTTCTTGTAGGGCTGGTTTGGTGATCACAGATTCTTTTAGTTTCTGTTTGTCCTGAAAGATTTTTTAATCACTCCTATTTTGAATGACATCCTAGCTGGATAAAGTATTCTTGGCTGCATATTTTTCTCATTTACCACCCTGAATATGTCATGCCAGTTCTTGCTGGCCTGCCAGGTCTCTGTAGATAGGTCTGCTGCCAGTCTAATGTTTCTACCGTTGTAGGTTACAGCTTGTCCCGAGCTGCTATCAGGATTTTCTCTTTGTCTCTGAGATGTGTAAGTTTTACTATTAGAGGTTGGGGTGTTGAGCTATTTTTAGTGATTTTGAGGGGGGTTCTTTGTGCTTCCTGAATTTTGATGCCAGTTTCCTTCCCCAGATTAGGGAAATTCTCTGTTAATTTTCTCCAATATACCTTCTGCTCCTCTCTCCTCTTCTTCTGGGATTTCAGTCATTCTAGTATTGTTTCTCTTATTTCTTGAATTCTTCCCTTGTGACCCAGTAGTTGTTTATCCCTCTTTTTTCTCAGCTTCTTTAGTCTCCATCATTTGGTCTTCTATATCACTAATCCCTTCTTCTGCCTCATTTATCCTAGCAGTTAGAGCCTCCATTTTTTATTGCATCTCATTAATAGCCTTTTTGATTTCGACTTGGTTAGATTTTAGTTCTTTTATTTCTCCAGAAAGGGATTCTCTAGTGTCTTCTATACTTTTTTTCAAGCCCAGCTCATCTTTATAATCATTCTGAAATCTAGTTCTGACATCTTACTTATGTCCATACTGATCAGGCCCCTGGCAGTCAATACTGCCTCTTGTTCTCTTTTTTGAGGTGAGTTTTTCCATCTTGTCATCATTCTGTCCAGAGAAGAATAGATGAACAAAAGAACAAAATACTAAAATGGCAACAACGACCCCAGAGAAATATACACCAAACAAATCAGAAGAGAGCAAAAAACGGGGGGGAGAAAAAGAGAATATAATCAGACAGGTGAGCAGAATAGAGGAGTACACTGGATTCTGTGTGTAGTTTGGTCTGTTTTTTAGAAAATTAGATCCCAAAATTGTAAAGAAAGAAAAATTTATATATGTACAAAAGTAAAATCAAATACAAGGAAAGGATAGAATGTAACTGTAAAAATGGAAATTAAAAGATAAGAAAAAAAAGAGAAAAAAACCCCTCAACAACAACAAAAAAGGAAGGACTATAAATGTACAGGTGAACAGAACAGAGCAATACACAATCTCCTGAGTGTATTTTGGTCAGTTTGTTAGAAGAAACTACATCTCAAAATTGTAAAGAAAGAAAAATTTATATATACAAAAATTAAATATATCAAAAGGATAGAATGGAACTATAACGATGAAATTTTTTTAAAAAAGATTTTATGTATTTATTTGTCAGAGAGAGAGAGAGAGAAAGAGCACAAGCAGGGGGAGTGGCAGGCAGAGGGAGAAGCAGGCTCCCTGCTGAGCAAAGAGCCCAGTGCGGGACTTGATCCTGGGACCCTGTGATCATGACCTGAACCGAAGGCAAACACTTAACTGACTGAGCCACCCAGGTGTCCCTAAAGGTGAAAAATTAAAAAGGCTTTAACAAAACAAAAAAAAGAAAGAAGAAAAAAACCCACAAAAACAACAAAAAAGAGAATATGATCAGACAGGTGAAAAGAACAGCGCCATACACTAGATTTTGGATATATTTTGGTCTGTTAGAATAAACTGCATCCCAAAATTATAAAAAAAGAAAAACTGATACACACACACACACACACATAAGATTAAATACAATGAAGGGATAGAGTGTAACTTTAAAAATGGAAGTTAAAAAAGATTTAGAAAAGGAGTTGATAAAATAAGAAATCGGTTGAAAAGGGAAAGAAAAAAATTAAAAAAAATTAAAGTTGATAGATTAAAGAATCATGGGGGAAAAGCCATGGATTCTATGTGTTGTATTCCCCTAGTGCTCGAGTTTTGCAGTTCTCATTGATCAGTAAACTTGGTATTGGATGGATGTTCTTGCTGATCTTCGGGGGGAGGAGCCTGTTGCAGTGATTCTCAAGTGTGTTTGCCCCAGACAGAATTGTACCACCCTTGTCAGGAGGCCAGGCTAAGTAATCTGCTCCCATTTGCTCTGTTTGGCTTTTGTTCCCTGAAGGCTTTCTGCGCAGCTTTAGAGGATGAGAATGAAAATGGCAGCCTCCCAGTCTCCACCCTGGAGCTGAGAGCTCGGGTTGCCACTCCTCAGTGAGCCCTCAGAGAAAAGCAGTCAATCACTCCTGCCTCCCTGGTCTCTAGTGACCCTCCATGCTCACCCGGCCTGTGACTGAGCATTTCTATCTTAGGCACATGACCCTGTTTCAAGCCTCCAAACCCTGCAGACTCCCAGGGGAGGAAGGGGGGGGTCTCGCCGGTTCTGTTGCTTATTGGGCCCTGCTCAGGAGCAGTTACTCGATTGATTGTGCCGCAGTTTGACCAAGAATCAGTTGCTCAACTGACTGAGCCATCCAGGTGCCCCTGGGTTTTATTTTCTTAATGAAGTCTGACAGTTTTTGACTTTTAATACAACTATTTAGTTCTTTTACATTTAATGTACTTAATGATATTTGAATATATTTATACCATGTTACTGTTTGTTTTCTATTTGACTCACCTATTTTATGTTCCTTCTTTTGGCTCATTCAAATGTCTTTTTCTTTAGTGACTTCATAGATACACTTAAAAATAAAAACCTATTTCTCAAGTGATTACCCAAAGAATACAACATACCTCCTTGACTTATTACAGTTTAAAGTAAAATATTGCTGCAGTCACTCCTCAGATAATGTTAGGACCATAGAATGCTTTTAAGATTTTTCCATCTTTGATTTTCAGCAATTCTACTATGATGTGAGTTGGTATAGGTTTCTGTGCATATATCCTGCTTGTGGTTTGTAGAAATTCTTGGATCTGTGGGATAAAATCTTTCATCAGTTTTAAAAGATTTTACAATATTGCCTCTTCTCTTTATTCTCTCCTTTTCTTCTGAAATTCCAGTTATGTGCATTTTTGGCTCCCACTTTTTTCACTGTCTCATTTGTCTTTTATATTCTCTTCTATATTTCCCTCCTTTTCTGTAGATATTTGTTAATAGTTTTTTCCAGTTTATTGTTAATCTGCCCTGTCTAATTTGCTTTTAAGCCTTTTCTTAGTTTAATTAATTAATTAATTTTTAAAAGAATTTATTTATTTGACAGAGAGATAGAGAGCACAAGTAGGCAGAGAGGCAGGCAGAGGGAGAGGGAGAAGCAGGCTCCCCGTCGAGCAGGGAGCCCGATGTGGGACTTGATCCCAGGACCCTGGGATCATGACCTGAGCCGAAGGCAGCCGCTTAACCTACTGAGCCACCCAGGCACCCTTAGTTTAATTTTTTAAATTTCCAATTGTTTTTTGATGGAATCCCAATCACTTTGAAATTCTCTATGTCTTTATTTATCTTCTCCATCTTTATTTTCTTAAATATAAGACTCAAAGTTATTTTAAGATCCTTGGGCTAATCCTTCCAGTATCCAGCTCACCTCTGTTTCTTTTTCTGTTGTATTTCCCCCTTTTGGCTTTCAGGTCTTCTTTGGGGTACAAAGTAATTTTTTTCTTGAATGCCATATGTTTTATGTGAAAGCAACAGTTTTCAAACTTTTGGTCTCAGATTCAAAAAGTCTTTGTATGAGTAAAACTGAGAAAGTTTTTAAAGATACATATATATTAATTCATTATAAAATATTAAACTTGTTACATTTTAATATAAATAGCATAATCTTTATAAAAATTTGCATTTGCCAAAACAATTTAAAAAGAAAATGAGTAGAGTGGAGAGAATGGTGACATAGAAGCTAAAAAGAGGAATGTATTTCAGGAAACCAGTGATCAGCTGTGCTGAATATTGCTGTGAGAACCATTAAGATGAGGATAAAGAAGAGGATCCATAGTATTTTTGCAACTTTGGAAGACTTTGATGAACTTAAAAAACAGTTTAATTGGTGGTGGGTTGAGGAGTGAAAGGAAGATGAGGAAGTTGAGTTAACTTACGACTTTCTTTAGAAGTTTTGTAAGGAAGAGGAGGAGAGAAATGGAGTAGTAGCTGGAAGACAGGGATCTGGCATTAAGGGAAAGAATTTCGTTTTCTTTGTTTTTTACTTTTAAAATATACTTTTTGGAAGCTTGTTGAGCAGTTTTGAGCAGGTTTTTTTTGTCAGTGGAAATGATCAGCTAGAGAGATCAATGATTTAGAAGAGATTAAATTTAAATTCAACAGGGATAAAGGTAATGTTCTTTTAGGTCTCCTAAATCAATTGTGTAAATACAGGACAGAGACTTGGCAGTGTTTCAGATGTAAAGGAGCCATGGATATATTTGATCTCAAAGCCTATAAGATTGAACAGTGTAAAAGCCACTAAAAAAATATATCAGGGGGTTCTTCACCTGCCTTAAAGGACACACAGTATCAGTGTTATAAGGCTGAATGTGACTACAGTCTTCTGTACTTATTCATTCACCTGATACTTATTTTCCAGCTGTACTGAGCCTAGGCAGTTAGACCTTGTGTAAAATTTTGTATCCCTTTCTAGAGCCCAAATTTTGAAGGACACTGACAAACGAAGTATTCAGAGGAAAGCAAACAGGATGGTGAAGGCCTGGAAGCAATGTCATATGAATGGTCATTCATTCATTCAACACACATTTATTGATATCTAATGCAAACCAGACAGTATACTAGACACTGAACAAGAGAGCCAGTCTTGCCTTCACAGATCTTATATTCCACTGGGAGAGACAGTAGATAGGTAATTTGGTAGGTTAAAATTGTCTACAAATTCTTTACAGCACCTTACATCAAGAGATGGTCTTTTTCCTTACCCTTTATATTTAGGCCAGCCGTGTGACTTGATTTGACCAATAGGATATAGTAAAAGTACAAGTGTAAATTCTGAGCTGAAGAAGTATTGCAGCTTCAGCTGTTACCCTCTTAGAACCTGGAGACCACCATATGAAGAAAACCAGGCTCACCTCCTGAAGGTTGAAAGACTAAGAGAGAGAGTGGCCTAGCTGTCCCAGCCAAGGTCCCAGTGGGGCCATCGTGGACCGTCCAGCCCTAGCAGACCTGACCCAACTCAGAAGAACCACGCAGCTTAATCTACATGATAGCAAGAATAAAATAACCATTATTTTTAGCCACTAAGTTTTGGGGTAGTTTGTTATGCAGAAAAGGCTAATACGGAAAATGTCCCATGATGGTAAGTGCTTTCAAGAAAAATAAAAGTAGGGGGAATAGAGATTGGCAGTTGGAGAGAGGCAACTGTAACTACAGTATTACTTATAGCATCTTAGAAATTCTCTGTAACAAGATAATATTTGAGCAGAGACCTGAGGGAGTAAGTTATACAAAAATCTGAAGAAAAAGTATTTCAGGCAGAAAGAACATCAAGTACAAAGGTCTTGAAAAAAGAGCATACTATATGTTTATGGGATTATAAGGAGATTGGCCAAAGTATAATGAGCAAAGGGAAGAATGATAGGAAGTATGATTGGATAGGACACCCAGGGCCAAATGATGGAGTAGCTTGCAAGCTATACTAAGAATTTTGGCTTTTATTTTTAAGTGTGCTAGGAATGGTGTTACTTGATTTATAATAATTTGACTACTTTGGCAGGTATGGAGAAAATAGGGAGTCAAGAGTGGAAGCAAGGAAGTTAGTAGAGAATATTGTAACCCAAGAAAGAATGATACTGGGTTAAACTGGGGTTTTTGTAATGAAAGAGGTAAAGAGTGGGCTGCTCAAGGATATATTTTGAAAGTGAAGCCAACAAAGTTGGTGGATTGGGGGTAAGAAAAAAGTGAGGAAGAATGACTTAGGTTTTTGGCCAAAGCAGTAAAGAACAAGAAACCTTGCTATAATAAGAAATTTAGAGGGCTTCTATGCAATATCTAATATTTAGAATGTTGCACATATATGTGAAGTCCGTCTTCTATGCCTTTGTGAGGGCAGAAGTATGTTTACTGAGAAAAAACCATGAGCAGTTTGAATATTGGACCTCCATGTGGAAGACTCTTCTTATAGATGGAGTTATTTTAGTTCCCCTTCACAGGTTATCAGTCAGCTAGTAATTACGGAGTACCTTCTGGGAGCTAGGCCCTGTTCTAGGCACTGCAGCTGCCCCAGTGGAAGAAGTGATGTTCAGGCAGAGCAGTGAAGGTAACTTGAGATTGAGAACTGCTGGAGGACAGTTTGTTAGGGATGTCATAGGAGGTGTTCATTTATTGGGTAATTAGGTAGAACCCTTTAAGACTCTTCCAACTCTATGTTTCTGTTTCTTTCTATCTGATTTAATTTTTGTTTTCTATGTCTCATGTCTTTTTTGCTCTATTAATCCTCCTTTACTACTTTCTTTTACATTGAGTGAATATTTTCTAAGTAGCTTTTTAATTTCATTAATTAGTTTTTCATGGTTTTTGAGGTTTTTTAAAAGTGATTGGGGTGGGAGGGGAGGAGGGTGGGGGGATGGGTTAGCCTGGTGATGGGTATTGTGGAGGGCACATTCTGCATGGAGCACTGGGTGTTATGAACAAACAATGAATCATGGAACACTACACCAAAACAAATTATGTAATATATGGTGATTAACATAACAATAAAAAATTTTTTAAAAAAAGTGATTGGGGTGCCTGGGTGGCTCAGTTGGTTAAACGTCTGCCTTCGGCTCAGGTCATGATCCCAGGGTCCTGGGATTGAGCCCCGCATTGGGTTCCCTGCTCAGTAGGGAGTCTGCTTCTCCCTCTCCCTCTGCCCCCCACCCCCACTCGTGTCTCTCGCGCACTTTCTTTCTCTCTCTCTCAAATAAATAAATAAATAAAAATCTTTAAAAAAAAGTGATCGCTCTAGTATTTATCATATATATCTTCATTTATCAGACTCAGCTTCATATTTATACTAGATCCCAGTACTACATAGAAACAGTCTTATATAGCTCTATTCCCATTTCACCCTTTTTGTGGTATTGTTATACATATTATATCTACTAATGTTATAAACCCAACAGTACATTGTTAGAATTTTTACTTTACCATCTGCTGTTATTTCCTTAGTCCATTACTGCTTTGTTCCCACACACCTCCTTTGTACTGTTATTAGCAAATATATTATGCATATATTTCTAAATGTTTTAGGTCCAGCAATACATTCTGTACATATTATTTTATATAATTGCCTTTCTAATCAATTAAGAGAAGAAAGAAAAATATGTGTTTATATTGTCTTTTGTAATTACAGTTATCTTTACCAGTGCTCTTTGTGTGTATGAATTCAGATTACCATCTGTGGTCATTTGCTTTTAGCCTAAAGAACCTCCTTTAGTATTTCTTCTAAAGTGGGTCTGCTAACCACAAATTCTTTCAGTTTTGTTTATCTGGGGTAGTGTTTGTATTGCCCTCATTTCTGAAGGAAGGCTTTGCTGAAATCACTATTCTTGGTTTACCATTTTTCTTTGAGGATTTTGATTACATTATCCCATTGCCTTCTGGCCTCCCTTGTTTCTGCTAAGTCAGCTATTAATCTTATTGGAGGGTCTTGTTATAAGTGACACATTGTTTTTTTTCTTGCTACTTTTAAAAGATAAACTGAGGCATATTAAAAATTTTAAAAGTTTGGGAGACCTGGGTGACTCAGTCAGTTAAACATCTGCCTTCAGCTCAGGTCATGATCCCAGGATCCTGGGATCGAGCCCTGAGTCAGACTCCCTGCTCAGTGGGGAGTCTGTTTCACCCTCTCCCTCTGCCCCACCTCCCCTCTTATGCATTGTCTCTCTTTGTCTCAAATAAATAAATAAAATCTTTAAAAAAAATTTTTTAAGAGTTTATTTGAGCAAAAAATCTATTTGAATTGGGTATCGCCAAACTGAAATTGGTTAAGAGCACTCCACTGACAGAAGCTAGGGGAAATATTTTTGTAGAGAAGACGCAGAAGCCAAACAAAGAAATTTGATTGGCTACAGCTTAAGCATTTGCTTTATTTGGAAAAGCCTCATTGACTGTGATTAGTTGTCCTCAGGTTTCAATTTCTTTTTTTTTTTTAAGATTTTATTTATTTATTTAACAGAGAGAGACACAGTGAGAGAGGGAACACAAGCAGGGGGAATGGGAGAGGGAGAAGCAGGCTTCCTGCTAAGCAAGAAGCCCGACGCGGGGCTCGATCCCAGGACCCTGGGACCACGACCTGAGCCAAAGGCAGACGCTTGAGGACTGAGCCACCCAGGTGCCCCAGGTTTCAATTTCTTAATGTTAAGAGATTTACAGCCTTAGGTTTCGATTTGGTTATATAGACTACTAAAGCATTAAAGCCACTTCAGTCTAATGGCCTCCTTTATTTAATTAATTTAACACTACTTTCTAGATTTTCTCCTTGTCTTTGACTTTTTGCATTTTTACTATGATTTATCTGTTTTTAGATCTCTTTTTATTTAACCTGCTTGGAGTGTGTTGAGCTCATTAGATGTGTAGGTTTTTGTTTTTCAATAAACTGTGGAAGTTTTTAACTATTATTTCTTCAAAGATTTTTTTCATTTTCTTTCCTCTTCTTCTGGTACTCCCATTACATTTATATTTGTGAGTTTAATGATGTCCCACATTTCTCTGAGGCTCTGTTCTTTTTTTCTAATTTTTTCTTTTAGATCTTTGGCTTGCATAATCTCAATTGCTCTATCTTCAAGTTCACTAATTCCTTCTTATGCCAGTTCAGATCTATTCTTGAGCACCTCTAGTGATTTTTAAATTTTGTTCTGTAGATGTATAATGGCTACTTTGGAATATTTTCCCATAAATGCAGCATCTGATCACTTTCACAGGTAATTTCTGTTGCTGCTTTTTTCATTATGTATGAATTGGTCATACTGTCATACTCTCCTGTTTCTTTGCATGCCTTGCAGTATTTTGTTGGAAGCTGAACATTTTAGATTATGTGTTGTACAGCTCTGGGTACTTGTCCACCCCAGGGAGGGCTTATTATTTTTATTTGTTTAGGAACTGTCTGTATTATTTTAGTGAAGTCGACACCCCCACCCCGCAACGTTCAGCTTCTTACACTGCTCCCCAAGGAAGCATAGCTTTGGGTATGCCATCAGTCACCATGGGATGACAGTGGTAATGGTAGGGCATTCTTCCTCTCTTTTCTTGATCACACCAAACTGTAAGCACCCATAATTCCTGACCAGTTACTCAGTCATTCTCAACAATGTCCTGAGATATGAGAAATTTACATATTTTTCTACAAACTAATACTATCAAATAGTTGCTCCTTTGATGGAATAGTTTCTGGGGTTAGTGTTTTATATTTGTTCTGACCCCAGGAGGGCTCCTCTCTGCTATTTGTTCCCTGGTTCTGTCCTGTGAACTGGCCTACAGTCTAAGCTGTATGTTCACTAGATTTATGAATCTCCTCCCAATTATTTTTCAGAACCTCTGCTGTCCCTGTGCTGTCCTTGAGAGCACCCTCTATGTTCTGTTGCAAATGAAGTCAGTTCCTTTGGAAAGAAATTAGGGTCTCTCTGTTTTATGGCCTGTTTACTTCACAGGCAGAATCTCTGCCAGGACTCTGGAGCTTAGAGTGGAAACTATGGCAGTCTTCTCACCAAGTGAATCCCCCACTGTAGGAGCTAAGCATGCAATGCATGGAGCAGTAGTCTTCTTGGCTTGCCTCTGCTGTGTGGAACTACCTTGCCTTATGGACTGGGAAAAGGGCTCTTGAGGCCCAGTATTCTAAGGGAGCCACAATTAACGTAGAACGTCTTTTTTTTTCTCCTTTAAGTTTTTTATTGTTAATCACCATACATTACATCATTAGTTTTTGATGTAAAAGGTAGAACTCCTCTATCATTTGCTTAAGACTTAGCCTCAGCATCAGGCAGCTAGGGGCAGGAAGAGAAATATGGAGATCCTGCTCCTCCCAGAAAGAAAGCCCTTTGTCCAGGAGCTGGGGAGAGAGGGAGCCCTGTGTTTTTGACTGCAGCTGAGTCTGCCTGGCTGAGCTGGGAGGAGAAGAGGAGGAAGCTGTTTTGGTTCAAATACCACAGTTTCCTGCCTTTCTTACTGAATTTTTCATTGATTTTCTTGAATAGATGTTTCTTTTTCATTTTTGCTTTTAAGATCATTTTCAGAGGCTTTAAGTGGTTGGTTTTTTTGTTTTGTTTTGCTTTACATAGTTTTCACCAGTTCCAGTGGGGAGCAGATCAGTGGAACTCCTCATGCCAGAAGTCAGTCTATCTGCCTCCACGTGATTTTAACGTCTTTCTTTTAAGAAATGTGGGTGGCTTTTAAGAACCCTTCAGATCAGCAGATGATAATACTTTTTACTTCTGTCTTACAGATTTGGGATGTAGATATTCATAAGTTTTAATGAAAGTTAAAGAATATATAAAAATCCATGAAAATATATAAGAAAGACCCAAGGATATAAAGCAACTTGTATCTTCTTATTCCTCAGATTGGTATGCTAATTACAAAACTCACATTAGTAACAATTATTATATTTAGTTAGATATAGTTATTATCAAATTACAACTAATACTATTAGTTATATATAATTAATAATTCTGCCTAACTTTGAAACACTTGTTAATTATAGAATATTTGCTTATTTTCTCTTGTGTTAGGGTTTTTTACTCAGATGTCTTACAGAATTTATTTATTTATTTGTTTGTTTTTAATTGATTTATTTTTTTATTATGTTACATTAGTCACCATACAGTACATCACTCATTTTTGATGTAGTGTTCCATAATTCATTGCTTGTGTATAACATCCAGGGCTCCATGCAATACGTGCCCTCCTTAATAGCCATCACCAGGCTAACCCATCCCCTCAACCCCCTCCCCTCTAAAACCCTCAGTTTGTTTCTCAGACTCCATAGTCTCTCATGGTTCGTCTCCCCCTCCAATTCCCCCCACTTCATTTTTCCCTTCCTTCCCCTAATGTCCTCCATTCTATTCCTTATGTTCCACAAATAAGTGAAACCATATAATTGACTTTCTCTGCTTGACGTATTTCACGTAGCATAATCTCCTCCAGTTCCATCCATGTTGATGCAAAAGTTGAGTACTCATCCTTTCTGATGGCTAATATTCCATTTTATATATGGAGCACATCTTCTTTATCCATTCGTCCATTGAAGGGCATCTCGGCTCTTTCCACAGTTGGGCTATTGCGGACATTGCTGCAATGAACATTGGGGTGCATATGGCCCTTCTTTTCTCTACATCTGTGTCTTTGGAGTAAATACCCAGTAGTGTAATTGCTGGGTTATAGGGTAGCTCTATTTTTAATTTTTTGAGGAACCTCCACACTGTTTTCCAAAGTGGCTGTACCAACTTGCATTCCCACCAACAGTGTAAGAGGGTTCCCCTTTCTCCACAACCTCTCCAACATTTGTTGTTTCTTGCCTTGTCCATTTTTGCCATTCTAACTGGTGTAAGGTGGTATCTCAATGTGGTTTTGATTTGAATTTCCCTGATGGCTAATGATGATGAACATTTTTTCATGTGTCTGTTTGCCATTTGTATGTCTTCTTTGGAGAAGTGTCTGTTCATGTCTTCTGCCCATTTTTTGACTTGATTATTTGTTTTTTGGGTGTTGAGTTTGAGAAGTTCTTTATAGATCTTGGATATCAGCCCTTCGTAGTGTCATTTGCAAATATCTTCTCCCATTCTGTGGGTTGCCTCTTTGTTTTGTTGACTGTTTACTTTGCTGTGCAGAAGCTTTTTATCTTGATGAAGTCCCAAAAGTTCATTTTCACTATTGTTTCCCTTTATTTCCCTTCCCTTGAAGTTGCTGTGGCTGATGTCAAAGAGGTTACTGCCTATGTTCTCTTCTAGGATTTTGATGGATTCCTGTCTCACATTGAGGTCTTTCATCCATTTTGAGTTTATCTTTGTATATGGTGTTAGAGAATGGTTGAGTTTCATTCTTCTGTATATAGCTGTCCAATTTTCCCAGCACCTTTTATTGAAGAGACTGTCTTTTTTCCATTGCATGTTTTTTCCTGCTTTGTCGAAGATTATTTGACGATAGAGTTGAGGGTCCATATCTGGGCTCTCTATTCTGTTCCATTGGTCTATGTGTATATTTTTGTGCCAGTACCATGCTGTCTTGGTGATCACAGCTTTGTAATATAGCTTGAAATCAGGCAATGTGATGCCCCTAGCTTTGTTTTTCTTTTTCAACATTTCCTTGGCGATTCAGGGTCTTTTCTGATTCCATACAAATTTTAGGATTATTTGTTCCAGCACTTTGAAAAATGCCATTGGTATTTTGATTGGGATGGCGTTGAAGGTATAGATTGCTATGGGTAGCATAGACATTTTAACAATGTTTATTCTGATCCACGAGCATGGAATGTTTTTCCATCTTTTTGTGTCTTCTTCAATTTCTTTCATGAGTGTTCTGTAGTTCCTAGAGTATAGATCCTTTACCTCTTCGGTTAGGTTTATTCTAAGGTATCTTATGATTTTTGGTGCTATTGTAAATGGAATCGATTCTCTAATTTCTCTTTCTACAGTTACATTGTTGGTGTATAAGAAAGCAACTGATTTCTGTGCATTGATTTTGTATCCTGCCACATTACTGAATTGCTGTGTGAGTTCTAGTAATTTGGGGATGGAGTCTTTTGGGTTTTCCACATAAAGTATCATGTCATCTGCAAAAAGAGAGAGAGTTTGACTTCTTCTTTGCTAGTTTGAATACCTTTTATTTCTTTTTGTTGTCTGATTTCTGTTACCAGGACTTCTAGTACTATGTTGAACAATAGTGGCGAGAATGGGCATCCTTGTCATGTTCCTGATCTTAAGGGACAGGCTCTCAGCTTTTCCCCATTGAGAATGATATTTGCTGTGGGTGTGTCATAGATGGATTTTATGAACTTGAGGAATGTTCCCTCTATCCCTATACTGTGAAGAGTTTTAATCAGGAAAGGATGCTGTATTTTGTCAAATGCTTTTTCTGCATCAATTGAGAGGACCATGTGGTCCTTCTCTTTCCTCTTATTAATGTGTTCTGACACATTGATTGATTTGCGAATATTGAACCACCCTTGCATCCCAGGGACAAATCCCACTTGGTTGTGGTGGATGATCCTTTTAATGTACTGTTGGATCCTCTTAGCTAAGATTTTGTTGAGAATTTTGGCATCCATATTCATTAGGGGTATTGGTCTGAAATCCTCTTTTTGATGGGGTCTTTGCCTGGTTTGGGGATCAAGATAACTCTGGCCTCATAGAATGAGTTTGGAAGCTTTCCTTCTGTTTCTATTTTTTGAAACAGCTTCAGGAGAATAGGTTTTATTTCTTCTTTGAATGTTTGGTAGAATTCCCAGGGAATCCATCAAGCCCTAAACTCTTGTTTTTTGCGGGGGGAGGTTTTTGATCACTGTTTCAATCTTGTTACTGGTTATTGGTCTATTCAGGTTGTCAGTTTCTTCCTGATTCAGTCTTGGCAGTGTATAGGTTTCTAGGAAGGCATCCATTTCTTCCAGGTTGCTTAATTTATTGGCATATAGTTGTTGATAATAATTTCCAATAATTGTTTCTATTTCCTTGGTGTTAGTTGTGATCTCTCCCCTTTCGTTCATAATTTTATTAGTTTGGGTCCTTTCTCTTTTCTTTTGGAAAAGTCTGGCCAGTGGCTTATCAGTCTTATTCTTTCAAAGAACCAGCTTCTAGTTTCGTTGATCTGATCTGTGTTTCTGGTTTCTAATTCATTGATCTCTGCTCTAATCTTAATTCTTTCTCTTCTAATGTGTGGCTTAGGCATCATTTGTTGTTTTTTCTCCAGTTCTTTAAGGTGTAAAGTTAGTTGGTGAATTCGGGATTTTTCTGTTTTTTGAGTGAGGCTTGGATGGCTTTGTATTTCCCGCTTAGGACCCCTTTTGCAGTATCCCATAGGTTTTGGACCTATCTGTTTTCATTCTCATTGGTTTCCATGAATTGTCTTAAGTTCTTCTTTGATTTCCTGGTTGAACCAAACATTCTTGAGCAGAGTGGTCTTTAGCTTCCAAGTGTTTGAATTTCTGCCAAATTTTATCTTGTGATTGAGTTCCAGTTTTAAAGCATTATGGGCTGAGAATATGCAGGGAATAATCTCAGTCTTTTGGTATCAGTTGAGACCTGATTTGTGATGCAGTATGTGGTCTATTTTGGAGAAAGTTCCATGTGCGCTCGAGAAGAATGAGTATTCTGTTGTTTTAGGATGGAATGTTCTATATATATATATCTGTGAGGTCCATCTGGTCCAGTGTGTCATTCAAAGCTCTTGTTTCTTTGTTGATTTTCTGCTTAGATGATCTGTCTATTGCTGAGAGTGCAGTATTGAGGGTCTCCTACAATTAACATATTATTATCAATATGTCTCTTTATTTTGGTTAACAGTTGGCTTATGTAGTTGGCTGCTCCCATGTTGGGGGCATAGATATTTATAATTGTTAGATCTTCTTGTTGGATAGACCCTTTAAGAATGATATAGTGTCCTTCTGTGTCTCTAACTATAGTCTTTAGCTTAAAATCTAATTTGTCTGAATCATATGAGAATTGCTACCCCAGCTCTCTTTTGAGGTCCGTTGGCAGGAGAGATGGTTCTCCATCCCTTCACTTTCAGTCTGGATGTATCTTTAGGTTCAAAATGAGTCTCTTGTAGACAGCATATGGATGGGTCCTATCTTTTTATCCAATCTGCAACCCTGTGCCGTTTTATGGGAGCATTTAGGCTGTTCACGTTGAGAGTGATTATTGAAAGATATGATTTTATTGTCATGTTGCCTGCGAAGACCTTGTTTCTATAGATTGTCTCTGTAGATTTCTATTCTATATCACTCTTGGGGTCTTTCTCCTTTTTTAGAACCCCCCTTAATATTTCTTGCAGGGCTAGCTTAGTGGTCACATATTCTTTCAGTTTCTCCCAGTCCTGGAAGCTCTGTATCCCTCCATCCATTCTTAATGACAGCCTTGCTGGATAAAGTATTCTTGGCTGCATGTTCTTCTCATTTAATACACTGAATATGTCTCACCAGGCCTTTCTGGTTTGCCAGGTCTCTGTGGATAGCTCTGATGTTATTCTGATATTCTTCCCTCTGTAGGTAAGGAATCTCTTCCCCCTAACTGCCCTTAAGATGGTTTCCTTGTTTCTAAGATTTGCGAGTTTTACTCTTACATGCCGGGGCATTGGTCTGTTCTCCTTGATCTTGTGGCAGGTGGGGGGAGGGGGTCCTCTCTTCCTCTAGGACACAAATGCTTGTTTCATTCCCCAGATTAGGGAAGAGTTCAGCTAAAATTTGCTCAAATATATCTTCTAGTCCTCTCTCTTTCTCCACCCCTCAGGGATCACAATAATTCTGACATTGGAATGTTTCATGGCATTACTTATTTCTCTAATTCTGTTTTCATGGATTTTAAGCTGTTTGTTCCAGGCCTCCTCCTGTTCCTTCTTTTCTATCAGTTTGTCTTCTAGATCACTAATTCGTTCTTCTGCTTTGTTTACGCTAGCTGTTAAGAGTATCTAGATTAGATTGGATCTCATTGATAGCATTTTTAAGTTCTGTCAGAACAGCTCTCATTTTGCCCTTAGAGACTCTATGTTGCCATTAATTGATTTCTGTATTCTAGCTGTTGTCTTAACAATTGCTACCCTGAATTCCATCTCCGACATCTTGGTTATATCTGTATCCATTTGTAAATCTGTGGCAGAAGTCACAGTCTCTGAGTCTTTCCTATTTTAGGACTTCCTCCTCCTAGTCATTCTGTTAAGGGAATGTACAGAGTCCAAATTATCGACCACAATGCAAGCAAGATGCACCTGTTTTCTAGGGACCTTAGGGTTATCAGCCCCTTGTTCTCTCAGCCTGTCTTCTGGGGGAGGGGCCTGCTGCGCTGTTACTCAGGGAACCTATTTGGGCAGAGTTGTCCTGCCCCCTGTGGGAGGGGATGGGCTCAGTTTTTTGGGGCTTTTGTTCTCTGGGGGGCTTTCCCTGGCGGCTTTCTGCATCTCTTCGGAGAGTCAGAGAAGTGACCATTTCCAAACCTCTGCCTCAAAACAGAGAGATCACAGTCTGTTCTTCAGTGAGTTCTCCAGGCCAGACTGTCTCTGTTTCTGTCTGTGCTGCTAAAACCACAGTGACCTGGGTTGTGCGCCCCTCAGCAGTGCTCCCAGTCCTGGCCTCCAGGTCGGGGCACATTTCTGCCCTTTGTGCTTCCAGAACTGCCAGCCACCCCCAGTTCACACGTGCGTCCCTGCAGTTCCAGGTTTCAGTCCAGGAGATGCCTTAAAGTCCTTTCCCTATTGCTACCAGTCTGCGAGTCTGTGCCCAATCCCCAGCACGGGAGGCTTTCATGCTCTGGCAGTGCAGGATCCCAAAGGCTCCCTCCCCCTTCCATTTATCTTCCCACATATGCCCACAGAATCACAGCTCCCCACTTCATGCCTCAAAACCAACTGCCGGGGATATTCTGTTTGTAGAGATCCAGATATATCTTCTTACATATCAGGCTGATTTCGTGGGTGTTCAGAGTGGTCTGGTAGATATCCAGCTCAATTCAGGGGACCGGTTGAAATAAGGTCCTCTACTCCTCTGCCATCTTTGCCCCCCCTCCGAATTTATTTATTTATTTATTTTTAAAGATTTTATTTATTTATTTGAGAGAGAGAGAGAGAGAGAGAGAAACAGCATGAGAGGGGAGAGGGTCAGAGGGAGAAGCAGGCTCCCTGCTGAGCCAGGAGCCCAATGTGGGACTTGATCCCAGGACTCCTGGATCATGACCTGAGCCGAAGGCAGTCGCTTAACCAACTGAGCCACCCAGGCGCCCCCGAATTTATTTTTTAAAGCACCTACTTGTAACACTCTTGTTTACCTGTTTTCTGTGTCTTTGGAGTGGTTTTACTTCTGTGAAGTTGGTACCTGATGCAAGAAAACAATGGAATAGTGACTCATCACTTTTCCTACTCCTCCAAAAGAGTATCTCAAGCCCTATCTGTATACTCAGAAGTGTGTTGATAATACATAGATATCTAAGGCAAGATTGCTCTTCAAGGTATTTATTATCTAATGGGTAAATAGACATATTTAAATGACAAATCACAGCCATGATTTCAATCTTCTCCAGAAGGAAGGAGACCTGGAATGAGATTATGGGCTTGAAGAAAGTAGAAAAGTAGAATAATGCCTAGTCACTGTCCTCATCATTATGGTCTTGATCATAGGTTTGTTGAGCCCTTGTGATTTTTGTACAGTATGAATTTATAGTGTCGTCAAACTGCAGGAAGTCAACATATTTCAGTAAGTTTTTCAATAAACTTTTAAAAATTGAAGTATACTTTCATGAAAGTACACAGATCATAAGTGTACAACTCAATGAATTGTTACAAAGTGAACCCATTTATAAATGTTTAAATGTAGCTATTATCCAGATTAAGAAAACCATATAAAACCTCTCCTCAGGCATGTTTCCTGTCACTCCCCATTCCCTAAAAGTGATGACTGTCCTGGCTTTTATTGCCATAGATCAACTTTGCCTGTTTTTTGAACTTCATGTAAGTAGAATCATATAGCGTGCAGCCTTCTGTATTTGTCTTCTTTCATTTATTATTTTTGTGAGATTTTATTATGTAGCAGTGAATGCTGTAGTAATGATTCCCTCATTTTTATTGCTGTATAGTATTCCATGGTATGAATATCCTGCTTTTATTCATTTTTTTCTGTTGTGTTGTCTCTTTATTGACTTTTGAGAACACCATATGTTTTGGTGTTCTGGACGTGAGTCTTTGTATTGTAGGTATCTTCTCTCTGTGACTTGCTTTTGCCTCTTAATGGTGTCCATTCATTGTACAGAAATTTTTAATTTTAATATAGTCCAGTTTTTCCTTTATACTTAGTGTGTTTTGTTTTGTGTAGGAAATTTTTGCCAGTCTGAAGGTCATGAAGATAATTTCTGAAATCTTTATTTTAATCTTACATAATTATATTTATAATAAACTGGAATCAATTTTTATCATGTGAGATAAGGGTAAAGTTTCAGTTTTTTTAATATAGATATCCAAGTGGTCCAGCATTATTTACTGAAAAGGACATTCTTTCCCCTGGTAATCTATAGTATTACCTTGTTATAAATCAAGTAACTAGATATATATGGAGACCTTTCTGTGTTTTCTCTCTTCTTCTGGTGGTTAATTTCTTTGTGTTTGTGCCAATACCACACTGTTTTAATTTGTGTAGCTTCATAACAGATCTTTATTTTTGCAAATTTTTGTTGTTTAAGATTTTTTTACTGTGTTTGGCCCTTTGCAGTTATTATAAATTAGGAATTATCACATCGATTTGCATGTGAACAGGTGCAAGTGCACAGATACAAATTCACACACAGACCTTTTGGGGTTATGAGTGGGATTGCCATGAATCTGGATCTATTTCAGGAGAATTGACATCTTTACAATATTGAATTTTCCAAGCCAGGAACAAGACATATCATTCCATTTATTTAGTGATCTTTAATTGGTTTTAATAAGGCTTTTCAGTGTTTGGGTTGTAGTCATATGCTTAATTTGTGAAATTTATCCCTAGGTATCAACTTTTTAAATGCTATTATAAATTGTGTTGTTTCAAAAGTTTATATTATATAGTTATTTTTTCTAGGACATAACAGTTGAGTTTGTATATGTTGCTATTGTGTATCCAGCAACTTGTTAAATTCATTTAATTCTATAATTTTGTCTTTAGATCCTTTTGGATTTTCTACATAGTCATGTCATTTGTGAAGAACGACAATTTCTTTTTTTTTTTAAGATTTTTATTTATTTATTTGAGAGAGGAATGAGATAGAGAGAGCATGAGAGGGGGGAGGGTCAGAGGGAGAAGCAGACTCCCCGCTGAGCAGGGAGCCCGATGCAGGACTCGATCCTGGGACTCCAGGATCATGACCTGAGCCGAAGGCAGTCGCTTAACCAACTGAGCCACCCAGGCGCCCAAGAACGACAATTTCTAATCGTTATTTTTTTGGGGGGGAATGAGGGGAGCATTTATTAAAATGGCTAGACCCTTGAATATAGTGTTAAATAGAAATTATGATAGTAGGTATCCATTTCTTGTTGCTGATCTCAGAGCCAAAGTTCTCAACATTTTACTGCTAAGTATGTTTGCTATATTTTTTGGTAACTTCTGTTACATAAAAGAAGTTCCCTTTTGTTCCTAGTTTACTAAAAGTTATTGTTATGAATGTGCATTGCATTTTCTATATCTATTGAGATGATTATAGGATATTTATTCTTTATTCTATTAACGTGATGAATTACATTAATTAATTTTCTAATGTTAAAGCCAGTCTTGGATTCTTGGTCATGATATTTAGCCTGATTTGATAAGCTAATATTTTGTTTGTTTTTGCATCTGTGTTCATCTTGTGATTCTTCCACCAGGGTTTGTTATCAAAGATATGCTAGCCTCATAAAAAGAGTTGAAATGTGTGTTTTTTTTTTTCCTTCTAGTTTTTGGAGAAATTCACTGATAAAACCATCCTGACCAGGCTTTTTTTTTTGTGGGAAGATTGTAATTATAGATTCAATTTCTCAAAAAGATAGGATTCTTTTGGTATCCCATTTCTTCTTGTATCAGTTTTGATACATTACATTTTTCCTGGAGTTTATTTCATTTAAATTTCAAATGCTTCAGTATGAATTTGATCAGTTTTTTTCAGAGAACTAACCTTTGACTCTGTTAATTCTCTTGAATGCTAATTTCTGTTATGATATTTTCCTTGATGCACGGGTTACTTACAAATATAGTGATTAATTTCCAAGCATTAGGATCCCCTAAGTATGTTTATTATTGATTGCCAGCTTAATTCCACTAAAGTCAGCATACTTCATATAGTACTTTTCAAACTATCTGTGATAGAGGACTTGCTTCTTTTCCCCAATCTCTGTTGGACTAGCAACTTTTTAAAAAATATAATAAAAATGAATTTATTAGAAAATTGAAGTAAAAAGAGATTTAAGAGCAAAGCCCCAGGTTTTTTTTTATTATTATTATTAGATTCTACAGATACACACTACTAAATAAATGGCTATATTTTCTAAACACTTATTCTCAATATCTAAACCTATCTAGTTGTGGTCCATTAACACCTGTGAACCAGCCCTAGTGCATGAAACACACTTCCAAGTTGCACTGCTTGTTGCGATTTGAGTCTTCAAAGTTTGTTGAGACTTGCTTTATAACCTAGCATGTGGTCAACTTCAGTAAATGTTCCTCATGCAGTTTAAAAGAAGGCATATTCTATACTTGCAGGGTGGAGGGTTTTATATATGTCATTTAGATTGTTTGTTCATCATGTTTTTTAACTTAACTATATTGAGATATAATTTACATGTAATAAAATATGTCTGTTGATACGCACTGTTTGATGGATTTTGACAAATGTATACACCATGTAACTGCTAATACAATTAAGACAGAACACTTTAAAACTCAAAAGGTTCCTTGGTGCCCCTTGCCATTACCAGTTCCTAACCCCAACTGGGGCAATCACCATTCTACTTTCTGCCACTATGGATTACATTAGGTATGTCTTTTTTTTTTTTTTTTTTTTTGAGGGGGAAGGAGTCCCCAAGGGAGAGGGAGAGACAGAATCTTTTTTTTTTTTTTAAAAAGATTTTATTTATTTATTTGACAGAGAGAGACACAGTGAGAGAGGGAACACAAGCAGGGGGAGTGGGAGAGGGAGAAGCAGGCTTCCCGCCAAGCAGGGAGCCCAGTGTGGGGCTCGATCCTAGGACCCTGAGATCACGACCTTAGCCAGAGGCAGACGCTTAACGACTGAGCCACCCAGGCGCCCCAAGAGACACAATCTTAAGCAGGCTCCGCTCCTATTATAGGGGCCGATGTGGGTCTTGACCTAACAAGCCCTGAGATCATGACCTGAGCTGAAATCAAGAGTCAGACGGTTAACTGACTGAGCCACCCAGGTGCCCCTAGATATGTCTTCTCTAATATTTCATATAAGTGGAACTGTGTAGTATGTACTATTTTGTGTCTGATTCCTGTGAAGGATATAAATAATGGGCTCATCACAGATGTTGGGCTCATCACAATGCATTTTTCTTATCTCTAGGATCTTGGCTCTCAAGACCTGGCTGACTTGGTAGAACTCTAGTGCTTTCATACTAATGTGTTTGTATTTTTTTTTAAAGATTTTATTTATTTATTTGACAGAGAGAGACAGTGAGAGAGGGAACACAAGCAGTGGGGAGTGGGAGAGGGAGAAGCAGGCTTCCCATGGAACAGGGAGCCCGATGCGGAGCTCTATCCCAGGACCCTGGGATCATGACCTGAGCCAAAGGCAGCTGCTTAATGACTGAGCCACCCAGGTGCCCTGGATGTGTTTGTATTTTATTCAGCTCTTCTAGTTGGTGTCAGTGGTTGATCTAAAACAATAGTTTATGGCAGCCAAAGGCAGAAGAGCTCTGGCAGTATTTAGTGAAGGTACAGTGGTATAGAGATCAAGTGTGAGGGTGAGTGTTCTAACCAGATGGAATTCAGATGACTCTCCCAAGAAATTTGAGCAGGACTGAAAGATCCAAAAGTAGATTGTGTCCATTAAATATAGGATATGTATCCTACATTGTTATTATATCAGTCAAGATTCAGTGCCAGAAACTGGATGTTCTAAACAGGAGAGCATTGAGTACAATGGATTAGTGGTTACAGATTGTTGGGAGGTCTGATGGAGTAAATTCTAGACTTGGCCTACAAAAATGACTCCCCAAATAATGATAGAGCTGCTCTGTCAGGGAGCTACAACCTCGTAGACTGTCACTAGAACTGCACAAGTGCTAGCAAGAAAGCCTTTCTATCACTTGAGCCTTCCAGATCTCACAAGACTGCCCCTCATGGATAGATCCTAATTTTAATCAAACACTACTTGAAGAGAATATAGGAGTTGTAGTTTTCCAGGTTTTAGGAAGACAGAATGAGGGTAGAATGAGAGCCAGACCAAAGTTTCTACCATGCACATAAATCGAAAGTTCAGTGTTCCTCTAACTTAAAGAGGGTGAGTGGTAGTTCAACAGTATTCTAAATAAATTGTCAGTTCTTTTTCTCTAACTTTGCCATCAGTAAATGTAATATTTAATACAACTTTTAATCTTAAGTGCCTTTGTTTTTTTTTTCTATCTGCTAAATGATCACATTATGGCCCATGATTTAAATATCCAGAGTGCATATAATCAATTACAGGTTATATTTGAGTTCTATTAATATTTTAATATTAATTGAGGACTTAGAAAATGCCTCGCATTACCTTGGTAGCTCTAAACATTCAAACATCTTACCAAGATTGACATTACCTAATTCTAAGATCATTTTCAGAGATAATCATGAAATCAATTTATTTCATAACCAAGGGCATATGGAAACTTTCATCCACTTCATTTGTAATTCCTACTGTATATTCAAGGTCACTCCGTGATATATTCCGTAAGTGTTTATAGCAATTCAGATCTTGATATGGAAATGTCAGTAGTATCCTCAAGGGCAAAAAGCAAAAAGCTAAATATAGTTTCCTCCAGCATTGCCCTTTCTACTACAACACCATGTTTGTTGATCTGTTTTCCCTGCTTTCTTCTTCCTATATAAACTGGGTGGTATGATATTAATAAAAGGCTTGGATATAGTCTGGACAATTTACACACCAATGCTATCTAGATGTGTTTTGGTTTGTTGTAAGCTACTGAGGTCTTATGAGGTTTTCAAAAGCCATAGGTGGTTTGTACTCATGGGGAGAATAAAAAAATAAAAACAAACACAAAGAGACTGGTGAACCGTAATTTGATTGTTAGCTCAAGCGTTAAGCAGTGTAAGTGTTCAGGACTAGAAGTTAGAAGGCATTATAATGCTTAAATAGCTTTAATGTGACTGTTTGGGGCTAGTATTTTTGTATGTCAGATTCTCTTTGTGATTTATAATGATTCTGAATTTGAAATTCAGCTCAATTTCCTCCTTTGTTGTTTGCATTAGAAAGAATTCATTGCAAAGAATTCTAAAAAGAACTGATGTAATTTTATTTTAGGGCACATTGAATCTAAGACTACTACTTAAGTATTCTAATTAGGATCATCTCAGAGAACAGGGAGCATTTCCTTTAATATTATTTTTATTATCATTTATTCATTCACCTGTATTAATAAATATGATTTTTATAACTGGATAGTACATAGTTGCATTTTCTAACATTTGTGTGTGTGTGTGTTTGGAAATGTAAGGTTTGATATGACTCTGAAAGGTCCCCTGGATTGCTTTACCTCCTTCAGAAGGTTACCCTCCTTCATAGTTGAATATTCTTCCCTTTACAGAAAAAAAAGTCTTGGAGTGAGACCGTTATTTTATTTACCTAAACATCCACTTAATTTCAAAAAAATTCTCTGATCAAATATTTGAATGACAACGTCTGACCAGTGAAATGTTTGAGTTTTTTTTAAATTATTCCTGATCATAGCTTTCTTTCATTATTTTTATCAGAGGTTATCTTTGATTGTTGGGTATCTGTAGTGCTTCACTAAAATTTAATTTATGCTGTTGTGATTTCTACTTAGCTTATAAAATAATTTGTCAAGAGGATGAATGTGTGGGAAAATATCAGAGAATTCTAATTAAGAGCGTTTTTCTTTATTTGAGACTTTAAAAAATGTCAATAAATGAAGTGTGTTTTAATCCATTTATTTTTTCTTTGTCCTCTCAGGTGGATCTCCTTACTTAGCAACCAAAATAAATGAAGCAAAAGACTTGCTAGAAGCAACCACGAAACATTGATTGATGCTTAAGAATCATTCTGAAGGAAAAAAAGGGAGAATATAAAACAAAAAAGTCCTGCAAAGTAGTCTAAACCACGGTGTTCATAATTTTCATACATGTACTGACCACAATCATTTATTCCACTTTTAAGGTATATAATAATAAAAGATTAACAATCTATCTTTTATTATCTTTTTTTAACAGATTTTATTTATTTGAGAGAGAGAGAGCACAAGCAGGAGGAGCGGCAGAGGGAGAGGGAGAAGGAGGCTCCCCACTGAGCAGGGTGCCCGATGAGGGGCTCAATCCCAGGACCCTGAGATCCTGACCTGAGCTGAAGACAGATGCTTAACCAACTGAGACACCCAGACGCCCCTATCTTTTTATTATCTTTTAAAGGAACACCTTAAAATTCTATAACCGGTCTTCTTCATTTTCTTTCTTTCTCTGTGATAGTCATACATTTTAAGTTTTTATTCCATTAGTCCTAAGTTCCCCCAGCTCCCCGCCCTCACTCAAGTATCATCATCAGTAATGTGGGAATTATGAGCAATAAGTAGAAATTTTCTTACTGCTGATACTTATATTCACATTGTCCCTTGTTTCCTTAGAGGACTTTAGTACTCTGCCTATGTAAGGTTTTGAGATCAAACACTGCCATCCCATAAGAAAATGATCGGAAACTCAATCAAAATTACTAAGTGGTGTTTTGTAAAATAGTGGTTAGGACTTTTTCAGGAACTGTGTTCTGTCTGAGACCCTATAACTGAAGCATGAGAACTTGGAGAGCTACTAAAATGATTAAAGATTTGCAAAATGAGCCCTCTGAGGAAAGGCTGAAAAAGAGGTAGAAGAAGTCTGAGGAATTTGTCTTTAATTATAGCCTTCCAGTACTGTATATTTATTCAATTATTCATTCTGCAAATATTTATTGACCGCCTATAATGTGTAAGGCACTGTAGTGGGTCCTTTGAGAGTTACAGGTGTGAACCAACCATGGATCATGACCCCAAAGAAGTCACATTTAGAGGAAAGGTAAATCACACTATTAGAGAAGTACAGGTGATATGTTAAAGAAGTTTAAAAAAGAAAAGAATATTTTAAACTGAGCACATAAAGGAGGCGGTTCATAGAATAAGTGGCATGAGAGCTGGGCTTTAAATACAATTAATAAGAGATATACCACATGATTGATGAGTGGGTGTTGTTTCCCCTGAGATCAGTCACAATTAGCAGAAATAGGATTTATTAGTGTGATTAGAGTACAGGGTTTTTCAAAAGCAATGGATGGACACATGATCTTGAAGGACCAGCCCTTTAATTTACACTGCATATTATCTCCCCAGTCGCCCCCGGTCATCATCACATTACTATCCCAAAGCTGAGAAACCAGATTCAGATACAGGGTACCAGCATTATTTTCCAGTATTCCTTTACAAATCCTGGGTCATCCCAGGTAAACTGAACCACTTTATTTCATCTATCTTAAAATACCTTTTAAATACTGTGAAGGAGCCGCTTCATGTGGCTGCCAAGTCAGTACTGGCTTTGGCTGGGAGGTTCACCAGGGCGGTCAGCCAGGAGCCTCGATTGCTCTCCACATAGGCTTCTCCACAGGGCTGTGGAGAGAAGCATCATCGCACTATGGCGGCTGTGTTACAAGACAAAGTGAAAAGACAGGAAGTGGAAGCTGCGAACTCAAGCTGGGTCTTGGCAGTGGTTCTGATAGGCATCGAGCCTGCCTAGACTCAAAGGGAGAGGATATAGAGGATCGTGAAAAAATTGGTGGCCATTTTTAATAAGTAGCAAGGCAGAGTTTAGATTTCTTCCCCCCTTACTCAAATCAGTTAAGGCATTGCTTTAAAAGTTTTGTCAGGAGTGTAGAATTCAAGTAAACTAGAGTAGTTTCAGATGACACAAGAACACTCTAGGTAGATGTTAATTCAGTAGTCATTCTGTAAAAGGCATTGTACTTATGAAATTGGATTTTAAAAGCTACCTCAACTCCTTATTATCTGTAAAAAAGCTTATTTGAATGGTCACCTATCCTCAGTAAAGATGGCTCTTACATATTTGCTCTCATTGCATATTCTTCTTAATTAAGTTCTTTGTTGATATTGCAGTTTCTGTTTATTCTTACAACTTAGATGCAATCTGAGAGAGCAGGAAAGACCTTTTAAAAATAAAACAGTTACTTCCCAGATTCCAGAGAAAGTGTTAAGTCAAATGGACAGTTAATTAAAGGCAGCACAGAATGCCATTTAGACCATAGTTGATGGCGCCAATCTCCAGCATAAAGTCTAAAGTGGAGAGAAGTTCAGTAAGGAAAAAACTATGGTGATTGTGGAAGACATTGTTTTATTTAGTCTTCAAACCATTCCTTTTAGTTGGTTTGAAATGCATTGTAGTAAGTCAGCTAATATTAAATACTATGTCAGGCAGTAAAAATATAAAATAAGTACATTCTTAAAATGTGTAATATGCTCAAACTAAATAGAAAAAAACAGATTCTTAAATATAGAGAACTTTTTTTTCTCCTGATACTTTTGAATTAAGAAATACTGAAGGGCGCCTGGGTGGCTCAGTTGGTTAAGCGACTGCCTTCGGCTCAGGTCATGACCCTGGAGTCCCGGGATCGAGTCCTGCATCGGGCTCCCTGCTCAGCGGGGAGTCCGCTTCTCCCTCTGACCCTCTTCCTTCTGGGGCACCTGGGTGGCTCAGTCGTTAAGCGTCTGCCTTCCACTCAGGTCATGATCCCAGGGTCCTGGGATCGAGCCCCACATCAGGCTCCCTGCTCCGCGGGAAGCCTGCTGCTCCCTCTCCCACTCCCCCTGCTTGTGTTCCCTCTCTCGCTGTGTCTCTCTCTGTCAAATAAATAAATCTTTAAAAAAAAAAAAATACTGAATTTTATTACTAGGCATGCTTGTGATTACCCAGCTTGGTTATTAGAAATAACGTATTTTGTCCAAGGACAGAAATCCTTTGATTGTCATGGAGAATCTTGAATACAAAAAGAGCCTTTAATGACGTATCTTCAACACATTTGGCAGTTAGCTTAAGGTAGTTTACTGACATTTGTGGGAGGAGATGAATCAGCCAGGCCTTTAATGTCAAAAATACTGAAGTTTCTCTGACTCAACTCACTTAAGATGAGCTCCAGAGGCTGCAGTGCAAAGTTAAATATCCAAGTAGGCCAGCTCACTTTGCGCACTGGGAACCATACCATCCACAGGCACTCAGCTCCTCACCCACAGTCACCTCCTTAAAGGCCTCTGGCTCCAATGAGGATTTGATGGCAGTGAGGGAATGTGTCAGCAGCGTACCTCCCTCCTAACAGAAAGGCAACCCAAAGAGCATATCCCATTAACACTAGAGCAGTATCATCTACTTGTCAAAAGAATTCCCTGAAATATGGGCCGAATTTTATTTATGGTAGAGTTAGACACCTTAGAAAATTAGAATTTTAATTTATTAGCTGGAAAAGTTGAGAAGTTCTCTGGACTCATTTTTTAGGTAGAATCTAAGTGACCTGGATCATTGCCCACCAGTGAAATTGCTGGGCATGGTAGACAAAGAAAATGTTCCTTCTAATGATTTTTATGAGCTGAGTAGCTATTGTTCCCAGCTGAGTGCTCTTTTCCTTTTTTTATTGTTGCTGAGCAAAAGAATTTATAAAAAGCTTTTTTTTTTTTATTAAAAACCCTGCTCAATTGAAATGCAAGTTCATTAAGTACTATTCATTTCTCTTCCTGCCATAATAACCCTTTCCCCCTCTGCTCAGTTCAGTAGTGCCTAGCAGCACTGGTCAACATTTTAAGTCTGAACAGACTATAATATAGATAGAAATATGCAATCTCCAACATCAAGAGAGAGTTTTATTTCACATGGGCAGAATATGATCATTCACCCTAGATGTTAGCTGTAAATTTCACATAAGTACCTCAACTTAGAGGGGGAAGATGCCCCTGGAAAGTTAAATCAACAGTGGGAAACTTAATTCAGTTTTGACAAGATGAAAATCACATTGAAATACTAGTTCAATATTGACATCTAAGCTGTAGTGCTAAAGACTAAGAAATTGGAATCAGCTCGTTATCAGAAGTCCAAGAGATTTTATTAATAATAGCTAATACTTGTTGAGCACCTTGTGCCAAGCATCCTACCTACATTATCTTTTAATTTTCACAGTACCCCTAAGAGATAGGTACTATTTATATCCCCATTTTACAGATGAAGAAAGAAAAGTAAGGTCAGAGGAGTTTAGGAACTTTGCCAAACTATGTAATAAGTAGTGGGACTAGGATCCAAATCCAGTTTGGCTTGACCCTGAAGCACATACTGTTTACCTTTCCATTATACTGCACCAATTCTAGACATGTGGGAATCATTGTAAAATGAAGGGGCTTTCATGGCCCGGTACTCATTCTTTGATAACCCTGAACGTCGGGTTATAGATTGTAAAACGTTTCTGGAAGGGTCATGTCATTTGGCACTATGAACAAGGACTGCCTAATGGCTTGAATTCTGCCCTAGAAGCTTATGATGCCCATCCAGCTGCACATAGCGAAAGTTCACTTGTAGAGTTTAGCAGTGTCGGTTTCTCTGCCTTGAGTGGGGATCGACAAAACTTGGAAGAGATTTTATTTGAAACTTTCATGGGCAAAAACTTCCTAGGAAAAGATGTAGAGCAAAGTTCAGAAGACGGCTCGTGAAGCTGAAGCAGCAGACCTTGGGAGAGAAATGAAGAAATGGCTCAATATAATAAAGATGAGAATAAGAAGGCTGAATTTATTGAAAGGAAGAGAGGTAGTGAAAAAATTAAGGTTAACAAGAGAGACAACTGAACCAAGAAGAGATCACTTAGAGTATTTGAAAGAGAATTGCCAGTGCTCAGTAGAATTTTTCAAAATCACTTTCCAATATTCCCAACTGTGGACTGGGTTATTTGTTCATGCCATGCTTTTATGCCAAATTCCAGAATTACATTTTGCACAGTTAAAGGCTTGTCTAGTAGAACCCATAGATCTTTAGTCGCCCATCTAAGAATGTGTTTTAAGATTATCACTTAATTTTCTATGCTGTCAGTTGCTCTAATCAAACGGTGAAAAGGTTTCTAACTTCCAGAGATTTATAACTCCGTATAACTATAATATTCATAGCTGATTTGTGAGTTTCTTGAATGTTAGATACACCTATATTTGCAAATAAGTGCATTCCAAAGCCAACTCCATGATCTTTCCATCTATCTGCTCTTAGATTACCAGGGCCTTTGCTCTTTCCTTCTGTAAATGTGGATAATCAAGAGTTGCTTTTAGAAGTGTTTACATCTTGGCTTCTATGCCTCTGGAGTGGGATGAAATTATCTAATAATGTTTGTCCTGCAGTGGTGAGATGTCAGACGACATCTGCTTTGTCAGCATCTGTTAGGCTGTCCTGGAACGTTGTAGAGCGCAGTGCAGGGGAGAGAGCAGGCTGCACAAGGAAATGCAGCCCTCGCTAATGAGCCCCACTCAGATCTGATTGTATGCTTTGTTCCTCAGCTTCTTGGTACTTAAGTATTCAGTCTGCATTTTATTCTACTCTATTTTACACTCAGATACTATATACTTGTTTGGGCCTTTTTTTCCCCTTGCAAACAGGTTTTTTTTAAACCAATATGTAAAAATTATATACATACATACATAGATACATATATACTGTGTTTGTTTTGCTTTAAAATTGTAAAGGATAAACTGTAAGTTTTGTCTGTCTCGTTTTCCCAACACAGTTAAAATTAAATCTGAATTGCTAAAATTGAATTTACACTAAATTTTTTCTGTCATACAACTCTTGAAGACACTAATCTTATATCTTATGTAACTTCATTTACACCGTGAGCTCTCATGCAGGCACCTCTTCTATTTCTTTTGTACCTCTATTTCAGGAGATGCTTGGCCCAGTTGCCCCTCAGGACACAGTATTGATTGGTTCACTTCTAAGGGCAGGTATCAGAAACCAGAATTGTAGACACGTGGATTTTCTTAGAAGCCATTGGTGAAACTTGGCTTTTTACCCTTCATACCAAAATAAGCAAGGGGAAAAAATAGAAATCAGCCCAATCATATTTTAAAATTGATTTTTGTATTTATCTTGTAATGGAAATACCAAAGAAAGTGCCTGTTTCCTTGGTTTACTTCTTTCTTGCCTCAGGTGTATCCATAGCAGCTTTTGGCCTGAAGCACTTCTGACTGCATAAAGAACTCTAAACGTAGGCATTGGTAATCGGAATGCTGACACAACCAAACTGTTATCCCTGGAAGGTATTACTGGATATGTCTGCACAAATGCCTGGATCCCAGGCTTAGTGTAAGTGAAGGATAGGCTACTGTTCGGTCTCCAACTTCTAGCAGGAGGGGAGTACGGATGGGTGTGCCCTGTTTCTCCTCTCTCGCCCTTCATCATCTGGCCGGCCCCACACAGACATAATGCCCCCTCAAGTGGTCACGTGGTAATTATCTCCCAAGCCCAGTTGGACAGTGGGGACAGTGCACGCCGCAGTCACCTGGCCTGGAAGGTTCTCAGGTCATGAGATACCATCCTGTGATCTGTTTGCAGACCAGTAGAGGAAGGAGGACTGACAGCATTGGCCTAACATAACATAAAGTGTGTGTCTGTCATAAACTATGAGCTTGAGTTTTGTTTTGTCAGGGGAGGAATGTTTTTCATAGCAGTCTGGTGAATTAAGAACCATATGCAGAGTCCTATGGTGAACATGTTATATTTGACTCTGTTGAAAGGATTTATGTATGGAACATCAATTTTCTGTACAGACATAATTGAGTACATATTACCATGATATGAAAACTGCAAGAATACATATGGTTGTGTAGGATGTTAAATTTTAAGAAATGGAACGAAGAGGAAAATCAGACAAACCTGAAAACAATGCAACTGATGGAATTATTAACTTGAAGTTTTTGCTCAAGATATATGTGAAGTACATATATTCCATGTAGAAATACAAAGACAAATAAATTAGTTTAATGTGTTACCATCTTCCGTTTTGGACTGAAGTTTTTTAACAGAGCAAGAATGCCTAACGGGCAGTTCCTCAGATCTGGTGGATGGCTCAGTGATGCCGATGGTCAACAGCTTCTGCCCTCAGGGCTCCGAGTAGAGTGTCTGGTGTCAGGAGGTCTGAGGGCCTCTGTCCTTAATAACAAGGAAATTGTGTGCTTTTCCCCCAAAGCCGAGCTGAAAGTTACTTCTGGGGATAGAAGAAGAACTTGGCTGACCAATCTGTCACCAGTCTGAAAGAACTATGTAGGAGCCACACACGCATACTTAGTGGAGATCAGCAGGAGGTCAGGCATTGTTCAGAGCCTCCTTCATGGCTGGTGGTGGAATTACCGTGGTATAATGTGACTTTAGGGACAGTTTGATCAACCAAAAGAGGTTTAAAGATTTTTAGTGTTGGGGTTACAACAAGGGTTCCGACTTTCTGGATCCAATGAAGAAATGCATAGCAGTTGACTGCTTAACTTTAGGTTTTGTGTCCCCCTTCCAAACCCCAACAGCAAGCATTTCTTGTTCGTTCCTTGGCTTAGCCTGAGGCCGAGCTTTTGGTGTTTTGCTCTCTGGGAGTTAGAAGTCCACGATGTGGCAGTTGGAGTTTTTCTTTTTCCTAGTAAACAAATCTTTGTCCTCTCCTACTCTTAGCCCCTTCTGCATCAGGCTGGGAGACTCCACAGCATCAGGGCGCTGGGGCGTGATTCCTGCTGGGCCATTGGTGAGCTCCGGGTCCATAGCCCAGCACCCCAACCACCTCACTGTGTTTGCTCCTGGGAATACCATCCACATACCTGCCCACGGAGTGAGACGGTGAGACCAATGGGAAAGGAGTGGGAAACAATGAGAACCACACCAAGTGTTCTGGACACCTTGAAGAGGTGTTTGTTCAAGGCATTATTAATATTTTCGCAAGGAATGGCAACATTGATTTTTTTCATCTGAGAACCATTCTTCATGTGTACAGAGTTGGAATGTTGAACCTTCCTCTTGTAAATGGGCGAAATGCCTCACCCACAGCCTAATAGCACAGACTTTGAAGTTGGTATTCCTTATTCCCAGCTCCACACATGAATCTCTGCTCCATTTTATAGGTGGCTGGGAGATAATACTGCATTATTTTTAAGTTTCCTACCTGGAGCTCGGTGTATGAGTTAGTCAACGTTGAGCACATACGCCATTGTGCAGAGGTTGCCCTGTATAGGCTCTTTGCTACAAACTTAGCACACTGATGGATGTGAAATTTTCCTTTGCAACCCAGCCAATCAGGTGTCTGACTATACCTTGAAGCCAATTAGTATTTTTCACAGAGCCAGGTGCAAAGCTGCCAGGTAACATCTGTAAGTGACTTGCATTACTCTAATGGGATCTGCATATGTTTAGCCCTATATAAGATGTTTTTCACTTGACACAGAGTCATCTTTGGTCTTGTTCTCCACCCACTCCATTAAGCAGACACACCTACACATGTTACTGATTTGATTTGCTTTCAGAGGAGGATGGTGCCTAGAGTTTCTCTTCCTGATGCTAATATTTATGCAGATGCCTCTTGGAAAACTACCCATCCAAAGTGCTTTCACAGGGGAGGGGACAACAAATCTTTATGTTATTATCAAGGCATTTCCTGATAATCCTGCATGTCTAACCTAAATTATCCAATAAGGATTTATTTGAGGATCTTGTGTTTTCTTTTTTAACAATATGTTTAAAGATGACAATTTTCCTCAAAGGAAGAACACACCCGAGTTCCTGTAACCTTGGGGACTGAACACTTGGGTTTTAATCCCCTGGCTGTGCAGCTAGTAAGCTGTGTGACTCTGGGCAGGACACAGCCTTTTCTGAGCCACTTGAACTAGCTGCTTTCTAAGAGGCAAGCAATCTGTTGAAACACCTGTTCCCAAGTCACACAGACCTAAGTTTAAATTCTGATCCGCCTTTGATTAGCAGAGTGATCTTGTGGAAGTTTTGTATCCTCTTTGGGTTTCCTGACCCGTAAAATGGGCATAATAATATGTACCTCAGAGGCTTATTTCAGGTGTTTAATGATTTCATAGATAGGGATGTGGCTGCTTATCAGTGCCTGTGCATGGTAGCTTCTCCACAAATGTTCGTTTTTACTGCTTGTCTCTTTGGCTTTACTGTTTTTATTTTTTTCAAGTACTGCACAAATATAACAACAATTAAAGGATTTTTAAAAGAATGAATAACAAATTACCAGTAATTCCAACATCCTAAAATCAACAATTTTCTTTTCTCTGGGGCCCCTTCCTGTGCATCTTAATAGAGATCTTGGGAATTTATCCTACAGAAAATGCCTGTGGACAAATACACAGATGTCTAGATTGGAAATCAAACTATAATATTTTACAATGACATTGTAATAAAATTAGAATGTTTTTACTAAAATGAATAACTGATTATCAATATTAGTGACTAAATAAGAATATTTGTTCTTACTCATTTAACAGCTGAAAAATCGATCAAAGAGAATTTAGAGAAAGAACAGTCCTTTGGCCAAGCTTTACAGCAAAGCAACTGTCAATCATCAAGTGCCTGATATTTGTGCCAGACATTCTTTATATACAATGATGTCTTTACTCCTCAAAACAACCCAGTTAGCTAGGTATTTCTTTGCCCATTTCATCCACAAAGAGGGGGGTTCAAGAGCTTAAACACCTTGCTCAGAATCCCAATTAGGAAAGAGTGGAGTTGGATCTGCTCCCAGGTCCACTAACCCCGATGTCCACCCTCTTTCCCTTATCCTGCTGCCTCCCAGGGAGTGTTCTCAGCCAAGTACCTGAAAACTTCACTCCTGGCTTAGAGTGGATGCTGCGGATTTTATTAAGTCTCCTCAGGGTGGTCATTCATTCCAGCATGATCACAGTCCAAGGACCTCCCTACCTCTGAAGACATTTGTCACTTGCTGTGTTGCATTCAGGATGCCAGAGGAGGCATCCAGCAAATGAACGGAGGACCTTTTGTGACAAATAGACTTAACGAAGCTCGAGTTGGAGCTGGAAAAGACCTTGCAGATCTGCAGGCCTCCTGCAGGCACTGATGGATTTCCAGATCCATGGCATTTTCTAAGCATTTGATCACAGCAAAGAGGATAAACACTTCCAGTTAAAAGGGATAGCATCAGGCCTGGGGGCAAAAGAGAATGTTACCTCTTTTATGTCCCCCCCATTGGGAAATGTCAGGCTTCCAAGAACTCAAGCTTTGGAGACAGACTAATGTGGGTTTAAATTCTGGCTCATACACTTGCTTGCTGTGTGGCTTTAGACAAGTTACTTTACTTTTTTTTTTTTTTTTTAAGATGTGGGTCTATATTATTTTTTTAAAAAATATTTTATTTATTTATTTGTTAGAGAGAGCGTGGGTGAGAGAGAGTGAGCGAGCAAGGCTACAAGCAGGGGGAGCTGCAGGCAGAGGGAGAAGCAGGCTCCCTGCTGAGCAAGGAGCCTGATGCGGGACTTGATCCCAGGACCCTGGGATCATGACCTGAGCCAAAGGCAGACATTTAACCGACTGAGCCACCCAGGCATCCCTGGGTCTATATTATTTTTAAGGAATTACTTCTTTTTAAAGTAAAAATGGGTCACAAATTACTGCTTTGCTAGATATAGTTACCATTATATCACTCTTGTTTATTGACTGGTTCTTATTATTTAAAAAATTTTAATTCCAGGATAATTAACATACAGTGTTATATTATTTTCAGGTTTACAATATATAGTGATTCAACAATTCTATACATTACTCAGTGCTCATCGTGATAAGAAGTTACTTAATTTCTATGAGCCCTCAGTTTCCTTATCTGTAAAATGGGGATTGTATCACCACTTCACAGAATTGCTGATGAAAAAAAATGATATGAGTCAAATATCAGACATAGTGCCTGGCACATAGCCAACATTCCCTAACTATGTATGTGATTGATTTCCTTTCACGAAGCCATGGCTTCTCTACTTTGGTTATTTCTTGGAATCACCTGTGTAACTTTTACAACTCTTTTTTTTTTTTTTTTTTAAAGACACATTTATTCAGCGTCATGATCAGACTATTACATTTAGCAATCAACAGCATGGGTGCAAAAAAAAAAAAAAAACCTACATTAAAACCCTTTGTTGGAATGCTTTACACTTTCCACAGAACAGAAACTAAAATAACCTGTTATACAATTAGTCACAAATACAGTCCTCGAGTTTTTTGCCCATATACATGAGTATTGTCTAAAACATGTCTTCTTTGTAGCAGCTAGGCCCTGCCACCACTGTGCTTGGCTGAGTTCACAAATCTGTTGTAACCTGTAGCTTCCCTGTCACTTCTCTGGCTCTCCTCTCCTGCTAAGCTTTGTTTCCTGGCAGTAATTAAAACCTTCGGCCACTGCCATAGCTACTGCTGCTGCTGGAACCACCATAGCCACCTTGGTTTCGTGGTTTGGCAAAGTATTGGCCTCCACCACCATAGGGGCCAGAGCTCCTGCCTCCAAAATTTCCTCCTTTCATGGATCCAAAATTTGAGGATTGATTGTTGTAATTGCCAAAATCATTATAGCTTCCGCCACCTCCAAAGTTGCTTCCATCATTACCAAATCCGTTATAGCCATCCCCACTGCCACCATATCCACCACCACCTTGACTGCCACCAAAGCCACCTCGACCACTGAAGTTCCCTCCACGACCAAAGTTGTCATTCCCACCAAAACCACCTCCACGACCACCACCAAAGTTTCCAGAACCACTTCGACCTCTTTGGCTGGATGAAGCACTAGCCATCTCTTGCTTAGATAGGGCTTTCCTTACTTCACAGTTGTGGCCATTCACAGTGTGGTATTTTTGAATGACAATCTTGTCTACAGAGTCATGGTCATCAAATGTTACAAAAGCAAAACCTCTCTTTTTGCCACTGCCTCGGTCAGTCATGATCTCGATCACTTCAATTTTCCCATACTGTTCAAAAAATCTCTTAGGTGATGTTCTTCAGTGTCTTCTTTAATGCCACTAACACAAATCTTTTTCACAGTTAAGTGGGCACCAGGTCTTTGAGAATCTTCTCTTGAGACAGCCCTCTTTGGTTCCACAACTCTTCCATCCACCTTGTGTGGCCTTGCGTTCATGGCTGCATCCACCTCCTCCACAGTGGCATACGTGACAAACCCAAAGCCTCTGGAGCGCTTGGTGTTTGGATCTCTCATTACCACACATCCGTAAGTGTTCCCATTGCTCAAAATGGCTCCTCAGACTCTCATCGGTTGTTTCAAAGCTCAAACCTCCGATGAAGAGCTTCCGCAGCTGTTCAGGCGCTTTGGGAGACTCTGACTTAGACATGACGGCAGTGGGAGGGGAGACTTTAACGATGCTTACTCTGCGGCGTCCACGGGCAGAAAGGAGTAATCTAACGAACGTATCTCACTTTTACAACTCTTAATGTCCAGGCAGCATCCCAGACCATCAGCTTCTGAGGTGGGAGCCAGGCAAGTTTTTCTCAAAGTCCCTCTGGTATGTCCATGTCCAGTCAAGGTTGCACATCCCGGGACTGGATACAGTGTGAGTGACCCAGCAGGTGCACAGGGCTGAGCCTGTCTGCATGGGCTCTGCGGGAGCACAGCTGGACCAGGCATTGGGGACTGAGGGCCACAGGGCCGTGTGGGAGGGACTCTCAGCTCTCCTTGGGAGCTGTGGGCAGAGCTGTTCCCAGGGCCTGGCCGAGGTTAATCACCCAGGGGCCACTCCTTCCCCTGTGGCATTGTTATCCAAGTGAAACCAGCTTAAAATGGAATTTGAGGGCATCTTGGGGAAAGAACCATGGCCAAAGCATACTGCTTAAGGGGAAATGGCGCGCAAAGTGGGAGAAGAGGCAGCAGAAGGAGATGGTGAGAGCGAGCCCGTACCTGCAGGTCCTGACCACGAAGGCACTCTGACTTTCAGTGCAAGGTGCCCAGAGTTACCCTCTCTCTCCCTCCGGAGTCAAGGACCCATGGACTTACTACTTTGAATGAGGTCTCCCCAAATCATATCGGGAAGTGCAGCGTGGTCAGTTCCAGGACCAGCAGTATCACTAAGGAGCCAGTGAGAAATGCAGAATCTCAGACCCCACCCCTCTGCAAACCTCCTGAACCAGAATCCCTAGGGATGGGGCCTAGGACTATGCAAGTAACAAGGTTCCCAAGTGCGTCCGATGCTCATTAAAGATTGAGAGGCACTACTATAGTGAAAACAAAACAAGTTTTAGAAGTGAGCAGTGCTCCTGAGTTTGAACCCTGGCTCTTTCACTTACTGTGTGATCTTGGAAAAGTTAACTTCTCTGAACTCTGGTTCCCTCTTCTGAAAATTGGTGATAAAAACATTTACCTTAATAACAGACTGCCAAGGGAATTGTGGATGGAATCGAGGAGGGGGAGGGTCTACAGACTTGGATGGGAACGAAAGCATTTTCATTCTCACTAATCTCTAACTGAAATTTAGCACGCTGTTTAATTATGAATGTCAGCAACAAATCACGGTAGTCTGAGCAACCTACGACTTTGTCAGTAATGGAAGTCACAGAAGTTTGCATATCACATTACAGTTGTTGCAGATCTCTACATACATTTGTATTCATCTACTTCAAAATTACAGTTTTAGACTTGCTACTAGATCGTGTTATTTAATGTATTAATAATGAGGCACTACATTTTACTCCATCATAAATGCTTTAATCTTTGTGAAAAGTGTGTTTTAAACTAATTGGTTTTCTTTGTAATTTTATTTATTTATCTTTTAATGTATGCATTTGAAAACTTTATTCTGAAAAGGGGTTCAGTGTCTCAGGGCACAAAAAAGTTTAAGAAACCCTTCTCCTGCTTGCAAGTTGTGATGATTAAACAAGGGAATCCAATGTGCCTAACACTTAGCAGAGATGCAAATAACAGCACCCTGACTTCTCTCCTCAACATCATCATGCTTTGTCCTACACCCGACCATAGGATCCTCCAGTCTTTTCCACATGCACTGTGTCTAGTCAACATTCCCTGTAGGCATCTTTCTGATTAATTCTGGTTTTATGGAATGAAAGTTATTTCTTATTGAGTGTCTGTTCTGTGCAGATGAAATAAGCTGTCTGGAATCACACTAGCTAGTGATGGGAAAGAAGGCATTCAACCTCCACATTGCTATGTATACTCCTACATCTAGATGTAGGGGGATAGATTAAGGGCTCCTGCATCCTCCTGGTTCAAGAAGGTAACAGGTGATATCAGCTGGCTCACTGAACACCTACAATCTCTTAGTTGTTGTATATGCAACAAACATTTATAGAAGAACACACATGGAGAAAGTTCCTTGACATTGGTCTTGGCGATGACTTTTTGGATTTGATACCAAAAGCAAAGGCAACAAAAGCAAAAATAAACAAGTGGGACTACATAAACTAAAGAGCTTTTGCACAACAAAGGAAACCATTAACAAAATGAAAAGGCAACCTACCAAACTGGAGAAAATCTTTGCAAAGCATATATCTGATAAGAGGTTAATGTCCCAAATATATAAAGAACTCGTGTAACTCAATAGCAAAAACCAAACAATTTGATTAAAAAATGGGCAGAGGATCTGAATAGAGATTCTTCCAAAAAAGACATACAGATGGCCAAGAGGTTCATCAAGGAAATGCAAATCACATCATATCAAACCCATAAAGACCACAAGATAGCACCTCACACCCGTTATAGAAAGGCTATCCTCAAAAGATAAGAGTTAGCAAGTATTGATGAGGATGTGGGAAAAAAGGAAATCCTTGTTCACTGTTGGTGGGAGTGTAAATATAGCAATGAAGGGTACAATGTGGAGGCTCCTCAAAAGATTGAAAACGGAACTACCATATAATCCAGCAATCCCTTTTCTGGATATGTATCCAAAGGAAATTAAATCAGGATATTGAAGAAATATCTGCACTCCTGTGTTCAGGGCAGCATTATTCACAATAACCAAGATATAGAAACAACCTTTGTGTCTACACCAGATGAATGGTTAAGAAGATGAGATAGATATATATATATATATATATATCACATTATATATATTATATATATGTAATAGAATATGATTCAACTACGAGGAAGAAGGAAATTCTGCCATTTGCAACAGCACAGATGGACCTTGAGTCATTATGGTAAGTGAACTAAGTCAGAGAAAACAAATACTGTATGATCTTACTTATATGTGGACTCTGAAAAAGCCAAACTCATAGAAACAGAGAGTAGAATGGTTGCCACGGGCTGGGGCATGGGATAAATGGGGAGATGTTGGTCAAAGTGCATAAACTTTCAGTTATAAGATGCGTAAGTTCTGGGGATCCAATGCGCAGTGGTGATCATAGTTAACAATACCATATTATACACATGAAAGTTGCTGAGAGAGTAGATCTTAAATGTTCTTACCACAAAAAAAGAAAACAGTAATTATATGAGGTAATAGAAGTGTTAACTAAGCCTATTGCATTTATTTTGCAATGGTTATATATAAGAGACCAAATTATCAGCTTGTATATCTTAAATGTATACAATGTTATATGTCAATTATATCTCAATAAAGCTGGAACAAAAATAAAACTTAAAGGAATAACAACAACAAAAAACCCCCATTAAGTCCAATTGGTTCTATCCATTTGTGATTATGTACCCATGTGCTTTACTTTTTGCTTGGTTATGTTTCATTACAGGGCTCCTGGCCTGGGGTTCTGGGGTTCTAGGCCCCTGAGAGATTTTTATTTCATTACAGACCCTTTTGCAACAATGGTATATCTAGGCTCATGTAAACTGGGCTGGTTTACTGGACACAGACCATTTAGGGAGCACTGAGAAGCCTGGTGTTAGGAGGGAAAGGAAATAACATTTATTGAGTGCTTGGCATTGTGCATTTTACATTCATTTAATCTCTAATTATTAGAGCACAAAAAGGTAATTACCAAAGAGAATTCTGCCCATTTCACAGACAAGCAAACTAAAGTCTAGAGAGGGTTAATGACTTTCCTGCATCACCCAGCTAGCAGGAAGGATCAGAGTTGGCATCCAAATTTAGTGTGTCTGCCTGACACCCAAGACAATCAAGGCCAGGCTCTTTAAAACACAGGTGTTGCTTCCCGCAGAAGGTGCTTCCTCCCACCAATGGGCCCCTGCAGCCACACCGACCCCTCGTGTGAGAGATTACTCTGTACTCTGCTTAAAGAGAGCCCTCGAGTCTCGGCAGAGTCTTTGAAACGTCACACTTTGATGTTGGTACAGAGCTTGGGCTCACCCTAGATCTCGGGGCCTCAGGTGTGTTGGTCATCAAGCTCCACTTGATCCTGCTCTGTATTTTGCTCTACTGCTTCTCCGCCATTTCACTCTGCTGATGAGAAGAGTACACGGGGCAGAGCTGAAAACTCTCTTGCCGCCCTAGGAGATTGCATCTATTTCTGCTTCCTTATCTGTATGTTCTTTCATTCAATCAGATGAGGAAATTGAATAGGTTTGGCACCATTTGCTCTCCAGAAAGCTAATTTGGCTGCTAAATCTACCAAAAAGGGTGGATTTATTTGGGTGTTCCTTTCCGAAGTGAGTGAACAGGTCTTTTCAGAGCTGCCCACAATTAGCCAAAGGCCTGAGCTGGCCGTGCCAGGCCCACCTGTCAAAAGGATGGCAGCCAAATGGGGCAGGTGGGATTGGAGCAAGGCCAACAGATAGCCTCTTAATTTAGCCTCAGAGTCCTTTCCCACTCTCTTCTGCGTGCCCCTGGAAATAGGAAATCCGTGGAAGGCAAGAACATGAGTCAGAGAAAGCCATCCAGGAGGCTGTGCGTTAAAAACTGACCTCCAAACTGCAACAGTAATTCTCTGGGGCGGGGGGGAAGCTGAAAATCAAAATTACATATTGGTTTTGCTCATGCTGCCCGGAAGGCTCTCTCTTGTCGTGTCCTCTTTGTGAATAAATGTCTACCTCTCCATCCTTCAAAGGTCACCCCCTCTCAGGAGCTTTCCCTCGCACTGCCTCCTCTCCCCACCTCCCCAGGCAGAGCCAGCTGGTGCTTCTTTGTGCAGCCTCAGCATATTGAAATGACCTCTTGGCATAGTTGGGGGTTCATATTATTATATATTTTTAATTTTGACATGCTCCAAGAGGGAAGTAAGGTGGATTGCAAATATAAATTAAAATGTTAAATAAGCCACATACTTTAAAGTAGGTGACAAAATCGGGGCACAGGGAAATAAGGTTAAAAATGTAAGAAATAACAGAGATTGAGGTTTATGCATAGAATCCACATTTTGGGATCTTCTATTCAGGCTTCTGGTGGGCCACGGCTTCTGCCTTAAGCTTTACAGCGGCCAACCCAACCCTTTGAGGGGTCGTGAACAATGTCCTCGGCAGCATCCTCAGAATGGACATAATACATTTCATGGGGCTGTGTTAGGAAACATACTTTACTGTCCACCTATGCCATCACATCTAAGTGCCCTCCAGGGTAAGCCATTCTGCTCAGTGGCCCATTCAAGGAGATCTGGCTACACAGTCTTTGGTTGGCCTGGCTAGATTCACAGGCTTTACTGAATCAGAGGAACTGCAGGTCTTGCTGGCCTCAGTGGAGATTTGGAGAAGGGTTATGCAGTGGTTATGAAGGATAGTCACTCTCTTCATTACTGAGCATTGGAGCCCCTTCCTAGCCTTGTGGAATTTCCTGAGCTAATATAGATCCTCCCTACCACTGTAGAAGCTGAAAGTGGTAGCTACTTGCTCCGCAAGCCTCCTTTGCAACTGGGAGATGGGCAGGTGACCTGAGCCCACCACCAACTTGCCCCAGAGTTATGATGACAACATAGGTGCTGGCAGGAGCTGCAGAAGGATGACCTTTTGAGGGTAGCACTGGCACCCACCTTGACTGGTGGCACTCAGTGACTGATGTCAGCACTACCAGTAGTGGAGACTGTGACCTCCCCACTTGACCCAAGCCACTGTCCTATCCACAGGACCCTGAACCTGGTTCCCCTGCCCTCCTGGTGATTCTGTGCACCTCTCAATATCCTTGTAATGAGTTTATTTTCTGCTAAAATCAGCTTGAGTTAGTTCCAGTCACTTGCAAGAAAGAGCCTGTCTGATTCATGCAGCTCTTCTACTCTGCCTCCTGCTACTTGCACATAGAGCAAAGGAAAGTCAAACGACTATAAAAATCAGGGCTGTGTAAGAACATAAGGACACAATCCAGGTCCGCCCACAGTGAGTCCCTAGAAGCATGGCTAGAAGAAGAGATGAGGGGAGACTATTCCAGCGCTGACCCAGCACTGGAATCTCAAAGCCTAGAATTGTGATGTCCAATATGGTAGCCAGTGGCCACATGTGGCTGTTAAAATATGAATTTAGTTAAAATTAAATACAATTAGAAATTTATTTTCTCAGGTGCACTAGCCACATATCAAGTATTCAACAGCCACCTGCACCTAGTAGCTACCATTTTGCACAGCAAAGATATGGGATAGTCTCATCATTGCAGAAAGTTCCATTGGACCATGCTGACCTAGGACCTAGATTCCAGGTTGAGTGGCAGGATTACTGCCTTGTTTGGTCACTCCATCTTCTGGTGGTTGATGAGGCTAGGAGTACAAAGGCAGTTGGCCAACAGTTCTGTGCTTCAATCCCAGGGGACCTCAAATCTATACCAGCTGGCAGGACCAGGAAACACTGGGTGTGCTCTGTGAGAAATGGCAGAGATGTGGGGAACCCCGATTACCCTCCTGCATCTCTGTCTTGTTTATGTCCCGTATACTGCTTATTGTTGGCCGCCTCAGAGGGAAACAAAAGCAAAGGCAACTTTGAATCTTGTCTCCCCATCATTCTCATGGTTCTAGGACCTGGACCATGCTCTGCAACCCAGGCAGGGACAGAGGCTGCCTCAGGCAGAGACATGTGTTGGCGGTGGGGGCTCGGTGTTTACCCAGGACCTGGCCCAGTGCTTGGCATATTGGCAGTACCCAGCAAGCATTCATTGGGTTGACAAATATCTAATGCAGACCCCCAGGGACCTGATGTAGGACAGTCAGATAATTTTCATGCCAAATTCTTTCATTCAGGGGATGAGGGAGACAGTATAATAATGATGACATGATGGTGTATAAAAAAAAATGGGAGTTTAGGGTGTAAGTTTATTATAATTGGAATTATGGAAAAACTAGGTTGCACGTGTGAAGATGTTTGGAGTTATGGGATTTGTTTTTCTTTTAAAATTCCTTAGATATGATATGTATCAGAATGGTTAAGAATATGTTCAGACAGTTGTGATCCCTTCTGTGAAATGAGAGCAGTAATAGTGCCTACTCATTGGGTTGTATGAAGAATAAATGAGATAATGCATGAAAAACATTTAGGACAGTCCTTGGCACAGGATAAATGCTAAGTACGAGATGGCAATTACTGTTATTTTGCTCTAGAAATCTGCAGGATAATAAAAGATCAAGGATGCTTGGCATCCCTATGTTATAGCTTTGGTCCCCTTTCTGGTGGGACAGGGCTGGGAAGGGGCTGAGCCTGGAGTTGGCTTCTGGATCCCATCAGCCCCAGCCCTTTGCCCACAGGGCAGCCCTGCTATGTCTCCATTGCCCGCTCCCTCCATGAGAATGCTGCCAACCTACCCACACCGTTTTACACTTCTTGGTTTAAGCCAGGGAGGTTTGGAGGGATTTTTTTTTTTTTTAATTACTGGTCTGTCATTTTTGCAAATGATTTTGCCCTTTACAGCAGTTCCACCCCAAACAAACACACTCTACGGTTTTCTTTCCGTTGCCCTGTCTCCTCCCTTCTGTTCACATCCTGGGGCTATTAATGAGGGCTCAGTCAGCAACCTGGGAGGACCCAAAGAGCTACCTCCTCCCTCCCTCCCTCTTTATGTCTCTGTGCGTATTTGTGCTTTTTCTGTGCACATCTTTCTGTCCCTCCTCCCTCGCCTGTCACTCTTCTGCTCTTTGTGTCCCTCGAATCTTCAAAGCCCCTCTGAGGGCGGCGGTTTGGAATGCAGGTACTACTAATAAAAACTGTGCCCCCCTCAAGCTCCACCACACCCTCAGTAGACATCTGTTGGGAGGAGGAGGAAGGGGGCTGCCCATCAGAAAATGGCTTCCTCTTTCCTAGGCAGGAGATCAAAATGCACACACACACCACCACCCCCTTTACAGCCCTCTCTCCGAAAGAGAAATTGCTGTACATGGGGTCCTGCCTGGAAAAACTTCTGGTTGAGGAAGTCCTGTCGCAAAACAAACTTTTAAATATCAAATGTATTGAAACAAAATCTTTGTGGCTGTTTAACCGGGTTAGTCTACTTGTAGGCATGCAGAATACCAAAAAATAAAATGTGTACAGCATTGTGATGTGTCTTAGCCTTTTCATAACCTATCTTTTGATATATTATCCCACTCTTTGTTTCTCAGGATAACCTTTTTATAGTAGGAGAGGTGGTATCATTTTTTTTAAGATTTATTTACATATTTTTGAGAGAGAGAGAGTGGAGGGAGGGCAGAGGGAGAAGGAGAGAGAGAATCTTAAACTGAGCACAGAGCCTGCCAGCCCAATGCTGGGCTCAATTCCACGAACCTGAGATCATGACCTGAGCTGAAACCAAGAGTCAGTTGCTTAACCAACTAAGCCACCCAGGCGCCCTGAGGTGGTATTATTATTATTGTCTCCATTTTTAAGAGTGGGAAGTGAGGTTCAGAGAGACGTGATGATTTGCCCATTGTCACAAAGTTTCATTGTCCCAGGGCCCTCGTCCACTGAGGACCTTGAGGCCCTCACTCCCCTCCATGCCCCCAGCTCTTGGACTCTGTGGTTCCCACCAGACATTCCAAGCAACTCAGACCAAACTTGCCCCAGGGAGTCTGTGTGGCTTCGATGCACATGGTGTCCTCTATAAATCCTGGTCTAGGGCCTCTGGTTGGGGCTCCAGGCTGAACACTGCTCAGAGATCTAATCACGTTCTCGGTTTTAGTCACTGCAGTGAATCTTACAGCAGAGCTGCGAGAGCCAAAGCAGAAACCCTGGTGACAGAAGGAGCTCTCAGAGGGTTTGGTGGAATAAATTACTTCAACACTTGGGTTTCTCTAAAAGCGGTGAAACTTAATTTCTGGTATGATATTGGGATAAACAAAATGTAATCTACAGCATTGTCCTAGCTCATCCAAATCGTATCTTCTTTTTCCATGTAAGTAATTGGAAAAAAAAAATTGCAGAGACCTTCTGGAGCATTATCTTATTTGGATCCGATTTTAACCAGAACACCAAATATTTCATATTGAAGGCAAGTGCACAGTCACTATAAATGCAAAGCGAACTTCAAGGTGAAGTAGCTCCCCTGTATGATGGCAAATGCAAATGTTTAAAGCTACTCCACAATTTTCCCCTTGCAGCTGCCCATTTTATCTCTTGCAAAACTAGTAATGATACAAGCAGTTGATTATGGTTTACAATAGCAATAAACCTCTCACAATTGGTTTTTTCCACAATAAATAGCCATTCTGTTAAATGTTAAATAACAAGTCATAAACTGCTGAAAACAACCAATTTCTTGTGGATTATTGCCTGAATAAATTTCAACAGGAACGGCAGATCATTAAGCCGTGAACACCACAGATCAAAACCATTGAAATTAAAAAAAAAAAAACAATCAATCAACCAATCCATGAAGAAGAACTCCCATTTTACAAACCAAATCACACCACATATTGTAACATATTCTTTGGATCTTTTCCTTTGTTGGTCACGGTTAGCTCTATTCTTGTCCAAATCCAGACACACTCTTTCAGAGATGGAAGAATATCTAACCTGGTGGTTAAATTGGCCCACTCTTGAGAGCATGCAGTTTCACGCAGCTACATTCTATAGGCACCACGTGTAAAGTCTACAATATTCCAATTGATAAAACACAGACCTGTCCACTAAGTTACACATTTGAGTCAAAGCTCAGTGGCAAATATATTCAAACTGCAGCTCTAATAGAAGCTGTTCTCGCAAGAGGAGCCAACTTCATTGGGGTGATTGACAGAAGATTCCTCGCCATAGCAACTGGGGTTATCTCTCTGGAATAACAACATTAACCTCCTTCATAACCAGTTTTTCATCCTTAAGTATAAATGGCAGTTGCATGCATCTTGCATGATCCTTTATTTTTATTTTTGAGTGAACAGTTAGCACTTAGATAAAAATAGGACAAGATGCAGGGAACCCAAATTCAAATTTCTCCTGGAAAAAGCATGACAATGGATCTTGTGGGCAGAACGGTTAAAGGGCAGGAAGGGTCCCTGTCTCTTCTGAGCACAGGACGATGGCAGAGAGATTTCTATTCATCCATGGCCTCTAAAAAAGCCTACTGCATTGCATTGATTTGCTTTGTGCTGTCATGGGGCTAGGCTGGAGACTTTTTTCAGATTTTATTCCTGCCTCATTCTTTGGCCTCATGACCCCTAATACATGTGTACATGCACACACACGCCCTACCTTAGCTGTGTTCAAGTACAAAATAATAAATGGTCTGTGGAAAACGGCAGAAAATGCATATTCTATCTGGGAAAATATGCATATTCTATCACCTTTTTGGAAGAAATTGCTAAATGGATCCAAACCACTTCTTGTCTTACATCTTGAGTTCTGTGGAAGCCTTAGACGTCAGTGTATTAAAATGTCACTGCAGCATCTCAGCAGCACCTCGCGTAGACGCCGTACCACTGCCCGGGGCCTTACTTCTAACACCAGTCTCTGCAAGTGAAAAGCGAGGCACTCAAGCCTCAGGGAACACTTGAACAGTGATGAGGAGAGACAGACCATAAACCTGGATGGGCTGCCTCTGAGTCTCGTTCTTCCCATCTCATATCCCAGCTCAGAATCATTTCCCACGGGAGTCAACTTAATTGCAATTGCTACCTGACAGGTTGAGCAATCTTTCTTGAGGCTTGTGTATCATTCAAAGTCACCATCTTGCAACCTAAGTCCCCAGAGGTGATCTCGGAGAATTTCAGTCCTCTGCTGAGGAAAGGGTCTACGTGGGAAAGAAAAAAGGCATCACCTGGGCTAACGCAAGAGGAATCTGGGAATGTGGTATTGAAAAAGAGCAGAACAACGTGGGCCTAAGAGGGGAAAGGTAGCAGAATCCTTCCAGGCAAAGTTCTGACCTGATTTGGATTTACGCAAACCAATGAGCCAAAAGGAATGACAACGGATTTCAAAAAATGTTCTGTGAACAACTTTGTTCTAAGTTTGGAAGTATGAAGAACTTTTTGAGATCCCCATTGTATTGGACACAAACGTGGAAGACCTCCTCAGATTCCCTTCATGACCACCTTACTTCTGAAGATGCTGCCCATCCCCACATCCCCACCAACAGTGCTGTTGCCTTTGCCGGTCTCTGGAGTTAACCCGAATGCCAAGCAGAGGCCCTAAGCCTCATAGCCTCACTGCTGAGCACATTCATTCCAAGTTGCTCTCCACCCCAGGAGTTAGATGGAATGTCACAGCCATGGACATGGGATCTGGTTTCCCGAGTGGCTGCTGAGGGACCAGGTGACACCCAGAAGAGCAGAGGGTTGCCTCCCTGGCAGTGAACCTGGGCTCAGGTAACTGGAGATGGAGAGTCTATTCTGTCTCTACTTTGGGGTATGGCTTCTGCTGGCAAACCTACAATGGCTCCTTGGGCTGAGGGGACCCACCGCAGAGCAGCCCGTGTCTTTGGCCACCCACTAAGAAGCAGTGCCTGGGGCAGCACCATCACATCACATAGCTTCTTGTCTTCCTGCCGTTCTTCCCCTGTTCTTCTCACCCTCCCTGCTCTAGGGTTTTGCTCCCAAATAAAGCAGCTGTACTATATCCTTGCCTCAGGCTCTGCAAGCAGGATGTGGCTGAGAAAATCACCTCTAAGAGTCCTACTCAAGACTGTGGCAATGTTCTCTAAACAGCTTTCAGGCAAATAAATGGGCTGTGAAAAGTATAGCCCTTCTCTTTGAGTGAGTCCGAAGACCCTCCCTTTCATTTATTAAATGATTCGTGACTCACAGCCACCTCTGGAAGCTGCAAGTTTCCTAAAGACTGAGGCATTAGAAAGAGTTGGTTATTTGCTTTTAAGAAATAGTGTATTCATCCTTTCTGATGGCTGAGTAATACTCCATTGTATATATGGACCACATCTTCTTTATCCATTTGTTTGTTGAAGGGCATCTCAGCTCTTCCCACATGGAGCACTGGGTGTTATACGCAAGCAATGCATCATGGAACACTACATCAAACACTAATGATGTAATGAATGGTGACTAACATAACATAATAATAAAAAAAGAATTAGCATAATGGGCCTTTCTTATTCATCAACAAATGTACTGAACTGGGAGAAAATTAAGCCTCTTTACATCTAAGGTGTTTGCAATTAGTTTCTTTTATTTATTTATTTTTTTTAAGATTTTATTTATTTGACAGAGAGACACAGTGAGAGAGGGAACATAAGCAGGAGGAGCGGGAGAGGGAGAAGCCCGCTTCCCGCTGAGCAGGGAGCCCGATGCGGGGCTCCATCCCAGGACCCTGAGCCGAAGGCAGACGCTTAATGACTGAGCCACCCAGGCACCCCTGCAATTAGTTTCTTTTAAAACAGAGAAGAAATTTATTTTAATAATCCAAAGAACGACAGCAACATCAGCAAAACCCCATCACAAATTGCTGGTGTAAGCAAACTGAGGAGACTTAGGCCTACTTTAAAAATGCACAGAGGTGGCACTGCTTTTCCTGGTTGAGAGGAAAGAACACCGATGCTCCTGCTTTCCCACTCAATGCTCTCCTCACAAAGTCTTGCTAAACCCTGTGGCTCATGTAAATATTTCATTATTTACGGGTGTGTTGGTTTATTCATGTGCCTGCCCCAGCCATCCTGTGATCTCTCTGTTTTGCCGAGTCTGTGTGTGACTGGTGGGTGGCAGCTGGTGCTAATGAGGCCAAAGTCTGGGTTCATTCCCCGCGGGGGCCAGTTAACTTCACTCTGCTCTGCTGCCAGAGGCTGCGCCCAGCCATTCTGGTTGGAGCCTGTGCGTGTGATGCTGGGCGAAGGGCATGCCAACAGAAAGGAGGGGGTGGCAGGAGACAGATGGTCCCACACACCATCTCCACCTCTCCTGGAGAAATGGTGATGCCCCATAGTGCCTTTACTCTCTGCAAAGTTCAACGCTGGTTTTCTCTAGGATTACCTATTAGATCCTGGGAGGTGACATTTGGGAGGTGACATCCTCTTGAAGGTGATTGTGCATGTGTTTTGGAGTGTTCAATTTTCATTTAATCGGCAAGTATTTGCCAATTACCTGTCACATATTAAGGACTGTTACGCACCTCTTTTGCCTCAATTCCCTGGCACATTTGTTGTTCACTTACTAGAGTACACTAAAGGCTCTGGTGGGGGAAGTGAGGAGTACACTCTCTGGACATCAGAAAATAAACTAGATGGAGTTACAGATTTTGTAACGGGTTTTGGGACTAGAGCTACAGCAGTTACAGTGTGGGGGTTGATAATAAATAGGAAAAGCTAGTAAAAAAATCTGGGGGTTACCTGATGATAAGTGCTAAGGAGAAAATTATAGCAGGAATAGGAATGGAGGTTGCTGGGAAGGATTAGGCAATTATAAAGATGGTGGTCAGCCCCGACCTCGCTGAGGAGTGACGTTACAGCAAGGACCTGCCAAGGGAGAGATAGCTGTGTGAATAAGAGACGGGAGAACATTCCAATCAGAGGGAACAGCAAAGGTAGAGACCATGAGGAGGTAGCATGCGCAGCATGTTTGAAGAAGCACAAAGAGGCCAGTGTGGCTGGAGCAGAGTGAGCAAAGGGGAAGCAATGGGAGATGCAGCAAGAAGGAAGGGAGGGTGAAGTATCAGAGAGGGTCTACAGGCACTTGTAAGGGTGTTGGCTTCTTTCTGAAGAAATCAGAAAACGCTTCATCAGAGATGTTACTTTGGAGCTGGATCTTAAAGGCTGAGTCATGTTAACACATTCTCCCATGGAAAGAGATCTACCATGTAATTGGGGAGTTACATTTGTGTGTACCAGGGGGAGTTTTCAGACTTGAAGACTGACTGGAGTTAGCGTCTACTCCCTGCGCTATGCCTCACCCACCCTGTCCCTAAACACATACATGCTACAAGCCTGGGCATCACGTGTGGTCCTATGGTGGGAACCTACACAGTCACTGGGATGACTTTTCCCACCAGCTGGGCAAGTGGGGGCTCAGAACAGATGTAGAAGAATAAAGGGATGAGTCATTTCTTGCCCTGTAGAGTTAGAGTCATCAGTTCATACCTGACCAAGAAACATGAAAATTACCTCACAAGGCAACTCAAGGTCAACCGAGGAGCAGACGCTCCCCAAGTTCCCAGCAAGAGAGGGTGACCTCAGGGTGCCTGGGGGGGGTGTTGATAAGGGGTTATTGTGGTACACATAGAGGAGAGGCAGATTTGAGTAGATCGTGAAGCATGGCTGAGATGTGGATCCATGAACAGGAGTGAGAACACTACAAATGTATGTCCCTGTGTGATGGACAGTAGGCTATCTGGGACATGTTCAGGGCTGAGGAAGACTGCCCAGGCTAGAATGGAATGGCTGTACTGGGAAACAAAAGAAAAGGCCTGACAAAGAGTTGGGCAGATAGCGGAAATCCTGGCAAGAAGTTTGGACTTGTTCTAAGAGCAATTCTCTGCTTTGGATGGCAGGGTTATAGCAGATAGAACCATGTCTGATTCCCTTATGCATGTATATATGTATGTTGTAGCCATGCCAAATATAAAATACAGGAGACCCAATTAAGTTTGGAGTTCAGATAAACAACAGATCATTTTTCAGCATAAGTATGTCCCATGAAATATTTGGGACATAAATACAAGACACCCAGGTAAATTTGTATTTCAGATAAACAATGGCCAATTTTTTTTTTTTTTTTTTTTTTTTTTTTTTACTATAAGTAGGTACCTGGGACCTACTTATACTGAAAAAATATCCATGGTTTATAAGAAGTTCAAATTTAGCTGGGCATTGGGTATTTTTATATGTTAAGTTTGGCAACCCTAGTATGTGGTGCTGAAAAGTGCTGCTTTTTGACACTGTGGACTCCAGGGCAGAATCCTCTTTTGTTACTCTAACTGGCCTGGCGATCTCTGCCCCCAGGGAGCTCATTTCTCAGCCACCTTGGGTGCTGGCCCAGCTCTCTGATGACTCCAGTCTGTGAATTACCATGAGAACTGCTGGACACCCAGCTGTCTCCCCAAGGGTCAGCTGCAGCTCCCCAAATCTACCTCTCTGGGGTTCCGCATAGCAATCCTGACTTTTGCCCACAGAGCAGTAACAGCACAGAGAATTGATAGGCACCCCAACATGTGGAGTGAGCTGGAACACAACCGGCTACCCTGAGCCAGTATTGATTGCGCAGGCAGGCTGTCCATAAACCAAGCAGGCATGCTGAAATGGGCTGGCGTCAGCAGCCTTGACTTTCATGGGTATGACTCTTCAGATATCCCTCAAAGTCTGACAGGTTCGAAGGGAGAACCAGCAACTTCTTTTTATTCTTTAATGCAATGCCTGGGGGAGCTGCATTATATTCTCTTCCCCCCGCCCCCACTTCTTTTTTAAGTACAAAGTTGAGGGGAAAAAACGCATAACGGTCTTCTCTCCTTCAGGACTTTGTCTCTTTAAATGTGGTCCCTCAATCAGTGTAGGCACCAAAGCAAAATAGAAAAACGAATAGAGTTTGCTTTGAAAGTCTAGAATGTGCTGAGCACTGTCGTGAGCATTTTGTATGTATTATGGTGTTTTATCCCCGTAGGAAATCTAGGAGATAGATAGTAATTACTCTCCCCATTTCACAGCTTCAGAAATAGAGATTCAGCAAGGCTATGTGATCTGCTCAGGGCATCCTGCTAGTAGGTCAGAGTCTGGGTTCAAACTCGAGTCAATTTGACTTACCCCTACTGCCCGCTCATAGACCCAGCTATGCTGCATACACCACTGGTTTGTTAGACTAGTTTGTCCTTGACTATTCCTCCATGATAAAAAAAAAAAAAGAAATCCTCTGAGAAACTATTCCTGGTTGCTTTTAAAAAGGTCAGGTACCTCTCTGCTCTTAGGTGATTTCCTTCCTACCTGCGTCGTTAAACCACCATTCCCCGCCCCATTGTGCTATGAAGACATTCACTTTTCTGTGTCCCCATTTATCCGTGAGGTCCTCAAGGTCACCCTCAGTCTTTTTCTATCACGTGTGTCCCTTTCTACCTGCAGGGCCTAGAATCTTGCTTGGCACATAGTAGATTCTCAGTAAATATCTGCTATTAGATACTATTTTTTTTTATATTTTTAAAAAAATTTTTATAGTTATGTTAATCACCATACATTACATCATTAGTTTTGGATGTAGTGTTCCATGATTCATTGTTTGTGCATAACGCCCAGTGCTCCATGCAGAATGAGCCCTCTTTAACCCATCACCAGGCTAACCCATCCCCCCACCACCCTCCCCTCTAGAACCCTCAGTTTGTTTTTCAGAGTCCATCTTCTCTCAAGGTTTGTCTCCCCCTCCGATTTATTCCCCTTCATTCTTCCCCTCCTGCTATCTTCTTCTTCTTTTTCTTTTCTTAACATATATTGCATTATTTGTTTCAGAGGTACATATCTGTGATTCAACAGTCTTGCACAATTCACAGCGCTCACCATAGCACGTACCCTCCCCAATGTCTATCGCTCAGCCACCCCATCCCTCCCACCCCCACCACTCCAGCAACACTCAGTTTGTTTCCTGAGATTAAGAATTCCTCATATCAGTGAGGTCGTATGATATATGTCTTTCTCTGATTGACTTACTTCACTCAGCATAACACCCTCCAGTTCCATTCACGTCATAGCAAATGGCAAGATCTCATTCCTTTTGATGGCTGCATAATATTCCATTGTGTATATATACCACCACTTCTTTATCCATTCCTCTGTCGATGGACATCTTGGCTCTTTCCACAGTTTGGCTATTGTGGATATTGCTGCTATAAACATCGGGGTGCACGTACCCCTTTGGATCCCACATTTGTATCTTTGTGGTAAATACCCAGTAGTGCAAATGCTGGATCATATGGTAGTTCTATTTTCAACTTTGTGAGGAACCTCCATACTGTTTTCCAGAGTGGCTACACCAGCTTGCATTCCCACCAACAGTGTAGGAGGGTTCCCCTTTCTCTGCATTCCCGCCAACATCTGTCGTTTCCTGACGTGTTAATTTTAGCCATTCTGACGGGTGTGAGGTGGTATCTCATTGAGGTTTTGATTTGGATTTCCCTGATGCCGAGCGATGTTGAGCACTTTTTCATGTGTCTGTTGGCCATTTGGATGTCTTCTTTGGAAAAATGTCTGTTCATGTCTTCTGCCCATTTCTTGATTAGATTATTTGTTCTTTGGGTGTTAGGTTTGATAAGATCTTTATAGATTTTGGATACTAGCCCTTTATCTGATAGGTCATTTGCAAATATCTTCTCCCATTCTGTCGGTTGTCTTTTGGTTCTGTGGACTGTTTCTTTTGCTGTGCAAAAGCTTTTTATCTTGATGAAATCCCAATAGTTCATTTTTGCCCTCGCTTCCCTTGCCTTTGGCGATGTTTCTAGGAAGAAGTTGCTGCGGCTGAGGTCGAAGAGGTTGCTGCCTGTGTTCTCCTTTAGGATTTTGATGGACTCCTATCTCACGTTTAGGTCTTTCAACCATTTGGAGTCTATTTTTGTGTGTGGTGTAAGGAAATGGTCCAGTTTCATTCTTCCGTATGTGGCTGTCCAATGTTCCCAACACCATTTGTTGAAGAGACTGTCTTTTTTCCATTGGACATTCTTTCCTGCTTTGTCAAAGATGAGTTGACCATAGAGTTGAGGGTCCATTTCTGGGCTCTCTATTCTGTTCCATTGATCTATGTGTCTGTTCTTGTGCCAGTACCATACTGTCTTGATGATGACAGTTTTGTAATAGAGCTGGAAGTCCGGAATTGTGATGCCGCCACCTTTGCTTTTCTTTTTCAAGATTCCTCTGGCTATTCAGGGTCTCTTCTGGTTCCATACAAATTTTAGGATTCTTTGTTCCATTTCTTTGAAAAAAGTGGATGGTATTTTGATGGGGATTGCATTGAATGTGTAGATTGCTCTAGGTAGCATTGACATCTTCACAATGTTTGTTCTTCCAATCCATGAGCATGGAATGTTTTTCCATTTCTTTGTGTCTTCTTCAATTTCTTTCATGAGTATTTTATAGTTTTCTGAGTACAGATCCTTTGCCTCTTTGGTTAAATTTATTCCTAGGTATCTTATGGTTTTGGCTGCAATTGTAAATGGGATCGACTCCTTGATTTGTCGCTCTTCTGTCTTGTTGTTGGTATATAGGAATGCCACTGATTTCTGTGCATTGATTTTATATCCTGCCACTTTACTGAATTCCTGTATGAGTTCTAGCAGTTTTGGGGTGGAGTCTTTTGGGTTTTCCACATAAAGTATCATATCATCTGCAAAGAGTGAGAGTTTGACTTCCTCTTTGCCGATTTGGATGCCTTTGATTTCTTTTTGTTGTCTGATTGCTGTGGCTAGGACTTCTAATACTATGTTGAATAGCAGTGGTGATAGTGGACATCCTGCCATATTCCTGACCTTAGGGGGAAAGCTCTAAGAATGATATTTGCTGTAGATTTTTCACAGATGGCTTTTATGATATTGAGTTATATACCCTCTATCCCTATACTCTGAAGAGTTTTAGTCAAGAGAGGATGCTGTACTTTGTCAAATGCTTTTTTTTCATCTATTGAGAGGATCATATGATTCTTGTTCTTTCTTTTGTTAATGTATTATATCACATTGATTGATTTGTGGATGTTGAACCAACCTTGCAGCCCAGGGATAAATCCCACTTGGTCATGGTGAATAATCCTTTTAATGTACTGTTGGATCCTATTGGCTAGTATTTTGGTGAGGATTTTTGCATCCATGTTCATCAAGGATATTGGTCTGTAATTCTCCTTTTTGATGGGGTCTTTGTCTGGTTTGGGGATCAAGGTAATGGTGGCCTCATAAAATGAGTTTGGAAGTTTTCCTTCCATTTCTATTTTTTGGAACAGTTTCAGGAGAATAGGTATTAATTCTTCTTTAAATGTTTGGTAGAATTCCCCTGGGAAGCCATCTGGCCCTGGGCTTTTGTTTGTTGGGAGATTTTTGAAGACTGCTTCAATTTCCTTAGTGGTTATAGGTCTGTTCAGGTTTTCTATTTCTTCCTGGCTCAATTTTGGTAGTTGATACATCTCTAGGAATGCACCCATTTCTTCCAGGTTATCTAATTTGCTGGTATAGAGTTGCTCATAATATGTTCTTATAATTGTTTGTATTTCTTTGGTGTTGGTTGTGATCGCTCCTCTTTCATTCATGATTTTGTTGATTTAGGTCATTTCTTTTTTTTCTTTTTGATAAGTCTGGCCAGGGGTTTATCAATCTTGTTAATTCTTTCAAAGAACCAGCTCCTAGTTTCATTGATCTGTTCTGTTCTTTTGGTTTCTATTTCATTGATTTCTGCTCTGATCTTTATTATTTCTTTTCTCCTGCTGGGTTTAGGCTTTATTTGCTTTTTTTCTCCAGCTCCTTTAGGTATAGGGTTAGGTTGTGTATTTGAGACCTTTCTTGTTTCTTGAGAAAGGCTTGTATTGCTATATATTTTCCTCTTAGGACTGCCTTTGCTGCATCCCAAAGATTTTGAACAGTTGTGTTTTCATTTTCATTGGTTTCCATGAATTTTTTTAATTCTTCTTTAATTTCCTGGTTGACCCATTCATTCTTTAGTAGGATGCTCTTTAGCCCTCATGTATTTGAGTTCTTTCTGACTTTCTTCTTGTGATTGAGTTCTAGTTTCAAAGCATTGTGGTCTGAAAATACGCAGGGAATAATCCCAATCTTTTGGTACCAGTTGAGACCTGATTTGTGACCTAGGATGTGACCTATTCTGGAGAATGTTCCATGGGCACTAGAAAAGAATGTGTATTCCGTTGCTTTGGGATGGAATGTTCTGCATATGTCTGTGAAGTCCATTTGGTCCAGTGTGTCATTTAAAGTCTTTATTTCCTTGTTGATCTTTCGCTTAGATGATCTGTCCCTTTCAGTGAGGAGGGTGTTAAAGTCCCCCACTATTATTGTATTGTTGTCAATGTGTTTCTTTGCTTTGTTATTAATTGGCTTATATAATTGGCTGCTCCCATGTTAGGGGCATAGATATTTACAATTGTTAGATCTTCTTGTTGGATAGACCCTTTAAGTAGGATATAGTGTCCTTCCCCATCTCTTATTGTAGTCTTTGTTTTAAAATCTAATTTGTCTGATATAAGAATTGCCACCCCAGCTTTCTTTTGGTGTCCATTAGCATGGTAAATGGTTTTCCACCCCCTCATTTTCAATGTGGGGGTGTCTGCGGGTCTAAAATGAGTCTCTTGCAGACAGCATATCGATGGGTCCTGTTTTTTAATCCAATCTGATAGCCTGTGTCTTTTGATTGGCGCATTGAGCCCATTTACATTCAGGGTAACTATTGAAAGATATGAATTTAGTGCCATTGTATTGCCTGTAAGGTGGCTGTTACTGTATATTGTCTGTGTTCCTTTCTGGTCTATGCTGCTTTTAGGCTTTCTCTTTGCTTAGAGGACCCCTTTCAATATTTCTTGGAGGGCTGGTTTCATGTTTGCAAATTCCTTTAGTTTTTGTTTGTCCTGGAAGCTTTTTATCTCTCCTTCTATTTTCAATGACAGCCTAGCTGGGTATAGTATTCTTGGCTGCGTATTTTTCTCGCTTAGTACTCTGAAGATATCATGCCAGTCCTTTCTGGCCTGCCAGGTCTCTGTGGATAGGTCTGTTGCCAGTCTAATGTTTCTACCATTATAGGTTACATATCTCTTCTCCCGAGCTGCTTTCAAGATTTTCTCTTTGTCTCTGAGCCTCGTTAGTTTTACTATTAAATGTCGGGGTGTTGACTTATTTTTATTGATTTTGAGAGGGGTTTTCTGTGCCTCCTGGATTTTGATGCCTGTTTCCTTCCACACATTAGGGAAGTTCTCTGCTATAATTTGCTCCAATATGCCTCCTGCTCCTCTCTCTCTTTCTTCTTCTTCTTCTGGGATCCCAAGTATTCTAATGTTGTTTCATCTTATCATATTGCTTATCTCTCAAATTCTGCCCTCATGATACAGTAGTTTTTTATCTCTCTTTTTTCTCAGCTTCTTTATTTTCCATCATTTGGTCTTCTATATCGCTGATTCTCTCTTCTGCCTCATTTATCCTAGCAGTTAGTGCCCCCATTTTTTATTGCGCCTCATTAACAGCCTTTTTGATTTCAAATTGGTTAGATTTTAGTTCTTTTATTTCTCCAGGAAGGGTGTCTCTAATAACTTCCATGCTTTTTTCAAGCCCAGTTAGTATCTTTAAAATCATGATTCTGAACTCTAGGTCCAACATCGTAGTAATGTCCGTATTCAGTAGATCCCTGGCAAGTCGGTAATACCTCTTGTTTTTTTGTTTTTTTGTTTTTGCTGAGGTGATTTTTTTCCTCTTGTCATTTTGTCCAGAGGAGAACAGATGAATGAGAGAACAAAATGCTAACAGGTTAACAACGTGCCCAGCAAATATACTCTAAACAAATCAGAAAAGACAAAAGAAAGAGAAAAAAAAAAAAGAAAAAGAAAAAAATAAAAACAAACAAAAACAGAACAAAACAAAAAAACAAATATGATCAAATATGATCAGGCTAGTGCATAGATCAGTGCCACACAGTAGATTTTGGGTGTATTTTGGTCTGTTAGAAGAAAGTGCCTCCTAAAATTTTAAAGAAAGAAAGACTTATATATGTACAAAATAAGGGTTGATACAATGAAGGGATGGAATATGACTGTAAAGATGGAAATTATAAAAGATTTTATAAAATGAATTGATAAGAAGTTGTTTGAAAAAAGAAAGAAGATTTAAAAAAAAAGAAAAAAAGGGAGAGAATGTGATCAGGCAGGAGACTAGAACAAAGCCATACACTAGTGATTTAGGGTATATTTTGATCTGTTAGAAGAATCTGTATCACAAAATTTTAAAGAGAGAACAACTTATATATATATGCCAATAATACGGGTAACTACTATGAAGGGATAGAATATGACTCTAAAAATGAAAAATAAAAATGTTTTTTTTAAAGGGATTGATAAGATGTTGGTTGAAAAAGGGAAAAAGAAAATTTCAAAAAAAAAATAGTTAAAAAAATTAACTTTGAAAAACTAATGAATCATGGTAAAAAAGCCATGAATTCTATGTGCAGTATTCCCCTAGCGCTGGAGTTCTCCCGTTCTCCTTCATCGGTAAACTTGGTCTTGGCTTGCTGGCTGTTCCTGCTGATCTTCTGGGGGAGGGGTCTGTTGCCGTGGTTCCCAAATATCTTTGCTGGAGGCGGAACTGCCCCACCCTTGTCGGTCCGGGCTAAGCAATCTGTTCGGGTTTGCTCTCAGGAGCTTTTGTTCCCTGCAAGCTCCCGGTACAGCTTTGGAGGACCGGGGTGAAAATGGTGGCCTCCCAGTCTCTGCCCGCAGGAGCTGAGAACTCGGGGCCCCGCTCCTCAGTGCGGCCCCAGAGAAAAGCAGTCACTCCCGTCTCCCCAGTCTCCGGACGCACTCTGTGCTCACCCGGCCTGTGACCGAGCATTGCTATCTCTGGCACCCAACCCCGTGTGGAGTCTCCAAACCCAGCAGATCCGTGCGGTGCGCTCCCGCGCCGCTCCTCCCCGGGGGAGTAAGGGGAGTTTCCCCGGCTCTGCTGCTTGTTGGGTCCCTGCTGGAGGAGCAGTGGCCCGACTGGGCCACGGACCACAGTTTATGGCAACCCCGAGCTGAGAGCCCGCGCCTCGGCTCCGTCTCTGCAGCCGGCTTCCCCGCTCCGATACCTGGGAGCTCTGGCGCACTCAGGCACCCCCGGTCTTTCTGTGACCCCGAGGGTCCTGAGACCACACTGTCCCACGAGGGTTCCACCCCCCGCTTAGCCACTGCAGCGCGTCCCTCAGCGGAGCCGACTTCTAAAAGTTCCGATTTTGTGCTCCACGGCTCTAGCACTTGCCAGAAGCAGTCAACGGAGGCCCCCTCCCCCGCCGTCTATCCTCCCGAATATCACCTCCGATTCACTTCTCCGCATGTCCTACCTTCCAGTAAGTGGTCGCTCTTCTGTTCAGAGAGTTGTTGCTATTCTTTTCTTCGATCTCCTGTTGAGTTCGTAGGTGTTCAGAATGGCTTGATCCCTATTCAGCTGAATTCCTGAGACCAGATGAAATCCAGGTCTCCTACTCCTCTGCCATCTTGCTCCGCCCCCCTCCTGGATACTATTATTTCTAATTCTCTTTTTCCATGTGTGTAGGGATCTCCAAGGATGCTGTTGTGTTGATGTGTTTCATTTGTGACTGCTGGTCCTCTGCATTCTTACCTTTTTTTTTTTTTTCTTACAGTGCGTTTTATATTTGCCTGTCCTCACTGTGGACTCAACTGACTGGTCAGCACCAATACTGACAAAAGCTTCTTCTGTGGCTGAATGATTGGACAAACATGGTTGCCAAATGGCTATATTTGCAGAAGCCTAAACTAGTCTTCTCAGTTGTTCTTCTCTGCCATTTGGTTGGGGGGTTTGGAAAGAAGCAAACCCAATAGGAAACCTAACTTCCTGGACTTAGGATCTTAAGGCCAATGTACATTCAATCACAGTGCTATAGGAATGGAATGTCAAGAGAAGGGGATAGAAGACACCGAGGAAAGAGGGTGACAGATTAGTTCTGATCCTTCCTCCTCCCAAAAGCTCCATAGGAAAAGTCACCCTAGTTTTGAAAGGAAGACGTGTTCCCACAAAAGCTTCCAGGAAGTAGATGGACAAATTTTCTCATGGTTCTGCTTCCAGAAGGAAGTATGGGTATAAAAGGAAGCATGTGATCCCCTGTGTAGGATGGCCCCTCAGGGATGGACAGGCTGTGGGGCTGGTAGTTGATTTTCATGGACAGGCTGCGGCTGAGGGGGTGGCATGGATCTCGAGCCTAGCCACCAGATGATCAAGCACTAAGGAGGTCTATAAATGGAGATCGTGGCATTTAAACATTTTCCATCTTTGTGATCTTCTGCAGGTCTGAGGTCCTTCAAGGGGTTTTATGACTCACGGTGATTGCCCTGTCGCATTAATTCATTTCACACCAGCTGGTTTTTTATAGGTCCTATCTGGGGCGAAGATAACTGTGACAGAAATCTGCACTTGTTCTTACTGACAGAGTTAAATTTGGCCTGTGTTTCTTCTACACAAGAAGCAAACCTGAATTGCACCGAACAACTGTCTTGAGGGCATGTCCAGAGCTGCGTTTGTCTCACTCATCTTCAACCTTTTATTGTTTTTGTTCCTGTACATATTTCAGTGATGTCAGGATTTTTTTAAGGCTCCACGTTGGGAGAAGCTCAAGAAATGGTCCGTGTTAACATTGGTAAGGCCAAGACAGTTTTATGCATATGAGCCTGGCTGTTTATTGATCCCATGGAGTGAAAAACCATTTGGAATACCCTAGCTGCGAGAAATATAACCCTTGACCAGCCAAAGCCATTTGTCTGCCTTCCCTGTCAAGGCAAGCACATTTAAAATTCCTCACCTGGGAGGAACTTCTTGGAAAGAATATTTCATGCAAAACGAATACACTTCTTAGACTTGAATTGCAATTTGGATAAGAAAAAATGAGCTCGTTATGTCTGGGCATACATTTTGTCAGAGGCCATTTTGAGAGCAAGAGCATAGATTATTCAAGGGGTGTTTGTGTATCATCTATCTTAGAGTAGATTTTTTTGTTTGTTTGTTTTGTTTTTTTAAAGATTTTATTTATTTATTCGAGAGAGAGAGAATGAGAGATAGCACGAGAGGGAAGAGGGTCAGAGGGAGAAGCAGACTCCCCGCTGAGCAGGGAGCCCGATGTGGGACTCGATCCCGGGACTCCAGGATCATGACCTGAGCCGAAGGCAGTCGCTTAACCAACTGAGCCACCCAGGCGCCCTTAGAGTAGATTTTGGATATATTTTGCTCCCCATCCTGTGTGAGGGGTTTGAGGCTGGGACTTCTGATACTGTTGACTTAATGCTGTTTGTTGCTAGGGAGGAGGCCCCAACAAAGTTCAGAATTTTAAAATAAAGTGCTAAAATATGCTGGGAGGAAATGGAGAACATTTCTCAATTCCTATCTTGAGGGCTTTATGGATATTTATTGAGGAAAAAAACCTCCAAAAATTAGTCAGATTTATATTTTGTACACATTTTGAATTTGGAAGAATGTGACATTGCCCTCCAGAGGTTCTGTTTTGTTTTTTAAACGAGTCACTCTGTGAAATACATTCTCTGATGAGTGTTGAAGAAACGTCCAATCAATATGTTCAGTTTCTACTACTTTGGGGGCATCAACCGTGCCCAGAACTTTCTTCCTTACAACCTGCCACTTCCAAATTACTGAGCTCGGAAGGCTAGCTGACTGAGTGGTATTTGAGTACTTTACTAGAGAATGGATTTCAACATTGTGAGGTAATATGGACTGTGGGCCCAGTGAGGGACTTGGTTACACATCTGTTGCAGCCATGGACTTTGCCAAAGATGGATGAGGGCATATGACTGCAGAAACCTTAGATATTTCAATTAAAAAGATACACACGCACACACACACCCACACACATATACATAGCAGCAGCAGCCTCATCATTATCACATGGATTTTGAGAAGTTGCTCTTCAGAGAATGACCCAGGGGGGCAAGACTCTTTTGAATGCACAGGCTCACACTCAGCATATAGGATGTAGGAAGTGGTGTCTGGCCCAGGGCTCCTCTCCTAATGTCATGGACATCATCCAGGGTATGTGTTAAAGCCAGATTTCAGCACCTTTTTGATTTTTGCTTCTCAAATGCTAATTTGCATATGAATCCCACAGGAGCTTATTAAAATGCAGATTTTGGTTCAGTAGGTTTAGGTGAGACCCAAGATTCTTCCTTCCCAGCAAGCTCCCAGGTGGTAGTCAAGCTGCACGTCAAGGATCCACCTTCTCCCTCACGCCTAGAAGGAGAAACACAACCTTTCTTTCTGGTGTCAACAGGACTGAGATGGGCATCGCCTTTAGGGTCTGGCTGAACCTTGGCTACTCAAGTTTGCAACACAAGGAAAGAAACCGAGGAGTTGAAACCCGTTTGGAGAGGAATAGGGTTTTCCAAGGTCGAGTGCGGGAGGGGTGGACACTGGGGAGTTCGAAAGAGGGAGCTGTGTAGGGACAACAGGGAAGGGGAGGAGCAGGAGAGAGGAAGGAAGGCCAGGCGGAGGGCGTCCATGGGAAGTGCCCCCTGCACCAGCACCTCTGACAGGCTCAAGGCTAGTCCTTCCTTCCATGACAAGTCAGGGCTCAAATGAAATCCGCGAAGAACTTCTGTTTCTCCTTCATGGTAATCTACTGTGAACTGTATCTGACCCTTCAATAAAGACCTTTTTACTAGTTCGGGGCACCTGGGTGGCTCAGTCGGTGACACGTCCGACTCTTGATCTCAGCCCAAGCCTTGATCTCAGGGCCGTGTGTTCAAGCCCCACACTGGGCTCCACACTGGGCATGGAGCCTACTTAAAAAAAAAAAAAAGACCGTTTTACTAGTTCCATCATAATCCTCTTACTACCATACATGTTTCAGCTGCACACAGTGGGGTACTTCTTAATTTTGTCTTACCATTCTCTTTCAATCCCGCTCTGCCCTGCCCTTGGACAATGCCTAGGGCGGAGTGCACAACTCTTCTGGTTATTTCCAGGTGATAATGTCCATTCTTATTAGCAGACATTAAAAACTCCAAAACAATCTGATATCAAAACTGTTCTCTCTCATCTTATTTAAGCTGTTCTCCTCCCTCTAGCTCAAGCCAGATTCAGAAACCTGCAGGGAAGGAAGATGTAAACAATTTCCTTCCTTCCCTCCTGTTCTGTTGCTTTGGGTTCCAGCCGGACTGGGGTTGGGGAGAGGAGCAGCAAAGGGAGGTCAGGATCTTTTCCACCTGAGCCCTTGGAATCTGCCTTTAGGACCCTCTGCGTGGCCTGGGCCTAACTGAGCTGTTCCCTGACAGTAATTTCAACAGGAGCACTTACTCAGAAATGATGACGGCACTGTTTTTGATGCTGTGGGAAATGAAAATCATCAAAATAACCCACTGTTGTTGTTCAGAGTTTGCAAAGTGCTTTTCTCTTTCTTGATCTCATAAAGCTGTTCTACCTCAAGGAAGGCTCTAGTTCCAAGTCTAAAAGTGGGCCTCACTTAGGAGACTAGTAGGCAGGGCTGAGGCATTTCCCTGGGTGACCATGTCCCTAAGGCCCTTCAATTCACAAGAAAGTTCTTTGTCTTGCAGTCTCCTAGCCAAGAAGTCTGCTCAGAACAGGCTTCTCAACATACTTTTCCTCAAAATCCATAGACAATTGGCAGTGACTGGAATTGAAAAGTTTCAAGCCCCCCTGGTAAGAATTGGTTGGATAATGTCTAAAAAGTATATTCTAGGATTCAGAATAAGATGCCGAGGGAAGAGAGAGAAGAGGGGGGCCTTATGAAGAAATAGGGTCATTACAGATATAAGCAGTTCAGCTGAGGTCTGGAATAGGGTGGGCCCCTAGCCGGAGATGATTGGGGTCCTTATAAGAAGAAGGCTATGTATACACAAAAACACTCAGGGAGAACACCCTGTGTCTACAAAGGTAGACATCGGACTGATGCACCTTACAAATGAGGAGTCCCAACGCTTGCTGACAACAAGGAGAAACTAGGAGGAGAAAAAGAAGGATTCTCCCCTAGAGTCTTCAGAGAAAGCCAGGTCCCTACTGACACCTTGATTTCAGACTTCTAGCCTCCAGAAGTGTAAGAGAAAAATTTTTCTGTTGTTGTAAGCCAGTTTGTGGCACTTTATTGTTGCAGCCCCAGCAAACCAGTACGACCTCTTACTGTCCTTAGAGCAGGATGGTAATCCCATTGACTTGTGATCTCACTGAGCAGACTAGAAGGTCGTTAAGAGTCCCTCCCGCCCACTTCCTAACATAGATTACAGTGCCTGCTAGTAAATATTGCCTGAATGAACACATATTAGGAGTTTAGATCTTAATGGTATATTTAATATGACTAAAATATAAGAATTAACAAGGGAGAGATGCCTGCCTACATCGGATTGGTGTGTATATATTACTCATAACAGCATTACATAATCTCACTTATGATTTGCACAAGTGAATTATTATGCTGAAATTTGAAACCCCCATCAGTGGCTTCTCCCTGCCACGGGAATGAAACAAAACAGAAGTCTTCATCTCCCCTCTGGGTGTTAAAGATGACAGTTGTGTTAGTCAGATGACAGACCCTGGTCTTTACCCCTCTTAACTTCTCAGCATCTTTTTTGGTTTCTCACCGGAGCTAGAATGGCTGCTGGGGGACTCTTCCTGCCTATGAGATTTACATTATTGGAGATCTAAAGCAAACCCTATTTCAGAACTAGCAGTAACTTCAATAATTGACTGAAGTTAATGCCCCAAGGCAGAATCTCAGATCATCAATTTAACTTACCTTGTTCTTAATCGCTAGGAAATAGCTGGTATCTGGATGATTGCTGTATACCTAGGAGGCCATGACAGGAGGGACCCGCGCCTGGGAGGAGATTTGTGAGGTTTGTCTCCTTGGGTCTTTATTTCTTCATGGATTCCTTTTCTGAATAGTAACTTAGCAGATACTCAGTTGACCGGGACAATGGCACACGTGTGTGTGTGTGTGTGTGTGTTCATGCATGAACCACAGCCAGCAGAGGTAAAGGACTGCGGAGGACCCACACCGCAATCTTACAGAGAATGTGGAAGGAAATATACGGAAGGCAAGAGAAAGAAAAATTAAACTAATTAGAGAGGTTCTCAATTCCTTTAATGATTTTGTTTCTCTTTTCACAACCACTTGTTCTTTGTATTTAAAGATTCTACTTCCGTTTGGTGGTGTCATTTATTTCTTGTTGAAATGAGATGAGCAGTGATGTTTTTTTTTTAAATTTTTTATTGTTATGTTAATCACCATATATGAGCAGTGATGTTTTGGGGGACTTCCTGTTTTGATCCTGACAGAGCCCATACCCTCCAACCTCATCCTTAAATTTATGACCTAGAGGCACATTTTCTTCAATCTGGCTTTAATTCAGTCCAATAAGTATGGGTGATTGCCAACCTTATGCCACATTCAAGGCTTGACAGTTGAATACAAAGATAAGTAAAACATAGCTGTAGATTATGAGGGGGTTATAATTTGGAGGGGGGATTAGATGCATTGCATGGGTATTGTAGGGTCCCTTCATTTTCTGTTCATAAAGGTGATTTTTACCAATCCTTGGAGGACCATCAAGAGGTTAGTCATATTGCCTCCCAAATCTGGAGTCTTATCTAGCATCTCCTGGGTCATAAGTCTCTCCTCCACAGCTGGATTTCTAGTTTATCCCAGAAGGAATACACCCAAAGGGCTGGACTGGGTCTATCTGTCCCTGGGCTGACCTATGCTTCAGCCTCTACCAGGTCTAATACTTCAGACTATAATGTAGGTACTTGAAATCCTTTACTGAATGCTTGTTGGTTTGGAGGTTCTACCTAATCCAGAAATAGTACAAGTTGCCACCTTGGGAATTAAAAGGTTGGATCCACTTTACTGTGGGTCCAGCAAGTGCTAACTGACCTTGAGAATATAGGTCTTCTGGGCAAATCTGGAACTATAGCATTGTGGGGCACCCAGGGTCAAATTGTACTTTCTTACTCCCTTCCCCAGGATTGCATTATAAGGCCTTCAGTGAAGGCCAGCTGACTTCCCCATTGAGTCACAGATGAAGGAAAAGGAACTAAGGGGCACACACCTGGCCCGGCCTCCCAACAGCAGGCCCGTCTCGTTTGTGACCTCCTCCCCATGCAGCCTGGGAATACAAGGGACCCCTCAGCCTGAGCACAGATGGGCCAGGATAGCAAGAGAGGGGCCCAGCCTGTTCCCCACCTTTAAGGTTAAGTACCCCTACTCACTGGTATAGGGGATGTGATCCCACGACTTTGTTCCTCTGTCAACTCATCCATCAGACCAATTCCTCCTCCTTTGGGAAGAGTGAAGAGAGGGTGAGAAAGAGGACCAAAATATGCATTCCAATACTTCTTTCTGATCTTGGGGTAGAAATTCCTTTCCTCCTTGAAAATGTGTATGTGCATTGGGTGGAAGCGGTGGAATGTTCCCAGCAATGAGACAAGATGAAAAACTGCCAGGCGAAATCTCTGAAGAGTACTTGCAAATAAGTAGGGAGAATTAGAATTGAAATTGGTCTTAGATTTCTACCCTCTGGTCATCCACCCTACAGTTACCTCCCCAGTTCTCAGTGCACGGACCCCCCCCCCCACACCTACACTGGGAAAATCCTATGCCTTTCTAAAGGGATCCTTCAAGAATCCTCTAACCTAGAGCTTTGCCTCCATGTGCCATGATGTTTCCCGCTCAGTCATCACAGCTGCCGGACAGGGTGGGCTGAGGACTGCTGACTGGCCCAGGGGAACCTGGGGGTGAGCTGACTGCCTTACTGGGTCATCCGTGATGTCGCACCTCGCAAGACTAGCACAGACTGTCCTTAGAGACCACACAGCCTAATGCCAGAATGTACATGGAGAAAGGGGCATGTTTCCAATTTGCTAACTTTTGGTCTTGTCTCTTAGGAACAGTGGGTGCCCCCCCCCCCCCCCCCCGCCCAGGCCCTGGGCCTTCCTCAGGCTCATTGGTGCAGAGGGACCCGGGGCACCAGGCCGGGTGCACTGCCTCGGATGAAATTGCCTTGATCCAGGTCTTCTTCTGATAAAGGCAGCCTGGAAGCAGGGTCTCTAGTTCACCCCCAAACAGACATGTAGATAAATGAGTTTACTCAGGTAAGAGAGGGCAAGGACTCCATGGGAAATGCTGAGAAACTTCTGAAGGTTTCAAAGATTAAAGAGCTTAAATGCAGGCAGGCAGCAGAGGATGCACCCTGGAGGCCGCTCGGGGAGGGAAGTGCAAGCAGAGGAAACTGTGAGAGCAGAGGCCTGGAGGAGAGGAAACAGGTCCATCGTGTGTTCAGAAAAAATGAGGCTTACCGCTGTGGTGGGGGAAGTGAAGTAGGGAGGTAGGAAGATGGGCAGGTGCAGTGGGCTGAAAACCAGGCTGTGGAGTTCAGACGTCATACGAGAGGCTTCTGCAGCTATTGAAGGTGTCTGAAGAGAGTGATCGGATCAGAGCAGGCTTCAGGAAGTGAATCCCCTGGTGGTGTCATCGGGGCCGGGGGAGAGAGAGAGGGTCGGGAAGAAGGGGGAGCAGCTGGGACGGTCAGCATGAGAATGAGGACGACGAGGAGGAAGACGATGCTTACAGGCAAGCCTTATACTGGCATCCACTGCTTCAAGCACATTTCCTCTCTCACGCCATCCCCACACCACCACTGTGAGGGAGGCTACTGCTTTCACTGTTTCACAGATAACCAAACGAAGGGACAGGGAGGTTAAGTCACTTGTCCAGGATCACCCAGCTCAAAGGTGAAAGACCCAGGGTACAGCCAGGTGCGCTAATCTGTTTATTCGGGCAAAACACAATGAGGGCCTGAGCAAAAGTGGGGGCGGTGGAGGCAGGCTGCGATTATCATGGAATCGGAGGCCTCCTGGTCATGTGTGATGGCAGGAGGGGTAAGGGGTGGGCTTGGGAGAAGAAAAAGTGAAAAGGATCGCCCAACTTCTTGCCATAGGTCTCCGGGAAATAGCGGTACCATCACGGGAATGGGGGCGCCCTGAGGAGAAGCTGGTTTGCAGAGCAAGACGGAGCAATGGTGTCAGGTACCAACACGTCTGTTCTGAGCTGCCACAACCCTGCAATAGCCTTTTGACTACTTCCCTCCTTTCTGCTGTCCTACAACCCCTCTTTACCCGGTGAGCTCTACCTAACGTAAAGCAGATCGCATTATGCCCTGGTGAAACCCTGCAGTGTCTTCTCGGCTCACAAATAGGAAGTCCAGGTCCCTGACTCTGGCCGACAAGCCCTCCCGTCGTGGCTCCAGCTGGTCTGTCTGACACCCTCTGCCGCCCGCCCCCAACACGCACGGAGCCTCCCTGCCCCACCTGCCCACCGCCCAGCGCCGGCTCTTCGGGCCCTGCCTGGCTCCAGGCCCCCGGATCCCGCAGACGTGCTCATGGGCTGAGAGGCCCGCCTGGGCTGTGTCGCCCGAGGTGGCGCCTCTAGTCACCATCTGTCGCATCCCCAGGCTTACCAATCCCCAGCAGTGTACTTGTGTTAACCTGTGCATGTATGTAGCAGTTCCCTGTGGCTTCGGAAACCGATCACCACACAGCTGCTGGCTTGAAACTACAGAAGGGTATCCTCCCACAGTTATGCAGGCCGGAAGTCTGAAATCCGCATCCCAGGGGCCAAAATCAAGGTGTCAGTCAGGAGGGCCACTCTCCCTCCGGAGGCTCTAGAGGAGAATCCATTCTTGCCTCTTCCAGCAGCATTCCTTGGCTTGTGGCTGTGATACTCCAGCCTCCAAGGCCGGCATCTTCTCTCAGCTCCGTGTTCACATCACCTTCTCTGTACAACTCTGTCAAAACCTCCCTCTGCTTCCCTCTTAGAAGAATACATGTCATTGCCCTGGAGACCCGCTCTGATCATCAAGGATCAGCTCCCATACCAAGACCCTTCCCTTAATCATATCTACAAAGCACCTCTTTCCATGCAAGGTGGTATTTCCGTGCAAGGTGGCATTTACAGGTTCCAGGATTAGGGCCTGATATCTTTGGGGGGCCATTATCCTGTCTCCTGTAATGTCTGTCTCCCTTGACTGCTCAGTGGAGGAAATCTGCTACACCCCAGGCACCTAGAACTGTGCCCACAACAGAGCAGATGCTCAGCTGCTATTTACCAAGTGACTACATAAATTAATATAGCCAAGTGTATTTTATTCTAGAAAGTATTTTTCATTATATGTTCATAATTTAATAACAATGCGCCATACTGTTCTAACTTCTATAACAATAAAATAGCTTTGATATGACAGTCATCTTACATAAATGAAAACATGATTTAATGAAATGGCATTTTATGAGCTTTAGGCAAAGCAAATGTTTGAATTATCTTGTTTAAATTAAATGGCTCTTTTGTGTTCAGTAGTAAGCATCACTAAGTGTGTCTATCTTGCTAATACAGTGGCATCATTATGTTCTAAATTATACAATTTAATTACATGTAACTTGAAATTTAAACTGAAGTATTGTTGAGGTACAAGCATGACCTTTTACATCCACTCCCTACTATTTTTTTTCAAATGACATGACACTCAGAAAAATTAACAAAGTCTGATGTTTTCAACCAGCTAAATAAGCTGTAAGAAATGGACAAACCCAATTCTAACCCTTGCTTTGCCATTTATTGGCTGCGTCGCCCCGGGCAGGATATTTGAGTACTCTAGGACTCACAGCAACCCCACTCCATAAAATGGACTTCTCGAGAGGAGCAAGATGAGTTCAGATAAGCACCTAACGTGTGCCTCTCGGCGGTCAGCCCATATTCGCTCCCCACTTCATCCTTCTTTTCTCACAAACAAGCCAGCAGGGGTGGGGGGTAGGGAGAATCCATTTTAGATCTGTTAACTCCACAAACCCACAGATACTGTACATAAACACACTGGCATAAAATCTGCGGCACCAAGCACTAGCCCTTCTGGTGGGAGCCCTGCTTCTTTCTTTCTCGTTGCTCAGCGCAGTGAGAAACCACCCCAGCTGCATGCGGATTGATGCCTCAGCCAAAGGGATGAGGGACAAGGCATGGGAAGGACTGAAGTTGAGCCCTTTGCAGAGAGGATGCCCTCCTGTGGGCACCTGGTGGTTAACAGAAGCTTCCCATCACGGTCCAGGCCGTGCTGGCTGGTGGAGGGAAAGAAGGGTTGTCATCAGAACTGTCTGAGGGAAAGAGAGAGAGAAGCAGACTAAAGCATGGGGATCCCTAGGCTTCCTTCAAGGGGAAACAGACCCCTATGGGGTGAGTTTTTTGGGAACATGAAACAAGGGCCAGGCTACTAATCTAAGGCTGAGCAGGGAGCCGTGCCAGAAATCATAGAAGATATGTCAAAGCAGAGTGGGGTGTTTCCTCTTTTTTTTCCCCTGTACTTCCTTTTATGATGGGCTCACTATTTGTTCTATAGACTTTGAGATTCAGAGGAGTCTTAAGAGATAATTTGGCTCAACCTCCTTCCCCATGCAGAAATCTTCTTTATGACATTCTCAGCAGATGGCCATCCTTTGTGGTGTTGCTTTTGTTATAATTTATTTTCTTTAGTAATTGGTTTTACAGAACATCATTAACTTAAAGAGTTTATTTTTCAAGTTTCCATTGAAATGGCTGTCTATTTACTGTGTGTGTGTGTGTGTGTGTGTGTGTGTGTGTGTGTGTCCCATATCAGATTAGACCCTGGGACTTTCCGCTCCCTGGTGGCTCCAGCTATTAGTAGGTGTAGTAAAGGGGACAGGAGGTCTCAATGTCTCAGGCAAGACTCCTGGGTAGGATTCAAGCCAGGGAATAAGAAGAGAAGGTCAGGGATAATAATAATAAAAAAAAATCCCTAGTTTGAGAAAGGTTTTTCTGACCTTCACTGCCATTGTTGTTGTTTCAAATAATGCCAATTGGGATTTTCTCCTTATACAAATACCATCCAAAGAAAAATTTTAGAGATACATAAAAAGCACACACACACAAAAATAATAAACATTTGAGGATCTTGCGATTCTGTGGTTTCTTCCAGTTACATATTCTTCTCTTTTCATATTATATTGTGGAATTTCCCATGTTGTTCTATGTTCTTCTGCAATGTAATTCCTAATTATGCAGCATATTCTATTGTATGGCGGTGGAATTATTGACTTAACCAGCCCTAGCTCCTCTCACCTCCTGCCTCTTCGTGCTGGTCAGGGAAGGTGCTTCTGGCATAAGCGCTTCTTAATCTGCCTTGACTTTCATCCAGACACAAAATGCTTGTCCCAGTGTATTTGGAAGGGATGATACAATTACAGTGTGTTTCCTGGGAGTAATCACAGTGGTGCTATGGAGTCCATCTTTGGGCTTTGTGTAGATGATGTGTTAATTATATTCTGTCAAGCCACAAACTTCTATTCCCCAAGCCTCGCTCTGTAAGCACAATCATTTGTGTTTCACGCCGCAAGTGAGAATCAGTCTAAATGGTACCTTTAAATCAGCCTTGGCTGCTAAGCCTGACTCCGTTGACTTGTCTACTGTCAAGGCTCAGGCAGTCTCGGCCTGTATTGGACCACAATGGGCTGCAGCAGAACTACCAGCCTCACATCCTGTGGCCACCAACCCAGGCCCCAGGTCGTGTCAGGGCTCCCACTCCAGGAGTAGGTGGTAATGCTCACAAATCTCTACTTCCACCCCATCTGGCTCTCTGCTGTCCCTAATCCAAATGGGGCATTGCGCTGTGCTGTGGTTACTGAGGAGAGGAGGCAACGGGGCCTGAAAGCAGAAGGCGAACCCTTGCAATGGGAATCCAGGAGAGCCCCCACGACCTGATGTTTGGAGAAAGACATAGGCAGGGGTGCTAAAGTTACTGAATCTTGGACCTGTCTAGGACAACTGGTTTTTTCACTTGGGTTATTTGGCCCTATAAGGATGGATACACAAACGCATGCACGCACACACTCACATGCGCGCACACACCTTTCAAAGAAACCCCCGGGCCAGTAAGTCTCCACCTGCTGGTTTGATCTCTGAGTTCCCAAATCTCTATCTCATTTGGTCCTCACTGAACAGCTGTCCAGAAAGCCAGCCCTGGTACACTGATCTTGATTCTAAAACTTTCACCTCCTCTTCTTGTAGATTCACACCCTGGATATTGTCACCATCTTATTTCATCTTACTTCTTCCCTCCTCCTATGCCAGATATAATTGCTGATTTTACTGGGGGATCTTGGGTACAGACTATGAGTTTTCACATGAAAGAATGCCCTTCTTCTCTTCTTGCTGATGCAGCTTGTTATTTGGGCCTTAAATAGTGTTGCTTGTGTTCTGGGTCTCATGATGGCATTGGCAGTGATGAGGTCTTACCGTGAGGCTTCAGAAGCAGTAGACACAGACATGCAGGAATGGATGACAAAGGAAGATACATATCTAGTGGCCTGGGGTAGCCTTTGATTTTGTCTGACACTCTCTTTCTCCTAGTAACAGACTTTGTCCCCTAGCTGCAGAAATGGGCAAGTGACCTGGGCCTCAGTAATTGTCGCCTCCCTTTTCCTGGACACAGTGATGAGTCCAGGCAAGGGCATGAGAGCCATATAGAGTTCATCAGAGTCTGTCCCTGGGATTGATTCACATCAATGTCATGGTCTATGCCATGTGGGTAAGGACAGAAAATGAAGCCGATACATAAAGAAGAGCAAAGACAGCAGAAATGAGAAACAGGAGGAAAGAGAAGTATTGTGGAGGCACTGAGCACTGGTTCTGGTCCCAGGGCCCTGGTCCCCTCCATTGCTACTTCAATTACATGAAAATCTTCAGCCTTTTTCTTAACAATGGGAGCCAATTATCCTCTTGTCTTGCATAAGCTAGTTAGTGATGGCCTCGGACACACATGGCAAAATGGCCCTGCCCAGTGCACTTTCTGATGCCAGCAGGTGCCAGTTTGATTTGTGAATACAGATGAGACATCCCTCTAGGGACTTCTGGAAATAACATGAAGACACTTTGAGGAAGACTTGTTTCCTGCAGGCAAGCAGGATGAGGTCTCCTGCCATAATAATTTGGATTATGAAAGGGAAGTATGACCTTGTTTTGTAATCACAGGCCAGCAAAGCCAGGAAATATGTAGGTTATACTCTCATAAATTCACGCAAATCTCTTACCCAAAATGACTCCTGGCTGGATCTTCCCCACCTGCCCAGTGCCCAAATGCTGACTGAATGCCCAGTGCAATGCCCAAATGCATCAGAAAAGCTCAGACCCATGTCTGAAACCTAGCCCTGGAGATCACTTGGACTCTGGCTGGACACACCATCTATATTTCATAGAAGTTTCTAAGGGAGAATTATGAGGTTTCAATGGTCAGATAGATGTAGAAGGAGGAGGAAGAGGAGAAGGAGGGAAAATAATCAAGGGTGACATCAAGATTTAAGGTTGAGGAGGCAGGTGTTTGGTGATGCCACTAGCCTAGATGAAAAATTATTGAAGGGAGAGCAGGTATGTAAAAGATACATTCAGAGTAGGACTTACTGCATAGACAGTACATGAAAGGCACGGGGGTCCACTGTTCCTGCTGTTATAGCAGATCTTAGAAACACAGATCTAGAACTTAGGAAAGAGCTAGATGTCACAGGCATTTAGATGGAACTGAGACCATGAAGACTGAATAAAATATTTAAGTATTAGTTTCCTAGGGCTGCTGGAACAAATTATCACAAGCAGGCATAAAGTAGCAGAAATGTGTTCTCTTCTTACAGTTCAGGAAGCTAGATGCCTGCAATCAGGTTGTCACCAGGGCCACGCCTTCCCTGAAGGCTCTAGAGAAGAATCCTTCCTTGACTCTTCCTACCTTCTGAGAGCACCCGGCAATTGTTGGTGTTCCTTGGCTTGCAACTGCATCAATCCAATCTCTGCCTCTGTTGTCACGTGGCCTTCCCTCTGCATCTGTCTCTCTTTGTGGGTCCTGTTCTTTTCTTATAAGAACATCAGTTATGCTGGATTTAGGAGCCAGCCTAATCCCAGTATGACTTCAACTTAGCTAACTGCATCTGCCAAGACCCTAGTTCCAAATAAGCTCACATTCTGAAGTTCTGAGTGAACATGAATTTGAGGGGGTCACTATTCAATGCAGTACAAAGGTGAAGAAAAAAGGAAAGAAATCTAAGGGAAGAATCTTGAGAGGCACTAACATTCTGGAGGTTAGAAGGGAAGTGTCAGCAGAGAAATGGGAGGAGAGATAGAGGAAGTAAAAGTGAGAGAGGGAGGAGGCAAGGAAGCCAGGGGAATAAAGAGTCTTCTCAAAGCACAAGGATGAACCCACACCCACAGCTGTTGAGAGGTCAAGTGTGAGGGGTGCAAACAGGTCACTTCATGTGTCCATTGCAGAGTACGGGGAACCTCAGTAGGGTGACCCACCACCCCCGGCTGCCCATGGCTGCGGGGGCTAGGGGCTGCCTTCGATGCAGGGCATTCAACACAGTGCCAGGCCCTGATGGTCGGTCTCCCTCCCTCAGCATAAGCAGTTACTTGGCACTGAGGGTGGAGAGAAGACAGGGATCAAGTTTAACACGTTGGGGAGTGAGTGGGAGTTAAGAAATGTACTTGCCAGGGGTGTGATTGTGGCTCTCATGGTTGTGTTGTGTTTTTCTGACAATTTCACTACTTTGGGAATTTCATTGGTTAGGATGTGGGCCTAGGTTTTTAATCCAAAGTGAAGTCTTCGGGTGAATTCAGCTCAGTCTCTAACCACCTGACATCATGGAACAACCAAATTACTGGAGATCAAAATGTCCCTCCAAAGTGAGATCTACTCTGACCTTTCCTGTCTGGCAGGATCCTCCAGGGCATGCTATTTAAATGAACCCAATTTTGAAAGTTTGCCCATCTCTCCTGAAATGATAGCTATCTTGCTCTGCCTTCAGAGCACTTATCTTCAAAGCATTCAACACTAGGCAAAAATCCTGATTTTTTTCCTTAAAAAAATCATCAGGATGTCTGACTCCATCCAGACCTTTGGATATATGATTCCATTATTCATGTCTAGCTCTCCTCTTCTGGCTTTTGATCTGTAGTTTACAGAATATGTGCATAAGGAGGCTCTCCTTTCCATAAACTGATCTCTTTACCCTCTCAGCCCAGAATAACTTTCCATTTATTCCTCAGATAAAGCGTTGATGCCGTGAGCCAGCATATATTAAATCTATCATTATACAAACACAGCACTAGACTTTTCTCCAGCCCAGATCAGCAACCAGATCACTATCAGTGCTCCTTAAGTGTTTGCTGATGATGAATAGCAAAGGGGACCTGAGGTTTTTCACAACCATCAAATCTGGAGAAGGAATCTCATCTGAGAACAGTTTGCAAAGTCTATCACCAGTATCCCAGTGCTATTGCTAGCTTGCCAAGGTAGTGAAATAATCTCAGCCTTAACTCACCAATATGCATTTTAAAATACACATCAAAACACCGCTTAATTAAAATTCTTCAATGGCTTTCTGCCTCTCTTCTCATGAAGATCAATCATTAACATGGCTTGCGAGGACCCTGCCTTCTCTTGGAAACTCACAAATACATATATTATCTTCTATGGTTCTCTACAGCTCTTGTAACACAATGATTTGTTAGGTATAGACATCAATGTCTTATCCATATTTCTAGATTAAAAACTCTTTGAGATTAGGAAGACATTGTATCTGTTTCACCCTTGAGTACCCCACAATGCCTAATCATGCACTTACAGATAGTAGGTGCTCTATAAAGTTTATTGAATTAGGTCATATTCAAATGATTTTTGAAAGCATTTTCTTTTCTCCTGTATTTCTGAGAAATGTAAGACTTCATCTTCTCCCATCAACAATATTTTTAGTAAACTTAATTTCCAATGTCTCTGTTAATAATGCAATTCAAAAGCAAAGAAATTTATCTAAATATGTATGTCTGTGCTACTTTTGACCTCATAAAGAATCGATTCCGTTCCTTCTGTTCAATTGAGTGTTAATGAAGTGCCTATGATGTCCAAGGCCCAATGGTGTGGGAGTACAATGTTTCATTTCAGCAGGATTATTTGGGATAAAAAAAAAAAGTATCTCCGAACAATTTTGGGCTCCCAAGTCCTACTTGAGCAGTCATGCATGAAGCAATCCTCCCACGTTTACATTGTAGCCCTTCTCCCTCCCTCCCCTCTTTCCTTCCTTCCACAAGATTTTTCTTGAACATCTATTAGATAAGGCCGTAACAGCTCTGAATTAGATATTTCAGAAGGCGTGAGACAAAAGAAGAGATCATGCTTGTCCTTGCCCATTTGGAAAGAAAAGTTCAGTAGATAAGGCACCTGAGAGAGAGCAAGAGACCTGTGGTTAATTCCAACCCCTGTGCTGTCACTAAGAAGCAAAGGGAACTGGGAAAACATCACAAGGCTTGGCATACTATCTTAAATCTAAAGCCTAAGACTGGAAATATATTTTATTGGCATTTTCAACTGAACCAGCGATTTGGAGTTGGATGAGAGTGATGATATATTTCTTAACTAGTAATTATGAAGCTTTAAGGAAATAAAGCTCACAATCTTATAAATTTTATTTACTTTCTAATATATAATCTATATGAAGGTATAGATTTAATTTTTTTTTTTAATTTTAGAGGGATGAACATAGATACCAAACCACTGGGGACACGGGAGATGCTTCTTTCAAAGAATTCTGAGAGTAGATCAGTTACACACCGTCAGTTCCAGGTAACTGAACACCCAATGACTGAAATCACGAGAACATTTGTTGTTTACCCAACAAGATGTCTGGAAGTGGGTGATGCCAGGTGTCAGGGCCTGGATTTCTATCTGTGCCATTTTCTTGCTTTCTCGGTTGTAAAATGGCAACCATAGCTCCAGATATCAACTCCCCCCATGACTGTAACCACAAGAAGGAAGCAGGGAAACTGAATAGACCTTGCCCTGTGTACCTCTCTCCATTTATTAGAAAGAAAATCACCTTCCCAGAAGCCTTCCCTGCAGACTTCCCTTTTATTTCAGCAGCAAAGGAAGCTGACAAAGAAAATATCCATTGTTGTTTTCAGCTTCTACTTTGGAAGGTATACAAGGGAAAGGAAGATTGGGCATGTCGGTGGATGGCCTGCCAGAGTGTTTACCAGAATCCATCTCCTTGGCCACTCACCATCTCTAGACATCATTCCTCCCCAGTAGCCACTGTGGGTGGAATGCTGTTACCCATTTTTGGTGGGAGAACAAATGTGCTGAATCACCCAGTTATTTTAGCTAGCACCAAATCTCGAATCTTGGGATGGTTGGTAATCTTTTCCATCATGTCTCAATGTAGATTCTTAAAGTGCAACAGCCTATAACTAAAAGACAATGTAGCCACTTCAAACACAATGACGTAGAAGGAAGAAGATGCCTTCAATAAAATCTTGAATTTGGAAAAGGGTATAATGGGACACATACAGGAGTCCCTGTTTTTTAGTGCATACCCAGTCTTGTTGATCTTTAATGGTTAAGAATGAGAGAGGATTCAATTTCTCGTTAGCCTATCTGGCAGCCTAAGATACAGAGCAAGGAGATATGACATGAGGCGAGGAAAATAAGACGCAAGGCAAGGGAGGCCTATGTTGTAGATCTAATACCTGTGAGAGAAAGTGCTGAAGTCGGATAGGGCAGGAAAAGCCTCCGACTTTGCTACAGATCTGAGAAAGCCTTTGCCAACTCAACAGAGAGCTGCAGAGCACAGAAATAGCCAACCTTCTTTACTCCTCCTATACTTAGTCATTGACTAGAGGCTTCTCAGAGCGCAGCTTCCAGTGTAAACTGAGCAGGAGCCCAAGGGGGCTAACAGCTGGAGCCTACCAACTAACTAACTTGATGCTTGAAGCTAAGTTCAAGAAAGTGAAGGGAGGCCCAACCGGGGCAGCAGCAGGCCCAGCCAAGGATATGGTTGACCGGCTTTGTGCCCTCTCTTTATTAGTTTAATGGTGGCTGCTGTGAAGCAGTTCAAAACAAGAGGGTTGGTTGGGGAGGCTTCGTTTTTATCAGACGTTTGCTGGCAGGGGTGTCCTCTTTGCCTGAGAAAGAAAACGGAATGGGAGGAGTTTGAGAGGTTGGGCTCTAATTTTGCCCGTCTTATCTCTTGCTGTCTACACTTCCCTGCTTTGGACTCTAGCTAGCAAGTCTCCGAATTGTGGAATTCTCAGTCAATTTAGATTGCTGGTTACCAGCAGAGAGCATCCCAGAAGAGATCTTTTTCTTCCCTCGCTAATGACAGGTCTTCTCTAACCTCTGTTTATCTTCTTGTAGGACCTTGCCAAAAGCTGCAAGAGGCAGCCAGCGTAACCCAATATCTTCAGTGTTTCTCACCATTTCCCTTCACACTGTAGCCTCACTAGGCATGTGCTTATGTTGCAGCCTGGCTGGGTCCGAGGACCCAGAGGCAGTCCTGCAGGACCAGCCAAGAGGATCCTTGGCTTCATGCAGGATGGAAATCAAACATGAGCCGAGGGAGAGTGAGAGCAGAGTTTATTGAGGACGTGGAAAGAAAGTACAGATACAGACAGAGCATCTGAGAGACTTGGAAAGGAAAGTGATTCTCATCTTTGCTCAGAGGCTGGGGTTTTACTGAGGATGGTGGTCTGGTGGTGGTCTGGTGTACACGTCCTCTCAGGCATTCAGGAACACAGTCAAGTGTTTAGGTGTTTTCCATAAGTCACTTATGCCCTGGAGCCAGGGGTCTTCATGAGTCAGTTGTCTTGAAAAATGTTCGTGGTGACCCTGCCTGGTCACTCCTTAGGTGTTACCTACTGTGACGGAAGACTCCATATAAATCGTTAATTCCTTGACCTTTACAAGGAGGACCTACTTCATCTGTTTTATAAGGCTTGTGTAAGGTGGGATGTAGGTCCTAAGCAAGAATGGAATCAAGAAAAGGAGGAAATAAAGCAGTTTTTCATGGGGTCCCTTTAGTTTCCCTGTTGGAGTTTGAATCTCAAGGCATAAAAATCAAGAGCCTGAAATAAATGTCTTGTCACTACCTAATAAGTGTTACCAAAATCCCAGCCTCTAATAGAAGGCCCCACCGCCTCCTTGACTCCATCATTCTGTATTTTCAGATATTATTTGTGCTGCTCTGTTTATTTCAACTAAATTTAAAAAGAATGTGTTTGGCTACAAGAACAGAAAAACCTGAAATGCGGGGCCTTAATAAATATGTTTTTTTTAACTTAACGAGAAGTCTGGAGGTAGGTGGTTGCTGGGTAAGTTTAGCATTTCTTTGCCATCAAGACACCAGATTGTCATCTCATTCAGTTTTTGGCCCCTTCCTCATGCTCACAAGATGGTAACCACAGCTCCAGGCACTATATCCTCACCTAACCATGTCCAAAAGGCAGAAAGGAGAGTCACATAAAAGTGTTCTCCTTGTGTGCCTCCCACCTCCTGTCAGGGAGGAAAATTCCTTCTAGAGTCCTCCCAGTGTAATTCTGTCAGCACTACTTCAGTGGCAAAGGAGGTTTAGAACATGAGTCTCTGGCATTTTCACTCTTTAGAGTGGGAGAAGGGCAAAAGGGAAGGGGGATTTGGAGGATAGCCAAACAGCAGTGTTTGCCATGGGATCATGCCTATTGATCTTAGTCCTTCAACCTCCAATTTGAAAATAGAGATGAACCATCTGTTTTCCTTTCCTGGGGAGTAGCAAGTTATGAATAAATTATGCGGCCAGAGCCCCAGAGAGTCCTTAAAACAAAGTACTGTCAATCCAAGGCCCTCATTTCATTAAACCCATATTAGTTGCTATTGCTCATTTGATGGCATCTGATTGTTCCCTAGGATAAGAAGTATTGGCAATATAGGAGAAAGGAGAAAATTACCTCAAATCTACTCTATCACCTCCGCACCTCTCCCCAATGCAGAATAGTCATGGGACCCACACATGCTGCCGTCGTTTCTGCATAACCAGCAAGCTAAGGCTACAAATTCAGGGCGGGGGATTGACATGTTCCAGAAATCTCTGTGCTAGAATCCTGAGAAGGCCATTGGAGAGAGCTACATTATCGATGGGGTGAATTTAGCCACCAGTGATGCAGGTGGGTTATTAGGGAGCACTGTGCCATTATATGTCCCAGAAATGACACCTTTGTAAAGCCGCCCATCCTCCTTCCTGCCCACAACACTAGTCTCAGCTCACTCAAATTTCATCTTCCCAATTTTCTTAATCTTTGGAATTTTTTTTTTTTAATCTCAGGATTCTTAAAGGGTTTGAAAGCAGTTCTCTGGCTTTCTTGAATGAAAATAGCTAAATGTATTTATTTATAGTTTAAAATATCTTTGTGTTGTTTTCTTATCAAAGTGATTTCAGTGTTATGTATTTAATTTGTGGTTCGTTTTGTCTTGCCTTGTAATCTTTTACTTAGAGAACTGGCTCTTCTTATCTGGGGCACAGTCTCTAGCCATCATGATGGCTCTTCCTGGGCCAGTCCAGATCTTTTTTATTTCAGGAGAGCAATGGAGGGCCCAAAGCCAGATGCCCCTCCACTTCCCTCCTGTTCTCAACTCAATTAAGAAAAAATAAAGGTAACTCCTTCCAAAAAAAAAAAAAAATCCTTTCTTTTTCAGAAGACACTTTCTTTGGCAGTAGGCCTGGCTGATGGCTGATTATGGACCCACAATGCTAAACTAGAAAGCTTGAACATGGAAGAGGCCTTCAGAGGTGCCCTGAAGAATCAAATGTAGTCATGTAATCATTACTGTCACTTCTGACCTGAGTCCTTGCAGTTTGCCCAGACTTCCTATGCCAAAGGGTTGGGACCGCGCAGACAAGAGCTCTGCACCCCTGCACTTCTCTCTCTCGTGGCCCACTTACCACTCTTGTTTTCCCCTTTCCTTCTCAGGTCCTCATGGCTTTGTTGACCTAGCTCAACTATATCTCTCTGACACAATGTGTTTCTTGCTCCCTAGTGCTTGTGGGGGTGGGGGGTTGGGCACACACAGGGGCCCCCACCAAGTGATCACTCTAGGCTCCTAGGGACCCATACTGCTCTGGTTGGCCTATCAGCTTCCCCAAGTCCATCACTCCAACCCAAGAAAAGGGATCCTAGCTGTGAAAACTTCCTGGATCTTGGAACTTGAACTGGCTTCCTCAGGAGTTTATTGGATTTGGTCTACATCTTTCCTGAACCATGGTTAGTTCCTCTGCTCCTCACTCATACCCTAGCCGGTGCTGTTCTGGGTCCCAGAAATAGAAATGCTGCATGCCCTTCATGCCAAGGCCATCCCAATGGGCTCTTACCTCCATGGGCTGCCAAGGCTTGCTTGTGAGCCCTGATTTGATAACTGGTTTCCAAGAGTGCCCGTAGACTCACAATACCATCAAAACGGCACAGCCCTGAATCCATTAGTTTGAAAGGTGAAATACAAGGAATTTGCTGCCCAGATGTCAACTAGGATCCTTGTGCTTTGAGATTCAATAACACTGGCTTTAAGGCACAGTGAAAAAAATATGGGCCCTAAAACCCATCTGCCCAGATCCTACAACTGGGTACTCTTTTTACTTACTATGTGATCTTGTGCAGATGGCTTAACCTATCTTTTTTGTCTGTAAAATAGGCATAATAATACCTTTATAAATGTGGGGTGACAATTCGATAACTATTGCAAGTAAAGCATTAAGGAGAGAGCCAGGCACACAGTGTTACTGTTAGCTCTGCCTCATGAGAAAGAAAGACCTTGTGAGTGAGGTTACATTTCTTCCAGTAACCATGGCTCCAAATTTCTGCTGTAGCTACAAGAGGCCACGTCCAGGGACTGTCTGGTCATCTCATGCTCTCTGGTTGTCTTCTACACTGCCACGCCTATGCTCCATGCCACCTGGATTTCTTTTGTGCCTGATAACCTCTGATCTATAAGGCTGTGTATGCAGAGGACTTCCTGAAGTCTTAGGGCAGAGAGGGGGATTTATAATGCAGTGCTACACAACCTACATGTAAATATCAGATAGCCAGTTCTGAAAAGTTCTTTCAACTCCACAGTTCCCAGTCTCCAGCCCTCTCCCCATCTCTTTACCGAGTGCCTCTTTTCTTCACTTTGTTTCTCTGTGTGCCTAGGGCAAAGTCCCTGGGTCTTACCTTCTGCACGCAAAATTCCCAGTATTTTCTTGAACAAAGATAGTTCTGTTGTCCTAAGGGGAACTCAAGTTGTAGCTTTTTAAATATCAAAAATTCCCCTCTTTATATGTTGATGATGATAACTAGTTTTGACAAGTAAAGATTTAAATGGTAAGCACTAATAACAAAATGGCAACTAACAACTACCATTAGCATGTGTTTTACAGTTTACAAAGCACTTTTGAATTCTTTATTGTCTCATTTGAATAAATTTCCTATTCTGTTTATGCCTGGAGGGTTTACGTGAATAAGGGCTTCATACCAGAGGAGAAACACACACAAGTACCCATAAACACATGCATCCATGCACATGTGGACTCTGTGATGCTCACATAAAGCCCCATGAGGGACGAGGCCCCGATCAATAGATAGACAAAGTCACTGGTGCAGTGTCTATTGATCCCAAGTCCGAGGCTGGAACCCCCTGACACCGTAGGCCACCACAAGAGCTATTACAACTCTGCTCTATTAGTGGATACATGTATTGAATTTTTGAAAATTCAGAGAACAGATAGGCTCATCTTCCTCTGAGATTATTGGGTCATTTCTCAGCATGTCTGCAGCCTGAACAAGAGTGAGGCTTTGATGAATCACACTCAGCATCTACAGTTTAAGCAGGAGAAATCTGAAGTTTGAACAAAGATTTAAGTATTTCCAAGTACACAGCCTTTCATCTTTAAGGACTAATTCACAGTGTGCATTTTACACATCTTTATAGGGTTATGTTGCCATTCCTGGACCCCTATTTCTTAGCAAATGGGGGATGGAGTGACACGTATAAGTGAATGCGTTCAGTGGAAGAGCTTGCCCTGACGTGTATTTCACTGGGAGAGGCCATAAATATTTTCCGCACATGTGTCTGTATCCGCGTGATACTTCCTTCTGGAAAACAACAATAACAACTGCATCGTTAAGCAACAGAGAGGCTAATGTGTCAGCTGGCCTAGTGGGAAAGACAAACAAGGATCGTCTTGTCAAGTCGTAAAATGGATTGTGCTTTGGCACAAGCTACCTGCTGTTTCTCTGTTCCACAGTTCAAGGACTCGAATTTAACCTGTGGCTGTAACACAAGGTATCACCATGACCTCAGGCAGCTGACCAGCTTCCTTCTGCCCTCAAGGGCCTCTGCCACGGCTGGGGTGGGAAGTTGCTGGAAGTCTGCAATGTGGACCAGTCATTGCCCAGGACTTTTCAAAGTGTCCTGAATGGAAATGGAGCACAATGATTTGTCAGGCCTGCCGCTAAGGTCTTTGCCACCATCAAAGCTTTTAAATATTGTAATTGCTGATCACCTCTCAGCCTCCAGCATTAGATCAAAAACTCCAAGCAGAGACTGCCCTATTTATCTCCATATATCCAGCATCTAACACAACGCCTGGTATGTAGTAATTAACTAATAGGTTTCTTGATTGAATAGATGAATGGTCCTGTGCCAACAGGACAAAGGAAGTACTTTTCGTCGAACTAATGATTCTCTTATGACAACACTCAACTCCCCCAATTTCCTTTGAGTCACTTCATGGCTCTCGTGTTGCATGTAGGTAATGAGTATTGAGAACATTTACACTTGATTTACTCTCTCCTGCAACCAGGAGACGATGAATAATCCTACCATAAAATCAAATAAAAGGTCAAAGAGAGGTATGGTGGGTTGGGAGCGTGGGAGAAGGGATGCCTAAGCTTGTCCTGAGGCCAGGTTTGATGGAGATGTCTAAGCATCTTTAGCTGAGGTGAGAGTTAGTGGCCCTTAATGGGTGGGGTCAAGGGTGCTAAATATCCTCTCACACTTGGGTCAATCCCTCTGATGAATACTATTCTGCTCAAATGCTATTTATGCCCAAGAGGGAAGTCATCTTTTACATTGTAAGTTAATTTAATTTCTGGATGTGATGTTTCTTTTTTTTTTTTTTTTAAAGATTTTATTTATTTGACAGAGAAAGAGACAGCGAGAGAAGGAACACAAGCCGGGGGAGTGGGAGAGGGAGAAGCAGGCTTCCCACGGAGCAGGGATCCCGACATGGGGCTTGATCCCAGGACCCTAGGATCATGAACTGAGCCGAAGGCAGATGCTTAACGACTGAGCCACCCAGGCGCCCCTGGATATGATGTTTCTTTCCTTCCTCCACCCTTTCCTTCCTTCCCTCCTGTCTTTCCTTCCTCCTTCCAATACTTATTGAACATCTACTACAGGAAATGTATGGTGAGCATTATGAGGATAAATCATCCATGGACTTGGCCTCAGGGAGCTCAGTCATGCAAGGGAAGACAAGACATGTGCTCGAAAAAACAAGAGAACTAGGCAGAAAACCATAACTGGAGAGCAAGTAAAGGGAAAGTGTTATAGGAGGTTGGAAGAGGTGTGCCTGACGTTTTCAATGAAATCTGTCTTATAAATCAAGATCTGGTCGTGTTGTATAAAGCTTTATGGTTACAAAAGTCTCTCCTATATATTTTCTTGTTTTATTAATCCTCACAATAACCCTATAAAGGTACTTACTTTGCTCTCAGATTTATTCCTCATTGGTTCTCTGCTCTGCTCTGTACTGCCAGGGCCCAGACCCTATAGGCCATGCCCTCTCCCTTGTTAGCAGGTTCCAACGTGGGGGGAGGGGGGGTTGGCTAATGGGAAGCCCTGGTGGGAGGTGGGGGCTTCTCCATTTAAGCAGTGGGTGGCTGTTCCTACTCTGGGGCTCCACCTCCCACCAGACATGCCTTCTGTGTCTGGACTTGAGAACTCTGTGTCCTTGCCCTTTTCTCTTCCTTATGTTAAAATCTGTGGTTTACCTTACATGGTAACATCACTTGGGTCTCAGAGCCTCCAGCACCTAAGTAAGCAATTCTTCGCATTAAAATCCCTTGGTTGTAAATATTTGAGGGGGATTGTGTTTTCCTAATCAGATTCTAATTAGAAGGAAAACATTATTTTTTAATCTTTAGAGATAAGGAGAGAAGAATTAGATGACTTTCCCAAGGTCAACCAGGTACACGAGGCAAAGCCCAGGCCTGTCCCCTGACTAAATCCACTGCCTGTCCTGCCTCCCATAGAGACAATAGCAAAGAAAAGTTATATAAAGAGTTTACCAAGGTCATATGAAAGCCATATCTGATTGGTTTCTACTGTGTGCTTTAAATTTGGAAGAGCTTTAAGCTTGTATGATATGGCCTTTGTTTTCATTTGTTCTTGAAAAAGTTAACATACTGGCCAGATTAGGGGAATGCCACACAAATGCTCATGGACATTATTAGCCTGACATTTGACAAAGTTGTTCATGATAGCCGGGTGGAATAATGCATGTTGGTACAGCCACATGGATGGGTAAAATGACGCAAGATAAAAACCAGTCCTCAGAGGACTTTATGCTATAATATAATATTGTTATGATTATCTTGATTACTTCACCTCAAAAGAAGAAAAAAAAAGTAAAAGTCATACTGAAAATGCTCTGGCTTTAGAAAAGCTTTTATACACATATGAATCAGACATGTTACTATATCCTGGCTATAAGAATGTTTTAATTCTCATTGTCACTAAATTAATGACTAAATGTGGGGCACCTGGGTGACTCAGTCGGTTAAGCATCTGCCTTGGGCTCAGGGCATGATCCCAGGGTCCTGGGATCAAGCCCCTCGTTGAGCTCCTTGCTCAGCAGAGAGGCTGTTTCTCCCTCTCTCTTTGTCCCTCTCCTCTTACTCATGTTCTCATCTGCTCTGCTCTCTGTCTCTCAAATAAATAAATTAAAAAATCTTTTAAAAATTAATTACTAAATGTTACAATCACTTAATCAATTGATTTAATAATAATGAAGCCCTGTTCTCTGAAAAGGCCTATGAGGAAGGGCCCCGATCTGCAGTATGGGCCTTAAGGGAAATGGGCCAGTGGGGAGCTGGCCCTAGAGAGATGGACAGGAAGGGGGGCTCTGTAAGAATGCTCAGCTGGGGGTGCTGCTGATTCAGAAGGCTCTTTTGGGGTGGGGGCTGTTTGTTCAGGTGATGCCATGACTTGACTCCTTTTATTTCTCCTATAGAATAAACAACTGAAAATAGGAATCCAGAAGCATCATATCACAGTTCAAGAATGGTCACTTACACCCCATCCATCAGCCAGCAAATCTATTTTGTCTTGAAGGCAGAGAGGGAGGAATAGGAGAAAGGCATTTGATGGTGCTGTTTCCTTCTTTGCACATGAAACCAAATAAATAGCCTCTTTTCCTTTTTCATATGCATGGTATTGAAGGCTAAAGTATCTGTGTCTTTCAAATACTGTGTGATCTCACTTATATGTGGACTTTAAAAACAAATCCCAGCAAACTCGTAGAAAAAGAGAACAGATCTGTGTTTACCAGAATCAGGAAGCTGGGGAGGGGGAATCGAAGGAAGGTGGTTGAAAGGTACAAACTTCCAGTTATTCAGTAAATAAGTACTAGGGATGTAACGGTACACCATGATGACTATAGCTCACACTGCCGTATGACATACAGGGAAGCTGCTAAGAGAGTAGATCTTAAGCATTCTCGTCACAAGGATATTTTTTTTTTCTCTTCTTTTTATGGGATCTATATGAGATGCTGGATGTTAACAAACCTTCCTGTGGTAATCATTTCACAAGTTACGTAAATCCAACCATCATGCTGTATACCTGAAGTATATACAGTCATGTATGTCAATTATTTCTCAAAAACACTGGGGGAAAATGTATCCACTTCTTTGAAGGGTTGGGTTTGGGTAAATTTGCATATAAATCCCAGTGATTCTCAGTTGTGGATCCTCGGACACATACGACAATCGTGGAATCATTTTTGTTAGACTCAGTGGCTGAAGTTGTTTGGGGTGCATGTCATGTTGGTTGTTAGGACAGTTCCACACAACAAAGAATTGTCCTAGAATCATCCCCCTGCCCCTAAGTGGAACATGTGGTCATCTTATGATTGTCCTGTTAAGACCATACAGGTGAGACTACATTCCTTGTGAAGCTGGGATTGGGATGTCCCCCTAAAAGAGAAGGGCCTCCCAGATACCAATTTTTTGGAGATGAGGTGATTTATCAGGAAATATTCTCATAGTTCTTCAGGGCAAGACATCCAGGAGTATTTCTGTTTAGAACAGATGTGGGACCACCTGCAAGAAAGAGTCAATGTGGGATCATATTGTTTTGTTGCCTGGAGGGGCCAAGAATCCACAGCAGAGAGAACTTGTGAATTGGTGGAGTCATCACCAAATTCCTTTGGACCGTGGAAGGAACAAGCTGGCCTATTTCATCTAACTCAACTGATGAAAGCATCTCTTCCACGTTGTTCAGGTTGGTGGAAAGTGAGTCTCTCTTCAGTGGGCATATTTTAGGGGTTTCAGGAGCCCCTGACATCTTGGTGGTGATGGCAGTAATGCAAATGAAAGAGCTCCAAAGGAAGGGAGATCCTAAGGAGAGATGAGTAAGGCTGCAAAGGTCATTCACCCTTTCCCACTCAGGAAGTCTCCTGTTATTGCCAACTTTGAAAGATGGAGGTTTTATTATATTAAGGAAATTATGCCTAGATGCTCATCAGTACTATTTCCTCTTCCTGGGCACATGGAAAGACTATGTTTCCCAGCAGTTATTTGGAGGCCATGTAACTGATACAGCCCATAGGATGTGCGCAGAAGTAATGTAGGCCACTTTCAAACCTGGCTCATAAAATCTCCTGTGAGAATCTTGGCTCACTCTCTCTGTGCCCTATCCACCACATGCATGGTTCAGAGATGGAAACCAGCCCAGTTCCCTGGGTAGTGCATAGAGGCAAACTGCCAAGGAGAGTTGCCCAACCTACACTGGACCAAGACATGAATAAGAATTACATTTCTGCTAAGTCACTGATATTTGAGGGTTTATTTGTTACAACAGCATATCCTAGTTTATGTACAAAAATGTTGAAAGAGCACTAATCAATGAACTGTTGCCTATTATCTGGAGAAAGGGGTACGGTGGTATATGACATGGCTCTGGCTTTGCTCTCTACCTGTTAATGATCCGGATGAGGGGGCACCTGGCTGGCTCAGGCAGTAGAACATGCGGTTCTTGATCTCTGGGTCATGAGTTTGAGTCCCACACTGGGCATGGAGCCTACCTTAAAAAAGAAAAAAAAAAAGATCTGGATGAGGTAGTATGTTGACGAAATTAGAAACTGATAGGCAACAGGAAGGGATACCTTGTGTACCTGATGGTAACACAGGAATCTAAAAAAATAACTAAAAAATGTAGAATAATGGGCCAAATAAAGATAAACTTTTATACGGCCAAATGGAAATTCCTACACTTATATCCAAAAAGTCAATCTTACAAGTATAGAATGGATGACATCTAAAAAATAACTTCAAGTTTTAACATGACAGTAAGGTCAATATGAGTTAACATGATAAAAGTATACAACATAATCTTCAGCAATCTTAAAAGGAATACAGAGTCTGAAACTGTAGATATAAGTCCCATTTTATTTTATACTGATCAGATCAATACTACACTCTTTAGTTGCCTCAGATTAAATTTTAGGAGTATCCCCAAAGAAAAACAGCCACCATTATGTAGAAGTTTGAATTAATGGTATGAGGAATGATTGACAGGACTGGACATGTTTACTCTGGAGAAAACTTACAGAGACCTTGATAACTATCTAAAAAATATACATTTTTGAGATATAATTTATGTATCATAAAACTCACTTTTTAAAATTATGTAATTTAGTGAATTTTTTAGTATATTTATATTTTGAAAATATCACCACTATCTAATTTCAGAATATTTGCATCACCCCAAAAGAAAACTCCATATCCATTAGCAGTCACTTCCTGTTTCCTCCCCGCCATAGTCACTAGCAATCACTAATCTACGCTTCTGTGTATTTGACTATTTTGCACATTTTATGTAAGTGGAATAATATAATTTGTTGTATGATGTGTCTAGCTTCTATCACTTAGTAAAATTTTTTCAAAATTCATCCACTGTGTAGGATTTACCAATATTCATTGCTTTTTATGGCTGAATAATATTCCATTATACGGATATACATTTGCTTATCCCTTCATTAGTTGATGTACATTTAGATTGTGCTCACCCTTTGGCTATTGGAAATAATGCTTCAGTGAACATTGAACCACAATTTTTTTATGACATATGTTTTTAAGTTCTTTTGGGTATATACTTAGGAATGGAAATGCTGGGTCATATGGCAATTCTGTTTAATGTTTTAAGGAACTGCTACACTGTTTTCCAAAGAAGCTGCACTGTTTTACATTCTTACTAGCAATGATGATGACTCGAACTTCCCACAAACTGACTTATCATTGTCCATTTTTAAAGTTATAGGCATTTAATGGGTATGTAGTATCTCACTCTGACTTGATTGCAGTTGCCTAATGATTAACGATACTGAAAATCTTTTCATGTGCTTATTGGCCACTTGTACATCTTCTTTGGAGAAATGTCTATTCAGATGCTTTCCTATTTTAAATTGGGTTGTCTTTTTATTGTTGACTCACAATGGTTCTTTCTATATTCTGGACATTAGGCTCTGATCAGACACACAGTTTGCCAATATTCTGTCCCATCTTGTGAGTTATCTTTGCAATTTCTTGATAGTGTCCTTTTAAAAGTTTTCAATTTTGATGGAGTCCTATTTTTTTTTCTTTGATTGCTTGTGAATAGCAGTAGTGAGATTGGACATCCTTCTCTTGTTCCTAATTATAGGGGGAAAGCGCCTTCACTGTTAAGTATGAGGTTAGCTGGGGGGGGCTTTCCCCTTAGCTTTATTGTAGTATAATTGACAAATAAAAATCGTGTATATTTAAGGTATACAATGTGATGTTTTCATATACATATACATAGTGAAATGATTACCACAATCAAGCTAATTAACATATCCATCACCTAACACAGGTGAGAACACAAGATCTACTCTCTGAGCAAAGTTTAAGTATGCAATACAGTACTCTTAACTATAATCACCATGCTGTGTATTAGATCTCCAGAACTTACTCATCTTGCACAACTGAGCTTTGTACCCTTTGACTAATATCTTGGCCATCTCCCCCATCTCCCAGATCCTGGCAACCACCATTTTACTCTGCTTTTATCAGTGCAACTTACAAAAATTTCACATACAAATGAGATCATGCTGTGTTTGTCTTTCTGTGTCTGGCTTATTTCACTTAGCACAATGTCCTTCAGATTTATTCATGTTCTCATAAATGGCAGGATTTCCTGCTTTTTAATGGCTGAATGGTATTCCATAACAAACCAACCAAACATTTATTACACACACACACCCACATGTTCTTTATCCATGCGTCTATCAAAATTAGGTAAGTTTCTCGAACTTGGTTACTGTGAATAATGCTGCAATAAACTTGGGAGTGTATACATATTACTTCAAGGTAGTGATTTCATTTCCTTTGGATATATACCAAAAAGTGGGATTGCTGGATCATATGGGGGTTCTGTGTTTAAGTTCTGAGGAATCTTCATACTGTTTTCCATAGTGGCTGTACCAACTTACATTTCTACCACCAGTGTGCAAGTTTCCCTTTCCTCTACATCCTCACCAACACTTATCTTTTACTTTTTTGATAATAGTAATTCTAACAGGTGTGAGGAGATATTGCATTGTGGTTTTGATTTGTATTTCCCTGACGATTAGCACCTTATCATATACTTGGTGGCCATTTATATATCTTCTTTTGAGAAATGTCTATTTATGTCCTTTGCTCATTTTTAAATTGGTTTATTTGTTGTTTTGCTATTGAGTTGTTTGAATTCCTTAAATATTTTGGATATTAATCCCTTATCTGATATAGGATTTGCTAATAATTTCTCCTGTCCTTTAGGTTGTCTTTTCACTCTGTTGATTGATTCCTTCACATTGCAGAAGATTTTTAGATTGAAGCAATCCCACTTGTCCATTGTTGCTTTTGGGGTAATATCCAAAAAAAAAAAAAAAATCATTACCCAGACCATTGTCATGAAGATTTTTCCCTCTGTTTTCTTTTAGTGCTTTTATAGTTTTAGGTCTTACATTTAAGTCTTTATTTTTAATTGATTTTTGTACATAGTATGAGAAAAGGATTCAATTTCATTCTTCTGCATGTGGATATCCAGTTTTTCCAACACCATTAATTGAAAGGACTATCGTTTCCCTATTGTGTGTTTTTGGCACCCTTATTGAAGATCAGTGACCATAAAGAGTAGATTTATTTCTGAGTTCTGTGTTGTGTTCCATTGGTCTGTATGTCTGTTCTTATATCAGTACCATACTGTTTTGGTTTCTATAGCTTTTATAAATTTTGTAATATATTTTGAAATCAGGCAGTGTGATGCCTCTAGCTGCATTCTTCTTGCCTCAAGATTGCTTTGGTTACTCAGGGTCTTTAGTTCCGTATGACTTCTAGAATTTTTTTTCTATTTTTGTGAAAAATGCTGCTGGAATTTTGATAGAGATTTCATTAAATCTGTAGATCACTTTGGGTGGTATGGACATTTTAACAATATTAAATCTTCCAATCCATGAACAGGGGCCATCTTTCCATTTGTTTGTTTCTTCTTTAATTTCTTCTATCAATGTTTTGTAGTTTTCAGTGCATAGATATTTCATCTCCTTGGTTAAATTTATTTCTTAAGTATTTTATTCTTTTTGATATTATTGTGACTGTAATTGTTTTCTCTCTTTTTTAGCTAGTTTGTTCTTGATATATAGAAATGCAACTGATTTTTGTATGTTGTATGTTTGTATGTTGATTTAGAATCAAGCCACTTAATTAAATTCATTCATTAGTTCTAAGAGTTTTGGTGGTCTATTCAGGGTTTCCTATATATAAGATGATGTTATCTGCAAAGAGAGACAATTTTACTTTTTCCTTTCTTACTTGGATGCCTTTTTTTTTTTATTTTTTAAGATTTTATTTATTTGACAGAGAGAGACAGCGAGAGCAGGAACACAAGCAGGGGGAGTAGGAGAGGGAGAAGCAGCCTTCGCACCAAGCAAGGAGCCCGATGCGGGGCTTGATACCAGGACCCTGGGATCATGACCTGAGCTGAAGGCAGACACTTAATGACTGAGCCACCCAGGTGCCCCTATTTATTTTTTCTTTGCCTAATTACTCTGGCTAGTACTTCCAGAACTATGTTGAACAGAAGTGGTAAGAGTGGACACCCTTGTCTTATTCTTGATTTTAGAGAAAAAGTTTTTAGCTTTTCACTGTTAAGTATGATATTAACTGTGGGCTTATCATATATGACTTTTGTTATGTTGAGCTACATTCGTTCTATATCTAAGTTTTTATCATGAATAGATGTTGAATTTTGTCAAATGCTTCTGCATCTATTGAGATGATCATATGATTTTTATCCTTCATTTTGTTAATGTATCACACAGATTGATTTATGGATGTTGAATCATCTTTATACCCCTGAAATAAATCCCACTCGATCACACTATATATGATGTTTTGTTGAATTTGGTTTGCTAGTATTTTGCTGAGGACTTCTAGCATCTATCTTCATCAGGAATATTGACCTGTAATTTTTTTTTTCTTGTAATGTCCTTGTCTGGTTTTGAATGCATATGTTGGAAGAGAAGAAAGATCTAAAATCAATCATCTAACATTCCACCTGAGGAAACCAGAAAATGAGGAGAGAATTAAATCCATAGCAAGCAGAAGAAAAGAAATAAGCATTAGAGTAGAAATTATTGAAATTAAAAACAGGAAATCAATAGAGAAAATCAAGGACACCTAAAGCTGGTTCTTTGAAAAGAACAATAAAATCCATAAGCTCTTGCTAAGAAAAAAAGAGATGGGGCACAAATGACTAATATAAAAAATGAAATAGAGGATATGACTACAGATATCATGGAAATTAAAAGGATAATAAGGGAATAGTGTGAACAACTCTGTGTTCACAAATTTATAGCCTAGATGAAATGGACCAATTCCTTGAAAGACATAATCTGCTAAAACTTACACAAGAAGAAATAGACAATCTGAATAGGCCTATATCTATTTAAAAAATTGAATCAATAATTAACCTTTCAAAATAGAAAGCACCAGGCCAAGATGAGTTCACTGGTAAATTCTACCAAACATTTAAGGAAGCATCATACTAATTCTCTATAATCTCTGTCAGGGGATAGAAGCAGAGGGAATACTTCTTAATTACCTTAAGGCCAAAACTAGACAAAGACATTACAAGAAAATTACAGACCAATCTCTCTTATGAACATAGACCCTTCTGCTTTTGGGTCTCCTATTATGCATATATTGATGTGCTTGATATGGCCCACATTTCTCTAAGTCTCTATTCATTTCTTTTTAAAAAGATTTTATTTATTCACTTGAGAGAGAGACAGAAAGAGCACAATCAGGGGGAGAGACAGAGGGAGAGGGAGATGCAGACTCCCTGCTGAGCTGGGAGCCCGACATGGGGCTCGATTCCAGGACCTGGAGATCATGACCTGAGCTGAAGGCAGACACTCAACCATCTGAGCCACCCAGGTGCCCCCTATTCATTTTTTTTCTATTCTTTTTTCTTTCTATTACTCACACTGGATAATCTTCATTGACTTATCTTCAAGTGTGCTGATTCTTACTCTGCCTATTCAAATCAGCTGTTGAGCCCCGTACTGAAATCTCATTTTAGTTTTTCTGTTTTTCAACTCTAGAATTTTGTTCTTTTTGTAATTTTTGTCCTTACTGATATTCTCTATTTGGTGAGACATCATCCTCATTCTTTCCTCTAATTCTTTAGACATGGTTTCCTTTAGTTCTTTGGACACATTTAAAATACCTAATTGTAAAGTTGTTTTTTATTCTAATTAAGTGCAACATCTGGGCTTCCTCAGGGACACTTCTTATCGCTCTCTTTTTTCCCTGTTTATGGGTCATGCTTCCTTATTTCTGTGCATATCTCATAATTATTTGTTGAAAATTTGATGTTTTAAATAAAATGATGTGGCAACTCTGAAAATCAATTTTTCCCTCCTACTTGAGATTTAGTTTGGTCTTGTTGCTATTTATTACTTATTAAGATTTATTTCTTTTAGAGGGGAGAGGGGCAGAGAGAAAGGGAGAGATAATCCTCAAGCAGACTCCCCACTGATTGTGGAGCCCAATGTGGGGCTTGATCTCAGGACCCTGAGATCATGACCTGAGCTGAAACCAAGAGTTGGATGCTTAACTGACTGTGCCATCCAGGTGCCCCTGCTACTTGTTATTGATGTTGCTTGTGTATATGTTCCCTGACTTCTGAACTAATTTTGTAAAGTCTATATTTTTTTGTTATGTGTGGCCATGAAGTCTGTTCAGTTAGCTTAGTAGTGAGTTAAATGGTGCTGGGGAAGTAGGATGTATATATAGAAAATAAAACTTGACTCTTACTCACACCTCTCCCAACCCACCCCCCACAAATCAATTCCCAATGGATCATAGATCTAAGTGTTAAAAAGATAACATAAAGATTCTAGAACATTGGATAACATCTACATGATCTTAGACAAGATTCTTAGAATAGTAAAGAAAGGTACAAACCTACAAAAGTTCATGTCAACTTATTTTACCATATTCAAGAAGAAAAGAAAAATATGATTATCTCAACAGATGTGAAAATTCAACACTTTTTCAATGAAAAAACAAACTCTTTGCTAACAGAATAGAAATGAATAGCACCACAGATCAAGTATACTTATATATGTAGGTCATCTCTAGACTCCCTCTTCTATTTCATTGGTTTGCTTATCCTAGCTCCAATATCACACTCTCTTAGTATTTAATATTCAATATCGAGTAGAGTAGGCACTTTAATATTTTTGCTGGTTAAGATTGATTTTTGATCTTTTGTATTTCCACATAATATTTAGAATCACCTTGTCAATTTATACAATAAGAATGGTTGGGATTTTGTTTTAGATTGCACGGAATTACTAAATCAGTTTAGGGAAATTCACATCTTGACAATATTGAGTCTCTTAGTATCTGTACGTGGTATATATCTCTCCATTTATTTAGATATTCCTCAGTTTCCCTTCAGTAATAATTTCATAGTTTTCTATGTAGAGGTCTTGCTTATCTTTTGTTACATTCTTTTCATAGATATTTTATGCTTTTGGACGTTATTGCAAGTGGAATCCCTTTTAAATTTTATTTTCCTTTTTCTGGGGGTGGGGCTGGTGTAAAGAAGTATTAATTGGTCTATTAGTCAGAGTTCTTCAAAGAAACAGAACCAATAGAATATATATATAGATACATATGAGGAGATAAATTTTAGGAGTTTGCTCATGCTGTTAATGGAGGCCAAGAAGTCCTTTCATCTGCTGCCTGCAAGCTGGAGAACAAAGAAAATGGGTGTTGCAACCAGTCTGAATCTGAAAGCCTGAGAATAGGGGGGCCAAAGGTGTAAGTCCCAGTGTAGAACACAAAAACTGGAAAACCAGAAGCATTGATGTCTAAGGGTAGGAGAACATGGATGTCTCAGTTCAGAGAGAGCAAATCTGCCTTTCCTCCACTTTTTTTGATTCAGGCCTTCAAAGGATTGAATGATGCCTGCCCTTATTGGTAAAGGAGATCCTTAAGCAATCTGATTCAAATGCTAATCTCTTCTGGAAACACCTTCACAGACACACCCAGAAATAATGTTTTACAAGCTATTTTGACATCCCTTAGCCCGGTCAAGTTGACAGGTAAAGTTAACTATCACAATTGGCATACTTGCCACAAAGACTGCACCTTATAAAAGTGATTTTAATTTTTAATAGAATGCATTTGTACTTTGAACTTTCTACACATATAATCTTGCCTTCTGAAAAAAAAAACAAAGAAAAAAATGTGAGAAAAAGTTTGTTTTATTTCTTCCTTTCTAAAACTCACGTATTTCTTTTCCTGGCTTCATTGTACTGGCTAGAACGTGTATTAAAATATGAATTTAAGTGGTAATACCAAGCATCTTTGATTCATTTCAAATCTCAAAGCCAAATCTTTAAAAAAGTAACCATTAACTGTGATAATAACTGTTGGTTTGGATAGATAGTCCTTTATAGATAAAGGATATTCTCTTCTATTCTTTGTTGACCAAAGGGTCATGTGTTTTTTTTCCCCCCAGGAAAGAATGTTAAATTTCTGCATCTGTTGAGATGATCACATTTTGTCTTGTTTTGTTTTGTTTTGTTCTCCCCTCCAGGTCTCAGATATTTATTTCCATAATACCTTGGGAAAAACAGTAACGAAGTCTGTTAACATCTTTATAAGTGAGAAGGGTGTACCATACTTTAAGCATACCTGTTTAAAGAACTGCAACAAGTTACAGTATATGATGATATCCTAATTTTGAAGTTGACTGTTAAACTGCTAGCCTTTTATAATAAGAGTCTGCACCAGAGGTTGCAAACTGGTGACCTACAGGGAAAATGTGGCCTGCAGTGGTTTTGTCTGGCCTATGGTAGTTTTAACCCACCCCCATCCCACAACACACAACAGTTTGTTACTAGATACACAGAGATTTTACATTTACATCCGTGGTTTCTGCCTTCTTACAATAATCAGCTGGAGAGTACCCCTTTCTGACAAAGGAAAAGCATTTGTTCTTTAATTTGCCGTTGATGTATAATGACATACCAAATATCTACTTCTAATTTTTTGTACATATTGCATTCTTGGCAGACTACTGGCCATTTCATGAAAATGTTTAGTAAGTAAACAACATAAAAACATCTACATTTTACACTGCTCTAAAATGCTGGAATATATGATACCAAAATGGAAAAGGTAAATTAAAGGGGGTGACGGGGCTGGAACTTGGAACTTGGACTTTTAAGATTCTAAAGCAAGCCAAACCATAGAAAATGTTATATGTAGTTTAGAAAATGTTATATGTGTACAACACAAGGTGGACCCTGAAGCTAACTTGAATATCAGCAGTTCGTAAGGGAAAATAAATATAATATTTGAAATAATATGAAATAATACGAGGTAATTCACATCTTTCTCAGGTCAGACTACACTAGCCACCTCAGTACTACAGATGTTTCGTTCATTTCAGCCACCCAGTCCATGAGGCCCTCACAACATCCTAAACTGTTAGAGGCCAACTCTTGGGTTGCTATTAAAAAGGATCGCAGGACATTAAAAAAAAAAAAAGAAGAAGAAAGAAAGAAAAGATTACAGGATGTTTATGTTTTTGGGGGAAGTCATCACCCAGTTTACAAATCACATAAATGGGGAGAACCACCACTTCCCTTCCTGGATTACGTCTTCCAGGAGTTTCTAGCTTTTCTGCATCCCTCCATTCCAACATTCCAAGAGTTTCAAAGGGCTGGGTAGGGCATGAAGTAAACAACAGATGGCCACCTCCACTTGAGGCCTGACATCCAGCAACAGGTGGGGTGCCCAGAATCCCGAAGTCCCTTACTGTCGGTGCGGAAGCCTGCTCCTCCGAGCTCAGCAACTGCAGGGAGGACACTTGTCGGTGGTTCAGGAGCCACAGAAGGCTGTCTGGTCCTTCAGATTAGTCACATTGGGCCATTCCTCGAAAGCTGTCCACTTGGGTCTGTGTTTCTGTAGCTGAATACTGCGGAAATGCCTCTGAAGGCATCTGTCAGACCGCCACTGTGAGGGCCCACACAGCAGTGATCTTCAGCACTTCCGGCGTCTGCAGGCAGCCCAGCCCCCAAGTTACGACACAGAAGACCGCATCATCCATGCAGTTGGTCACTGTCTCCGCTGGAGAAGTCAGGAGAGACGCAGAGACAGCCAGACCAGCTGGTTGGCTATGATTTAGACCTGGAAGTGCCCGGCACTGGCCAACGTGGGAGGCCGGCTCTGGTCGGCACCTGTGTGTTATTAACCAGCCGGCAAGGGAGCACTCTGTCCGCTGGTGCTAGAGATGGAGTAGGTCTGCGGCTGCAATGGTGTCAGGGCCCGCGCACGGCGCACGCACTCCAGGCCGACGTAACGCAGCCCTTGGCGGGCCCGGTTGCTCCCCACTATCAACTGGTAGTCGGCCAGGCCAAGGCGGCCCACGCCAAGTTGCCAGGGCCTGAAGCAGCGGGTGGCCCAGCTCACCGCTGCCCACCACCAGGCGGCGGTCGCCTGCATGAACATCCGCGCATGCCCAGTGCAGGCAGGGCTAGCTGGGGGCCTAGCTCAGTCTCAGTGTGAAGGAAGGCCTTCCGGGGCTGCTGCGACACCCGAAGCAAATGGCTTCGGCGTTGGTTCCGCCTCCGGCGTTGGTTCGGCCTCCCGCTCAGGCTGCGGTTCTTTTAAGAGACCTTACGGGAGCCTCTGTCTCAGGGAGTTCAGTTCCTCCTCAAGCGCCGGGCGACTTCAGCTTACAAGGCGAGTACTTCTTCCGTGGTAGCCGTGACTGTCTTTTCTGGAAGCTGTCAGTACACTGATTTCTAAAAATTATGCAAATGAACTAATACGCTGTTACCAGATTACATCACTTTCCAGAGTTAGAGTAACATGACCTTGCAAACTAGTAAATGGCTTGACAAAACAAGAGTACATTAAGTCCTACATATATATTTTTGTTTTTTAGTGAGTCCACATCTCGTGTCTTAGGTGTAACATTAGAAAATTTATGGTACACTTAGGATGCTTGACCCACCATATCCTAGTTCGGAGTACACTCTGTCTTCAAAAGTGACATATTCAACAGCATTTTAAATCGAAAGAGAAAGTTTGATGAGGTTTGAAAACAAGCATATATTGAACCAAGTGTTTTAAGACAAAATATGTCAATTGTTTACAGCTTTGGTGGGAGAAGGAAGGTACAAATTCAAGGTACATTTTTCCTCTACCTTTAATATATGTTTTGTACTTGAGTGCAAAAGTTTTTAAACTTTTAAAACAAAATCAGCACCCTTAATGTATTAAAATATTAAGTGTACAAAAAATAATGGAGAAAGAATACTGTAAAAATATACTGATTTTAATAGAAGAATATGGAGAGCTTCTATAACATTCTGCACAGCCAGTTTCTTCCACAAATTTTCAGTACCCATAAAGATAAGCATAGGATACTCATATCCAAATATCCGCTGACCACAGCTCTCCAGTAAGAGCTAGCATACTGGATGGAAAGCAAAATTACTGTCTAATAATGTTCATATCCATTTCGCTAAGCAAGTCCCAAGATGTGGAGATTCTAAGAGGGACGAAAGACTGAAAAAACATACAGCAATGGGAAATGTCAGGAACAGCAATCTAGAAGGATAGAGTAAATGATTTGGCTTTGAGCACATTTCAGGTGTGCCTGACAGATCCAGCTTTGACTATGGGAAAGAGGACCCATTTTCATTAAAACCCTTTCCCCTGTGGGCTCTCATGATGAGCTTGTTAATCAAAGCTGTAAGTTCTTTAAATGACCAATAGTTCCTTAAGCCATGAGCACGTCACCTGGAAATAGATGAGCTGCTGATCATGCACCTGGGAGCAAGGCTGTTTTTATTCAAATTGGTTATTTTATACTTTATTAATGCATTGGTTTTTGAGTGTTAAAACATTATTATCTGTCTTAAAATTAAATTGTTCATGGTGTGTTATCCTTTCTCTATATTGCTAGATTTGATTTGCTAAAATTTTGTGAAAGTTTTTTGCTTTTATTTAATGTGAGAGATAGACCTCTAATTTTCCTTTATGGTAATATCCTTGACAACTTTTGGTTTCAGTGTTATGCTTTCCTCATAAAATGAGTTGGAAAGTATTCCCTTTTAATGCTCTACAGAAATTGTCAGAATTTATTCCTTAAATATTTGATGGAAGTGACTGGTGAATTCTTTTGGATCTAGGATTTTCATTGAGGGAAGGCAGTTGATTATGGATTTATTCCTTTAATGGATAAGGAACTATTTGTAGTTCTATTTGGTTTTAGTAAGTTGAGCTTCCCTTAGGGTCTATATCATCTAAAATTTTAAATTAATTAGCCTAAAGTTATTCATAGTAAGCTATTATGACTTATAATTTTTCTAATGTAGGACTTATAATGAGGTCTCCTTTATAATTTCTAATTTTTGTTTGTGTTTCACACACACACACACACACACACACACCATACATGTCTTGCCCTGGGCTCATCTTTAACAGGCTGGCCAACTACAGCTTTGGGCCAAATCTAACTGTGTGCCTATTTTGTACATTGTTTTATTGTGACACAACCATACCTATTCACTTATTATCTATGGCTGCTTTCCCACCACAATGCCAGATAAAAAGATGAACAGAGATCATAAGGCTTGCAAAGACTGAGAAAAGAATCGTCTGGCCCTTTACAGAAAAGGTTTTCCTACTCCTGTTCTATGCTATTAGTCTACTGAAAGAACTAACTTTTGTCTTTGTTTCTCCTTTGTATGTTTATTTCAATAATTTACCTGCTTTTATTACTTTCCTTCATTTGCCTTTTTTTAATAACTTCTTGAGTGTTTGCTCAGATACATTGATTTTCAGTCTTTCTTTACTATTAAGTGACAAATTTCACTCTACACAAAGCTTTAACTGCAATCCACAAACTTTTATATGTTTCCAATACCATTTAGTTCAAAATATTTTCTAATTTCCATTGTAATTTCTTTTTTGATCAATGGGCTATTTAGAATTGGATTTTCTAATTCCCAAACATATTTTCCAGTTATTTTTTGTTAATCATTTCTAGATTAGTTTCACAGTGGTCTGGCAATATAGTCTGTACAGTTTTATTTCTTTGACATTTTTGAGACCCTTTCTATGGCCCAGCAGATCGTTAGTTTTGGGAAATAATATGTGTGTACTTGAAGACCATGTGCATTTTGAAATTGTTATGTGCAATGTTCTAAATATGTCAATTGGGCCAAATTTTGTAATCCTCTTGTTTATATCTCTGCCCTTACTGATTTATTGTCTGCTTGTTCTTCAGTTATTGAGAAAGGTATTTTGCAATCTCTCATTATGACTGTGAATCTTTCTTAAAGATTTTTTTATTTTTATTTTTAAGTAATCTCTACACCCACCATGGGGCTTGATTGAACTCACAACTCTTGTGATCAAGAGTTGCATGCTCTACCAACTGAGCCAGCCAGGCACCCCTATGACTGTGAATTTTCTACATGTCCTTTTATTTCTGTCATTTTTGCTTTATATATAATTTGCCTACAAATATAGATTAGGTACATAAATTTTTAGGATTGTATATTGTCCTGGTGAATTGACCATTTGATCTTAGAAACATCCTTGTTTGTTTCCAGTGACGCTTCTCACCTCAATGCTTACCTGTCTGATGTGCAGCAAAGCTATAGCAGCTTTCTTTGCTTAGCATTCAAATGGTCTGTCTTTTTTATTCTTTACTTTCAATATTTAAATGGTCTTATAGTTGATAACTGCTTTTTATAAGCAGTATATGGCTGGGTTTGATATTCATTCTACAAATTTTTGTGTTGTAATTATTTAGTATAGATGTACTGTATTTACTGGTGTGTCTCAATGAAAGCTATTTTCTCACCTGCTATTTCTTTTTCTAACTTTTATTGATGCCTTTGAATTATTTCTGATAATTCAAATTTTCCATAATATTTACATATTCTACTGTTCTTTTAGTGATTGTATGACATTAAAAAGTAAAAGAAATTAATGCCTTTACCCCTCCTCAGGTAGTATAAGGACTTAACATACTTTAAAGCCCCTTAGCCTCTCTACTAACTTATATGATAATTGTTGTTATATATTTTGATTCTATATAAATTTGAAATCCTAGAAGATATTATTTCATAGAATCTATATTCTTTTACATTTACCCATATATTCACTAGTTTTTATTACTTACACTAGTCGTTGTTACTTTTAGCATCTCTTTGCTTCATTGAGCCTAAGAACACTTCAATATTTCCTGTAGAGTGAATCTGCTGTGATGAATTCTCTCAATTTTGTTTGATTAAAAATGTCTTTATCTTTTTTTTTAATAAGGAAAATTTCTCTTTCTGCTTTTATAATTTCCTCTTTGATTTTAGTTTCAGAAGTTTTAGTGTGGTATATCCAGGTATGGCTTCCTTCATCTTTCTGTGGTTAATAGAACTTCTTGAATGTGTTGGGGATCAAGAATTCTGTCCCCTCAATGTCCTTCTAGCTGGACTAAGAATCAAATTGACATGAGACATATAAACAAAGAGAAAATCAAATTTAATAGCATACCTATGGGGAATCCACACAAACATGGGAATTCCAAAGAGAGTCAGGCGAACTGAGGTATATATGTCATTCTGAACCTAAGGAGAAGGGAGTAGGGGTCTGGGACTTGAGAGGAAAGGAATGTAATTCACAGGTGATAAAAAGAAGAGCAGATGTTTGGCAATTAGCTGTTTGTCCTGCCTTATAGATGGGTCACTCAGATAAAAATTTATCTTTGTGATAACGCTTATTCTGGAAAGAGCCTTCACTTTAGATTCTTCTATGTAGTTAAGGGAGAAGCAGAAGTTTCTCTTGAGCCCACAGGATCTCAGTTGCCTTTAGCTTAAAATAATATGCATGCCAAAGTGGCACATTTTGGGAAGACCTGTCCCAAATCCCTTCAAATTTGTGGCATAATACTTGTCTTTTTGTCTGTTTTGATGAACATTCATGGTAATTATTTTTCAATTTTGAACATTCAGGGTCATTATTTATTTATATTGTTACTTTTGCTCTATTTTCTCCCTCTGAAACTCCAATTATAGGTATGTGAGACTTCTCACCAAATTCCGTATAATTCTTTAGATACCTTTCTGTATTCTCCATGTTTTTACCCCTTTTTGTTCAGTCAATACATTTTATTATATTTTTTTCGTTTTATTTTATTTCTCACCATGGTAAGTGAAATCTTTAATCCCATCCCCTATTTCCCCCACCTCTCCACCCCCCAAACTTCCCTCTGGTAATAATCAGTTTGCTCTCAATAGTTAAGAGTCTGTTTGTAGTTTGCCTCTCTCTCTCTCTCTCTCTCTCTCTCTCTTTCTTCCCTTGCTCATTTGTTTTGTTTCTTAAATTCCACATATGAGTGAGAGAATATGGTATTTGTCTTTCTCTGACTGGATTATTTCACTTAGCATTATACTTTCTAGCTCTATTCATGTTGTTGCAACTGGAATGATTTCATTCTATTTCATGGCTGAATAATATTCCATTGTGTATATATACACACACACCATTTTTTTTATCCATTCATCAATTGATGGACACTTGGGCTGCTTCCATATTTGGATATTGTAAATAATATTGCTGTAAACATAGGGGTGCATGTATCCTTTTGAAGTGTTTCTTTGTATTTTGGGGGTAAATACAGGTAATGTGATTCCTGGAACATAGGGCAATTCTGTTTTTAATTTTTTTGAGGACCCTCCATACTGTTTTCCACAACGGCTGCCCAATTTGCGTTTCCACCAACAGTGCTAGAGGATTCCTTTTTCTCTACATCTTTACCAGTACTTGTTTCTTTTTTTTATTTATCTGGTTATTTGTTTTAGTCTTGTTTTTGATTTTAGCTATTCTGACAGGTGTGAGGTGATAGCTCAGTGTAGATTTGATTTGCATTTCATTTCCCTGATGATCAGTGATGTTGAACATCTTTTCATAGCTGTTGGCCATCTGGATATCTCCCTGGAAAAATGTCTGCTCATGTCTTCTGCCCATTTTTTAATTGGATTATTTCTTTTTGGGTATTGAGTTGTATCAGTTCTTTATACATTTTAGATACTAACGCTTTATCAGAGATGTCATTTGCAAATATCTTCTTCCATTAAGTAGGTTGTCTTTTCTTGATTGTTTTCTTGATTGTTTTCTTTGCTGTGCAAAAGCTTCTTATTTTTAGTTCCAGTGGTTTATTGTTGCTTTTATTTCCTTTGCCTCAGGAGATCTTTCTAGAAAGAAGTTGCTATAGCTGATGTTGGAGAAACTGCCTGGGCTCTCTTCTAGGATTTTTATAGTTTCAGGTCTCACATTTAGATCCTTAATCCATTTTGAATGGATTGTAAATGGATTTTAATGGTGTATGATGTAAGCTAGGGGTCCAGGTTCATTCTTTTGCATGGGGCTGTCCAGTTCTCCCAGCACCGTTTGTTGAAAAGGTTGTCTTTCTCCCATTGCATTTCCTTTCCTCCTAAAGATAGGCTTATTTGTGGACTTTCTATTCTGTTCCGTTGATCTGTGTGCCTGTTTTTGTGCCTGTACCATACTGTTTTGATTACTACAGCTTTGTAGTACAACCTGAAATCTGGAATTGTGATACATCCAGCTTTGTTTTTCTTTTTCAAGATTGTTTGAGCTATTTGGGGTCTTCTGTGATTTCATATAAATTTTAGGATTGTTTGTTCTAGTTTTGTGAAAAATGTTGTTGGTATTTTGATAGGGATTACATTAAATCTGTAGATTGCTTTAGGTGGTATGGACATTTTAACAATATTTGTTCTTCCAGCCCATGAGCATGGAATGTGTTTCCATTTCTTTGCATCATCTTGAATTTCTTCAGTGTTTTATAGTTTTCAGAGTACAGGTCTTTCACCTCTTTGGTTAAGTTTATTCCTAGATACTTTTTTTATTCTTTTTGGTGCAGTTGTATATGGGGTTGTTTTCTTAATTTCACTTCTGTTTCATTATTAGTGTACAAGAAATCAACAGATTTCTGAACACTGATCTTGTATCCTGTGACTGTACTGAATTCATTTATCAATTCTAGTAGTTTTGGGAGGGAGTCTTTAAGGTTTTCTATATATAGTATCATGTCATCTGCAAATAGAGTTTTATATCTTCCTTACCAATTTGGATGCATTTTACTTCTTGTCTCATTGCTATGTCTAGGACTTCCACTACTATGTTGAATAATAGTGATGAGAGTGGACATCCTTGTCTTGTTCCTGATCTTAGGGGAGAAGCTCTAAGTTTTTCCCCATTGAGTATGATGTTAAGTGGATTTTTCATAAAAGGACTTTATTATGTTGAGATATGTTTTCTCTAGACCTACTTTGCAGAGGGTTTTTATCATGAATCATTGTTGTACTTTGTCAAATGCTTGTTCAGCATCTGTTGAAATGATCTTATGGTTTTTATCCTTTTTTTTTTTAATTGATGTGAGGTATCATGTTGATTGTTTGGTGAATATTGAACCACCCTTGCATGGAGGGAATAAATCCCACTTGATCGTGGTGAATGATTTTTTAAATTTATTTTTGTATTTGGTTTGCTATTATTTTGTCGAGGATTTTTGCATCTATATTCATGAGAGATATTGGCCTGTAGTTCTCTCTCTCTCTTTAAAATTTTTTTTTTTTTTTATTGTGGTGGCTTTCTCTGGTTTTGGAATCAGGATGATACTGGCTTCATAGAATGAATTTGGAAGTTTTCCTTTCCCTTATATGTTTTTTGGAATAGTTTGAGGAGAAAAGGTATTAACTCTTCTTTAAGTGTTTGATAGAATTAGCCTGTGAAGCTTTCTCTGGTCCTGGACTTTTGTTTTTTGGGGGTTTTTTGATTATTGATTCAGTTTCATTACTAGTGATTGGTCTGTTCAAATTTTCTATTTTTTCTTGCTTTAGTTTTGATAGGTTATATGTTTCTAGGAATTTGTCCTTTTGTCCAATTTGTTGGCATAGAGGTTTTCATAATATTCTGTTATAATTGTTTGTATTTCTGTGGTGTTGTTATTTCTCCTATTAGTAATTTTATTTGGATCCTGCCCCCCCCTTTTTTTAGTGAGTCTTGCTAGAGGTTTGTCAATTTTGTTGACCTTTTCAAATAACCGTCTCCTGGTTTCATTGATCTGTTCTATTGTGTGTGTGTGTTTTAAAGATTTTATTTATTTATTTATTTGAGAGAGAGAGCACAAGCAGGGGGAGCGGCAGAGGGAGAGGGAGAAGCAGGCTCCCTACTGAGTAGGGAGCCCGACTCTGGACATGATCCCAGAAGGGATCATGACCTGAGCCGAAGGCAGATACTTAACTGACTGAGCCACCCAGGGACCCCAGAGATTTTTTCTTGCTTCTTGAGATAGTCCTGTATTGTTATAAACTTTTCTCTTAGAACAGCTTTTGCTGTATTCCAAAGGTCTTGGACCATTGTATTTTCATTTGTGTCCATGTATTTTTTTTTAAAGATTTATTTTAGAGCGAGAGTGCACATGGTGGGAAGGGGCAGAGGGGAGAGGACAGAGAGAATCACAAGCAGACTCTAAGCTGAGCATGGAGCTCGACTTGGGGCTTGATCCCACGACCCTGAGCTGAAACTAAGAGTTGGGCATTTAACAAACCGCATCACCCAGGCGCCTCTCCATGTATTTTTTGATTTCCTCTTTCTTTGGTTGACCATTCACTGTTTAGTAGCATATTATTTAACTTCCACGTATTTGTGTTCTTCCCAGATTTTTTTCTTGTGGTTGATTTTAGTTTCATGGAATATGGTCTGAAAAGATGCCTGGTATGATTTCAGTCTTCTTGAATTTGTCAAGACTTGTTTTGTGGCCTAATATGTGATCTTCTGGAAAATGTTTCATGTGCACTTGAAAAAATTGTGTATTCTGTTGCTTTAGGATAGAATGTCTTGAATATGTCTGTCAGATCCATCTGGTCCAATTTTTCATTCAAAACTACTCTTTTCTTGTAGATTTTCTGTTTGGATGATCTGTCTACTGATGTAAGTGTGGTGTTAAAGTCCCCTACTATTATTGTATTACTATTGATTACTTCCTTTATGTTTGTTATTGGCTGCTTAATATATTTGGGTGCTTCCGTGTTGGGTGCAGAAATATTTATAATTGTTATGTCTTCTCGTTGGACTCTTCCTTTTATGATTATATAGTGTCCTTCTTTGTCTCTTGTTATAGTCTGTTTTAAAGTCTATTTTTTTCCTATGTAAGTATCACTACCCTTTCACTACCATTTGCATGATAAATACTTTTGCATCCCTTCACTTTCAATCTTCATGTGTGTTTAGGTCTGAAATGAAGCTCTTATAGGCAGCAAGCATATAGATAGGTCTTGTCTTTTTATCCATTCTGGTACCCAGTGTCTTTTGATTCAAGTGTTTAGTCATTAATATTCAAAGTAATTTTTGGTAGGTATGTACTTACTGACATTCTGTTGCTTGTTTTATGGTTGTAGTTCTTCTCTTTTCCTTTCTTTTCTTGCTCTCACCTCTTATGCTTTGCTTGTTTTCTTTGGTGTTGTACTTGGATTCCTTTCTTTTTATTTTTTGCATATATATTACTGATTTTTGATTTATGGTTACCATTAGGTTTGTGTATAATATCTTCTGTATATAGCAGTCTATATTAAGTAGGTCATTTAAGTTTGAACCCATTCTTTACTCCTTCCCTCCCCACCCCATGTTTTAGGTATGTGGTGTCATACTTTAACATCCTTTTATTTTGTGAATTCCTTGACTAATTTTTACAGAAATATTTATTTTTACTGTTCTTGTGCTTCCTAACTTTTCTTACTCCTACCTTCTTCCCACTCAAAAAGTCTGCTTTAATAGTTCTTGTAGGGCTGGTTTAATGGTCATGAATTCCTTTAAGTTTTGTTTGTGAAACTTCTTATCTCTCCTATTCTGAAAGATAGCCTTGCTGGATAGAGTATTCCTGACTGCAGAGTTTTTCTTTTCAGCACTTTGAATATATCCTGCCTCTTTTTTCTGACCTGCTGAAAAATTAGCTAATAGGCTTATGGGATTTCCCTTATATGTAACTGTTTTCTTGTGCAGCTTTTAAAAGTCACTACTACTTTTTGGCATTTTAATTACTACATGTCTTGGTTGTGTACCTCCTTAGGTTGATTTTGTTGGGGGCTCTTTATGGCTCCTTGATCTGGATTTCTGTTTCCTTCCCCAGATTTGGGAAATTTTCTGTTCTTTCTTTTTTTTAAGATTTTATTTTATTATTTATTTGAGAGAGAGAGAGAGAGCATGAGCAGGGGGAGGAGCAGAGGAGAGGGAGAAGCAGACTCCCCACTGAGCAGGGAGCCCGATGTGGAGCTCAATCCCAGGACCCTGTGATAATGACCTAAGCCAAAGGCAGACACTTAACCAGCTGAGCCATTGAGGTGCCCCATCTGTTATTATTTCTTCAAATAAATTTTCTGCTCCTTTTTCTCTATGTTCTCATACTGGGATCGCTATAGTATGAATGTTGTTACACTTGATGGTGTCACAGGGTACTCTAAGTCTGTCTTCATTTTTTATTATTATTTTTCTCTCTCCTGTTCAGCTTGTTTTTCATTATGCTGTCCTCCAGGTCACTGACCCATTTTTCTGCTTTCTCTAATCTGTTTATTCATTTAGTGTATTTTTAATTTCAGCTACTGAGTTCTTCATCTCTGATTATGTTTTTTTTTTTAAAACTTTATTTATTTGATGGAGAGAGAGTACAAGCAGGGGGAACAGGAGTGGGAGGGAGAGGGAGAAGCAGGCTCCTGCTGAGTAGAGAGCCCGACATGGGGCTCAATCTCAGGACCCTGCGATCATGATCTGAGCCGAAGGCAGATGTTTGACTGAGCCACCCAGGCGCCCCTTATTTTTTCTATAAAACACGGTAAGGATCTCATTGAGGTCGTCCACTCTTTTCTCAAGTCCAGTGAGTATATTTATGATCATTACTTTAAATTCTCTATGAGGTATATTACTTATCTGTTTTGCTTATGACTGTTGCATGATTTTGTACTGTTCTTTCATTTGGCACATATTCAGCCTTCTCATCTTGTCTAAATCTGTGTCTGCTTCTGTGTAATAGGAAAGTCAGCTAAGTCTCCTGCTCTTGAAAGTAGTGGCCTTATGAAGAAGAGGCCCTGTCGTGCAATGTTCCCTGTTCACTAGAACCTGGTGCTTCAGGAGTATCTCCTGTATGTGTTGTCTGACCTTACTGTTGTGGCTGAGCCATGTTCTGTCTTTAGTCCAGTTGTCTGTCATGGTTCTCTTTGCCTGTTGTGGGCAGGGTTAGATCCCTGTGTTGTTAATGGGCCAGTCTGGGGCTGCCTTGGGCTTTAGTTGAGTCAGACCAGTCATTTGCCAGAGTTGTAGTAGTTGGAGTTTCAGGACACTTTCCCTGTGTTGTCCCCTGAGAAACTTTCATTGGTGGGTAGGGTCTCAATCACACCAGGTGTCTGCCCTCAGCCTACTGCTGGGTCCGCTGTTGGACTGGTGTATGTGGTTATCTTCTCTCCCCGGGGGCAGGAGTCACTGTGGAATGGTGCTTGCCTCTCTTAGGGCTGCTTACACAGTATCAGACTTGTGCTGCCACTTTGGATGAGCTCTGGCCAAGGCCATATTAGAGGAGGCAGGTCTCTAGGCGAATGTGGGGGCATGTGGTGTTAGCAAGGTGTGTGCAGGTCTACTGTGAGAGGGGACCCTGAGCTACTTTAGAAAACTACTGCTGCAAGCAAAGCTGGAGTGAGCAGATGCACAGAACAGTGCAGGTGTGGGGCACACTGTGTTGACAGGTTTTGCTGGGTCTGTTGCAGGAGGAGATCTGGAGCTGAGGCCTGGCTGGAGGAGCTGTGTCTGCAGAACGCAGGGGCAGGGTGTGCTGTTACTCAGTTAGGTGGAGGGTGTTGGTGCTGTGCTGGGTGCTGCAGTTGTCTAGTTATACAGGCTGGGGGGAGGGGGAGGGAAATGGAGCCTGCCAGCTTTTTTGTTTTTGGAGAAGTCTCCCAATGATCCCTGCCCCTCCAGAACATGTTTTGAGATTCATAAATAATACCACAATCATTTTTAGGTCACTTTTATAACCCCCCAAGAAACCCTGTGCTCCCTAGCTGTCATCACCTAATCTCCCATCTTGCCTACCTCTAGGCAACCACTAGTCTACTTTCTGCCTCTCTAGATTTGCCTATTCTGGACTTCTCATATAAATGGAATCTAACAACAGTATGCACTCTTTTGTGGCTGGCTTATTTCACTTAGCAAAATTTTTCAAGATTCATTTGTTATTCCATGTATCAGTGCTTCTTTTTATTTCTGAATAATACATTATGTAAATGTACCACATTTTATTTATCATGCATCTGTTGATAGATGTTTGGGTTGTTTTAGGTTCATTTATTGAGTTTCAAATTTCACTATATTTTTCAATTCTATTTGATTCCTTTTTAATATTGTCTAGTTTTAACTTTTATTTGTTTCATGAACATATCAATCTATGATATCTACAATTTCTGGATTTTTTTGTTGCTCTGTTTTTATGGTCTATCTCTCATTTTTTCCTCTCTAGTCTTCTTATATACTTAGTCATATTTTATTAAGTGTGAGACATTTTGTATGAAAAATGGTAGAGTTGATTTGTGGATCTGGATTATGCTGTCCTCCTTCAGAGAGGATTTATTTTGCTTCTATAAGGCATTTAGGCTAGGGAACTGATCACCTTAATCCAATCAAGCTGGATTTAAGTGTTTGTGAGGTATGGTCTATTTCTGGTTCACCCTTAAACCTTGGGCCTTTTAGGCTTCCAATCCTGTAAGCCTAGGATGTTTACTGGAGTCCCTCTTCCTTAGTCATTTCCAAGTTTTGACCCCTCAGCTTGAGACTGCTGAAGCTCTACTCTGTTACTCAGGCTCTTAGCTGACACTTTCACTTTCAATGTCAGTAATACCCATAACTATAAAAGTGACCCTAACTTTACATTTAAAAATTTTTCTTCTCTTGCATATCTTTTCCCTGCAAATTTCATTTTCTTGGTAGGTCTCATGTCTTTTTTATTTCCCCTGAAAAATTTATTTATTTATTTTTTATTTATTTGAGAGATACAGAGAAAGAGCAGGGGGAGGGGCAAATGGAGAGGGAGTCAAGCAGACTCCCTGCTGAGCGAGACATGGAGCTGGATCCTAGGACCCTGAGATCATGACCTGAGCTGAAATTAAGAGCTGGATGCTCAACCAACTGAGCCACCCAGGTGCCCCAGGTCTCATGTCTTTAAAAATATTTCTTTTAATATATTTTATCTAACTTTTCTGGTTATTCACAGTTAGAAGGTTTTTATAGTCTAGTCAGCCAATTGTGGAAGCAGAAGTCTACCCACAAATTTGTTAAGAATCTGTTCTCTCAAGAATCTGGTAGAGCAAGCATTCCTACACATGGCTGATTAGAATATAATTTAGTATATCTTTCTAAAAAGTAGTGTGTCAGTTAATCCATGGTCTTAAATTATACTCTTTCACCCAGCAATTTCAATTTTGTGAACAAATCAGAAATTATTAGAGATGTAGAAAAAAGATTTTTATGTAAGGATGTTCAGTATAACATTTAATAGATAAAATTGGTTGTAAACTGTGCAGTGATAAGGACAGTAATTAAATTATGGTACATTTATAAGGTAGAATATGTGATGATTCAAAATCATGTTTTGAAAAGTATTTACTGATATGGGAAAATAAAAGGTAAATAAAGGAGAAAACAATATTTTACTTTTCAAATGGCATGATTTTAATTTTTAAAAAAGGCATGTCTTCAGAGATAAAATTCTAGAAAGATGAAAAGCAGTTTTTAATTTGCTTAACTCAATGGGAAGATTAAGGTTGTTTTTTTTTTTAAGCATGTTTTTATTTGTCAGAGAGAGAGAGAAACAGCAAGCACAAGCAGGGGGAGGGGCAGAGGGAGAAGCAGACTCCCTGCTGAGCAGAGAGCCCGATGTGGGACTCTATCCCAGGACCCCAGGATCATGACTTGAGCTGAAGGCAGCCGCTTAACTGACTAAACTACCCAGGCGTCCCAGGGTTTTTTGTTTTTTTTGTTTTTTTAATGGATTTTTCCCCATGTTTATTGAAATATAATTGATATACAGCACTGTGTAAATTTAAGGTGTTGCAGCAGAGTAATGACTTGACTTTTATATATTGTCATTTGGGTACCACAGTGAATGTAGTTAATATCCATTATCTCATATAGATAAAAAAAGTTTTTTTCCTATGATAATAACTTTTAGCATCTAGTCTCTTAACTTTCAAATATACCACATAGCACTGTTAACTATGGTCATCATGTACATTACATCTGAAGGGTTGTTTTTTATATTTTCTTTATATGTTTTTGTGTTTTCAAAAGTTTTTTATGTTGAGTTTGTACTATTTTTTATAATCCAGAAAAAGAATCACAAAAAAATAATCCTAAAGCTCATCTTTAGTAGATTATCTAAACTGTTTCTTTATCACAAAGTGTTTAGCAAGCTAGAGATTCTTTACAGTTTAGAGATTTAGTTCCTATATTTCACACTATGATTTTAAGACAGAGACACTTGGAGGCATCCACCTAGGAGGTCATTGGAGAGGTGACACTGAGCATCTTAATGATGTTCCAGGGAACAGTCTGCTTCCTTGCTCTAGTTGTCTTTTCAGTAGTTGCTAGCAGTTTCTAGCCCTTACAGCTTTGGTGGTCCTCAGAGTTCTAGTGATTGAATCAGTTCTTTATCTACAGAAGTAGAATAGATTTTTTATTTTGTTTATTTTTTTGTTTTTTTTTTTTTGAGATTTTATTTATTTGAGAGAGAGCGAGCGAGCAAGAGAGAGCACAAGCAGGGTGAAGGGCAGAGGGAGAAGCAGACTCCCCGCAGAGCAGGGAGCCTGATGCGGGACTTGACCCCAAGACTCCGGGATCATGACCTGAGCCGAAGGCAGTCGCTTAACTGAGCCACCCAGGTGCCCAGAATAGATTTTTTAAAAGTCTTTTTCATTATGGAAGGAATGTATCCAACCAGATTCTATTAGTTAAAATTTTTGTTTTAAAAGTATCTGATGGCACTCAAGAATGCAAAAGTATATTTAAAAAAATAAAAGCATCTGAGTATTATTAGGGGAATTCTCTTCTTGAGAGCTCTCATAAAAAACAGTTTTTTCCCTGTTATTTATAGAGTAGGTCATTTGTGGAGGGATCTTATCTTCAGAGAGGAAGGCTGAAGAGGGACGATTTTGTAACTTGATGATTGTACAGCATCTCTATATGGGATGTTCTATTTCACATTCTTGAATTATCTGATGCCTTAGTCCATTTGGGCTGCTATAAAAAAGATACCATAGACTAGGTAGCTTGAACAAGAAACATTTACTTCTCACAGTTCTGGAGGCTGGAAAGTCTAAGATCAAGGTGATGACAGATACCGTGTCTGGTGAGAACTCACTTCTTGGTTCATAGATGGCCGTCTTGCTATAACCTCAGGAGGCGGAAGGAACAAGAGAACTGTCACGGGTTGCTTTCATAAGGGCATTAACCCCAGTCATGAGGGCTCCACCTTCTAAAGGCCTTACCTTCAAACTGGATTTTAGGATTTCAACATAGGAATTTGTGGTCAGGGGCACAAACATTCAGTCAGTAGCATCTGGATTCTGTTATATTTCAAACATTGATGAACTATCCCATCACTCCTCTTTTGTCTCTAGCTTAGTTTCAGAAAACTGCAGAACCTATTTTGTTTATTGCTTCAGGTATGGATGGCTTGGGAACTTTCCCAAGTTTTTCGGTGATCATCTTGGCTAAAAATTTTCCTGATATCCCCAGGACCCTGAATTCTGCCCTCATTAATGAAATGGCCTGTTTTCATATTTAAATTTGGCTTGTAAGGGTAAGGCCTTTTTGATGCAGCTAGGGGGTCTACTACCCTGAACTGTCACTCAGAAGCATATTTCAGTTTTATTTGAAAGCTTTTTTTATGTGTATTCCCCCAAAGCACCTTAGCTGAAAATCATATTTTGGTTTAGAGTTTTATACAGACCAATGTCTCTTTCTTGTTCCTGTATTCCAATAAAATTGTGTATTTCATTTTAACCTCAATCTGCCTGTGCTTAAAATATAAAGTGGACATCTCACTTTCTAGATAGTGATCTTTTCTTTCTTCCTTCCCTTCCCCCTTCCCTTCCCTCTTCCCTTCTGAGAGAGAATGAGAGATAGAAAGCACGAGAGGGAAGAGGGTCAGAGGGAGAAGCTGACTCCCTGCCGAGCAGGGAGCCCAATGTGGGACTCGATCCCGGGACTCCAGGATCATGACCTGAGCCGAAGGCAGTCGCTTAACCAACTGAGCCACCCAGGCGCCCTAGATAAAATCTTTTACAGAGACCTTTTTATTGGTTCCACAGCTCAATCCTACCATATATGCCAGTTTATCCTATTAATCCTTAGCTGCAAAAATACCAGAATCATTTATGAACTAAAGTTTGTTTTAGCTCCTTAGTTTTTTATGAGCCTTCTTCATGTTATTTTCATCAGCTTGGTTGCTGGGACTTCCCTTTCGCTCTTCCCTCTCCCACCACCTTTGTCTCTGGGTGGGGGAAGAGTGTCAGACTGTAAGAGGCTATGGGACTGGCTACCTGTTGCAGCCCCTTGGTATTTCTTGGTATCTCTTGGTGAAAAGGAGAGTGAGGCCTGCGAGGAAGAAGAGTGCCTCCTGGCCATTTCTAGTGGGCCTCCAGTGATCCTCTTTTGTTGTCAGAGGGTCTCCTGTCTTTTCTAGGGAGGAATATCCTGGGAGGCCTTCTCTTGCTAGGTTAGAGATTAGGGGTTCTATGTTTGGATGGCCTTCCTCTTTTGGGTTGGGAGGATGCGAGATGCCTCACCACTGGGTTGTTCCTCAGGTCCTGAGTTCTCAAATCAGCTGGCCTCCATACCACATTTTGCTCTCCTCGGTGCGTCTTGCACCATTTTCAGGATTTATATTTGTGCTTAGTAGGGAGGTATCAGGAGAATGGGTATACACCATCTTGTCTGAACTTTTTTTTTTTTTTAAGATTTATTTTAGAGAGAGAGCAGGGGGAGGGACAGAAGGAGAGAAACCTGAAGCAGACTCCCCGCTGAGTGTGAAGCCTTGACATGGGGCTTGATCCCAGGACCCTGAGATCATGACCTGAGCCAACATCAAGAGTCAGCTGTTTAACCGACTGACCACGCAGGTGCCCCTGAACTGTTTTTAGCTGTATAAAAGATTTTCTTTTATTCATACTTCTTATTTATAAAATGGCGCCCTATACACAGAGACCTTATGTGATGTTCATGTCAGGAAAACTCCAGGACTTGTTCTCTGCTCATATACAATAGCAGTGATTGGGTTGAAATGCTATAGAACCCAGGAAATAATTGCTTGGACGAGGTCTTTAACTGGGACTTATGATGTCTTAGAACTAGGTTCCCGATTTCGTACTCATATGGAGATTTAACATCATACTCATCAGCTGGGCAAAAATGCTTATTAAGTCATTTGGAATTAGGGGCTGGGGAACTGATGCCATACTTTCTGCCCTTTCATGTTAAACAAGGATACATGCAAGCTGGTTGCTAGGTCAGGGGTCTTTATTGCTTGAAAGATTTTGCCTCTCCTAGGTTTTTGCCTCCCAACACAAACGTGGCTGTGTCCAGGATTTTATTTCCCAAAGCAGGGATCTCAAGTTAAGTCTGGGCATCACAGCCACTGGGCTTCCAGAATGTGCGGTGGCACCTGGAGGACTGATGGAACAGAACTGATAGCATGAGGCATCTCCTGGGAAAGAACTTAAGCCAGAGCCACTGCTGGGGTTCAGGTGGAGGCACGTATTTTTCTTGACTTTTCTCTTTCCTTCACATTCCATATCTAACTCATCCACAAATCTCGTCAACACTACCTTCTAATATATCCCAAATCTGTCAGCTTCTCAGCGTCTCCATCGCTGTCTCCCTGGCAAACCCCCCTCACCTCTCAGTTTACTGGCACACTAAGTGCTCTCCTCTCCCCTCTGGCTCCTCTGCCCCAGAAATGCGAGTCAGATGGTGACTCCTCTGTTTAAATCCCTCCAGCATTTTCCATCTCATTCAGGGCAAAATTCAAACTTCTTCAGTGGTCTCTAGGGCCCTCCACAATCTAGCTCTTGATACTTCACTGACCTCATTTCCTTTTTCTTTGATCCCTGCTCATTCCTCTCCAGCAGTGTCAGTCCGTGGGCTTACCAAGCACTCTCCCACATCAGCACCTGCACACCTAGAATCCCCTCTGCCTGCAGCACTCTTCCCCCACATATCTGGGTGGCTCCCTCTGTAACTGCTCAAATGGTTCCCCTGTCGGGTCATTGCTGCCACTGTGTATAAAACCTCCACTCCGGGGTTGCTCTTAATCTGTACTCTCCTCTGTTTTTCTTGGTAGCACTTGTCATCACTTCACATAGATATGTATTTGTCTCTTTACTCCTTCTGCAAATGTAAGCTCTGTAAGATACAGGATTTTGATGCATTTCTTCTCTATCGCCAGAGCCTAGAACAGAGCTTGGCAGGTGATAGACATTCACGGTTTAATGAATAAATGAATGAGTGAATGAATAGAAATGACCTGTACATCTCTTCAACGTGGAATTGGGAAGCCTCCTACAAGAACTTGTTATAAAGCGATAGGACCTATAGGGTTTGGGGTGCCTGGGTGGCTCAGTTGGATAAACATCTGCCTTTGGCTCAGGTCATGATCCCAGAGTCCTGGGATCAAGCCCTAAGTTGGGTTCCCTGCTCAGTGGGGACTCTGCTTCTCCCCCTCCCTTTGCCCCTTCTCCCAACTTGTGCTCTTTCTCTGTCTCTCCTTCAAATAAATAAATAAAATCTTAAAAAAACAAAACAGAGTAGCTGAGAAGGGTAATTCTGAAGACTGAGTAATGATTATCTTTAGACCCAATACCCATTGGATACATGTCTGATTCTTGGAAATTTGAAAGATCCATTTCCTGAACTGTAAATTATGGATGCCAAAGAACACTGCTGTGGGGCTCCTGAATAGAGAGGACTGTTTCTCCCTTTTGCCATGTACTAGTTTCATATTTCTTTGTAATATACTACTAAAATTTAGCAGCTTAAAACAATACTCACTTATAATCTCAGAGTTCTGTAGGTCAGATGTCCAGGCAGGCATGGCTGGGTTCTATGCTTAGGGTCTCACAAGGCTGAAGTCAAGGTGTCTGGCCAGTCTGGATACATACAGACTGGTTGCTAGGTCAGGGGTCTTTATTGCTTGAAAGATTTTGCCTCTCCAGCAATGTCAGTCCTTAGGCTTACCAAGCACTCTCCCACCTCAGGACTCTGGGGAAGAGTCTGTTTCCAAGTTCATTCAGGTTTTGACAGAATTCAGTTCCTTGTGGTTGAAGGTCTGAAGTCCTTGTTATCTGTCTGGCTGTTAGCAAGGGGCCACTTTTAGTTTCTAGAGGGCACCTGCGTTTCTCCCCCTGTTGCCCCTCCATCTTCAAGCCAGCAACAATATATCAAATCCTTCTTGTGTTTCATCTCTCTCTGACTTCTCCCTGTGCCATGAGCTGGAGAAAACTCTGCTTTTAAAGGGTTCAGTAGGTTAAATTAGGCCCATCTGGATAATCTTTCCTTTGCCATATAAGGTAACAATCGCAGGAGTGACATCTCATCATGTCTGCAGATTCCACACACACTCAAAAGGGAAGGGACGCAAAGGTGACAGTCATGGTGGGTCATTCTTAAAATTCTATCTAATACACTCATTTCACTGCACATCTCAGCATAGCTTAGTACTGAGAAGTGTTACCTGACAGAGGAGCAGTGGTACCCAATGCACTTCTAAGACAAATAATGGGACTGGTGGGGACCATTTAGCCTTGACAAATTCTGGAGGGAAATGGGATACTTCTGGGAATGGCAGTATCACTTAAGCCTGGCAGACCCGTGACACTAGCAGGAACAGACCTACCCTGTAGAGACCTATGGAAGGACTTGAGATGTGAAGAATTTCTAAAGGGCAATTGATCCTGCAACAGCAGATGGGGGCCACAAACTAACCAAATATGGGTCATTACTGTTTGGGTGACTGTGTTTGTGTGCATAGGATAGTGAGGATTGGGGAAATTTTCCTCTGGTCAGAGCAGATGGTAGTAACTTACTCTGATGGGGTCTTGAAGATCTAATGTTTGACCTTCCATGGCCTTCTTTTAATTTCAAGATTGTAACCTGGTAAGTAGCTAAGCCAGAATTCAACTCTAGGCTGTCAAACTCAAAAGCCAGTGAGTTCTCTAAAGCCCTCTGCCAGGGATGGGAAATGTGTCGCACATTTGCTGTGACTCACTACTCCCATGTCCTGCCTTGGGCTGACCACACAGACCTGCCTGCTGAGACCTGTGCAGTTTCAGAATCATCAAGGGCATCAAGGGTATGCTCTCAATCACCACTGCCAATTAAACAGAATTTAAATCCAGGACAGAACTCATCTCCCATCTCTGGACTCCACCGTACCTGAAATTCCAGCAATCTTAGAAACATAAAGATTTCTGCCTATTTCTTGTGCTGGCTACAAAATTGCGTATTGTAAATGTTAGAGGAACACCTCGTCTCCCTCCATTGTGTGCCATTAGCTGACTCTGACTAGAGAAGCGGAATTGAAATCCTTTTTTTTTTTTTTTTTGTAAGGCTATTACTCAAACTTGTATGAATTCTGGGATTCTCCCCTCTTAGCATTCCTCTCTTCTAATGAATGGGAAAGGAATTAAAATGATTAAATGGCAGGAGTATAGACCCAAAAAGGATATAATAAAGCCATTTGTGCTCCTTAACCTTCTTAGAAGGAATGGATGATGTTAACATCAAGAGGCTGTGCTCTGTTCCCACAGAAAAGCAGGGCGGCCTTGGGAGAGCTGTCAGGAAGCTCAGGCTAATGGGAGATACTGGGAGCTATGTATTCTGTTGCCAAGAGAAGCAGAGGGGTCTCTTGGGTAGTGCAGCAGCTCTATTTGGAGCTGGGAAGTAGAGAGGGCTACTGGAGCCTTGTGTCATCCTGTGGTTTGGAACTCGAGAGTTTACTTCTTTATATTGGCATCTCTAGAATGGACCTACACGTTGCAGCCAGCTCACACACTAGAGATCAAGTATTTCTTTCCGGTATTTCTAGATTTAGACAACTGAGACAAAGAGAAAAACCATGACTCAGTCTAAAAGAGTAAATAGAGGTTACCCTTAAGTTGGCCTTCCAAAGCCCAATGATTTAACCCCTACATCTTCCCCGGTACTTCTCATGATCTGGGTGGGAGCCTGCTGGCTACATGGCTTTCTGCGTGGTGTTTCTCTCTTCCTGGTCTGCTTTCTCCTAATTCTTTGTCTGGCTAACTCCTTTTCCGTTCTCCTATCTCAAATACCCCAGTTACACTAAGCCTGCCTACAGCCCTGTACTTGGGCTCAGTTACACTTGTGGTTACTATGTAATACTGCTTACTAAATCATTAGTTAATTGTGTCATTTTTTGTGTAATGGGACTGTAAATTCCTGGAGGGCAGGATTTACCTCTTTCTCCGTCACTGCAATATCTGCAGAGTCTGACTCAGTCTTTAATACGCAGGCTGGGACTTAGTAAATATGTGTTGAATAAATGCTTGAAAGAACCAAAAAATGAGGACATGACCTTTGGGGCACTAGCTGTGATGAAAGCATGCAGCAGGTGGGTTTTATTTTTCGTACACCTCCCTTTCAGTGTCTCTCTTCCTGACGAACATCTACAGATTCTGGGCTAATGTGCATAGGGCTTAGCTCTCAGTAGGCTGTTAGGTATTTCCTCAGTTAAGGAACTGAACTGACAGTGACCAGGTCTATTTTAAGGTGTTTTTGGAGAATCTTAAAAAAACGTTTCTAAGTTCCAGTTGCTTGGAAGATTCTAAATTGGTAATTGAGGTGCTGATCTAGGAAATGTCATGTGCTATAAGGAGATTCTCCCCAGACTACTAAAGGAATCTCCCAAATCAGGCCACATGGCAGATGGGGGTAGGTGAGAGAGAATTTCTTTTGTGGTGGTGGTAGTGGAGGGGGTTGAATCAGATCAACTGTTTGTTTTTAACAGAAAATTATGATACTCAAAAATGCCTGATGAGACATCTGGCATTTTAATGACGTCTCTAGCAACTCAATAATATGTGCCTTAGAGGCAAGGGTTCTATTGATTGTTTGATAGGTGTGTGTGTGGGTGGGTGGTTGGCTGGTTTTCTTCTGGTCAAATGCTCAACTTTTCAATTGCCTAACAGAGTCATGAGACTTCCATTACTTTGCCTGAAGTGGGTCTTTCTGGTCAGAATTAATCATGTGTTCCTTGGTGCTCTCAGAGCAGTTGGTAGACATTTTCTTTTATTCTGTGCTCTCTGCAGCCGGCAGTAGGCCACTTGGGACAGGAAGCTGGTCACCCAGATTTGTTTCCAAGCCTTAACCACATGGTTCACCAGTCAGTCCTTAAGACAGGTCTGTTGATTTAAACTGAATTGAATATTTTAAAGTAGTTACCTGGCCTGGTTTCTCCATCGCTACCAAGCCTTGACTGGCCATGGAGAAACAAGTGTAAAACATTTGGCCCCCTTTGTCTGTCTCACTCTTTCTGGAGAGTGTCCCTTCATCTTCCTTCCCTCCTTTCTCTGCTTTTCCTTCTCTTACTTTTTCCATCCGTCCCTCTCCATTTCATCCTGCCTCTAAGCTTGTTTCTCTCTGCACGACTCTCTTAACCCTCTTTGTCTCTTTCTCTGCTTCCTCCCTTCTCTCTGCCATGTAAAGGTTTGTAGGTTGTTAACTGCACAAGGACACCTTGCCAAGAGGAGAAATGAAGGTGGAAATGCATCTTATACTCTGCTTGCTAGGGCATAAGTGCTGGCATGGGGCTTTGTCATGGGACGCATCTTGTTCTAATTCACACAAAAGCATTTTTGGGGGGCTAACAGCAGCTTTTTCCTCCCTTAGAATATTCCCAGGGGAAAAACAGTCCTTTTTATATTTTTCTTTTGACCCAGGCTTCCTCTGACTCTCAATAGGAACCTACATTGCCCTCCTTCTCCTGCCTACTGACCAAACCTGGGCAGATTGGAATTGCGTTTGTATCACAAACATACGATTAAAAAGTGTTCCTGCACTCTTGTAGTGCTTTCGTCTTTTTTTCTGCTGATCCTTTTTGTTGGGATGCGAGTCAAAGAGCTGACCTTTCAATCATTTGCTTTAGATGTTTAGCTCTCATTTTCTTTTCTCAGCTGTCTTTACGTTCATTGGCAGTGGTGGTGTTTCTTTAACAGTGGAGTTCGTCTCATAATCTCTGACCAGAGACATGAGGATGGGATACCTTTGATTATGCAAGCTGCCAAACAATCAGAAAACCATGGACTTAGTTCAAGTTCTGTGAATGCTCTCGAGATTGAGGTCCATTTCTAATTTTCCTTTGTATCTGTAGTGCCTGGCACATTGCTTGGCACATAATAGGCATTCAAGACTCCTGAATGCCTTAATAAAGAAATGGATAAGTAAGTCTTCCTCTGACCACAGGCCACCTGGAGATTCACCCTGGCACTAAAGATAGCTATTATAAATCCACATCAAGGTGGGTACATTGACCCTTACATTTAGTTGACCCAGGCTACAGTGAGATAATACCTGTGGTGAGATGCAAGCAACAGGAACCTACTGAGGTTAAGTCAGTTAAGAAATAGAAAATACACAGGGAAAGGCAGGGAGACTGGAAACCAGCTCACTGGCCATGGAGCAGGGCCTCATGCCAGGTCACTCAGTTAGGAGAGCAGGAGAGATTTTTCTTTGATCTGCTTTATCACTGTGGTGACAGCAAGTTTGGCCTGCCTCTGCTGTCCCATTGACTGACTTCTTGCTCTCTTCCAATTTCACAGCTTCTGCTTGGTGCCTGGTCTTGGGATATATCTCAGCGTCTGGAGTCCTTCCTTTCTGATGGCTCTTTCGGTAGATCCCACTGTCCAGCTTTTCAAGAAGGGCTCTAACTGGATTGGCTGGCCACATCCAGCAGAGGCCCCAGCACAGTGTGCAGAGAGCTTGTACTAGGCCGCATCAGGGACAGTGCTCCATATATGGCGAGCCCCTCAGACAGGGACTATGGGCGGGTAGGTATTCAAGGCTTGCCAGAAAGGGTCAGAGTGCATGGCTTACATGCTTCACGGGGATTGCTGTTGTCTCTTGAGTGTCAAACCACAATGTTTTTTAAGGTTACAGTCATAAACTATTCAACACTGGCCCATTTAGTGCAGCTTATCCAGGAATACTTTTATGGTACCATATACAAATCCAGTATGGTCCTGAACCTTGTGTGTAGTCAGCAAAAGGACAGTGGAACAGGTCAACCAGTTAAGGGAACATCGTGGATGCTCTCAGCCAGTTGGCACTTGTAGGACCTAGCTTTCCTTGGTTTATAGTCACTTTTGCTGGGATGTGATTTTTCTTTATGTCACTGACTCACAGTGCCTGACAAAAGGTGCTAGAGGTGCCTCAGAAGTGCCAAGGGGGAGAGTACCATACTGGAGTGTTTTACTGAAATCTGAGCCTCCTTCAAGAAAACAGCTCAGAAAACAGAATGGGGCCATTTGATGTAATGAAAGGAGGACATCATAAAAACTCACTGAATCCTGGGAGGACTAACTAAAGAATATATAGAATTGGAAGAAATGGTGGTTGGAAGACTTGTCAAATCTCGGGAGATTTGATGAGAAGAGTCACCAGCTCTTTAAGCATTATGCTCTAATGCCTATGTACCTCATGGATTCAGTTGGTGCTTCTATTTGGAGGAAGGCATTATCTCAACCCCTGCGCCATGCTGTTTCCCAAGAAATGAACACATGACAATCACCAGGAGAAGAGCCCCGATCCCTCTCCATCCTCACACAACTGGCACTCACTGGCATTTTCTCTGTCAATGTGAGGAGTACACAGGGCTGCATCTGTTCTCTTGTTCCACAGTGAGTGTCGCCATGAGTTCAAATACTGTTTCCCTTTTGGAGACTTGGCAGCTCGCCCAAGCCTCCTGCCTGGGACTGGGTAGGGGATTATGGAGGGGCTGCCCAGGTCATTGTCCTTGTCTCCTTCAATCTCTCTTTTTAAGCGGCAGACTCAGTCACTGGCGCCATCAATCTAGCACATTTCATAAACAATAAATTCATTTTAAAAACCTGCCACTGAGCAGCCATCTGTCTCCATTTTTGTCAATCTGCTATTATAATAATGCTACTGTACTGTGAGGTTGTCTTTCACTAAAGACTCGTTGATCTGAAGGCAAACATGTTAAACATGGAGACAAGAGCTATGGGCCAGCTGACAGCATTTCCACCCACTAGCCTTTCATCACTAGAGCCTGGAATTTAAATCCTGCTTTTGACCCAAGGTGATGATATTGATGGTTTCTATATTTTGCTGTGCTTGATTTATATTCTTTAAGATTACAAAGTGTTCCAGCAACCTGATTTATTACTTATTAGGTAGAAGGCAGACAAATGTTATTACTGGTTGAATATTGCTGGTGGATAAACTGAGGCATAGAGTACTTGAGTGCCCAAAGTCAGATAGCAAAGGAAGAGAAATGGGAATATATTTTGGAACTATGATCTCTCTCTTGAACAACTGAGTCATCTTTTGTTGTTGTTTTTTCTTGTACCACTTAAGCATTTCACAAAACCACTACACATGGACATTTTGCTCTCCAGAGGCCAGTGTGAACATAGAAAAGAGAATTGGAACTAGCTCTGAGCTGAGTTGTAAGAAGAAGCTGACACCTGGATCCCAAGCCAGTTTTTAATACATAACACCCTACAATGTATTTTTCCAGCACTCAGGACCTCTCTCCACTAATCATTTTTATTAGGGAGAAAACATATTAAACAAAACCAAAAAAACCTCAACAACATAAAACCTCTGAAACCAAGCCAGGGATGCAGACAGCACTAGAAGGGATTGTAGGCAGTGGAAATCCCACTTGCAAAGGAAGCTTGTTAACTTATGCTCAGTCCCCACGTGCCTGTCTCTAGATGGAACATTTGCAAGAGCTCAGTGTGTATTTTCATGTGCTTACCATCAGTGAACACACTTAAAAGCCATTTGGGATCATAGAAGAGTTTTAGGTGGGAAGCAGGTTTTCAGAGCTCTTTAAAACCACATTATTTCCATGACTGTGCCAAACCTTATCTGTTAACATGGAGACTTACCTAAAATAAGTGGGATCTAATTCGCAAGCATGGATTTCAAGGAAGTCATACTGTTTTGCTCATTCCTGCAGCATCATGGGCTGTCACTTTTCTGAATGTGCTTGGCTTTCAACACATTGCTTCTAGTCTTTGTGCTAATCCTCTTTGTGCCTTTCAGGCTGCTTTGTTCTTGTCTTTGATGCATTGAGCACAGCGCCTCCTTCCTGCTGGAATTGAAAGGGCTAGCTTCCCTTTGAGCATTCCCTGGATGCTAAGAACAACACTGCTGCCTTATTCTTGTTTCATGGGGTGATGATGGTTAATTTTAAGTGTCAACTTGAATAGGTTGTTGCGCTCTGTCTAGACTAGTGCACTAGAGTTTGGGGAAACGCTAGTGTGGGTATTGCTGTGAAGGTATTATTTAGATGTATTAATGTTTAAATCGGATTTTCAGCAAAAGCAGATTATTCTCCATCCAATCTGAAGGCCACAAGGGCAAAGACAGGTTTCCCAAAGAAAAAGAAATTTGCATCAGGACTTCCAACATAGAAATTCTGCCTGAGTTTCCAGCCTGCTGGCCTGTCCTGCAGTTTTTCAGTGGCAAAACTGCAAACAGTATCATCCTGAATTTCCAGCCCATTGACATGCCCTACAAATTTTGAATTTGCTAGCCTTCGTAATTGCATGGACCATAACTTAAACCAGATCTGCTTCCCTCTTCCTCTTATTCCTCTCTTATATATATCTCCTATCTATTGGTTCTGTTACTTTGGACAACTCTGGACCACTAGGTTAATACCAAACTCTCATTTCTTTCTGTCCAAAGGACTAGCAAGTAATTAAAGCATCCTGGAACTTGTCCGGTCCTGCTTCATAGTACTGTGTGATCTTGGTCAAGTCACAAACATCTCTGTGCTTCTATTTACTCGACCTTTAAATAGGAATAAAGAGCCTTTCTGCATTACCCCTAGAGCAGGTACCATACAGAGTTGTTCTGAGTTTTCATCGTGACTTATTTGGAGCCCTTGATGTCCTACAAGTGAAGGAGGGGATCTCCTTAAATTTCTTACAGCAGGAATCCACTTAGACGGCACCAACCTTGACTTCCAAACGGATCGGTATCTACAAAAGGAAAATGGCGTCTACACCATAAATCTGAAGACGGCCTGGGAGAAGCTCTGCTGGCAGCTCGTGCCATTGTTGCCCTTGTTGCCACTGAAAACCCGGTGATGTCATGTCACATCCCTCGGAATACTGACGAGCAGGCTGTGCTGAAGTTTGCGGCTGCCCCTGGAGCCACTCCTGCTGCCAGCTGCTTCATTGCTGGAACCTTCCGTCCATAACCCGATCCAGGCAGCCTTCCAGAGCTGAGACTTCTGGTGGTTCCTGCTCCCAGTGCTCACCACCATCCTCTCCAGAGGCATCTCAGGTTAACCTGCCTGCCCTCACTCTGTGTGACAGACTCTCCTCCACCGACGTGGACGTGGCCGTCCTGCGCAACCATAGGGAGGGAACTCGGTGGGTTTGAGGAGGCAGAGGCCGGCTGGGAAGTTCTGCGCACGTGTGGTCCGGGTTCCCGTGAGCTCTGGCGGGAAGTCACACCAGCTCTCTGCTTCCGCAGGGATCCTGAAGAGACTGACAAGGAAGACCTGGCTGCTGCTGGAAAGGCTGTGAGCAAGGAGGAATTTCAGGCCGAATGCACAGCCCCAGCTCCAGAGTTCACTGCTACTCAGCCCGAGGTGGTGGTGGGGTCTGAAGTTGCACCGGTGCCCTCCGGGCGCTTCGGACCCTTGGTTCCCTGCTGAGGCCTGGTCTGCAGCTCCCACTGCTCAGGCCTGAGTGTGGGGACGACTACTGACTCTAAACAGAAAGTAGAAATAAGGTTGATGGAAAGTAAACAGCTTCTGAAAGCTGCTAATTAAAAGGAAAGAGAGTATTTGCTGTTGGTTATTGTAAGGGTGTACTTGACACATGGCAAGCGTTATATGTTTTTTAGATGAATATCACTGTTGATCTGGTGTGTAGGCATACAATCATGTCTGTGTGTACTATTGTGGGAGGAGGGGTGGGGGAAAATGTGAAATGCCTTTCATGGTGTTCCCAATTCTTTTTTTTTTTTTTTTTAAGATTTTATTTATTTGACAGAGAGACGGCGAGAGAGGGAACACAAGCAGGGGGAGTGGGAGAGGGAGAAGCAGGCTTCCCGCGGAGCAGGGAGCCCAATGCGGGGCTCGATCCCAGGACTCTGGGATCATGACCTGAGCCGAAGGCAGACGCTTAACGGCTGAGCCACCCAGGCACCCCGTGGTGTTCCCAGTTCTCTCTGTTTTTCCTGAAGGAATGCATTTGTGTGGTGGTGAAGGAAAGAGCCTGAGCGTTTGAGGGTCGATAAACCCACCTTCACATCCTGGCTCTCCCATCCGCTAGCTTTATGATTTAAAACAAATGATATACCTTTTTGAGACTCCAGACTTAAGACTCTTAGTTTGACCCTAGCTCAGTAGGAGTGGAGGTCTTGAAGTGGGCTCAGCTGAGTCCATAGAGAATCCTCCCTGAAGGAGGAGGAACTGGAGGATGCATGTTTCGATACATTTCCCTGGCTCACCATCCTGGGAAGCAAGACTTTTGAATGTGATGCCATGACATGCCATGGGAGTCTTCCCCAATTTTGCCACTAAATGTGTCCCAAATTGCTCAAGATTGGTTGTCATTAAAACCTGGAGAATGTACTCCCTATTGGAAGCCCAATAAAGAGCTCAAAAGCCTTGTGTGTAGAGTGGCAGAAGATATTAGGGGGTGGAAGACAAGTGGAAAAGATACAGAACAGCTGCCAGATTAGGGTCTTTGATGTGAAGTTCCAACTGCACACAAGGGCTTAGAGGGAAGCTCAGGATGTTACTTAGAGGGAAGCTCAGTGGTATCCATTTTTCACACACACAAAAATTAGGATTTCCTTCCCCACCATACTTTAGAGCAGTGGTTCTTATCCAGTAGAGATTTTGTCTTCCCCCCCCCCCCCGCCAGGGGACATTTGGCAATGTCTGGAGTCCTTTTTTATTTTCACATCAGGGGTGGGGGTTGTCATTAGCATCCAGTGGGCATCTAGAGCTGCTAGACATCCTACAATGCACAGGACCGCCTCACAACAAAGTATCCAGCTCAAAATGTCAAAAGTGCCCAGGTGGAGAAATCCAGCTCTGGAGGCCCTCCCTCCCTAAAGGAAGGAGAAGCAACCCTAGTATATACTGTTAGACTGGTGGCAATAAAAGGATAGTAATCATATTGCTTTTTCAGGAGAACAGGAGAGTCAAATATATTTTGGATATTTCCTGCAAGCCAAAGTATTTCACTGAATGCGTGGTGTGGTGCTGCGGGTGCTGCTGTACCAAACCAGACATTAGATCATAGAGTTGGAAATGATTTGGGGACCAGTTCACCTCATTGCCTCAGCACAATGGTGAAGTAAAGCCAAGATGGATTCCATAACAGTAAAATAGCTTCCCTGACAAAGTGACCTTGTTTCTCCCGTTCGGTTGGTACCTTCTGTGTGGTCTCCTGTTGCTCCAAATTTTATCTCCCCAGTTAGAGGGCAAGCTCAGTGCATCCAAGGGCTCTGGATTCTCCCTTTGTTGGGCCTCCTGCCATTCCTAACAAAGGGCAAGCCTTCAGGAAAGAAATGTTTAATAAAGGAAAGTCACCGCCTAGCTTAATGTAGTCCAACACGCTGACAAACTGAAAAAAAAAATTAGGACAGGAAGAAGAAAACCATCCTCGGTGATGAATGTTCTAAAATTAGTGTCTGCAGTACAGGTATTGTGTCTCCTCAGAATATTAATATGCCCTCAGTGGAATACATCACCGAGATTTCACTGGAAAATGAGAAAGGGCAAGGGAAGAGTTTCAGACTAGAAGGATATTTTGAATATCTTAAGTGATTGAAATAAACAGATTAAAAAATGAATTTATTATGTTCAGGACCAGATTAATGATAAGGCAGTAAGTTTTCGGTCATCTTTATGGTGGCAGATGGGAAAGCCTGAGGATTCTTGTGTCCCAGAGAACTGTTCATCAGAATATTTTCCAGATTCTTTGGGTTACAAGGGAGGAAAAATTTTCTTAAAAAATGATATTTCCAATATACTCTGTTAAGAAGGTTGTGACCCACTCAAGATCACTTAGTGGCAAAGCCAGTACTAAAACAGATTTTTTCAAGTATAAGACTGTCAACATGTGCTGCTTCACTTGCCATTTGTCATGGTGTCTGACATTCCACCGTTGACAGGTAGGGAGATAAAAAGATGATGGGAGTTTGGAAGCAGGCAGATATGGATATGCATCCCAGCTTTGGTGCTCTGCTCTCTTTCTGTGAAGCTTGCTTAACTTTTCTGATTTTGGTTTTCTCATCTAGGAACAGAGAGAATAATTACCATGAGCAGTTTATTTATCTCTACCATGAAAGCTTCTGGGTCTCCTAAATCTCTCTATTGTAATGCAGTTATTACAAGGAGTTTTCATAACTTAGACTAGTGCTTCTCAGACTGATTCAGGAATAGATGTTGTGTAAGCTGTGTTTCAGAGTTTTCTGTGGTTAATGTGTTTCATGATTAAATTAGTGTGGTAGAGAACAATTAAACTAGGGTGAACAGACATAAGAATTCTCGGAGTCTTTAATAACTTAATGAGGACTGTGACTCACCTGAGGAAATAATAAGCAGCATTTCACAAATCTGTATGACCACAGAATTCTTTTTCAGTGGAACATCTTAAAACATCTGTGGGACGCTGGTTTCCAGAGAAGATAGTTTAGGAATTATGGTAGGTTGATTATATTGATGGTCCCATTCCTTGTTTCTGGGCTCAATCATTAACTTATTTTGGCCAATCAGTTGTTAGCAAGAGTGATGCACACAGAGGGTTGAAAAATACACTGAGGCTTGCTCTCTTGCTGCTCTTCATAATCATGATCTTAATCATACTTTCTTCTTTCACCATCAGAATCACGACCTTATGCTAAGTCTAATCTCCTGGAAGGATGAGAAAAACTTGTGGAGGAGAGATTTGTCATGGCTGAGGTCAGTTGAGACATGCTTGCCCCAAGCCAGTCACCACTGGAAACATCCCAGCTGACCTAGAAAACATGCAAGTGAGCCCAACCAAGATCAGGAGAAATTCCCAACTTAAATCACAAACCCACAAATCTGTGAGCTAAATAAATGATTGTTGTTTCAAGCCATTCAGTTTTGGGTCATCTGTTATGTAGTGTTATGTGTGGCAATAGAACACTGATACAGAAATTGGAATGGAAACTGATACAGAAGTGAAATGTCCACACTTTGGTCTCAACTATTCATTTTATTCCTGTATGCAAAATATACTTCTTCCCAAGATCCCTAAAGATCCCATCAATCACAACATCATGCTCAAGGTCCAGGATCTCAACATGTATTAACAGATCCAAATGTGGCTCTTTGGATGCAGTTCCTTTGCGTTGAAGATCTATGAATGAAAAAAACAAACAAACAAGCTATTTGTCCCCAAACCTAATAAACTGAGGTAAGAAAGAACAGGATAATTGTAGTACACTATTATCCCATTTAAAAAGAGGAAGAATGGAATACACTTATAAGGCACTAGTTTATAGTGACTCTGAAGTCTAGCCTTGCAAATGCTGCCAGGACTGCCAATTCAGAGGAGTGGAATGTTCCTTGATCAGGCCTCATTTCTCCCTGAGAGTGACTTTCCAGTCCATTGTTTTGTGTAGCTCTGTGCTCTAACATCTGGGATATCTTTACTTTTCTACCATGCCTAGCCATTTCTGTGTGCTTTGGACAGTATTCTCAGTCTGCTTTTTGCTTGTGGAAATGGAAAGCCTGGAGGTTTTCTTAACAATTTTGACAATCTCAGTTTCTTTTAGTATAAATTGGGGAGACTTTTGGCAATACAGTACCCTCAAACTTTTTGTGGGTTTCTTATAAATTGATGAGCCAAAAGCAACACCTACGATACTTTCAGAGCTAGATCTCAAAACTTAGTCACATATTTGGGCAAGTCAGATTGCTGTAGGACAATGCTCTTAAGATTTCTAATAGCCCTTTTGTCTAGCATAAAGGATCTGCTAGGTTCTTTCTTTCAGAGGTCATAATAAAAAGTCTTAAAAATATTTGATTGGATACTTGCCCCAGGATGTATTTTACTTTGAGAACTTTTGCTAACTGGAGGACTTGAGATAAACAATTTTATTTTCTAGCCATGAGGTCCTGGCTAGGATAAGATAACATTTTATGTTATCCTATAACATGAGATAAGAAACAATTTTATTTTCTAGCCATTATAGTCCCTCTAAATTTGCTTACACACTGCTCAGTTACTTCTCTAAACCTTCTCTTTGTTGTAGAACCTTATCGATATGCAGGTAGTAAGAGCCACTGACACTGTGAACATTCTGCCTGGAAATGTTACTGCTTGAATCCCAAACTTCATTAGTACATTTTCTATCTTCTGAATGATCAAATGAGGTAGTTTTACCATTGTTTTCTCTGCTGCTATATAACCCATGTCATTTTTTACATCCTTCTAGAGTAGTTTTCTTACTGTTTTTCTAGCCTCTGTCCAGTGCCTTGTCTCAAAGCCAATGCCACATTTTTTAATTTAGGTTGTTACAGTACCCTGATTCTAAATAATTTCTGTGTCAGTTATCTGTTGCTGCAAATAATGCTATGTAACAAGTCACCCCCATATTCAGTAGCTTAACACAGGCATTGATTTAACTCACAAGTCTATAATCAACAATTGAGGATGAATTGTACTTCCTGTCTTTAAGATGTTCTCTTGAAAGATCAACTGGCTTTCAGCTGACGTAGGATGACCTTGGCTTGGGCCACTTGCCTCAACTGCATAGACTGTTCATTTTTGGATGGACTACTCTAGTGTGTTCTCATAGCAGTGTCACGGTGCAAGAGTGTCCAAACCCAGTCATGCATGAGGGCACGCGGAAGCTTGCATGCTCTTGTCAAGCTTCTTCCAACATCTCTTTGGCCAAGGCAGGGCAAATGACCAAGTCCAGAGCTGGAGTGGGAGGAGATTACATAGTTATAGAGAAAGGGGTATGAGTACAGATTGGCCATTAAATGGGGCCTGTTAATAATCTCCATCTACTATAGGAATTATTTCTGTGGAAGTATTAGAATCTCTTGAGTTACAACCTTGCTCCAGTGCCTTCCTGGAACAGGGCTCACTGATGTCCTCAATGGTTAGCTGTCTCAGGTTCTTTGCCTTTTCTGGCTCTTTCATAAATTTGTTTGGAATATTTTCAAATCCACCTACATTTTTTTGCTGGTATTTTCAAAGTAAGTGCCATATGTTTATTACCTACAGGGTTGAGTGGCACCTTCTCTTATTTGTCATAAGTTTATCATTCTCCTTGGAAGAGTATATAGCTGATAAAAAAAAAAAAAAAAGAGGGAAGAACCTGAGGGGAAGAAATGGTTTCCAAAAGCAGAGGGGTTTGAGTGTCAATGAAGTGAATGTGTATAAATGTGGCTACATGTGTGTGTACATTTTCATTGTGTGTACACAAATATCTGTTAACGTGCATGTGTATGAATAGATAATATCTGTACACCTGTGCATAGTGCATGTATATATGCATGGGGTAGGTGTTCCTTTCCAGTCTACTAAAAATACCCCTGCATTTGATCTGATAAATCAATGAGACAGTGAGATGAGTACTCATGAGGCAAAGCCCAATGGGAAAAAAAGGAAATATGAAATAGGAATCAAAAGGGTTATAAGAACAAAGCAGGAGTTGAGGGCTCCTGCACCCCACCCTACACTTTAGGTTTGAGAAATTGCAGATGGCAGTTATGGGCAGTTTCTCATCCCTTCTCCCCTTCTGTCCTTCCTTAAACCTGGGTGCTAGGGAAATATGGGCAATACATCTGTGTTGTTGCCCTCTTGTAAAGTAATGTGAAACAGAGTACCACTAGATAGATTTTGTTTCTCTGATTTTTCCATCAAGATGTCCCATCATTATTGGAGATAGAAGATTGGGAACAAGATATCTAGTCCTTTCTCTGTCTCAAGAGTGGGATATTCTATTTCCTCTGAAATATTTTATATTTGAGAAAACACACCAGTTTTGTCTTCACCAAGACTCTCTTCCAAGAGGCCTGGTTTGAGTTAGGAACTTTACTGGTTATTCATTCATTTCATGAGTCCCTCGAACTTCCCAGTGAGGCCACGGGAATCTGGAGTTCTGCACAGTGCACTGGACTCTTGGGACCACGGGAGATTTCCTGTTATAATGTATTAAGATATTTGTTTTTCCAGGGAGGACTCAGGAAGGTGGTTCTATTTGATATGTTAGTGGTAACCTCTCAGGGAAATACTTTTCAGTTGGCAGTGGCCTGTGTGAGGCTATGAGATTGAAAACTTGCTAGAAGCGTTTGTAATCTTAGATAACCTAGTAAGACCTAGTCAGTGGATAAAATTACAGGCTATGAGATAGGTATTACTACTATCCCTATTTCAGAGATTAAGTCATATGATTACTCACTTGGGAAGAGTAAAATGCTCTTGAATACCTCACTATAGTGTCTCTGTGACCAGGTGATCTACCCCTTCCATGACCAAAAGTCTGGAAGCTTCATTGACCAGCCCCTAGTAATAAGCAGCAATGCAAAATACTTGACTGTAGACTGGCAAGTCTGGATTTCACCGTCTCGCCTTTGCTACCTACACTTACCAGGCCCAGCACCACAAAGCCTATTCTTTGGCATGCCTTGAGCCAAAGTTACTTTTATCTGCTCAAGGAACAGATAATGAGGTGGCAGAACCTTATTTAGTCACTGCTCAGCTTAGAAAGTGACAAATATCCTAAGAATTCATAGCACTTCCTATGTGAAACTTGATTTACTGTGATTGTAAGTCGTAAAAATGATGCATGATATGTTAATTTGATGTAACAATCAATGTCTGTTTAATAAACGGCCCACAATGGTTTTCATACATTATCTCCACCTGAAGACAATGTTTGATTTTCCAGCCCATACCTCACATTCTAGCTCAAAACATACTAGAGAAACAAATCCTCACTTATGCATAAACATATTCAAAGGCAAAAGATTTATCTATTGATGAGAGCTTCAAATTGACCAATTTTTAGCTTTTTCTTCTGAAAAGAAGAAAACGTTCCAAAAAGAGATTGCTACCAGATGTAGTGGATTACACAGCACTTGCTTAGATATGAAAAACAGATGAAATGAAATATTCTGGTTTCTGATTCAGCCCAATTCTTATCTACACATAGCTCTTCTTAAGTGAACTTGACAGTGTTGTGAGCTGATATTAAGATAGACGACTTTAGTAAACAAGAAAAAGGGTTTCACTCCCTACAATAGCAAATGGGCTTTATAATAGAAATTTCTTTGTGCAGGGGAAGATATTACAATTTTCAACACACAATAAATATATCTGCTAGACAAAAAAATGCATTTCATCACATGCAATGCACTTTCTATTGTACATTAACCACTTTTTTGCGTTGTGTAGAAAAGTACCATTTTCTACTGTAAAATGTCTGCAATTTATTTTTATGAGTCTGTTTTTCCTATGAAGTAAGAACATTCCATTACATAACCTTGTACTGATAAATGTACATTATATAAGAGGTGAAATGTGCAGTATAAACATCTAAGCTTTTATTGTTTGGGTGTCTGTATAGTTCTGAGGGCAGACAGAGTTAAAATTTTGGACCAGAGGAGCTAATTTTATTAATAACCAGCCTGTAATTACTAGGTTTACTGGAGTCATTTACTTTGATACTCTCAGCAACCATAATGGATACGTATGTTCTCTAAAATACTATTGCATGCTTCAGCTACACCCATAATTTTTCCTGATAATATCTCTGCTGGGTTAAAAAAACATAATTAATACTTTATTTAATCCTTGCATACTCTATACCTAGTTGACCATCATTCAAAGTGGCACTTGCCCAGAGCCATAAAGTTTCTTCACAGTTGAAGGTATTTGACCCTGATTGCTGTTTACTGGAAATATACCAAATAAGTAAAAATGGAGCTGTAACAAAGAATTCCTGCTCTCCATTTTCTCTGTGCTGAGGGTCACAGTGACTTTGACTGCCCAGTGGCCTATAAGAGTTACAGAAGTTTTTGCAGTTTAGAGAATTACAGTTATTTTGCTTATGTCAGTTTTATACTTGCACATATAAGATGGACTATTTGTGGGGATGATGCTTGCCTTAAACTTACTTTATTCTTATATTTAGAAACTTAAACATTGTTTATCCCTAAGGACAGGGTAGCAGGGGAAAGGGCTTGCCTCCTTTGCTTGGTTGGGATGGTGTATCTAAAGTACAATTTTTGAAGGAATCATTGTCTTCAGTTGGCCCGGCTCTGTTAGATGCTATATGCATACGATCTTATTTACTCATCACAACAATCCTATGAAATAGGCTTTCACATTTAGCATATCATGAATCTGGGACTAGCGCCTCACTGGGCAGTAAGTTCCATGCCTTTGTCACAAGCCCGGTGAATGTTGGGGCTGGGACTCAACTGCAGCACAGCCTGGATATTCTCCTATGTGATATGAGCAATTTCTAAATGTTCGAAGCCCAGAAATGAAAAAGAAAATCCACTTGAAAGCCAAAGAAGAAATTTTGAGGTGGTGGAACGAAGATACAATATTTCTAGTGATCTAATATATAATTCACTCTAATTTGTTTAACTCTGAAATGTTCGTGTTTGGTGTGCTATACTTAGAAGTACAGGCCTATTTGGGAGATACTGTGGGTTCGGTGCCAGACCACGGTAATAAAGTGAATACAGTAAGTCAGGTGAATGTTTTGGTTTCCCAGTGCTTATGAAAGTTATGTATACACTATACTGTAGTCTATTAAGTGTGCAGTGGCATTATGTTTTAAAAGAAATGCACATACCTTAATTAAAGATACTTTATTGCTGAAACAGGCTAACCATCACCTGAGCTTTCAGCAAGTCATAATCTTTTTGCTGGCAGAGGACCTCTTGCCTCCATATCGATGGCTGCTGGGACTGATCGGGGTGGTTGTTGCCCATGGTAGGGGTGTCTGTGGCGATTTCTTAAACTAAGACAATGAAATTTACCGCATCCATTCACTCTTCCTTTCGTGAATGATTTCTCTGTAGCAGGTGATGCTGTTTGATTCTAGGACTTCTATAAGACTTCTTTCAAAATTGGAGTCAATCCTCTCACACCCTCCCACAGCTTTATCAGCTAAGTTTATGTAATATTCTAAATCCTTCATTGTCATTTCAACAATATCCACAGCATCATCACCAGTAGTAGGTTCCATCTTAAGCACCCATTTTCTTTGTTCATCCATAAGAAGCAACTCTTTCTTCATTTGCTCTTTTCATCATGAGATTGCAGCAATGCAGTGACATCTTCAGGATCCACTTCTAACACTAGTGTCTCAGGCTCTTGCCTCCACATCTGCAGTTACTTTGTCTGCTGAAGTCTTGAACCCCTTTAAAGACATCCATGAAGGGTGGAATCAGCTTCCTCCAAACCCTTGTTAATGTTGGTATTTTGACCTCTTACCCTGAATCACAAATATTCTTAATGACCTCTAGCATAGTGAAACTTTTCCAGGAGGTTTTCAATTTACTTTGCCCAGAACCACCAAAGGAATCACT
>NW_027397069.1:48979245-49084924 GCF_003265705.2 Callorhinus ursinus
CACCATTTGTTGAAGAGACTGTCTTTTTTCCATTAGACAGTCTTTCCTGCTTTGTCAAAGGTGAGTTGACCATAGAGTTGAGGGTCCATTTCTGGGCTCTCTGTTCTGTTCCATTGATCCATGTGTCTGTTTTTGTGCCAGTACCATACTGTCTTGATGATGACAGCTTTGTAATAGAGCTGGAAGTCCGAAATTGTGATGCTGCCAGCTTTGCTTTTCTTTTTCAAGATTCCTCTGGCTCTTCGGGGTCTTTTCTGGTTCCATACAAATTTTAGGATTATTTGTTCCATTTCTTTGAAAAAAGCGGATGGTATTTTGATGGGGATTGCATTGAATATGTAGATTGCTCTAGGTAGCATTGACATCTTCACAATGTTTGTTCTTCCAATCCATGAACATGGAACGTTTTTCCATTTCTTTGTGTCTTCCTCAATTTCTTTCATGAGTATTCTACAGTTTTCTGAGTACAGATCCTTTGCCTCTTTGGTTAGATTTATTCCTAGGTATCTTATGTTTTTGGGTGCAATTGTAAATGGGATTGACTCCTTAATTTGTCTCTCTTCTGTCTTGTTGTTTGTGTATAGGAATGCCACTGATTTCTGTGCATTGATTTTATATCCTGCCACTTTACTGAATTCCCGTCATGAGTTCTAGCAGTTTTGGGGTGGAGTCTTTTGGGTTTTCCACATAAAGTATCATATCATCTGCGAAGAGTGAGAGTTCGACTTCTTCTTTGCCGATTTGGATGCCTTTGATTTCTTTTTGTTGTCTGATTGCTGTGGCTAGGACTTCTAATACTATGTTGAATAGCAGTGGTGATAGTGGACATCCCTGCCATATCCCTGACCTTAGGGGGAAAGCTCTCAGTTTTTCCCCATTGAGAATGATATTTGCTGTAGGTTTTTCATAGATGGCTTTTATGATATTGAGGTATGTACCCTCTATCCCTATACTTTGAAGAGTTTTGTTCAAGAAAGGATGCTGTACTTTGTCAAATGCTTTTTCTGATCATATGATTCTTATTCTTTTGTTAATGTATTGTATCACGTTGATTGATTTGCGGATGTTGAACCAACCTTGCAGCCCAGGGATAAATCCCACTTGGTCGTGGGGAATAATCCTTTTAATGTACTGTTGGATCCTATTGGCTAGTATTTTGGTGAGGATTTTTTCATCCATGTTCATCAAGGATATTGGTCCGGTAATTCTCCTTTTTGATGGGGTCTTTGCCTGGTTTTGGGATCAAGGTAATGGTGGCCTCATAAAACAAGTTTGGAAGTTTTCCTTCCATTTCTATTTTTTGAACAGTTTCAGGAAAATAGGTATTAATTCTTCTTTAAATGTTTGGTAGAATTCCCCTGGGAAGGGTATCAACTTTTCTTTGAATACTTAGTAGAATTCACCAGGGAAGCTGTCTGGTCCTGGACTTTTGTTTACTGGGAGTTTTTTTGATTTTGTTTTTGTTTGTTTTTGATTACTGATTCAATTTCAGTGCTGGTAATCAATCTTTTCAAATTTTGGTTTTTTTCCTGATTTAGTTTTGGGAGGTTATATGTTTCTAGGAATTTATCCATTTCATCTAGGTTGTCCAATTTGTTGGTATATCATTTTTCATAATATTCTCTCACAGTCTTTTCTATATCTGTGTTGTTTTTCTCCCTTTTCATTCCTGCTTCTATTTGAGTCCTCTTTTCTTTTTTTTATGAGTGGCTAAATGCTTATTTATTTTGTTGATCTTTTCAAACAACCAGCTCCTGGTTTCATTGATCTGTTCTATTGTTTGCTTTTTTAAAATTTCTATTTTGTTTATTTGTGCTCTAATCTTTATTATTTCCACAAAGTATATTTCTTTTTTTTTTCATTTCACAGGAAACATTTATTGAAACTAATGTATTTCAGGGACTTTAATCAATTCTTCACAAAGTATATTTCTTAATAAACCTTGAAAGTCAAAATTATGCCTTGATCCATGGGCTGAAGAATGGATATTGTGTTAGCAGGCATAAAAATAACATTATTCTTGTTGTACATCTTCATCAGAGCTTTTGGGTGATCAGGTGTATTGTCAATGAGTAGTCATATCTTGAAATGAATCTTCTGAGCAGTAGGTCTTGACAGAGAGGTTAGAATATTTAGTAAACCATGTTGTATACAGAGGTGTTGTCATCTGGGCTTTGTTCTTCCATTTATAGAGCATAGGCAGAGTAGATTTAGCATAATTCTTAAGGGTGCTAGGATTTTCAGAATGATAAATGAGCATTGGCTTCAACTTCAAGTCACCAAATTCATTAGACCTAATAAGAGTCAGTCTGTCTTTGAAGCTTTGAAACCAGGCATTGACTTCTCTCTTTCTCTTATGAAAGTCCTAGATGGCATCTTCTTCCGATAGACAGCTGTTTTGTCTACACTGAAAATATGTTGTTCAGTGTAGCTACCTTCATTAAGTGTCTTAGCCAAATCTTCCGGATAACTTGCTGCAGCTTCTACATCAGCACTGCTGCTTCACCTAATAGTTTTATGGTTATGGAGATGGATTCTTTCCTTAAACCTCATGAACCAACCCCTGCCAGCTTCAGACTAATTCTGCAGGTTCCTTACCTCTCTCAACCTTCCTAGAATTGAAGAGTTAGGGCCTCACTCTAGATTAGGCTTTGGCTTAAGGGAATGTTGTGGATGGCTTGATCCTCTACCAGACCACTCAAACTTTCTCCATATCAGCAATAAAACTGTTTGGCTTTACCATTCATGTGTCCACTGGGTTTTAATTTTCTTCAGGAATTTTTCTTTTGCATTCACAACTTAGCTATTTGGCAGAAAAGATCTAGCTTTTGGCTTGTCTTGGCTTTTGACATGCCTTCCACACTAAGTGTAATCCTTTCTGGCTTTTGACTTAAAGTGAGAGACATGCAACTCTTCCTTTCACTTGAACACTTAGAGGCCATTGTAGGGTTATTATTTGGTCAAATTTCAATATTCTTGCATCTCAGGGAATAGGGAGGGAGATGGGGGAATGGACAGTTGGTGAAGTAGTCAGAACACACATAACATTTATCCTTTAAGTTTGCCATCTTATATGGATACAGTTTGTGATGCCCCAAAACAATTACAATAGTAACATCAAAGATTACTGATAACAAACATAATAATAATGAAAGGTCTGAAATATTGTGAGAATTACCAAAATGTGACACAGAGACATGAATGAGCAAATTCTATTGGAAGAACGGTGCCAACAGACTTGCTTTACACAGTGTTGCCATAAACCTTCAATTTGTAAAACATACAGTATCTGTGAAGCACAATAAAGTGAAACACAGTAAAATGAGGTGTGCCTGTATAGTTTATTCAGATACTAATTGAATATTCATGTTAACCTTTTACCATTTTGATATAAAGTGAACCAAGCTGTAGAATTTTAAGCATCTCTAACATCTCTGTTGTCTCAGTTTATGAGAAGAAACTGAGTTATGGTAAAATAGTTCTTATGTTCTCAGAATAAAACATCTTTCATTGAGTGCAACAAACAGAGCAGCCATTTTTAGTAAAAGGATTTAAAAAAAATCTCCAAGTAAAACATCCCCAACCCTTACTAAGAAAAAAACAACTTGTTGCATATCACATTTGTCGCATGGGTATTTGTTTAAAGTCTTGTTTTTTACACAATTACTGCCAGCTTTTTCTACTTTTGTCATTTTATTTTCATCACCCTTGATGAAAATGAGTTTATCCAGTTGGAAACAAGTTTCTCTATACTTTCAAATGTTGGTTTTGATGTGGTATTTAATAAAAGTGTTTAAGTATTTTTAAACATAGACAACTGACTTTTCCTTGCTGCAATAGGTAAAGGATGCCTAAGCCAGAAAGAAGAGTTCTCACACAATGGCATGTTATTTAGCCTCAAAAAAGGAATGAAGTGGGACACCTGGGTGGCTCAGTCATTAAGTGCCTGCCTTCGGCTCAGGTCATGATGCCAGGGTCCTGGGATAGAACCCCACATTGGGCTCCCTGCTCAGCGGGAAGTCTGCTTCTCTCTCTCCCACTCCTCCTGCTTGTGTTCCCTCTCTTGCTGTCTCTCTCTCTCTCTCTGTCAAAATAAATAAATAAAATCTTAAAAAAAAAAAAAAGGAATGAAGCTCCATACATGCTACAATGTGGGTGAGCACCGAAGAAATCATGCTGTGAAAGAAGTGAGACACAGAAGGACAAATACCGTGTGTTTCTATCTCTATTCTAGAGAGCTAGAATAGGCAAATTCAAAGAGACACAAAGTAGAATTGAGACTACCAGGGGCTGGAAGGAAGGGTGAGGGGAGTTATTTTGTTAATGGGTACCTTAAAGTTTTTTAGTAGGGACGATGATGAAAAATTATAGCGGCGATTGGCAGCATAACTTTGTAAATTTAATGTCGCTGAATTGGACAATTACAAATGGTTTAAATGATAAATATGTATAGTTTGCAACAGTGAAAAACATTTTGAAAAAGAAGGTAAGAATTCTGGAAAGATCTTACAACTGAGGACCAGAAAGTTCTAGCCTCTATTACTAGACCCGATGCCTGATTATGTTCTGGTTCAGCAAATTCAGAAAGTTTCTGTGTGGGCTCCTTCTTTTATTCATTTGGTTCATTCCATTGGTAAATATTTATTTAAAAATAAAAAGTCACGATATGTCATATTAGGCTAAGGACTGGAAAGGTGAGTAAGGGAGCCTACAGGACATGGGAGAAGACAGCCATATTCACATATGATTAAAATACAGTAGAAAGGCTGCAGTAGAAATGCAATGAGTGTGGTGGGAACACTGGAAAAGAAGTTCCTGAGGGAATCAGGGTGCATAGAGGAGTCAATAATTTATCAGGGTTTGAACTTTGTTGAAGGAATTGGTTGCTTTTTGTATTTTGGTAATATGCAGTACACGATCACTCACATTTTTATGCCTTGGGATCTTAAATCTAAGATATTTGCAGGCTTTTCGAATATTTTGTGATTTTTTTTTTTTTTTTCCTCTAAGGGTACCAGCAAACTGTTTCCTGGTGGCATGAAGACATGTTGGTTTGTTCTCTGTTCTGCTTTCTAAAAATTATAAGTAAAACAACTTTGAGAAATAATTCAAAGTGAATGAGACATGTTCAGATCTCTCAAAGAGCTTGTAATCTAATAGGGAGATAAGGTAAAGACAGCTGGATGGTAAGTGTCTTAAGAAACAGTCAGTGTGGCAATAATACAATAATAGTAGGGGACTTTAACACCCCCCTCACTGAAATGGACAGATCATCTAAGCAAAAGATCAACAAGGAAATAAAGGCTTTAAATGACACACTGGACCAGATGGACTTCACAGATATATTCAGAACATTCCATCCCAAAGCAGCAGAATACACATTCTTCTCTAGTGCCCATGGAACATTCTCCAGAATTGATCACATCCTAGGTCACAAATCAGGTCTCAGCCGGTACCAAAAGATTGGGATTATTCCCTGCATATTTTCAGACCACAGTGCTTTGAAACTAGAACTCAATCACAAGAGGAAAGTTGGAAAGAACTCAAATACATGGAGGCTAAAGAGCATCCTACCAAAGAATGAATGGGTCAACCAGGAAATTAAAGAAGAATTAAAAAAAATCATGGAAACAAATGAAAATGAAAACACAACAGTTTAAAATCTCTGGAATGCAGCAAAGGCAGTCCTAAGAGGAAAGTATATAGCAATACAAGCCTTCCTCAAGAAATAGGAAAGGTCTCAAATACACAACCTAACCCTATACCTAAAGGAGCTGGAGAAAGAACAGCAAAGAAAGCCTAAACCCAGCAGGAGAAGAGAAATAATAAAGATCAGAGCAGAAATCAATGAAATAGAAACCAAAAGAACAGTAGAACAGATCAATGAAACTAGGAGCTGGTTCTTTGAAAGAATTAACAAGATTGATAAACCCCTGGCCAGACTTATCAAAAAGAAAAGAGAAATGACCCAAATCAACAAAATCATGAATGAAAGAGGAGAGATCACAACCAACACCAAAGAAATACAAACAATTATAAGAACATATTATGAGCAACTCTATGCCAGCAAATTAGATAACCTGGAAGAAATGGGTGCATTCCTAGCGATGTATCAACTACCAAAATTGAACCAGGAAGAAATACAAATCCTGAACAGACCTATAACCACTAAGGAAATTGAAGCAGTCATCAAAAATCTCCCAACAAACAAAAGCCCAGGGCCAGATGGCTTCCCAGGGGAATTCTATCAGACATTTAAAGAAGAATTAATACCTGTTCTCCTGAAACTGTTCCAAAAAATAGAAATGGAAGGAAAAGTTCCAAACTTGTTTTATGAGGCCACCATTACCTTGATCCCAAAACCAGACAAAGACTCCCTCAAAAAGGAGAATTACAGACCAATATCCCTGATGAACATGGATGCAAAAATCCTCACCAAAATACTAGCCAATAGGATCCAACAGTACATTAAAAGGATTATTCCCCACGACCAAGTGGGATTTATCCCTGGGCTGCAAGGTTGGTTCAACATCCGCAAATCAATCAACGTGATACAATACATTAACAAAAGAAAGAACAAGAATCATATGATCCTCTCAATAGATGCAGAAAAAGCATTTGACAAAGAACAGCATCCTTTCTTGACTAAAACTCTTCAGAGTATAGGGATAGAGGGTACATACGTCAGTATCATAAAAGCCATCTATGAAAAACCCACAGTGAATATCATTCTCAATGGGGAAAAACTGAGAGCTTTTGCCCTAAGGTCAGGAATGTAGCAGGGATGCCCATTATCACCACTGCTATTCAACATAGTACTAGAAGTCCTAGCCTCAGAAATGAGACAACAAAAAGAAAGAAAAGGCATCCGAATCAGCAAAGAAGAAGTCAAACTCTCACTCTTTGCAGGTGATATGATACTCTATGTGGAAAACCCAAAAGACTCCACCCCAAAACTGCTAGAACTCATGACGGGAATTCAGTAAAGTGGCAGGATTTAAAATCAATGCACAGATATCAGTTGCATTTCTATACACAAACAAGACAGAAGAAAGAGAAATGAAGGAGTCGATCCCATTTACAGTTGCACCCCAAATCATAAAATACCTAGGAATAAATCTAACCAAAGAGGCAAAGGATCTGTACTCAGAAAACTGTAGAATACTCATGAAAAAAATTGAGGAAGACACAAAGAAATGGAAAAACGTTCCATGCTCATGGATTGGAAGAAGAAATATTGTGAAATGTCCATGCTACCTAGAGCACTCTACACATTTAATGCAATCCCTATCAAAATACCATCAACTTTTTTCAAAGAAATGGAACAAATAATCCTAAAATTTGTATGGAACCAGAAAAGAACCCCGAATAGCCAGAGGAATCTTGAAAAGGAAAAGCAAAGCTGGCAGCATCACAATTCTGGACTCAAGCTCTATTACAAAGCTGTCATCATCAAGACAGTATGGTACTGGCACAAAAACAGACACATGGATCAATGGAACAGAATAGAGAGCCCAGAAATGGACCCTCAACTCTATGGTCAACTCACCTTCGACAAAGCAGGAAAGAATGTCCAATGGCAAAAAGACAGTCTCTTCAACAAATGGTGTTGGGAACATTGGACAGCCACATGCAGAAGAATGAAACTGGACCATTTCCTTACACCGCACACAAAAATAGACTCCAAATGGTTGAAAGACCTAAATGTGAGACAGGAATCCATCAAAATCCTAAAGGAGAACACAGGCAGCAGCCTCTTCGACCTCAGCCACAGGAACTTCTTCCTAGAAACATCGCCAAAGGCAAGGGAAGCAAGGGCAAAAATGAACTATTGGGATTTCATCAAGATAAAAAGCTTTTGCACAGCAAAAGAAACAGTCCACAAAACCAAAAGACAACCGACAGAATGGGAGAAAATATTTGCAAACGACATATCAGATAAAGGGCTAGTATCCAAAATCTATAAAGAACTTATCAAACTCAACACCCAAAGAACAAATAATCCAATCAAGAAATGGGCAGAAGACATGAACAGACATTTTTCCAAAGAAGACATCCAAATGGCCAGCAGACACATGAAAAAGTGCTCAACATCGCTCGGCATCAGGGAAATCCAAATCAAAACCTCAATGAGATACCACCTCACACCAGTCAGAATGGCTAAAATTAACAAGTCAGGAAAGGACAGATGTTGGCGGGGATGTGGAGAAAGGGGAACCCTCCTACACTGTTGGTGGGAATGCAAGCTGGTGTAGCCACTCTGGAAAACAGTATGGAGGTTCCTCAAACAGTTGAAAATAGAGCTACCATACGATCCAGCAATCGCACTACTGGGTATTTATCCCAAAGATACAAATGTATTGATCTGAAGGGGCACAGGCACCTCGATGTTTATAGCAGCAATGTCCACAATAGCCAAACTATGGAATGAGGCTAGATGTCCACCAACAGATGAATGTATGAAGAAGATGTGGTAGATATACACAATGGAATATTATGCAGCCATCAAAAGGAATGAGATCTTGCCATTTGCAACGACGTGGATAGAACTAGAGGGTATTATGCTAAGCAGAATAAGTCAATCAGAGAAAGATAAGTATCATATGATCTCACTTGTATGAGGAATTTGAGAAACAAGATAGAGGATCATAGGGGAAGGGAGGGAAAAATGAAACAAGATGAAACCAGAGAGGGAGACAAACCATTAAGAGACTCTTAATCTCAGGAGACAAACTGATGGTTGCTGGAGTCGCTGGGGGGGGGGTGGGATGGGTAGGTTGGCTGGGTGATGGACATTGGGGAGGGTATGTGCTATGGTGATCGCTGCGAATTGCGTAAGACTGATGAACCACAGACCTGTACCCCTGAAAAATATAATACATTATATGTTCATAAAAAAACTAAAAACAAAACAAAACAGTGTGGGATTGCTGTGTGGAGGCTGGACAAGTGACTTCGGGGAGGATGGAGCAAAGCTTTTTTGGAGGGGTGTGTTTGCATTTTCCCCTTAAGGCTCTGTAGAATTGTGGTAAGTAGATGTGAGTAAGGTCATTTTATTTGGATAGACAAATATGAGCAAAAGCAGAAAGGCAGCAAATACTTAGTCCTATTCAGGGAAGCGGCAAAAAAGCAAGCCCGAATGGCCCATTGGGGCCAGGTTACGAGGATCTCCAAACTTGCAATGTTCTGCTAATTCTAAGAGTCCATGATTTGTTACTAGTAGATTTGGAAGAGAAAGGCTAGAGCCGTCACAGCCATGCTCATGTACATGGGATAGCAGAGAAAAATGAGAGCAACAGCAGTGATGCAGAAGCACTGGACGGGCACTGGGCTCCTGGGAGGGGGGGGATACATTGAACTAGAAACATGACAGAGTGAGAAGAACATGTTTGGAGTCAGTCAGTCATGGGTTAAAATCCTATAATCAACATTTACTGTGTAGATTTGGCCAAATTAGAACGGCTGAGCCTCATTCTCCTTGTGTGACAAATGGGGATAAGAGTGTCTTTATGTAGGATTGTCTTGAGGATTCAAGAGAATGGGGTGACACACATATGTAGACTCCAGATGGCCCTAGGTGATCCCTGGGGTGCCTTCTGAATCTGAATGTCTGTGAAATAATTTAAAAATTTTTTCCTGCAAATATGTTATTCATGTAATTGAAGCTAAAATATAAATATAAAATACATAAATCATATATTTCTAGACAATTAATATAATGAATTTCAAGTATCAATGAAAACACCACAGCCAAAATAGATTCTCCTGGTGCAGAAACTTATCTCTGGGAATTATTCAAATATTTTGGAAGCTGTGTTAACCATTTCGGTCCTGTACGTTGCCATTCCAGGCTCAGAACCGTGTGTTTAGGATACGGTGTTTTCTCGTCAGATCTAATCTAAGGTCCATCTCATTCCTTTTCCTCATGGGAGCTCTGAGTTAGGGTTTTACTCAGTGAAATGTATCCTTCTGCTAAGGTGGCTATGGGCAATACTTGAAGTGTGAATGTACTTTGCAAACCTCTCCCATGCTTTCCATTAGAAATAGTCTAGATTGTGGTACCTTGTGTCCCTATTAGACTTTCTGTCTTTAGCCAGTTTACGGAAATCCTTTTCTTCTAATTATTCTTCAGGCGAACCTCTTAGGTTTTCTGTTTGATGATGACATTATTTGTAAATGAGGTCACCTCCTTTCTGACGGTTGGATCCTTATTTGTGTCTCCTGACCTAGAGACAAATATGTCAGGATGATGATGGTGGTGGCAACTGATAAGATGGTGTTGGAAAGGCCTCTAGTGTTTCAGTACTGAGTGTGACATTGACATTTAGTTTGAATTCCATAGCACCCTTGTTCTATCTTTCCTGTCCCTTGGCTCACATTATATAGAAACTTGGGGGAAAACGTCTTTTTCCTATTGAACTCTGAGCCCATTAAAGACAGGGTCTTTACTTATTCATCTCCATGTTTGCAGGATTAGCACTGAGCCTGAATAAAACATGCAGATATTTATGGGAGGCATGAATAAGTACCTTAATTTATCAGGGCTCAATAAAAAGATCCTGAAGACAATAATTTCCTATTATATAGGAAATTATAAACATCTTTTCAGAATTTCGAAGAAGATTCACTGTTCAGCAGTCTTCCTAAAAAATGTTTCATTTAAAATTAATATCTTGAATACTTGTCTTTTTTGTGATTCTTATGTAAGAAAGCAGGAAGGAGATATAGTTTAAAGTTCTATCCTACTTGTAATTAAAAGAAAGTGAAAGCCCAAATTCTGACTAAATTGTTGGCTCAAGTGTGAATTCTTTAATTCCTTTTCTAACTTGCATGTTTTCCAGCATATGTACAAATAAATAAACCCAGGAATTAATAGTAACTAATTGGCTATTTTGTACTTACCTATGCAGACAAAAAACAAAGGTAATATTTATGTTGACTGTATTTAGATCGAGGTGTTGGTATTTTAAAATGATATATATACCCTAATGCTGTATAATCTCCTCTTCTTGGTACTTCCCACTTTAGTTTTTATAGATTTCTGTTTGAAATTATATTTTGTCTCAATGTCCTTCATGTAGACAATCATTTAAAAATGGTGGGATATGAGATGGGACTGAATAATGTGAAAAATACTTAAAGGTGAAGTGAGGTATATCAAAGAATAATTTGCAAAACCTTTATGGCAGAAGTCATATTTATTGAAAAAAATTAATATCTTTGCTATAAAATTTATAACAGGAATATTTACTGAATGTTTATTTTGATGCATAAACCTGAATATTACATACCAAGTACAAGACAGTAGCACTAGCTTTTCCTTTATTTACATTTTATGAAAATCGTTATGCAGTCCATGTTAAAAGAACTTATGATGGAGAATTGTTACATTAGAAAAATAATATTCTTGATAAAGCATTCTCAAGGAGTCCAAGGAGTCCAATCTTTTCTGCCTCTTCAATAAGGCAAAAAGTCCCTGGAATAACATATAACTTAATTTACAAAATACAATAAATGTTCAGACACATATTCAAGTTTTCTTTTGGTATGATTTTTCCTCACTGTAAAATTATTTTTTATTTTTATTTTTGTTTTTATTTTTGTTTTTTACTAAAACAGAAAGACTTTCAGGAAAATGTCATTGAATGATTTCAGCTATACATTACATATACAACTCTGTAGCCTAGCGACAACCATTGCTACACCGTCATTAACTTTAAATATTTTGCTGGGTGAGCTATTCTCAAATGTAGCATATTTTAAGATTTTGCCATCATTATGACTGTGGAATCGTTGGGTGTTCATAGGAAACAGATCTGTCACAGTATGAAGCTTTGTTTTAGGGAACTGGTACACAATCACATTTCCACTCACAGGAGGACGCCACAGATGTAACTGAAGTCAGGCCCCGATGGCTCCACAGGGGCCCCAGGCCGGACCAACCCCAGCTTCCAGTGCTCACGCTGCACAGCCCTGGCCCTGTCAGGCGGTTTCGTTTCCAGAGATTTGCTGGCTCTTCACAGTTAAGTTGTTTTAATTCCTTCAAAGGCACACAGCTTCCACCTTTTTTCCAACGTTGCTCCCACGCCTGTGAATTCCTGTTTAAACATGCGTGGCAGCCTCATCAGAAGCATTTCGATTTCGTTTGCAGATATCTGTTAGAAAGGAAGAAAAGTCACTTTTGGGAACAAGACTCATCCGCAAGGAGGCAAGGGGTTGGGCAAGGATGCACTTTCCCAGGGAGATAAATGACATTACTTGACTCTCAAGTAATGTGCTGAGAGGAGCGCTGGTCAAGCACTGGAAGCGACTGTCCTGGTCTCTAGCGGTTGGTGGGGCTGGGCAGGCAGGAGACAGAGGAGCGCGAATCCCAGGCTCACCTTCCTTTGGATGGCTAGCCTACTGGGTAGTGCCTTGCGTGAACAGCACTCCCCACCTTGATATAAAAGGAGGTGAGAATGGGTTTTAAGAGGGCTGAGCGCAAGTTCATCACCACTCCTGGTGCCCTCATCCTCTTCGACTAAGGGCAGTGCTTTTATCTAACTCAGGGAGGGCCAAAGGGCATATGGGCAGATTTCTGGCCACCCTAACTTCTCTTTCTTTAATTTTCACAGAGACCAGAAGACCATAAAGGTTTAGTCCGAAATGAAAACCCAGAACCTACAACCATGAAAATCTCAACATCCATTCTTAAAATCCAGGTAGTTTTTTTTTTTTTTTATTTTTTTTAAAGTTTTATTTGTTTAAGTAATCTCTACACCGCATATGGGGCTCAAACTCAGGACCCTGAGATCAAGAGTTGCATGCTTTTCTGACTGAGCCAGCCAGGCACCCTTCCAGGTAGTTTTTTATTTTTTTTTTATTAAAAAAAAATTTTTTTTTAAAGATTTTATCTACTTATTTGAGAGAGAGAGACAGAGATAGCAAGAGAGAGCACTGAGCGGGGAACAGAGGGAGAAGCAGGCTCTCCACTGAGCAGGGAGCTCAACACAGGACTCAATCCCAGGACCCTGTGGTTATGACCCCAGCCAAAGGCAGACGCTTAACTGATTGAGCCACCCCCCCCCCCCCCCGGTAGCTTTTTAATGCAGTTTTTTTTTTCTTCTACCTATTTTTCTTTATTACATACATTTTTATACCAATAATTCATTTTACCTTAAATAAAGGACAAATCAACCATAATCCTTCTGCTCTAACACAGCCGTTGTTCTCATTTTCCTGTCTTTGTTTCTTAGTCCATGTGCTTGCGTGGGGATCTCATATAGCAAGGTGGCTAAGATCCTGGAACCAGGGGGGCTAACATTTTTGTTTGAATCCTGTATCTACATTGCTATGAGCTAAATGACTCCAGCCAAGATAATTAGTCTCTCTAATCCTCAGCAAATGGGAATAACAAAGTGTAATAAGGATGTATGAAGACTACTAGCTTAGCATAGATTTGGTACATAGAAAGGTTTAATGAATCAGACCTATTATTATTTTTCATGGTACAATCACTGGATAGATACCATTTTAGAGTCTACACTTTCCATTTAACATTTAAATGTTAAACTTATTTAACATTTATTTTAAAGAGAGACCAAATAGACCAAGAAGTCAAATCAGCTTTTCATGTCATGTTCACATGGAAAAGATTTCACATATTCAGTATCAATTCACATATATTCAATATTCCAAAAAAACCAAAAACAAAAACCTTTCGAGGCAGTCCTGAAAGTTGAAATAAATTGCATTCTAAAATTTTCGTGTGAATTATTTTGAAATCTGAATGCATTTTCCCACAAATCCATGTTAAAAGGATTATTAGATTGCCAGGTTAGCCCACAAAAGCCTATTCAACAGATGATTAAAAGGTTCATGTGATTTTGAAACATTTCATTTCAATGAGCACTGTGCAGAATGCCTTCACCAGCATCCTAATTCCATTGTCACAACACTCCTGTGAGATACATGGGGTAAAAATGTTAGGATGCATTTTCGTTTTATAGCTAAGAAAACAGAGTGAGCTACAGAGAGTTAAGTGCCTTTTCAAAGTCAGAACTGGGAAAGAACCCACCGCTTGTGCCTGGGAACTAGGCACTGGTGTGCTTTCCGTGCTCTGCGTGATTTCAGCAAGCCGTGGGTGAAAAACCAGGAGTGTAGTGCTTTCTTTTGAAATATCAGTCACCTGGGGTTCCTGTTAAAAAACTCAGATTCCCTAGCCGCTTCTCTGCGGACTGATTCAGCTGATCTGGGGTGTAGCTCATATACTCTATTTTTGATAATCACCAGGTAATTCTTAAGATCAGGCATATTTGGGTTAAGAATGGGATTTTAAATCAGACAGGCTTAGATTTTAATCTGGGTTAGGCCAACCTGTGTAACCATGGGCAGCTCATTTAAGAGCTGTAATTCTCAGTTTCTTCATGTGTATAATAGAAGGAATCTCTCAGCCTAATCATGAGGATTATACATAAAATGTAACACGGTGGCTGGCACGAGATGCTTTCTCTCTCTATACATACTAGGCAACCGCTGACGGAATACGACGCTCTGTTACCAAACTTTCTGTGATAGGGGAGTCAAGCTCTGTGCCCCTAAGCCAAAGCGAACAAATACAGAAAAGTGTGTGGTCAAACCCAGTTTTCACTTGGTCCAGAAGGCAGTTTTCTGAAGCCAAGTTATCGTCTTCGCCTCCTTTCCTTTGGAGGAGGACAGCACAGGCTGTCTGCGGTGGGCTCCAGTCTCCAGTCAATTCAGGTGATACTCCTGAGAGAAGCCATCCTGCCCCCGATCAGGCCGAGCCACAGAGAAGCTGCCAGACCCCCAGCTTAACAGCCAGCCCATCCCAGGCTTGTTTCCAGGATAACCATCAGCTCCCTTGGAAAAGCAGGGAAAGGAGCTTTGTAGTGTTCTTTAGGAAGGAGAGAGAGAAGCTAAATTCTTGAGGGTAAAACAAAGGTCTAGTGTGAAGGTGACACCTATCTGCACAGGAGACCAGCTGGGGTCAGGGCAGGTGGCGCCACCCAGCAGCCCCGATACAAAGAGGTGTGACGGCTCGGAGTTCTGGAAGACCTTGTCCTTGGCAGACGTTTGCACACACTTTCGTTAGTTCTCACTATACTCTCACAAGACAGGGAGTAGTTTACAAATGAGGAAACTGAGGTCCAGACAGATTAGGTAACCCAGGCACTAAGTGTGGAGCTGGGCTGCAGATCCAGACTCTGTGGCCTTATTTTTGAACACTGATGCCACATGCCACGGGGCTGGGGACTGTGGAGTGAGGACTGGGAGTAGTGCTCTTGGTCACTGTCTCCCTGTTGGGGGACGGGGTCTGTGTACTGGAGGGCAGGTCTGTGATGACTAGGACTTTAGAGTGACGTCAACATCAATAACAAACTGAGAATTCCCAACTCGACCAGCTCATACACATTCCAGTGCTAATGCTTGGGTGCCCCTACAGCAACCCTTCACCAAAACAGCAAGCAAACCATGGGGAATCTTGTTTTCCATGATGTCTTTTGACCCGAGACTAGGCTTGAACCACAGAGGAAGCTGGAGTAGCATGCTGGAGGAGAGAGATAGCCACTCCTTCCTGAGTCCTCACTGCACTTTAAAGCCCATCCTGCACTTTAAAGCAACAAAACGGGGGCTCCTGGGGGGCTCAGTTGGTAAGCGTCTGCCTTCGGCTCAGGTCAGGGTCCCAGGGTCCTGGGATCAAGCTCCGCATCAGGCTCCCTGCTCTGCGGGAAGCCTGCTTCTCCCTCTCCCACTCCCCCTGCTTGTGTTCCCTCTCTCGCTGTGTCTCTCTCTGTCAAATAAATAAGTAAAATCTTAAAGAAAAAAAAAATCTTAAAATAAAGCACAAAACAAATGGCAACCAGCACTCAGTAGCACTTGCTGTGTGCCACTGTCGTGAGTACTGTTCATATAGTAAGTCATTTAATACACAACGTAATCCATAAAAACCCATGTTACAGAGGGTAAAACTGGGGCACAAAGATGGTAAATAAGTCACCCAAGGTTCCACAGTAGTGAGACTGGGATTTGAAATTTTTATGATTAGTTTGGATGACCAATTAACCATTCCTCGGATTTTGACAGAGCCAGAAATTAGTATAATGGAAATGAGTGTCCTCAAAAGTAGTTAATGCTAGTAAGTTGCCGTTGGTAGTGCAAGGTAACCACCTGAATGTGGACAGGGATGTGGCACAATTATAGAACAGACCACCTCAAATGAAGTCCTGTCTGAAATCTCCATTTAATAAGGCTCTAAGATGAATTCTAAAGCATTTCCTTGAAGATGTTTTGTATCTCATGCCGGAAGAAAGATCAAGAAGAAATTGCTTTCAAGTTAGTTTGATGATTTTTAAAACTTTCTCTACCCTGACAAAATACCTTTGATGATATATCACATTTTGGGATTTTCAAAACAAAGAGAATTGAATTTGTCCTCTTTTTTTTTTTTTTTTTTTTACCCTATGGCCAAAGAGTTTTTACTTTACAAATATTTTCATTTACTTTAATTCTGTTTTCTCCTCCTCCTAAATAGTCAGCTCTTGTAATTTTGCCTTGGCAATATCCTTTATCTTCCTACTGATAATTTCTTGATTTTGAGAACTGTAAGAGTCCTGGAGTGCTCACATAAAACAAAGCAGCCAGACCTTACTGGCCGAGCTCAGAGTGAGATGTACCCCTTCTGTCATCAGCTGTGCAGGGTTCCCTTCCCCAAATCCATTCTGAGGTCAGGGCTTCTCTCTGAGCACCTGTCTGTCCCCGATGGAAGCCACTGGGGGACAGGGAAGGGTGTGCTTGCCCAGCGGGTGCGTGGAGGGGCTAGAACTCGGTGCAGGGCTTTCGATGCCAGATCCAGCCCTGCTTTCACAGCACACGGGTGCTGTCAGCAGAATCTAATACATGTGGTTAAGAGACTTCTGTGCAGCATTGCTATCTAGGTTAGAGACATGTGCTGTGCCTGTAAAATCTCATTTACCGTACACCACGTATTTGTTGCTCTAGAAAGTGGGGAAGATTGTCATAGATGTGATGCTTTTATTACCCGCTTACTCAGCTGGCTGTTGTTTCAAGAAATGGGTGGTCTGTGTATTTTCAATCTTTGATGTTGTCAGTGGATCCCTGGCCACCCCTGTTTTGTTTAACATTTTCTAAGTCTGACATCTATTCTTTTAGAAAGGATTGATTTGTTCTAATTAAGAAAGAAAAAAAAAAAAGATGAGAAGGGATAAAGTCTCCGTGTAACCAAGGGGCTTGTGTGCTGGTAACACTGCAGAGGTAATTTGTAAGATCTGCTTGATTTATTCTCTGATTTGCTGACTCCAGCCCAAGCCCACTGCCTCCTTGCCAGGCCTCTAAGCATGTATATAAATTGACACAGCAGACATAAATCAATTTTATTATGGGGATGGTTGGCTCCATGTCCCATATCGGTCAGGCAAGAGAAGCCAAGTGATGAGGGGTTCTTGTTTGAGGCACTGAAGAGACCTGGCATAGGCTTTGCCAAGGCTGGAGAGTCAGAGAAGCCAATTGCAAAACCAAATTTCCTTCCATAGGATCAACTGTTGGCTTTTAGTGCACATTTAAATCTTGTTCGTTCTTCATATCCCTGGGCAACACATGGCATCAGCACACAGACACCTTGCTTTAAATAAACTTTTGCAGAGAGAAATGCGGAATATGGATGGGGAAAGAAGGGAAGGGAGGGAGGGAGGAATAAAGAAAGAAGCTAGACATAAGTGGAGGAATTATAGGAAGACCGAAGGAACGAACTAGAAAGAAGAGGAACAGGGAGGGAGGGAAGGAGGAAGAGGATAAATAGAAGGAAAGAATTAGAAGGAGAAAAAGAAGGATCTGGATGGAAAATGAGAGAGGGAGAGAAGGGAGGGGAGAAGTGGGGAGGTGAGGCAGCGCTGACGACAGTGCCCCAGAGGGAGGTGTGGGAAGGAGCACACACTCAGACTCAGAGCTACCTCCTGGTAAACATGGGCTCACATGACCATCACCCTTTTCCAACTTCTGTCTCACTAAAGATCTGCCTGCCTGGTATAGCACTTCATTAGTTCATGTCTGATTATCCAGGTCTTTCATAAATATTCTGGCATTTCCTGAATTAGACTACAAACTTTTTGAGAGTAGTGTTCTTTCTTAGATTTCTTCTGTGCTCTAGCCATCCCTGTTCTTCCCTGGTCCCTAGGACAGTGCTGGGTTCATGAAAAGTAGTGAATTATCCCAGTGTTCACTGGGTCCCTGGTAACCCTGTCAGTTTCTCTTGCTGTGTGTAAGCAACTTCCTTTTTATTCTTTATGTAGCCAAATGGAAGTATTGTTACGCTCAATGCTTCATTTATCATGTGCTTTCCAGAGGTGTTGTCATATCTAAAAAACACACTCATTATAGCCTAAGCAACAGAAAACTCACTTACTCATTAACATACTATGACAGGTGGTGATTTAGGAGAACACTGGAATATACATAATAATGAAGATTTTTCGGAGGTGGGGAGCCTTACAAACACCACTGAAAACATTTCATCTACCCTTAACTGCCTAACTATAGTCTAGGAAAGAATGCTCTCCAGTTATGGCCAATTTGAATCTCCTTGGAAGTGACCAGATATTTTAATTTTGTGTTTCCAGTGGTATGCTTTTAGTACAGACATGCAAATGGCTTGCCCTTCTGGTGGGAGATGTACACACACATGTCTATGAGCACCCAGGCCCGTCAGTGAACAGTGGTATCATGTCAAAATGGCAGGTCTTTGTAAATCCTCCAGTATCAGCGGCCATATTATGTTGAATCTGGTTTTCAGAATCAAATCTACTTGGTGGGCCTTGGGAGGAGGCTATACATACGTAGAGGGGGCAGCCAGACACACCTGGGAGAACTTAAGTCCTAAAGAATACATAAAGTGGGGGAAGAGCAGAAGAATCTCTCCTCTTGACTGTAAGGCAGGAAATCCTCATCTGCTAATGCTCAACTCAATGTGACTTTCTTGCTGCTTAGGGTCAGGGAGTGGGCTTGAAGGGCTCTGGGCTGACCTGGGGGGGTTCTCTGTATTGATTGGAAACCATTTCAGTATAGTGCTGCCTGTTTTGAAGAGCTTACCTGCCTGCACCCAGGGCACGGTTTTTGATTCGGCAAAGTTTTAGGAAGCCATCTCACCCCACCACCCTTCTCCTGCCTTCCTCTGAGTGAACCTTTGTGATGTGGTCATATAATCACCCTCTGCTACAAGAGGGCTAAGTGAATGAGAGGTGGTGGTTTAGGAGAGGCTGAGAAGAGAAAAATATGCAAATATCATTATCAACAGCAGGAATAATATTTAACTGGAAAACGGCCTATTGCTGGGCTCTACAGTTTTAGGAGCCATGTGCAATTCACATGCCCAGCATAATTTAAATTAATTCCTGGCTCTCCTTCCATTTCTAATCATTCTTATACTCATATGTGGCCTTTGGGGAAATCCTAATAAAATCAGCTCCATTACAGGCTGGATTGATTGAGCCTGCTTTCCTTGCTGTCGTCAGCACTGGGGTAGGCAGAATCTAAATGTTATTTTACAGTTGTCGTAATGATGATGTTGTCTGATGTCAAACTGTGCTGTTCTAACCGGAATTTTAAAAAACCCATCCTACTAGAATCAGCGAACCCTCTGTGTCATGGAGGCTAAACTGAATCCATAGCCTTTGTGCAACATTAACCAAAACTTGGTGGGGGGCCTGGTGACACCCACCTCCTTCTGATTAACCAGAGGCAGGTGCACCGGGAGAGCCTTAGCATCAGTGGGCTGCTGGTGGCTCCAGGATTCAGAGCCTTCTGGCAGCTGATACAAGGACAAGGCCCTAGTGGGTACTTAAAGGGCAAACCTCTCATTATTTTGTTTTCTGCTTAAAGCCCTGAGGATATGGAATTCCAGTGTAGAGCAAGAATTTGGTCTTTGGATTAAAAAGTCTAAATATCCTTTCAGCCTCACTGGGATAGAAAGAATATTTGGTCTAATTGCTGGCACCTAGGAGTTTTAGAGCACTTTTCCTATATAATTTTTACTTCAGGGATGAGGAAACAATTTGACAGCTCTACTGAGCATTTCATTCAGGAGATGGAGGGCTGTCTGGGGAAGACCCTGTGTATTTCCTCTGTGAAGGAAATGCTTTCTTCATTATCTTCTAAAATAAAAGTACCAGTCTGAGATAAAATGGAATTTCCTTTAACTGAATCCCTTCCAGAAAGGCCGATCACCTATGGCCAGGGACCAGGTGTGTGAATTCTCTCCTCAGAGACTACTGAGGGAGACCACACAAATTTTGCCTGAACAAATGGATGATGGACACTCTGTCCTTAGGGTAAGAATAGAACACGATAATCCATTTTCACCCCCACCAGGTGATTTTACCGCCCCCCCAACACACACACACACACACACACACACACACACACACACAAACTCACGTATGTACTAAAACAACTGCTTCCCAACAAAAGCTTCCCGCTTGGGATTTCCAGGAGGGGAAAGAAAGCAAACAACAGTACAAGGGAAGGATAATAGCAATGATAGGAATAATTTCTTGAGGACTCATTCTATGCCACGCCACACTGGTGCAAGCAGTATTTCATCTTTCAGGCAAAGGTAGGGTTAATATTATAAGAATGAAATTGGTGAGGGTAAAAAGCAAAGAAGCCCTTTAAGGAAGCTTAATTTCAACAAAGTAACATTGTATAGCTCATCCTTCTCATTTTATCTGAGTTAACATAAGCATTTTCTATCCCTCCCTGTCCATGTGATTGGAGGCCACAAAGAAGACAATAACATGAGCGCGAACTTCCAGAATCTTATAATCTCCTCATTTCCTCTCACTCTGTTTTGGTCTACCCTATTACCAGCTGCAAGAGAAGAAAAGGGCATGAATCTCTGTGACTGAAAAATACTTTTTTGTTCCAGATGATTCTCTCAGAGGGGAAGTATAAGACCCATTAGAAAGGTTAAGCAGTTGTGGGATCATAAATCGGTAAGATCATTTGACTCAAATTGAGAGCACACTGTAGTTATTTAATTGATACTGGCCACTGAAGATTTAGAATGGTTTGTATGTGTGCAGTCAGGGTCACAGAACTACGGGCCGGGGGCCTGGTCCTACACATTTCATGTACTTCGCTGCGCTCTATGCAAGAGCTTATTTCCATTCCCCCCCAGCAGGACATCTAACAAGCTACCCAGCGGTCGGCTTCAGTTCTCTGCTTCTGTGTCCATCCCTTTGCAGGGCTTCCCCAGCAGTGCTGCTTAATGACATGACTTTATTTCAAGAAGGGCCCCTCTCATTGTTCACTGGATTTTGATACATAAATTGATACACACCTTGAGCTCTTTTTGTCCTTTCTCTTTTAGAATGCAAATACTGCAGTGGGTTAGGAGCATAGCTAATTTGCAGACAAGGCAAACTGAGCCCGGGAGAAATGAAGAGTGACATCCTGACTCTGGGTGTCTCCCTTGGGGGGCACCGCTGAGAATAACTTTGCGGTCATTTTTTCCATTTAGAGAATAATGCTGAAAAACAACCATTAATAATACATTTTCTCGAGAGTCGTATCAGATCTTTATGTTATTTGAGGTGATTTTCCCTCTATCAGGTGGAGTCCTTACCATAGAATCCTGTGAGAATATGGTCTTCGGACAATGCCCCATTAGCCACCCTGACCTGATTTCTCCCTCTTTGGGGAACTTTCAGTCCAACCTGTAATTTTCAGTCCCTCATATGCTTTTCAGAGTAATTTGGCATCTGCTGAAAGTCACTGTCATTTTAGATAACTGCTCTTCTTTCTATAAAGACAAAAGCAAGTGAAAAGAAGACAGCTATCTGCCCAAAACGGAGGTCCTTGTGGAGAAGTACTGATAAATCTCCAAACGCCATTATATCCCCGATGCAGCTCACGCCGGGTCCACCTACAGCCAGCAATCAACATGCTAAATCTTAGCAATGCAAGTCCCCTGGAGAAAAAGAATGTACCTTGGAGTCCAGCTGCTGCATGTATGACCAGAGATACTCTATATTGGCTCCAAAAGGGTGGACGTGAAGAAACGTTGATATGATGCCTGAATTAAAGAGACAAACATTGGACATTACTGAAAGGCAAATAAGAGTCTGAGTCCAATAATGTCATTTAACCCCAGTAATGGTTTCATCAGGCTGAGTTATGGTCTCACCATTTTTAACAGCACTCAACAAGCACTCGGTAACAGTCCATTCTGAAGACAGTCATAGTAACGTGGCAAACAACACTCTAGCTTCTGGAATGGTAGTGGTTAGAAAAGCTAGACTCTGAGATAATATATAGATGAATAAAGGTATTTCTAAACAAAGACTCTTGGAAGCATTTCAACTACCAATTTTATGCTTGATTTACCAATATAAAATTGTAGTTTTGGGGAGGATAAAATTCTCTTCTTTCCCTCAGTGGACTGTGCAGCATGAAAATGGCTCATACAGCTATGTCAGAGATCACATGGCCTCTGATTTCCCTGATAATTACAGCTGCTAGTTATAAAAAGTATTTAATCCATATTTCTCCTAACTGCCACTGAAGGAAGCCCAGGTCCTTTCTGAAACCTTTATTTCCCCCTGGTTTTTGCTGTTTAAACAGAGCCAGCTCACTCTCTCCTCCCTGCTGCTGTAATTTACAAGATCGTTTTAAAAGGCCCAGGAATGGATGGTTTGGCTGGAGTCTGATTATAAATCGGAAGTCTTTTCCATCGTGAAATCAACTGTCAACATTGTACTGACAAATGAAAAGGTGGGCGTTCGTGTCAGGGCTGAAGTAAAAGCATTCCCTTTCTATCCTCCCTGCTCCTATATCCAAAATCAAGGCTCCAAAGGCTGGATACAGCTGTTTGTTAGGAAACTGTTCAGACTGACTTTTTAGTTCTAAGTAGGATTCGAGATGAATTAAATCTGAGGATAAGCCCTCACATTGTTTATTGGGCAACTTTGATGCTTGACAGCCAAAGGTCAAAGGAAAGACACACACTTGTCTGACATGCAAGGGCAGGCCCTCAAGGAGCACATCGTTCTTGTACGAGGTCATTCTGGGAATTGCAGGGTGACCCTGGGTTGATCTGGGACAGGGTCTCGTGGCCTCCTGATCTCCTGTGTGATGCTTGGGATGCTCTGGGATGACTGTCAGTGTTTCAAGGAAAGCTCCCAGTTGAGCCTTGGTCTGAGGACGGAGAACTGAAGGGTCTAGTCCTCGCTCTCAAAGACCTGTCCTCAGAACACTGCTTGTATGAGGTTTATACTGGTTAACAGAGAAATGAGGAAGATGGAAATAATTCATTATTTCTCCATAATGCCAAAACCTTAGTTTTCAGAGACTGACCCTGTTTTTCTTGAGATATAAAGAAGTACCATTTTATTCTGAGATTGTTCTTCCTTTTTTGCTAAAATGCCCTTTGATGAAATAATGGCCATGGTAAAAGGTACTAATGGTAGTTTTAATATTTTTAAGTGGCAAACAGCTATTTTAATATACTTAAGTGTTTTGTACCCCTCTTACCACTTTATCTGTTAGTTTATATTTTAATATTATAGACCTGGCAACTACTTCCCTGTGTCTTTGAAATTCTCAAATCCGGTGAGGTGGCACCGTAAGTGATTCTGTTACTAATGAGTTAAAACATAGAAGCTCATGAAGGACTTACTTTAAAAATCTAAGTTAGAAGTATTTAAACAATAACACATATTTGCATTTATTAAGTGGGAGACAGGGGGCAGAATTCTTAAGGGGAAAGTCCTATTGCAGGATGGTGAATGGGGTTCTCCCTGCTGTCCCAGGCTGAGGACAAGTGGTGCTACGTCCACTAGTTTCCACAGGGAGCCTCCAACAAATGGTAGGCGGAACCCCCCCCCATTAGAGGACAAGGGGAAGAATGAGTAGTCACCCCTGGTGACTTTGTGAGAAGGCCAGGGCGTGCCTTTCTTCTGGCACACAGGTTCTCCCAGGCAGGGAGGGGGCGCTCCAAGAGAGTGGCTCCTAGAGCCAGGAGGGGTGCTGCAAGACAGGGACAGTAGTCCCTTCCTTGGTTGGACATTGGCTTAGGCAGCAGACTGACTGATCAGCCTTCGGGGTGACAAGGATGTGTGTGTTTCCCATGGGGCGCAGGGGCATCTTAGAAGGCAGAGAGGTTTGAGCAGAGAGGTTATGAGTAAACTACCCCAAGGGCACCAGCAAATAGAGAAAGACATTCTTCATATTAAAATCTCTACTGCACAGAGACTCCTCACCATCTCCTAGATAACCTACAGCTTCTCCTATAAATACCCATAGGAGTGTGATGTGAAGTTAAATGTCTTCGGTAGAATAAATAGAATGAGTCAGAAAAGGATTGGGGTGGGGGGTTTGGGGAAGAGGTTGATAACTTTTGGCCTAGGAGATGAAGTGCTGAAAGAGGAAATTTAGGGATACCAGTAATGAGAGGACCCGGAAAGGCTGCTCTTATTGCCTCTGTGAGGTTGGCAGCCCTCTGTGTACACGCTCCCTCACTGGTTACTCTCCGAGCCTCAGGCCCAGCATTGGGTCTGTGCCCCCAGGGAACTCTGCCCTGACACAGTCTGTGCGTGTTCTGGTTCAGGATTGGGAATAGTTTACATTTACAATAAATGTGTATTGAATGAATTTATCTTCTAGAAATAAGACCAGCTAGTATACTTGCTTAACAATTTCTACTGTTCTATAAATAAATGGGGATAAATAAGAACCTTAAAAATTGCACAGGACTAACCAGTGATGTGTAGTAGTCTTTCAAAAATCAGGTAACTTTGAGGCATTATTCACTGGTAATTCCTGCCCTTAACTCATCCACTTTATGGATTCAGGACAGAGCAACCTGAATGTTTTGGGCATGGAAACTTTACTGAAACTCTTTTGCTCATAAAAGTAAAAAGAAAATGCTTATATGATTTCTATATATTTTTCTAAAATCAGATTAGAAATCCTGACCTAGACGTGAGTATCTTCCCTTAGGTAGGAGGGTATTCAGAACCATCACTGTGGTAGCTGATATTAATAAGCCATTAGCTTTTCTTTAAGAAAATTGAGCAATTGCCACTAGATCCATTTGGGGCCAAAGTATGTAGTTAAAGGTTTTTTATTTATTTTTATTTTTATTTATTTGACAGAGAACACAAGCACAAGTGGGGTGGGGGGCGGCGCGTGGCAGAGGCAGAGGAAGCAGCAGGAAGCAGGGAGCCCGAGGCGCGGCTCCATCCCAGGACCCTGGGATCGTGACCTGAGCCGAAGGCAGACGCTTAACGACTGAGCCGCCCAAGTGCCCCCAAAGTAGTAGTTAAATAAAGGCTTCCAAAGCTTTCCCTATGGATGGCAACTAAGCTCTTCGGTATTGCCAGAGATAGAGCAGAAACGGGAAACAACAGTCACAGTCTCCCAAGTACTGCGCCCCTCCTCTTCCCTCCCCGCACCCCTGCCGCTGCCCGTCACAGTGTCCTCACAGAAGCATTAGTCATGGCAGCTGAGAAAATGTAGTTTCTAAGCCCTGGCTTTGGGTTGGATTCATGGGCGGGGTGAGGTGGGCTTCCTGAATAATCAACTAAAGCCTCTTTGTAGCTCCTTTAAGAGAACAGGGCTATTTCCTGAGAATGGAAAGAAGGACAGGTGTAGCTCATAATCTAATGAGCAGCGCTGCAAACCCAGAAACTGCGGACTATTTTATGGTCCTCTGGGAGGGGCCTAAAAGCTTGGTCAAAAACACACCAGCAACTGAGGGTGGAGAACTTAGCTGTAACTGGGCTGGTGGGTCTCCAAAGGGATCGACTCAATCATTGGTCTTGGCTGTTTCCATGGAGAAGCAGAAGTCTCCATATTTAAGGATAGGTCTCCCAACCAGGAAAACACAAGGGTAAGTAGCTAATTTAAGAAAATAAAAAGAGGAATAGAGGAGGCTGTCCATACTCTTGAGCTTTAAAGCTGCATATTTCAGGGCCTTAAAAACTGCTTTAGAAAGACATACATATAGACAGACCAGCTCTGTGCAACCCGTGGCAAGCCCCTCATTAGGAAGGCCCATTTAAACAGGCATGTAAAAAAGCATTTTGAGCTTTCTCCATCAAAATCATTGAGTTTATTCCCCTTTTTAGTCCTAAGACCAAAGAAGCAGCAGCATTTAAATTAGCTAGATAGTGCTAGATTTTTACTGCTTCATTCACTCTTCTTTAAGCATTTCCTTAGCAGCAGGTAGGTGCTGGGGACATAGCACTGCACAAGACAGACAAGGTTCCTGCTCTGGGGGAATTTATATTCTAGGTAAGTTACAGAGGTAAACACAAAGATTAAAAATAAAGGAAATATTTTCAGGTAGTGGCAAACAGAGTGAAGAAAACGCAACAGGCTCAAGCTTGGTGGAGTGCTATTTTATACCGGAAAGTGGAGTGAAGGTAGATTTTCCTGTGTCAGATGGGAAGGAGCCAGCCACAGACAGCCTGGGGAAAGATTATTCCAGGTACAGTCAACGGAATGTGCAAAAGACTTGAGGTGGAAATGAGCTGGCCAGAACAAACTTGGCTGGAGAGGGGTACAGCATGCATTTTGGAGGTAGGTAGGGAGCCAGACCACTTAGGGCCCTGTATGACAGATTAAGGGGTGTGGATTAAATTCTAAATACAGCAGGGAGCCAACATTAGAGTTCTAAGTAGGGGCATGATGTGATCTGAATTATGGTTTAAAAATTTCATTCAAACTGCTGTTTGGTGGATAGATGAAAAGGAAACTGGGAGGCCATTCAGAAGTGTCTGAACAAAACCTGAACTGAAGTGGTAAGGAGTGATCTGGACCAAAGAGTAGTGGGCATTGAAGGTGGAGCTGGTGGAACGCATGCGAGTGGTAAAAGGCTCGGGAGGAGGAGTCCTCGGTATTTGGCTTGAGCAACTGGGTGGTAGCATTTTCTCGGCTCGGAATACTAGGGGAAGAGCATGTTAGGGCAGAGAAAAGGGGGAATCCAGCATTCCGTTTTGGCTTTTTAAAATTTGAGATGTCCATTAGCATCTAAATGGAGATACCAAACGGCAGTTGGAGATGGTATAAATTTGGGAGTCGGTGGCCACCAAAAGGGACTCGACGCCAAAGTGTACTGTTCATTGAGATTATGCAGGTAGAGAAGAGTCCTCAAGACTGAACCCCGAAGAAGCCCAAAATTTAGAGGTTAGACTGAGGAAAACTCATCAAAGGGATCTGAGCGGGAGCGATCAGTAAAAAAGAATGGTGGCGTGACAGCCGAGAGGCGGCATTTCTGCTCAAATGTGAGGGGCCCACTGTGTGAGGTGCACGTGACAAACAGAGGGCGTTGGCACACTGGCAACGTGACGTTCTCTGGTCACGCTGACAGAGCGGCTTCAGTGTGAGGGTGCCAGCCATCCTGGAGTGGCCGGGGAGGGAGTGGAGGCTGTGAGTGTAGACAGGGCTGTGGAGAATTCTGCTTGGATGGGGAGCAGGGAGATGGGCTATTGGCATCAAGACAAGTTTTCCTTTTCTTTTGTTTTCAAGGTATGCGATAGTAGAGCTTGTGTTCATATGCTGAGGGTCTGAGCATCTGCTTCCTTGTAACATCACTGCCTAAGGGGCAGTGCAGCTTTCCTGATGGTGCTCACAGATTACAGAGTAGTGAGGTGAAGAAGACCATCTAATCAGACCTCCTAACTTTATTCAGTATGAGGAATTAGATCCACAGTGGATCAGGGATTTGCCCAGTGAATCCAGTGCCTCCATCTGCCAGTACTCAGAATGGGCCTCTCTTGCTGAGGGCCGTTCAGAGATTATCAGGTACTGGGGTTTGTCACGGGCAAATCCGCCCCACTCCCATCTTTTTCTCTGATGGAGTCCTATTTTAAAAAGTTTACTGGTTACCTGTTGAGAACGAAATATCAGTTTATACATTCATTTTGGTCAGATGGAATCCTACCAGAATAGACTCCCCTTCCTCAGGCTGCTTGGGGTTTCACTCCAAGTCCTGGCTGAGATTGGCTTTCCCTACATTCACACTGGCTGATGGTCTCCTGGGAACTTCAGAAAACCCTGAGGCCTGGCAGCTTGCTGGGGGGAGAGGGCTTCCCAGGGAGTTCTAGGAACCTCAGCTCTGCAGAGGAACAGCTGTGTCTCTAGATGGTTCTATCTTGCTGACAGCCAACAGAGGCCTGACCAGAAGCCAGCCTGAAATGTTCTTGCCTCTTGTTGCAGCCTACAAGGCTTCATGGACACTGAACCTGAGAGGCAGCCAGGAGCATGCCCTGTGAAATCTGGGTTTCCCACTAAAGCCACGAGCCTACAGTTTCCTGTGAATAGCTGCTGAACGCTAGAGTGTTTATGGGAGCTGGGGAGAGGCAAGGCTGTGAGCGAGTGCTAGAAGGCAGACCCAACACTGTAACTGCTCTCGTGCTTCTCAGTGCGCTGGGATTCTAAAAAGCTTTAATTTTCCAAAAAGCAGTTTGTTCCACTTATCTGGTGAGTACCATACTTGATCTTGTACAGTTTTTTTTTTTTTAATTTAAAGAAAAAATTTAAAAATGTCTGTCAGTCTTATTTTAACTAACCCCCTGAGACTATATGTGGTCCCTTCAGTACTTTGTTCCTTGTGTCTGAAATGGCCTTGACAACTCCCTTATCTCTTTGGAGAAACTATTCTTCCTTTAGGACTCATTTGACCGTGCTTTCTTCTAACAAACCATCTGTAGTGTAAGTAGCCCTTTCTTGGGTTTCTGATTTTAGTACAAACCATATTTCGTCATTAACTGCTTCCTTTCTCACTAGTCTATGAACTTCTTGAGGGAAGAGATCACCTGATGACTACCGTCGGTGACCACAGGTTCGGGCATATGATAGGCGAGTAGTTCTCAGAACAATGGTCCCATTAGTGCCTGTTTGACTATCACCTTGGATGTCAGTTTTAGAATAAACACAATCTGTGTGTGGGGGGTGAGGGGCAGAGAGTCTACCTTTTTAACAGGCTGCCCAGATGATTCCTTTCCACAATGAAGGCTGGTAATTTTTATAGTAGGCTCTTGACAAATGTTTGTTGATTTATTGATATGGACATTTGTGTCTTGGAAACAAGATTTAGGTCAATGACTCATTCCTTATGGTCAGCTTTCAGAGAAGCACATATTTCCCAGATTACTTTGTTCAGGTGCAGCCTAAATATAGCCTCAACTCCTTTCACTGAAAACACCAAAACGTCACCATTTAACCTTCTTTAAAAGTGTATTTCTCTATAGTCCATTCATCTGCTTCCTAACACCTATGTATTAGGGGGAACGTTTCTGTTCAGATAGACTGGTTGTGCACAGATGCATGAACTGGTGGTAGTGATGGAGATGGGGCGGGGCGGGGGGGGCGTTGACGGGAAGCAGCGTCGTGGTTCCCTGTAATATGTATGTCCTGATCTGCAGAAGGGTCAGAGTCAGGGTGATCTGTAAAGAAGCTTGTCTTATCATTAAGAATTTGCAGAGGGTTTTCAGGGGTCTGGGGAAGTTCTGAAGCACAGATACTTTATAAAACAGTTGTTGAGAAGGTTTTGACTATATCTGGATGGGATTTGGAGTGATGACTAGCATTGACAGGGTGCCAATCAGGGCTGTTAGGATTGGAAATCTACTTTATTAGAATCATTTAAAAAGAAAGAGAAGGTGGAGTGATCAGACCCAGAGTTACACTGTTGGCATCTCTTCTGAGCTATTTGCCTATCAATAAAAATTCTTTTGATCCATTCTTCATAATAATAGCTAGTGGTTTCCAAAGCTTTGGTACTAAATCAAAAGTATTGTCTCATTCTATCCCATATAAGGTCAGTACATGCCAAATCCAATGTGCAGGCCAAATGTGAAGAGGACTAGGAGTTCGGGCTTAGATGCTAGGCAACATCAGGCTGACCTAATGTGTAGCTACCATGGAGTTGTGAGCTATAAAATAGTCCCCTGTATTGCCCTCCATAATCATGTAATTCTGTTAGGTCTAATTACATGTTAACCTGTCTTTACAAGGATTGATTATAAAATAATCCAGAAATCATAATAATAAAGTCCTTTCCAAGGGCCCGTCTTTTTAGCTGAGTTGGAATATAGCACTTGGTCCCCGTTAATTGTCAAGCAGAAAATTTAGCAGAATGGTTGAACTCGCAAGGGACTCAGAATCCAAATCTGCAAAACTCCAAATAATGTCAATGAAATCCCACTGATCTTCTGTTATGTATCTACCTTATATCTTGAAGACTCCAGTTTTATAAAAAGGACATGAGAAAGAATACATACTTTTGCCCAGCTAGATTAGTGTCACAAATAATCACAAATAATTAGTATTACTTGTTGTTTAGGAAGTTCTAGCCTCAGTTTTATGTTCTCTATATATGGAATCTATTTGAATAGCTTATTTCTCACTCCCTGCTTCTCTTCCAGGAAATCCAGATTTATGCCACTGTGCATTTTTATATAACATTTGTGTATCCCAAGAGGGTGTTATCTGAATATATTTGCATATACTATAGGTACCCAGATGTGATAAAGATTTTGCTAATAAGTATTTCCAATTCAAGGGAGATTTTTGCTATGCTCCTGGCTTTCTTAGGCTGACTTGGAGCAGGCCCACTATACCCTATATCTATATAGGTTTAATTATTCCATGGGAAGATTCTGGGGAGACTGCAAAGAGTATCCCCGACCTCTCCAGATAGATAAGAAGTCCAGGGGGCTCCCAGAATCATTCTACCAAGTGTTCTTCAGAAAAGAGTATCCGCAGCACCAGAAACTCCTTTCTCTGTCTAGCCTGATCCAAAGCAGTTTGGAATCCATATTCTGTCATTCTGTCCCTGTCACAACATTTAACTAAATTCCAGAAGCTGCAGGAGAAGTCTTTTTGGTCTCAGCATTCAGGTTTCTACAAAATATGGATGGCCAAACTCACTTAGCAGAGAGGCACACTTACCGGCAGGATCCATTTTGCCAGTCTTAGAAACTCTTTTCTACCTTGTCATTCCTCTGGATGATTACTCTCTCTCTGATGGCAGAAGTATAAGTACCTCAGTATTTGGGGGGAGGGCGTGGGTGGGGAGCACATCTGTTTTAAAATTTCCATTAAGGTAGATTAAGATAAAATATCAAGGTAGAGAGGTAATGGAGAAATGAAGGGGAAAAAAAACCTCCCAAGTTTATTTTAATCAAAAACTTGAGTCTTTAGCCTCCCTTCTCATATATTGATCAAAAGAAGTGCCAAATGCTAATATTGGTAAACCAGTTCAAAAGACCAAAAGTGAGGGGAAAAATCCTGGAAAACAGAGTTGGTTGTGCCTGCTTCTTATTGAAGATTCCGACTAAATTTTTTCTTTCTAATACACTTTTGAATTTTCTAATACTAAAGACCTCAGCAGAGATAACTTGTTATAAATTATCTACTCCGATTAACCTGTGTTGTGTAAAGCAGATCATTTCTTAAATTTTGAGGTGGCTGATTGAAAAAAGTGTGTGTGTGTATGTATAGTAATTATTTAGGAGACATTGTAAGTGAACTCTGTTCTCCAGGCAGAACATACAAGGAGAACCAATCTTTATGAGAGGCATGAAATTTAAAAAATGGAGACTCACTCCCATTTTTTTAAGCTTCAAGTGGTCTGTATTGTTCATACCCCAAAATCATGGGGGAGATCACAACTTTGTCACACTGAGCAAAAGAGAAACAGTTGTCAGTGTTTGACACACTTTCCAATAGAAGAAAAATCCAGTTGCCAACTACATACAGGTTCATTTTGGGTTCCTGGAACTGATAACACATCAGCATGTCTTATGAAACTTGTGCATGGCATGTTATTACAGCTGTATATCATCAGAGAGAAAAAAAATAATTGGTTTTCCTTGGAGTATCTCTAAGTTGATGTCATATTCAATAACCCTGTAGTTGAAAAATCTATATATGATGGATGAAGTTTGGACTATCTTGAATTTAATTCCTCCTCTGCCAGCTTCTACAGGCCCTGGTGTACCTGTCATTTTGAGGTGAGTGCATGCATTATTTAGAAAATGTAACCAGGTGTTACTTCTGCCAGAATACCAACTATAGAAGAACAATTTGTCTCACATGTACAACAGCCTCATTCTTCACTCTTAACTGTGCCAAGGAGGAGCCAATTTAAACTTGGAACCCCACACCAGGGTCAGTGCCAAGGCATAGCTTGAATGAATGCTGTGCATCACAGAGTGAGGAGGACAACTTCTCCTTCTCTAGAGAGGACTTTGGAGACAGCCCTTAAACATACCAGCTTTTAAAGTGGAGTCCCAGGCATGTCACCAACATAACCTCATCAAGAACTCTTCCTTGTGAGAATAAGTACTACTTCTGGATCTGCTCATGAGGACTCTCAAAAAGAGACCAGTTAGAGCTTTGACTCTGGTCCAGACCACCCCCCGCCAAGAAAAATGCCAACCTAGATGTATTTTGTGGGGCAAATAAAGAACAGTAAATTTTTCCTTCCTTTCCCCTTCCTTTGTGGCCAGCTTGTTTTATTTATGTTGGTTAAATGGATCCAAACTTGGGCAGGGAAGCCTGGATTAGTCTAGCAGTGGTAGTCCAGATGTCCCTATATCATCAGCATTACAGGGATGACCTCAGGATGCAGCCTCTCTTGAGTCTGGGGACCTGGCTTGATTTGGAACTTTTGGACTGGATGCAACCTGGCCTTCAGTTGGAAGCTATGTGTCCAAATTTTGGAATTCAGATTTGTAACATGTGAGATGCAAATTAATCCGTAGTCTTGTAATCAGTTTTATGTTGTACAGCCAACTAATATACATGGTTACAAAAGAGCAAAACCCCTTAGTTTGTCCCTAATTTGAAATGTAAGTATAATATAATCTTGACGAAGTTAATCTCACTTCTGACCAGAAAGCAAAGCTGTTTCAATTGTTAACAGGTTGGAGGTGAATTATTTTAATATTATTGAAGACAAAGGATGAGGAAAACAATTTCCTTACCAATTAGCAGAGCTTCTTTCTCTGATTTTAAGCCTTGGCTTCTTTTTTCAATATTGTTCTCTCGGTCTTGGTTGACCAAGGCGACTGTCAACACATTGATTTCCTGAGGTTAAAAAACAAAAACCATATAGGCATGCATGTAGATTTTGTGCATTTCAATAAAAGCCACCAGGTCTTTATTAAAAAGAGGTCATCACTTCCATTTGTAATTGAATATCAGCTTTTATAAGTAATTGGTCTATGTGCCCAACAATAGAAAAGTAATACTAAAACTTAGGTTCCTAGCTACTACTCCCAGCAAACCAGGTAACTGCAAAAGTGGCAAATTTGGCATAAATTATTTTAGGTTTTTGTCCATGTTTTGATTAAGCTCTGTTAGCAAAAACAATTTGATTGTAGCTACTTTAACATGTTTTTATTTCAAATATAAAAAACTTCCCCCAAAGCATGTACAAACTGATTTATATATCTATGCTAGTAACTTGTATGAGTGTGTGGGGAAATAGGGCCTATTTGGAAGGTGAGATAGGATTGTTATTAGAAGTGTTTATGGTGAATGAGTATATGTCCTTATACACAACTGCGAAAGGTAGATAAAGGGTGAGAAATTCCTTTCTTTGGAAACTAAAAATGAAGAATTGTACAACAAACCAATAACATGTGGAACACTGAAGTTGAACTATTTTTAGTTCTTTCTATGGTCTTTTTTATTTAGAAACAGAGAAAAACATTTAACTCATTCTCCCAGACTTGTATAAGGACTCAAAATGGAGAATGATTTAATAGAAAATCAAATGTAATGATCAGAGATGTTCATATATGGGTTAGAATCATTAGGGTAGTTGAGTTTTGGAGGAAAATTTCTCACTGAAAGATAGGTCTCAAAGAAGGATGAGCATATTGAGCAAAGAGTTAAGGATACTCCATTAGATGATGCCACAAGTCTAGAGGTTAGTAGGGAGGGACAAAGGAGAACTTAGAAGGTCTGGGCAAAAGATTTGGCAGGTGTTACCAGGACTGGAACTGGTTATAGATATCGATCTCGTTAATACAAATCAATAAAATTGGCCAGATAAAAGAATATAGGAAATTGTTGGGAACATGTTGAGCATGTAAAGAGCACAAAGCCCCTCTGAAGTCATTCAAATAAAAGAAAAAAATAAAAACATCAGTGTACGTCAATCACAAAAGTTCTACAAGCTGAATTTTAAACTACGAGCTGCTCCTTTGTAGATCAGGGGTAATGACAAATTGCCAGGAAAGAAGGCTCTGCTAAGAAATTGCAATTGGCAATATTTGGTGAGCGTTTTGGAGGTTCCTCTAAAGGTCAGTCTTACCTGCTGAAGACAGAGTAAGGGGTGAAGATGGGTATAAGGTAAGGAATTAAGGGAATCACAGTGATGTGATAATAGACCAGAGGAAGATGCTGGTTGGCTAAGAGGGTACCAGTGAGGCCTGAGGCTGATAGCAGTAGTGTGCCCATGAGGACAGGGGTCAGAAAGGGTTTAAGGAATGGTCCATAGCAATGCTGGAGCCGGCTGGACATAAAAGACCATTAGAGATGAAAGATGCTCTTACACTTCCAAAAAGGGATCTTGGGAACCAGCCCCAGGAGAAACACAATCCAGAATTTTAAAACCAAATAAACCCAATGATTTATGTAGATGAATTCAGAAGTTACAGGAAAGGTATAGGAATTCCCTCTGTGATGAAATACCAGATGGATGTATTTTAAGGGCTAGAAGAGGTCTAGGAGGAAAGAGATGGAAAGATATTACCTAGGATGATGATGGTATCATTCAAGAAATAACGAACCCAAAAAAGGGTGATCTGGGGTGGGGAAGAGCAAGATGGCAGAGGAGTAGGAGACCTAAATTTCGTCTGGTTCCAGGAATTCAGCTAGATAGGTAATGGTTCAAACCATTCTGAACACCTATGAACTCAACAGGAGATCAAAGAAAATAGCAGCAACTCTCTGAACAGAAAAGTGACCACTTTCTGGAAGGTAGGATGTGCAGAGAAGTGAATCCGAGGCGATATTCGGGAGGATAGATGGCGGGGGAGGGGGCCTCCGTCAGCCGCTACCGGCAAGTGATAGAGCAATGGGGCACAAAGTCAGAACTTTTAGAAGTCAGCTCCACTAAGGGATGTTGCTCCAGTGGCTAAGCAGGGGGTGGAACCCTTGCTGGGACAGTGTGGTCTCAGGGTCACAGAAAGACCGGGGGTGCCTGAGTGCGACAGAGCTCCCAGGTATAGGAGCAGGGAAGCCGGCTGCAGAGACAGAACCGAGGAGCAGGCTCTCAGCTCGGGGTGGCCATAAACTGTGATCCGCGGCACAGTCCGGCCACTGCTCTTCCAGCAGGGACCCAACAAGTGGCAGATCCAGGGAGACTCTCCCTCCCCCAGGAGGAGTGGCACGGGAGCACACGGCAGGGATCTGCTGGATTTGGAGACTCCACACGGGATCGTGTGCCAGAGATAGATCACAGGCCGGGTGAGTGTGGCTGGAGACCGGGGAGATGGGAGTGACTGCTTTTCTCTGGGGGCGCACTGAGGAGTGGGGCCCCGAGTTCTCGGCTCCTCCGGGATGGAGACTGGGAGGCCGCCGTTTTCACTCTCGTCCTCCAAAGCTATATGGAAAGCTTGCAGGGAACAAAAGCTCCTGAGAGCAAACCCGAGCAGATTACTTAGTCCAGACCTGGCAAGGGCGGGGCAATTCTGCCTCCAGCAAAGACATTTGGGAACCATGGGAACAGGCCCCTCCCCCAGAAGATCAGCAAGAACAGCCCACCAAGACCAAGTTTACCAATCAATGAGAATGGCAGAACTCCAGCACTAGGGGAATACAGGACATAGAATTCATGGCTTTGTCCCCCATGATTCTTTAGTTTTTCAAAGTTAATTTTTTTAATTTTCTATTTTTATTGAATTTTTCTTTTTCCCTTTTTCAACCAACCTCTTATCAATTCCTTTTTCTAAAATCTTTAATTTTCATTTTTAGAGTGATATCCTATCCCTTCATTGTATTTAACCTTATACACACACACACACACACACACACACACACACACACACACACACACACACACACACACACAAGCTTTTCTCTCTTTAAAATTTTGGGATACAGTTTCTTCTGACCAAAATATACCCTAAATCTCTATTGTATGGCTTTGTTCTACTTTCCTGTCTGATCACAATTTTTTTTCCCAACCAATTTATCAATTCCTTTTTAAAAATCTTTTTTACTTTTCATCTTTACAGTCATAGTCCATATCTTCATTGTACTTATCCTTATTTTTGTATATATATGTCTTTCTTTAAAAAATTTGGGAGGCAGTTTCTTCGAACAGACCAAAATACACCCAAAATCTAGTGTGTGGCTCTGTTCTATTCACCAGCCTGATGATATTCTTTTTTACTTTTTTCCCTTTCTTTCCCCCCCATTCATCCATTTTCTTCTGGACAAAATGACAAGATGGAAAAACTCACCTCAAGAAAAAGAACAAGAGGCAGTACAGACTGCCAGGGACCTAATCAATACGGACATTAGAACGGTGTCGGAACTAGAGTTCAGAATGATGATTTTAAAGATACTACCTGGGCTTGAAAAAAGCATAGAAGATACTAGAAAATCCCTTTCTGGAAAAAAAAAAAAGAACTAAAAATCTAACCAAGTCAAAATCAAAAAGGCTATTAATGAGGTGCAATCAAAAGTGGAGGCTCTAACTGCTAGGATAAATAAGGCAGAAGAGAGAATTAGTGATATAGAAGACCAAATGATGGAGAATAAAGGAGCTGAGAAAAAGAGAAACTACTGGATCACGAGGGCAGAATTCGAAAGAAATGATACCATAAAGTGAAATATTAGAATAATTGGGATCCCAGAAGAAGAAGAAAGAGAGAAGGAGGGGCAGAAGGTATATTGGAGCAAATTATAGTGGAGAACTTTTTTAATTTGGGGAAGGAAACAGGCATCAAAATCAGGAGGCATAGAGAACCCCCCTCAAAATCAATAAAAATAGGTCAACACCCTGACATCTAATGGTAAAACTTACAAATCTCAGAGACAAAGAGAAAATCCTGAAAGAAGCTCGGGGAAAAGAGGTCTGTAACCTATAATGGTAGAAACATTAAATTGGCAACAGACCTATCCACAGAGACCTGGCAGGCCAGCAAGGACTGGCATGATATATTCAGACCACTAAATGAGAAAAATATGCAGGCAAGAATACTATATCCAGCTAGGCTATCACTGAAAACAGGAGAGAGAAAAAGCTTCTAGGACAGACAAAAACGAAAAGAATTTGCAAACACCAAACCAGCCCTACAAGAAATATTGAAAGGGTTCCTCTAAGCAAAGAGAGAACTTAAAAGTAACATAGACCAGAAAGGAACAGAGACAATATACAGTAACAGTCACTTTACGGGCAATACAATGGCTCTAAATTCATATCTTTCAATAGTTACCCTGAATGTAAGTGGTCTAAATTCCCCAATCAAAAGACACAGGGTATCAGATTGGATAAAAAAACAAGACCCATCGATATGCTGTCTCCAAGAGACTCATTATAGACCCAAAGACACCTCCAGATTGAAAGTGAGGGGGTGGAAAATTATTTACCATGCTAATGGCCATCAAAAGAAAGCTGGGGTGGCAATCCTTATATCAGACAAATTAGATTTTAAGCCAAAGGCTATAATAAGAGGTGACGAAGGACACTATATCCTACTTAAACAGTCTATCCAACAAGATCTAACAATTACAAATATCCATGCCCTTAACATGGGAGCAGCCAATTATATAAGCCAATTAATAACAACATCAAAGAAACACATTGACAATAATACAGTAATAGTAGGGGACTTTAACAGCCCCTCACTGAAATGGACAGATCATCTAAGCAAAAGATCAACAAGGAAATAAAGGCTTTAAATGATACACTGGACCAGATGGACTTCACAGATATATTCAGAACATTCCATCCCAAAGCAACAGAATACACATTCTTCTCTAGTGCCCATGGAACATTCTCCAGAATTGATCACATCCTAGGTCACAAATCAGGTCTCAACCAGTACCAAAAGATCAGGATCATTCCCTGCATATTTTCAGACCACAGTGCTTTGAAACTAGAACTCAATCACAAGAGGAAAGTCGGAAAGAACTCAAATACTTGGAGGCTAAAAAGCATCCTACTAAAGAATGAATGGGTCAACCAGGACATTAAAGAAGAATTGAAAAAATTCATGGAAACAAATGAAAATGAAAACACATCTGTTCAAAATCTTTAGGGTGCAGTGAAGGCAGTCCTAAGAGGAAAGTACATAGCAATACAAGCCTTTCTCAAGAAACAAATACACAACCTAACCCTACAGCTAAGGGAGCAGGAGAAAGAACAGCAAATAAAGCCTAAACCCAGTAGAAGAAGAGAAATAATAAGGTTCAGAGCAGAAATCAATGAAACAGAAACCAAAAAAAGAGTAGAACAGATCAATGAAACTAGGAGCTGGTTCTTTAAGAGAATTAATAAGATTGATAAACCTCTGGCCAGACTTATCAAAAGAAAAGAGAAAGGACCCAAATAAATAAAATCATGAACGAAAGAGGAGAGATCACAACCAACACCAAAGAAATACAAACAATTATAAGAACATATTATGAGTAACTAAATGCCAGCAAATTAGATAATCTGGAAGAAATGGATGCATTCCTAGAGAAGTATAAACTACCAAAACTGAACCAGGAAGAAATAGAAATCCTGAACAGACCCATGACCAGTAAGGAAATTGAAGCAGTAATCAAAAATCTCCCAACAAACAAGAGCCCAGGGCCAGATGGCTTCCCAGGGGAATTCTACCAAACATTTAAAGAAGAATTAATACCTATTCTTCTGAAACTGTTCCAAAAAATAGAAATGGAAGGAAAACTTCCAAACTTATTTTATGAGGCCAGCATTACCTTGATCCCAAAACCAGACAAAGACCCCATCAAAAAGAATTACAGACCAATGTTCCTGATGAACATGGATGCAAAAATTCTCACCAAAATACTAGCCAACAGGATCCAACAGTACATTAAAAGGATTATTCACCATGACCAAGTGGGATTTATCCCTGGGCTGCAAGGTTGGTTCAACATCCGCAAACCAATCAATGTGATATAATACATTAATAAAAGAAAGAACAAGAACAATATGATCCTCTCAATAGATGCAGCAAAAGCATTTGACAAAGAACAGCATCCTTTCTTGATTAAAACTCTTCACAGTGTAGGGATAGACGGTACATACCTCAATATCATAAAAGCCATCTATGAAAAACCTAGAGCGAATATCATTCTCAATGGGGAAAAACGGAGAGCTTTCCCCCTAAGGTCAGGGATATGGCAGGGATGCCCACTATCACCACTGCTATTCAACATAGTACTAGAAGTCCTAGCCACAGCAATCAGACAACAAAAAGAAATCAAAGGCATCCGAATCGGCAAAGAAGAAGTCAAACTCTCACTCTTTGCAGATGGTATGATACTCTGTGTGGAAAACCCAAAAGACTCCACCCCAAAACTGCTAGAACTCATAACAGGAATTCAGTAAAGTGGCAGGATATAAAATCAATGCACAGATATCAGTTGCATTTCTATACACAAACGACAAGACAAAAGAAGGAGTCGATCCCATTTACAATTGCACCCAAAATCATAAAATACCTAGGAATAAATCTAACCAAAGAGGCAAAGGATCTGTACTCAGAAAACTGTAGAATACTCATGAAAGAAATTGAGGAAGACACAAAGAAATGGAAAAACGTTCCATGCTCATGGATTGGAAGTAGAAATATTGTGAAATGTCTATGCTACCTAGAGCAGTCTACACATTTAATGCAATCCCTATCAAAATACCATCAACTTTTTTCAAAGAAATGGAACAAATAATCCTAAAATTTGTATGCAACCAGAAAAGAACCCCGAATAGCCAGAGGAATCTTGAAAAAGAAAAGCAAAGCTGGTGGCATCACAGTTCTGGACTTGAAGCTCTATTACAAAGCTGTCATCATCAAGACAGTATGGTACTGGCACAAAAACAGACACATGGATCAATGGAACAGAGTAGAGAGCCCAGAAATGGACCCTCAACTCTATGGTCAACTAATCTTCAACAAAGCAGGAAAGAATGTCCAATGGAATAAAGACAGTCTCTTCAACAAATGGTGTTGGGAAAAATGGACAGCCACATGCAGAAAAATGAACCTAGACCATTTTCTTACACCACACACAAAAATAAACTCAAAATTGATGAAAGACCTAAATGTGAGACAGGAATCCTTCAAAATCTCTGAGGAGCACAGGCAGCAGCCTCTTCGACCTCAGCCATAGGAACTTCTTCCTAGAAACATTGCCAAAGGCAAGAAAAGCAAGGGCAAAAATGAACTATTAGGACTTCATCAAGATTAAAAGCTTTTGCACAGCAAAGGAAACAGTCAACAAAACCAAAAGACAACAAAAGAATGGGAAGAAGATATTTGCAAATGACATATCAGATAAAGGGCTAGTATCCAAAATCTAACTGAAAGTATATGGGACCACTAAGCCAGCCCTGGAAGAAATATTAAGGGGGGGTTCTATAAAGGGAGAAAGACCCCGAGTGATATAGAACAGAAATTTACAGAGACAATCTATAGAAACAAGGTCTTCACAGGCAACATGATGACAATAAATTCATATCTTTCAATAATCACTCTCAACATGAATGGCCTAAATGCTCCCATAAAACGGCACAGGTTGCAGACTGGATAAAAAGACAGGACCCATCCATATGCTGTCTACAAGAGACTCATTTTGAACCTAAAGATACATCCAGACTGAAAGTGAAGGGATGGAGATCCATCTTCCACGCCAACAAACCTCAAAAGAAAAATGGGGTAGCAATTCTTACATCAGAAAATTAGATTTTAAGCTAAAGACTGTAGTTAGACACACAGAAGGACACTATATCATTCTTAAAGGGTCTGTCCAACAAGAAGATGTAACAACTGTAAATACCTACGCCCCCAGCATGGGAGAAGACATCTACATAAGCCAACTGTTAACCAAATGGAGTCATACTGATAACAATACGTTAATTGTAGGAGACCTCAATACTCCACTCTCAGCAATAGACAGATCATCTAAGCAGAAAATCAACAAAGAAACAAGACCTTTGAATGACACACTGGGCCAGATGGACCTCATAGATATATACAGAACATTCCATCCTAAAACAACAGAATACTCATTCTTCTCAAGTGCACATGAAACTTTCTCCAGAATAGACCACATACTGGGTCACAAATCAGGTCTTGACCGATACCAAAAGATTGAGATTATTCCCTGCATATTCTCAGACCATTACTGAAACTCAATCACAAGAATAAATTTGGAAGAAATTCAAACACTTGGAAGCTAAAGACCACTCTGCTCGGTAATGTTTGGGTCAACCAAGAAATCAAAGAACTTAATTCATGGAACCAATGAGAATGAAAACACATCGGTCCAAAACCTATGGGATACTGCAAAGGGGGTCCTAAGGGGAAATACATAGCCATCCAAGCCTCACTCAAAAAAAAAAAAAAAGAAAAATCCCGAATTCACCAACTAACTTTACACCTTAAAGAACTAGAGAAAAAGCAACAAAATGATGCCTAAGCCACGCATTAGAAGAGAAATAATTAAGATTAGAGCAGAGATCAATGAATTAGAAACCAGAAATATAGTAGATCAGATCAACGAAACTAGAAGCTGGTTCTTTGAAAGAATTAATAAGATCGATAAACCACTGGCCAGACTTATCCAAAAGAAAAGAGAAAGGACCCAAATTAATAAAATTGTGAATGAAAGGGGGGACATCATGACTAACACCAAGGAAATAGAAACAATTATTAGAAATTATTATCCACAACTATATGCCAATAAATTAAGCAACCTGGAAGAAATGAATGCCTTCCAGGAAACCTATAAACTGCCATGATTGAACCAGGAAGAAATTGACAATCTGAACAGACCAATAACCAGTAATGAGATTGAAGCTGTGATCAAAAACCTCCCAAGAGTCCAGGGCCTAATGGATTCCCTGGGGAATTCTACCAAACATTCAAAGAAGAAATAATATCTATTCTCCTGAAGCTGTTTAAAAAAATAGAAACAGAAGGAAAGCTTCCAGACTCATTCTATGAGGCCAGCATTACCTTAATCACCAAACCAGGCAAATACCCCATCAAAAAGGAGAATTTCAGACTGATATTCCTGATGAATATGGATTCCAAAATTCTCAAAAAAAATCCTAACATTAAAAGGATCATCCACCAAGACCAAGTGAGATTTATCCCCAGAAGGCAAGGGTGGTTCAACATTCGCAAATCAGTCAGTGTGATAAAACACATTAATAAGAGGAGAGAAAAGAACCATATGGTCTTCTCAATTTATGCAGAAAAAGCATTTGACAAAATACAGCATCCTTTCCTGATTAAAACTCTTCAGAGTATAGGACAGAGGGAACATTCCTCAAATTCATAAAATCCATCTATGAAAAACCCACAGCAAATATCATCCTCAATGGGGAAAAGATGAGAGCCTGTCCCTTAAGATCAGGAACGCATCAAGGATGCCCACTCTTGCCACTAATGTTCAACATAGTACTAGAAGTCCTGGCAAGAGCAATCAGACAACAAAAAGAAATAATGTGTATTCAAATTCGCAAAGAAGTCAAACTCTGTCTCTTCGCAGATGACATGGTACTTTATGTGGAAAACCCAAAGACGACACCCCCAAATTACTAGAACTCATACAGCAATTCAGTAATGTGGCAGGATACAAAATCAATGCACAGAAATCAGTTGCTTTCTTATACACTAACAATGCATCTCTAGAAAAAAATTAGAGAAATGATTCCATTTACAATAGCACTAAAAACCATAAGATCCCTCAGAATAAACCTAACCAAAGAGTTACTAAAGGATCTATACTCTAGGAACTACAGAACACTCATGAAAGAAACCAAAGACACAAAAAGTTGGAAAAACATTCCATGCTCATGGATCAGAAGAATAAACATTGTTAAAATGTCTGTGCTACCCAGAGCAATCTATACCTTCAATGCCATCCCAATCAAAGTACCAATGACATTTTTCAAAGTGCTGGAACAAACAATGCTAAAATTTGTATGGAATCAGAAAAGACCCTGAATCGCCAAGGAAATGTTGAAAAAGAAAAACAAAGCTGGGGGCATCACGTTGCCTGATTTCAAGTCTATATTACAAAGCAGTGATCACCAAGACAGCATGGTACTGGCACAAAAACAGACATATAGACCAATGGAACAGAATAGAGAGCCCAGATATGGACCCTCAACTCTATGGTCAAATAATCTTCGACAAAGCAGGAAAAAACATGCAATGGAAAAAAGACAGTCTTTTCAATAAATGGTGCTGTGAAAACTAGACAGCTATATACAGAAGAATGAAACTTGGCCGTTCTCTAACACCATACACAAAGATAAACTCAAAATGGGTGAAAGACCTCAATGTGAGACAGGAATCCATCAAAATCCTAGAGGAGAACATAGGCAGTAACCTCTTCGACATCGGCCACAGCAGCTTCTTTCAAGATACATCTCCAAAGGCTAGTGAAACAAAACCAAAAATGAACTTTTGGGACTTCATCAAGATAAAAAGCTTCTGCACAGTAAAGGAAACAGTCAACAAAACAAAGAGGCAACCAACAGAATGGGAGAAGATATTTGCAAACGACACTACAGATAAAGGGCTGGTATCCAAGATCTATAAAGAACTTCTCAAACCCAACACCCAAAAAACAAATAATCAAGTCAAAAAATGGGCAGAAGACATGAACAGACACTTCTCAAAAGAAGACATACAAATGGCTAACAGACACATGAAAAAAATGTTCATCATCATTAGCCATCAGGGAAATTCAAATCAAAACCACATTTAGATACCACCTTACACCAGTTAGAATGGCAAAAATTGACAAGGCAAGAAACAACAAATGTTGGAGAGGTTGTGGAGAAAGGGGAACCCTCTTACACTGTTGGTGGGAATGCAAGTTGGTACAGCCACTTTGGAAAACAGTGTGGAGGTTCCTCAAAAAATTAAAAATAGAGCTACCCTATGACCCAACAATTGCACTACTGGGTATTTACCCCAAAGATACAGATGTGGTGAAAAGAAGGGCCATATGCACCCCAGCGTTCATAGCAGCAAAGTCTGCAATAGCCAAACTGTGGAAAAAGCTGAGATGCCCTTCAACAGATGAATGGATAAAGAAGATGTGGTCCATATATACAATGGAATATCATTCAGCCATCAGAAAGGATGAATACCCACCTTTTGCATCAACATGGATGGAACTGGAGGAGATCATGCTAAGTGAAATAAGTCAAGCAGAGAAAGTCAATTATCATATGGTTTCACTTATTTGTGGAACATAAGGAATAGTATGGAGGACATTAGGAGAAGGAAGGGAAAAATGAAGGGGGGGAAATCGGAGGGGGAGACGAACCATGAGAGACTCTGGACTCTGAGAAACAAACAGGGTTTTAGAGGGGAGGGGGGAAGGGGGATGGGTTAGCCCAGTGATGGGTATTAAGGAGGGCACGTATTGCATTGAGCACTGGGTGTTATACACAAACAATGAATCATGGAACACTACATCAAAAACTAATGAGTGTATGGTGACATAGCATAATAAATAAAATTAAAAAAAAAACTTTTCAAACTCAACACCCAAAGAACAACTAATCCAATCAAGAAATGGGCAGAAGACATTAACAGACATTTCTGCAAAGAAGACATCCAGATGGCCCACAGACACATGAAAAAGTGCTCAACATCACTCGGCATCAGGGAAATCCAAGTCAAAACCTCAGTGAGATACCACTTCACACCAGTCAGAATGGCTAAAATTAACAAGTCAGGAAACGATAGATGTTGGTCAGGATGCAGATAAAGGGGAACCCTCTTACACTGTTGGTAGGAATGCAAGCTGGTGCAACCCCTCTGGAAAACAGTATGGAGGTTCCTCAAAAAGTTGAAAATAGAGCTACCCTACAACCCAGCAATTGCACTACTGGGTATTTACCCCAAAGATACAAATGCAGGGATTCGAAGGGGCACATGCACCCCAGTGTTTATAGCAGCAATGTCCACAATAGCCAAACTATGGAAAGAGCCTAGGTATCCATCAACAGATGAATGGATAAAGAAGATGTGGTATACACACATACACACACACACACACACACACACACACACACACACACACTGTAATATTATGTAGCCATCAAAAAAAAAGAAATCTTGCCATTTGCAATGATGTGGATGGAACTGGGGGTATTATGGTAAGCGAAATAAGTCAGTCAGAGAAAGATAAGTATCCTATGATCTCACTAACATGAAGATTTTGAGAAACAAGACAGAGGATCATAGTGGAAGGGAGGGAAAAATGAAACAAAACCAGAGAGGGAGGCAAACCATAAGAGACTCTTCATCTCAGGAAACAAACTGAGGGTTGCTGGAGTGGAGGGGGGTGGGAAGGATGGGGGGCTGGGTGATGGACATTGGGGGGGGGTATGTGCTATGGTGATCCCTGTGAATTGTGTAAGACTGATGAGTCACAGACCTGTACCCCTGAAAAAAATAATACATTATATGTTAATAAAAAAAAAGTGATCTGTTCACAGCCTGGATGCTAACTGGAGCCAAGTGAAATTACTGAGAAGAGTTTAGCAGACAACAGGCCCACATTAACTGACAAAACTGAGTGGTGTCCTGGAGCCGTCACACAGTTGAGGATCCATGTTTAGTACAGGAGATGGACCACAGAGGGCAGGTGGGACATAAGGAACCAGCAAGAAATGGCAAGGACAGAGCAGACGGAGACCATTCAAAGGTGTTATTGGGCACTTGTCTCATATTCAGAGCTGGAGGGGGACGTTGAGCAGGTCCCAGCAAATTCTACAAGGAGCCAGAGAGAGCCTACCACTGACTGTTACTCTGATGATGATTTAGGCTTGGGTAAATGAGAATGGAAAGAGATGAGTCCTAGGAAATATCTTTGAGACTGAATATTGTCGCATGTGGTGTTCTCCTACATGGTCACTGTCAGTGACTCTAGAGTGGACACACCTCTCTGCAAGGCTTCAACGACAGTCCACGAGGCCTGGGCCTGACAGAGACCGGAGCTTTGGCCATGCTTCAGTCTTTGGATACCACTGTGGGTTCTGCCCAGGGTAGATATGCTGCCGCTGTTCTGACTCCTTCCCTAGGGAGAACTGGGAAGTGGTACAGGACCTACTAAAGCTGATCAGACAGGCTCCAGGTAGTGCTTGCAGCTGTAATAAGCTGGGTTCAAGAATCTGCAAAAGGGGAGCTGTCATTTCTGTTCCAGTGCAAGGGATATCCAGGCAAACTGAGAGACCTGGGTCCACAACATCATCAGTAGAGTGGACCAGCCTGTGACCACTCCAGAGCATTACTACTGACCAAGTGCCCTGGAGCCTAAGCCTGTCACTGGCATGGTATGAAAGCTCAGACTTGGAGGTTCTGGTCCAAGATGGCAACAAAGAAAGACTCTGAATGCCCCTCCTCCAGGGAACACACCAAGTTACACCTATTTATAGAACAGTTCCTCCTGAAGAAGAACTAGGCGCTGACTGAACAGCTGCCGCATAACAAAAGAGATCAGTAAGAGATAGGCAAGGAAGGGGGCCCTAATACCCCATGCTGGGAATGGCAGTGGGGAGGGAAAGTACTGAAGCGCCCGGAACAGATTCTTCACAAACTCGGCATAGAAAAAAACGATGGTTTAAAAGAGTGACTAGCATATAAAAGAGCCAGCCCTTGAACTCCACCGAGTGGTCAAAAAGCTGTGGGAACACTCTCTGGGTCAAAGAGAGTGGAGAACAACACAGTTTATGCTCTCCCTCCACCTTAAAAGCACAGACCAGATCCGGGTCCGGTCCCCATAGCTGGCTTGGCCACCTCAGCAAGCTCCAGGTCCCCTAGGCAAACACCAGCCTCAGATGCTGGGGCACAGAAAAAAAAAGCCGTGGTTTAAAAGAACATCTAGCCTATTAAAAAACCAGGTCTAGAACTCTGCCAAACGGTAGGGGTACTGCTGGAGTGCTCTGCAGGTGGGAGGGGCTGATAAACACAGTCTACACTCACTGCCCCTCCCACACACCTTGACAGCACAGAATGTTGCACAGTCCCGGTGGCCTACTGGCCTGCTGCCTTGGTGAGCCCTGGACCCCTAACCCACACCAGTACCAGCCAGCCCACCAAGATGGCCACAGGGCAGTGCACACTGGGACACCGTTGGTTAGCACTCACTACAGCTCTAGCCTTCATGACAGTCACAGGCAGAAAGCACCCCAGAACACTCAAGAGGCCCACACCACTTTGGCTTCAGATGGCTTGCTAGGGTGCCCCCAATGTAGAGTGCTCCAGAACCTTTTGGCTGACATCTGCTTGAGACCCAACAGCCCTGCCATGGTACCCTTGTCATGAAGTACCCCAGGAACCCCCAGCCCATGCCTCTATCAGTTCCAGTCATCCAACCAGGGCACCCCCTGTACAGAGCACCCCAGAACACTCTTGCCGACACTGGTCTTGGCTCCGGTTGCCTGGCCAGGGAACCCCTTGCACTGAGTACCCAGAGACATCCCAGCTTGCACCTAATTCAGCTACAGCTGTCCTGCCAGGTTGCCCTCAGTGTGGAGAGCTCTGGGACAAACTGTCTTGCAACTGCTTCAGCTGTCCTGTCAGGATATAGTTTGTGTAGACAGCTCAGGGACCACACCATCCCATGCCCACTTTAGCTTCTACTGTCCTGCTAGGGTGCCCCCTGCCCAGAACGCCCCAGAACCTGCTGGCGTATATACCCTGCCTCAACTCCATTTACTCCTTCAGTGCATCCTGTGTGCCAAGAGTCCTGGAACATCCCAGTTTACATTCACTTCAGCTTCAGCTAGCCTGCCAATGTGCCTTCTGTGCTGAGAGCCCCAGGTCCCCCTGGCTTATACCCACTTTAGTTTCAGCTATCCTGCCAGGGCAGCCTCTGGGCAGAGAGCTCAGGGACCTCCCAGCCCACACACTGCCTCAGCTCTAGCTGCCCTGCTGGGGCACCCTGGCTTGCACCCACTTCATCTTCAGCTAGCTGGTCAGGTTGCCCTCAGTGTGAAGAGCACCAGGATACCCCAGCTTACACCCTTTTCAGCTTCAGCTGCCAGGGTGCCCTCAGTGCACAGAATCCCGGGACACTCTGGCCTGCATCCACTTCATCTAGCTGTCCAGGCAGGGTGCCTGCTACGTGGAAAGCACTGGAACCCACAGCCCATGCCAGCCACAGCTCAAGCCAACCAGCAAAGGTCGCCAAGTACACACAGTCTACCCAGAGGATGACCATATACAAGATGATTCCTTCAAGTTTAGGAGAAGTAACTGTTCCACCTAATCCACAGAAACAAACACAGAAAGTTAAGCAAAATAGACAAATGGAAGAATATGCTCCAAAATAAAGAACAGGACAAAACCTGAGAAAAAGAACTAAGTAAAATGGAGATAATCTTTATCATGCCTAATAAAGATTTTAAAGTAATGAACATAAACATGCTCACTGGGCTGGAGGGAAGAGGAGAAGAATTCAGTGAGGACTTCAATAAAGAGAAAGAAAATACAAAAAAGGATCAGAATTGAACACAATAACTAAAAAAAAACAAAGTAGAGGAAATCAACAGATATCGGATGCAGAAGAATGTATCAGTGAGCTGGAAGACAGGGTAATGGAAAGCAAACAAACTGAACAGCAAAAGAAAAAGAATAAAAAAAAAAAAAGAAACCAGTAGGTTAAGGGATCTCAGCATCAAGCAAACAAACATTTGCATTATAAGAGTCCCTGCAGACGAAGGGAGAGAAAAAGGGGTAGGAAACTTATCTGAAGAAGTAATAGCTGAAAACTTCCCTAACCTAGGGAAGGAAATAGACATCTAGGTCCAAGAAGCATAGAACATTTCAAATAAGATGAACTCAATGAGGTCCACACCATGACACATAATTAAAATGTCAAAGGTAAAGATAAAGAGAATTTTAAAAGCAGCGAGAGAAGCACAGTTACCTACAAAGGAAAACCTGTAAGACTATAAGCTGAGTTTTTCAGCAGACATTTTGCAGGCCAGAATGGAGTGGCATGATATATTCAAAGTGCTGAAAGGAAAAAACCTGTAACCAAAAATACTCTACCTGGCAAGGTTATGATTCAGGTTTGAAGGAGAGAGAGTTTCCCAGACAAAAGATAAAGGAGTTTAGCACACTAAGCCTCATAAGAAATGTTAAACGGACTTCTTTTTTTTAATTAATTAATTTATTTTATTATGTTAGTCACCATACAGTACTTCATTAGTTTTTGATGTAGTGTTTCATGATTCATTGTTTGCTTATAATACTCAGTGCTCATTGCAATATGTGCCCTCCTTAATATCCATCACCAGGCCAACCCATTCCCCCCACACCCCTCCCCTGTGAAACTAAAGGGACTTGTTTAAGTGAAAAAGAGATGGTCAGATGAGATGTAATAAAATATGAATAAAAAGATATATAACAGGATATACATAAAATATGGAGAAGGGAGTAAAAAGGGAAGAGAAGGGGCGAAAAAAGTTTTTTTTTTTTTTTTTTAAGAATGTGTTTGAATTTAAATGACCATCAGATTAATATAGACTGGTATTTACTTAGGATGTTATATATTAACCTCTTGGTAACCACAAATCCAAAACCTGTAATAGATACACAAAAAAATAGAGAGAAGCCAAACATAACACTAGAAACTCATCAATCATGAGAAAAGAGAACAAGAAACAGAAGAGCTACAAAAACCAGAAAACAAATAACAAAGTGGCAATAAGTTCATACCTGTCAGTTACTTTAAATGTAAATGGCTTAAATGCTCCAGTAAAAAGGCACTGTGTGGCACAATGGATAAAAAAACAAGACCAACTATATGCTGCCTATAAGAGACTCACCTCAGACCTAAAGACATACAGAGTGAAAGTGAAGGGGATGGAAAAACATTTACCATGCAAATCAAAGGAAAAAACCCCAAAAACTGGGGCAGGCAATACTTAGACAACAGACTTGAAAACAAAAACTTTTAACAAGGGACAAGGGCATCCCATAATGATAAAGGGATCCGTGCAAAAAGAGGATATGACAATTGCAAATATCTATACACCCAGCACTGGAGCACTTAAATACATAGAGCAAATGTTAACGAACATAAAGAGAGAAATTGATGGTAATACAATAATAGTAGCGGACTTTTAACACTCCACTCCCATCAATGGATAGATTATCCAGGCAGAAAAATCAATAAAGACAAGTGTCTTTGAATGACACTTCAAACCAGATGGACATAACAGATATATACAGAATATCCATCCCAAAACAAAAGAATACATATTCTTTTCTTTTTTAAAAAAATTATTTATTAGAGAGAGAGAGAGCGCACAAGCGTGCACAAGTGGGGGGAGGGGCAGAGGGAAAGGGAGAAGCAGACTCCCCACTAAGCAGGGAGCCCGATGCGGGGCTCGATCCCAGGACCCTGAGATCATGACCTGAGCCAAAGACAGATGTTTAACCAACTGAACCACCCAGGTGCCCCATATGCATTCAAGTGCACATGCAACATTTTCCACAATAGATCACATGTTAGGTCACGAAACAAGTCTCAACAAATTTAAGATTAAAATCATACTATGTATCTTTTCTGACCACAATGGGATGAAATGGGGAATAAATCCCAAGAAAAACACTGGAAAAAACAAACACATGGAAGCTAAAAAACAAACACATGGAAGCCAAAAAACAAACACATGGAAGCCAAAAAACAATGGGTCAGTGAAGCAATCAAAAAAGAAGTAAAAAATTACATGGAGACAAATGAAAATGAAAAGATATAGTCCAAAATCTTTGGAATGCAGTGAAAACAGTTCTAAGAGGGAAATACAGTGTACAGGCTGGCCTCAAGAAACAAGAAAAAGGCTAAATAAACAATCTAACCTTACATCTAAAGATTAGAAAAGAACAAAGCCCAAGGTGAGTAGAGGTATGGAAATAATAAAGATCAGGGCAGAAATAAATAACATAGAGACTAAAATGAATGAATGAATGAATGAAACCAAGAGCTGGTTTTTTTTGAAAGATAAAGATGATAAATGCTTAGTCAAACTCATCAAGAAAAAAAAAAGGACCCAAATGAAGGAAATCTGGTGAGAGAGAAGAAAGACTTAACACCACAGAGAGAAAAGGTGATTAAGAGAATACTATGAAAAATTATATGCCAATAAATTGGACAACCTAGAAAAAAATGGATAATTTCTAGAAACAAAATTACTAGTAACAAAAATTGAACTGGGAATCAAGAAACTACCATAAAATAGAGGTCTAGGAGTGGAGGGAGTCACAGATGAATTCTACCACACATTTAAATAAGAGTTAATACATATTCTCCTCAAACTATTCCACAAAAATAAAAGAGACAGGAAAGCTTCCAAATGTATTCTATGAGGCCAGCATTGCCTTGTATCCAAACTAGACAAAGACACCACAAAAAAGGAAAGCTACAGGCCAGTATCCTTGATGGACATATATAAAGATCCTCAACAAAGTATTAGTAAAACACATTCAACAATACATTAAAAGAAGCATTCATGAAAATCAAGTGGGTTTACTTCAGGGATGCAAGAATGGTTCAATATTCACAAACCAATCAACCACATCAACAAAACAAAGGATAAAAATTATAGAATCATCTTAGTAGAAGCAAAAAAGCATCTGACAAAACTCAACATCCATTCATGATAAAAATTAGGGAACATACCTCAACATAATAAAGGGCATATATGAAAAACCCACAGCTGGGGCATCTGGGTGGCTCAGTTGGTTAAACGTCTGACTCTTGATTCTGGCTCAGGTCATGATCTCAGCATCATGAGACTGAGCTTCAAATCAGGCTCTCTGCTTGAGACTCTCCCTCTGTCCCTCCCCTGCTCTCTCTCTCTCAAAATAACTAAATCTTAAAAAACAAACAAACCCATAGCTAACATCATACTCGATGGGGAAAAACAGAGGTTTTCCTCTAAGATCAGGAACAAGACAAGGATGAGACAAGGATATCCACTTTTCCCAGTTTTATTCAACATAGTCCTAGGCAAGCAGTCAGTGAAGTAAAAGAAATGGGCATCCGTACTGGTAAAGAAGTTGAACTGTCACTATTTGCAGATGACATACTACTACACATAGAAAATCCTAAAGACTCTACCAAACACTACCAGAAGTAATAAATGAATTCAGTAAAGTGGGAGGATACAAAAGTAATAATCAGAAATCAGTAGCACTTCTATACACTAATAACAAAGTAGCAGAAGAAATTAAGAAAACAATTCCATTTATAATGGTGCCAAAAAGAATAAAATACCTAGGAATAAACTTAATCAAGGAGGTGAAAGACCTATATCCTGAAAACTATAAAATATTGATGAAAGAAATTGAAGATGACACAAATGGAAATATATTCCATGCTCATGATTTAGAAGAATATTTTTTAAATGTCCATACTACCCAGTGCACTCTACAGATTCAGTGCAACTCCCATCAAAATACCAACAGCATTTTTCACAAAACTAGAACAAATAAAATGTGTGTGGAACCACAGAAGACCTTGAATACCCAAAGCAGTCTTGAGAAAGAAAAAGCTAGTTTTATAATTCCAGATTTCAGGATATACAACAAACCTATAGTTTTCAAAATAGTACTGGCACAAAAACAGACATATAGGTCAAGGGAACAGAATAGAGAGCCTTCAAATAAACCCACACTTCTATGGTAAATTAATCTATGACAAAGGAGGCATAAATATACAGTGAAGAAAACAGTCTCTTCAATAAATGGTGTTGGGAAAATTGGACCACTTTCTAACACCATATGCAAAAATAAACTCACCAGTGAATTAAAGACCTAAATATGAGACCCGAAACCTAAAATGTAAAAATCCTAGAAGAAAACACAGGCCGTAATTTCTCACATATCAGCCATAACAACATTTTTATAGATAGGTCTCCAATGGCAAGTGAAACAAAAGCAAAAATAAACTATTGGGACTACATCAAAATAAAAAGCTTTTGTAGAGTGAAAGAAACCACTAACAAAACAAAAAAATGCAACCTACTGAGTGGGAGAAGATACTTGCAAATGACATATCCAGTAAAGGCTTAATATTCCAAATATATAAAGAACTTCTACAACTCAACACCAGAAATCCTCTAAATGGTCCTATTTAAAAATGAGCAGAGGACCTGAATAGTCACCTTTCCAAAGAAGACCTACAAATGGCAAATACACACATGAAAAGATGCTCAATATCACTAATCATCAGGGAAATGGAAATCAAAACCACAATGAGATATCACCTCACACCTGTGAGAATGGCTAAAATCAAAAACACAAGAAGCAACAAGTGTTGGTAAGGATGTGGAGAAAAAGGAACCTTCATGCACCATTGGTAGGAATGTAAATTGGTACAGTCACTGTGGAAAACAGTATGGAGATTCCTCAAAAAATTAAAAATAGAGGGACCTCCGGGGAAGATGGTGAAGTAGGAGAATCCTAAGCTCACCTTGTCCCACTGAACAACTAGATAATACCCACATCAGTATAAATAACCTGAAAGATGACTTGAAGATTGGCAGAACAGACTCTCCACAGCTAAATGAGGAGAGGGTGCCACATTGAAGAGGCTGGGAAAGACAGAGACATGGTTGGGAACTAAACAGACCCATGATACTGTATGCAGGAGGGATGGAGGGACACTGTAGGTGTGGAGAGGGTAGAGAAAAAGACTATTACACTAGGCACCCCAGGCACAGGGAACTGGCACAGGAAAGAAGAATCCCTACAACATGGCTTTGGAAACCAGAGGGGCATATTTTCATAAGTTCTTACAATCAGAAAGACTTAACACCTGAAACTTTAAAAATCAGCAGGCTCCTCTCTGGGAGAGCCAGAAAGGTGAGAGGAAACTGAGTCCATGCCCTAAAAGAGACAGCATAAAAACAGCCCTGCTGAGATAGAGCACACAAGCAGTAGTTTGAAAAGTGCCTGGGGTATATGAGGGAGATTTGCTTACTAATCTCAGAGCATGTGCTGGAGGGGCAGGGATCGCTGGGAGACTTCTCCAGAAATAAAGGAGCTGGAAAGTACTATTGTCTGCCCCCCACCCCAGCCCCCGACACACAGACACCTGTGGAAACCATCATCATGCCTAACTCTCCACCTAACTTGCTAACAGTGCACCCCACCCCTTGTTCTCTTGAGGACATGCCCCCTCCAGCCAGGCCTCTGCTCAGGTCTCCTTCCACAAGCAGACCTGGGCATACCCAGTTAATACTGCTTTGCCCTGCCCCTGCTGTTTTCTGCCAATCAGGTCTCAGCCCTGCAGCAAGGGTTTTATAAAGCAGGTCTAGGTCCCCTGCCACAGTAGACCCATGCATTTGTTAACACCACATGCCCCACTCTGAATTATCCTGCAGATATGCCCCTTACAATACACCCTTGGTCAGAGCCCATTCAAAGCCATGCCACAAGCCTGGCAGTGTGTAAGCACTCCCAACAGGGGTCTGCACCACTCCAGAGTGACTCCTGCCCAGGGGAGAGTGGAAGATAACCACACACAGCAGTCCAACTACAGCCCCAGCAGTGGGCTGGGGGCAGACATCTGGTATGACTGCAGGCCCCACCCACCAATGAAAGCTTCTCAGGGAAACACCCATAGTTTGGTGCTACTGCCTCTCTAGAAAACACCTGGTCTGACTCAAGTCCAGGACAGGTTCAGACTGGCCCACTAACAACATAGGGACCAAACCCTGTTCACAACAGGCAAAGACAGCCATTGCAGGTGACTGAACTGACGGCATAATGCAGCTCAGGCACAACAGCAGAGTGCACACAACACACATAGGAGACACCGCTGAAGTTCGAGGTTCTGGTGAAGAGGGGACACTGCACTTCAAGGCACTAAAGGACATATTCATCAGGCCACTACTTTCAAGAGTAATAGATGTAGCTGACATTCCTAACACAGAAACAGACACAGAGAGTCAGACAAAATGAGGAGACAGAGGAATATGTCCCAAATGAAAGAACAAAACCATAGCAAGAGAGTTAAAAAAACAGAGATAAGTAACATACCCCATAGAGAATTTAAAGTAATGGTCATAAATATATTCACTGGACTGGAGAAAAGAGTGGAGGACCTCAATGAGACCCTTAAGAATGAGACAAAACATAAAGAACCAAACAGAGATGAAGAACTCAATAACTGAAATTAAAAATACACTAGATGGGGAGTGCCTGGGTGGCTCAGTCGGTTAAGTATCTGAATCTTGATTTCAGCTCAGGTCATGATCTTAGGGTTGTGAGACTGAGCCCCGTGTTGGGCTCCATGCTGGGTGTGGAGCCTGCTTAAGATTCTCACTCCTTTTCCCTCTGCCCCTCCCCACTGCTCGCCCTCCCTCCCTCCTTTCCACCCTCTCTCTCTAAAAAACAAAACAAACAAACAAACAAAAAAACCCATTAGATGGAATAAGCAGTACACTAGAAGAAGCAGAAGAATGGATCAGCAATCTGGAGGACAGAGTAACAAAAAGCAATCAAGTTGAACAGGAGAGAGAAAAAAATAATAAAAAATAAAAATGGACTTAGGGAACCCAGTGACACCATCAAGCATAATAACATTTGCATAGGGATCCCAGAAGGAGAAAAGAAAGAAAAGGGGGCAGAAAAGTTATTTGAAGAAATAATAGCTGAAAACTTCTCAAATCTGGAGAAGGAAACAAATCCAGATTCAGGAGGCAAAGAGACAAAAGTCTAGGACCAGACAGCTTCTCAGGTGAATTCTACCAAATATTTAAAGAGTTAATACCTATTTTTATTATACTATTTCAAAAAAACAGAGGAGGATGGAGAGCTTCCAAATCCATTCTAGGAGGACAGAATTACCCTGATACCAAAACCAGATAAAGACACTACAAAAAGAACTACAGACTAGTATCCCTGATGAACATAGATGCAAAAATCCTCAACAAAATATTAGCAAAGCAAATCCAACAATAAATTAAAAAAAAATTTCCCATGGGAGAAAAAAAAGCATTCACCATGATCAAGTGGATTTATTCCTGGGATGTAAGGGTGGTTCAATATTCATAAATCAATCAATGTGATAAATCAATGAGAGAAAGGATAAAAATCATATTATCATTTTCAATAGATGCAGAAAAAATACTTGACAAAGCACAACATCCATTCATGATAAAAGCCTTCAACATAGTAGGTTCAGAGGGAACATACCTTAATGTAATAAAGGCCATATATGAAAAACCCACAGCTACCATCATACTCAATGGTGAAAAACTGAGAGCTTTTCCCCTAAGATCAGGAACAAGAAAAGAATGCCCACTCTCACTACTTTTATTAAACATAGTACTGGGAAGTCCTAGCCACAGTGGTCACATAAGAAAGAGAAATAAAAGGCATCCAAATGGGTAAGGAAGAAGTAAAACATACTCTTAGCAGATAATATAGTACTGTATACAGGAAATCCTAAAGACTTAAAAAAAAACAAAACAAAACAAACAAAAAAACCTACCAGAAGTGATAAATGAAATAAGTAAAATTGCAAGATACAAAATCACTATACAGAAATACCTTGTGTTTCTATACACTAATAATGAAGCAGCAGAAAGAGAAATTAAAAAAAAAAGTCCCATTTACAGTTGTGCCAAAAAGAATAAAATACCTAGGAATAAATTTAACCAAGGAGGTGAAAGACCTGTAATCTGAAAAGTATAAAACATTGATGAAAATAATTGAAGATGATACAAATGGAAAGACATTCCATGCTCACGGGTTGGAATAACACATATTGTTAAAATGTCCATACTACACAAAGCAATCTACAGATTTAATTCAATCTCTATAAAGTAGCAATAGCATTTTTCACATAAGTAGAGCAAAGAATCTTAAAATTTGTATGGAATCACAAAAGATTCTGAATAGTGATAGCAACTTGAAAAAAAAGAACAAAACTAGAGGTATCGCAATCCCAGATTTTAACATACACTGCAAAGCTGTGGTAATCAAAGCAGTATGGTACTGGCACAAAAACAGACACATAGATCAATGAATAGAATAGAGAGCCCAGAAATAAACCCACAGTTATATGGTCAATTAATCTTTGACAACACAGGAAAGAATATCCAACGGGAAAAAGACAGTCTCTTCAACAAATGGTGTTGGGAAAACTGAACAGCTACATGCAAAAGAATGAAACTGGACCACTTTCTTAAACCACACACAAAAATAAACTCAAAATGAATTGAAGACCTAACTGAGATCTGATACCATAAAAATCCTAGAAGAGAGCACAGGAAGTAATTGCTCTGACATCAGCCTCAGCAACTTCTTTCTAGATAGATCTCCTGAGAAAAGGGAAACAAAAGGAAAAATAAACTACTGGAACTACATCAAAATAAAAAGCTTCTGCACAGCAAAGGAAACAACAAAACTAAAAGGCAGCCTACTGAATGGGAGAAGATATTTGCAAATAACATATTGATAAAGGATTAGTATCCAAAATATATACAGAACTGATACAATCAACACCAAATAAACAAATAATCCAATTAAAAATGGGCAGAAGCAATAAACAGATATTTCCCCAAAGAAGACCTCAAGATGGCCAACAGACACATGAAAAGTTGCTCAACATCCCTAATAATGGGGGAAGTGCAAATAAAAACTACACTGAGATACCACCTCACACCTGTCAGAATGGCTAAAATCAAAAACATAAGAAACAACAAGTGTTGCTTAGGATGTGGAGAAAAAAGAGCCCTCTTGCACTGCTGGTCTGAATGCAAACTGGTGTGGGCACTGTGGAAAACAGTACGGAGGTTTCTCCAAAGTTAAAAAGGAACTACTCTATGATCCAGTAATCGTGCTCCTGGTATTTACCCCAAAAAACAGAAAAACACTAATTCAAAGGGATACGTGAAGGCCTATGTTTACTGCAGCATTATTTACATTAGCCAAGATATGGAAGCTGCCCAGCTGTCCATCAACAGATGAATGGATAAAGAAAAACTGGTGTGTGTGTGTTTGTGTGTGTATACATACATACATACGTGTATATATATACATACAGACACATATTTACATATATGTATATGAATATATAATGGAATATTATTCAGCCATAAAAAATGAAATCTTGCCATTTGCACCAACATGGATGAAGCTAGAGAGTATAATACTAAGCAAAATAAGTCAAAGACAAACATATGATTTCACTCATGTGTGGAATTCAAGAAGCAAGACAAATAAGCAAAGGAAAAGAGAGGCAGACCAACCAAGAAACAGACTCTTAACTATAGAGAACAAAGTGATGGTTAACAGAGGAGAGTGGTGGTGGGAGGGGAACAGGTGATGGGTATTAAGGAGTGCACTTGTGACGAGCACTGGGTGATGTATGGAAGTGTTGAATCACTCTATTGTACACCTGAAACTGATCTAACACTGGAATTAAAATTTTTAAAAGTGAGATAAAATATTAACTAAAACAAAAACCAAAGTAGTATATATGCAACATTGATTCCCTCTTTCCATGTTTTCACTTAGTGCCTACAAAATGATATTATCATCCAATATTTGTCACAAGAGCTCCATCATCATGACTGGGTAAGGTAAAGGGAATACAGAGAGAATGTGGAACTAAATAATTTCCCAAGCCAAACTTTTGTTGCATTTCAGCTAAGCCTGTTTTTCTTTTCAGCCATCTGATAAATACTTATGCTATATACATATATTACGTGCCTACTGTATGCCGAGTAATGCTAACTTGTTAAGGGTACGGACTCCAGAGTGGCAAAGGTGTGTGCTTACCCTGGGATCAACAAGCAATTGTTTTTGAAAGGCCTGTAAGAAAACTCATAGGAAATGTTAGTAGATGAAGCTGGAGAAGTAGGTAGGTCATGATAGGGAGTTTGGATTTTACCTGGAAAGCTTTAGTAGTGAAGAGTGTTCAGCACAGGAGTTACATGAGTGATTCCTCATGGTAGGAGGCAAATGAAATTTGAGGCAAGGACGCCAGGTTGGAGTCTACTGCAAATAGTCTGTTTATTATTTTTCATGATAAGGGTTCAAAACCAAGTCAGTGGTGTGCAGAGTACAAAACGTAAGAGATATTCAAGAGGCAGAACTAAAAAAACATCTGGTGAGCTGGGGGATGAGGTCAGTGTTGAGGATGAGTAAGTGCCTTGGCGAATAGGAAAATAGAGAAAGAGGCAAGGATGGGAGATGATGCATCCAGTTTTGGAAATGCTGAACTTAAGTTTTCTATGACATCTTGTCCAGATACTTTGGAGAAAGTAGGATATAGAGGTTTTTGAACTTAGAAACAAGGCCCTGCCAGCTCTTTTTGTGGGCTATTTTTCAGATTTGTGTGTACAGCCAGCAACCCTGATGTCTCCTTCTGGAACAAAGAAAAGGCTTGCTTACTATTTGATATAAAAGAGGTGGATTTCCCAAGCTCAGTGTTCCTTTCCTGTCACATGACCCATTGCATGTGCTTCCATCTGGGCGCTTCTGTCAGAGGATGATCACCTTGTAAGATCCATGAGGCTAAATCTGGTGAAGCTGGGATGGCTGTTTGGTAGCACACAATAAAACCTCAAATGGGCACTGGCCAAAATCTTCTCTGAGAACAACCGATTACATTAGGGACCAACTGACCATAATATTAAACACCAAGAGAGCACATTTCAAAAAAATGATTTCAAGTATGTCAGGATATAACCAGTGTATGCTTCATCTCTTAACTCTGGAGAAAATATGAAGTCTGTCTCTTTGCTTATGAAGTTCATATTCTCTACCCAGGATGTCCCAACTTGTCTAGTTAGTAATCAGGGACACTTTTTTACTGAGCCACTGGATCAGAAGTTAGAAAGGCTTTGCCCCTTTCTTAAAAACATCACTGCCCTTCTTAGTCCTTCTCCTCCCAAATCTCTGGAAAATGGAAGGAACTTTATCAGAATGGGAAAGTTTCATCATTAAAAACATAACATTCTGAAGACTCTTTATCTTTTATTACTTTAAAATCCTTTACCCTGATGATGTAATAAGCCCTGAAGAATTGTGTGTCTACTAGAAATTCTGGAGAAGGTGTTTTAGTTGCCTGGAGCTTGCAAACTGGATGTGGATAAGAGGAGATGGAACTGCGAGGAAGTTACTACGGACAACCTGTTAACGGTGTATCAGAAGGAAGGGACGTTAGGGTGGGGGTCAAAAGTTTCTTCACAGTGAGATCAACGGGGTTATGAAATAATATTCCAAGGGAAGTGGCGGGAACACCATTCCCTCGACACAGTAAAAGCACTCCAGACTAGAAAATGCTTGAGAGGTAACAATTCTGCCCTTGGCAAAGATTATCTAACAGATCTTTTCTCAGTCTACCTTTTAACTCTAATTTCTGTGATACTTAGAAGGAATCATTAAAGAGCTGGAAGAAGAGATTTTTCAGTAACTGGAAACTAGATATCACAGACTTTTTCCAAGACTTCTTAAAGAGTCAGCTACTTGAAGGCAGAAATTTCCCCTCTAAGAGTCCTTATCAGTTACTTTGAGAAATGACAAAACTAATTTATCCATTTAGAAAAGCTCTTTCTCAAAAATTTACTGACCCAGAATCATCTCTGTTGTCGTTGTTTTGTTTTTGTTCCTGTCCTTCCACCAAGCCCCTAAGAACCAAGAACATGGCTTCCCCAGCTTCATCGACTCCTTCGGTTATTCCTTTCACTTCATTATTCCCGCAACCTCCTTAGCTTTAGTGCTATTTCCTTTCTACTACAAAGCTGCGTGAATAGGTGGCATATACTCACTGCGTCTACGGCCTTCCTATCTGAAAGCTCAACTTTCTCATCAATCTCCCCATTAACTCTCCTTTGAAAGATTTTCAGGGACTGAGGTTTCTCAGTCTCTTGCCATGTGATATTTGACATCATTGACGTCAGCCCCTCTTAAATCATCTGTCTCACTTGCTCCTGTTACATAAAAGGTCCTGGTCTTTTTCCTCCTAAATTTTGTTCAGTATTTACTGGCTTTTTAATTCCCTCTGCTGGTCCAGGACATAAGGAGAAAAAGGTTACTTTGTTCTTCTTCCTCTTATATGTTCTTCTTCCTCTTATATGTTCTTCTTCCTCTTATACTCTAACTTTGGCATTTGCCAGAATTCACTCACCACTCTTTCTTCTCTAGTCCCTTTTACCAGAGATCGTTCATTCTCATGGGTTCAACTATCATCACTCTTAGCTCTCTGCCTTCTGTTCCTTATCATCAGCTGACCACTGGACTTGTCTGCTTGAATTTACCACTGCCCAGTTTGAGTTCAGAGTGAGAGGTGACCATGAGGTGGCACAAGACACACCCCATACTTGAGTTTTAGCCTTGACTCTTCACCTGACAACTGCTTGACCTTGGGCAAGTTACTCAACCTCTTCAAGCGTTAGCTCACTTGTCTACAGAGGAGGGTGCTGGCTGGAGCCAGTCATCTTTGGATAATGCTCCATGGAGCCCCATCAGCTCTACAGAGGTGAGGCAGAAGGTTCGAATTCCCACTCCTTGACTGCTTTCTTCTGTTTTAGATACAGGACTTCTGTGTAAAGCTTCATTTAAGGAAATTTCCTAATCAAAAAAAAAAAAAAAAAAAAAGTCTGAACCTAGGTCCTGCCTAATGTGGTTCTTCTAAAATTCTCTAAAATCTAATTCATCTCACCTGTCAGACTATTGCCTCTTCTAACTTTCCCATTTCTATTAGTAGCACCATCTTTCTTCCACTCGTAGGGGCTTGAAATATTCATCTTATTTTGATTTATTCTCTCCTACTCCCTGAGGGCTTCTAAGACCTCTCTAGATCCGAATCCTGTCAGGTCTCTGTGAAATGTCTCCCATGGCCCTCCCCCATTTCCACCACTGGCACTCTGCTACAGTTCTGCTAGTTTCTTGCCTTGATCGCTGCAAGAACCTCCTACTTGGTCTCCTCCTCTGGTCTCGTCCTCTTCCAATCTACCTTACATGAGATCACCAGACCGGTTTTCTCAAATGCCACTTTCATCTTGTCAATCTCCAATTTAAAACTTGGATGCTTTCTGATAACCTGTGGGAAAATGCCAGATCAAGCCTGGCATTTCCGGCTCAATCCTACCAAAATAGCCTATCCCCCGTATATATTATGTTCAGGTATGTTCTCAGACAACCTCATCCCTTTTACCACATCTGGCTCACATTATACACACATTATATCCAAGTCCCATATCTCTCAGAGGCCTTTCTTGCAGGCTATTTGCAAGTTTTTCTTATCTTCACACATTTCCTATGTCACTTATGAGGCGGTTGATCATTTACACAGTTGGATAGAACTAACTCATCTGTGTTTGGTTCTTCACTAAAACTGCCAACTCCTTTAAGGAAGTCACCATTTCCAAGCCAGTGCGGCAGTGTGGCCAAAGGAACCTATGTTCTAATTCTGTCACTATTATTTATATTAACTTTAGACTCAACTCAGCTTCCTCTTATGTAAAACTTGGATAAGAAGCCAAGGTTGCTGCAAAGGCCAAATGTCCTATGTGAGACCATGCTTTTGAAAACTGTGAACTTTGAGGAAGATATTGTGGCATCATTTTTTTTAAGGTTTTATTTATTCATTTGACAGAGAGAGACACAGCGAGAGAGGGAACACAAGCAGGGGGAGGGGGAGAGGGAGAAGCAGGCTTCCCGCGGAGCAGGGAGCCCGATGTGGGGCTCAATGCCAGGACCCTGGGATCATGACCTGAGCCAAAGGCAGACGCTTAATGACTGAGCCACCCAGGCGCCCCTGTGGTATCATTGTTATCATCATGATTTACTTGTATTATTCTCAGGGCTGACTGGATACAGATCAGGCGCACAATGCATACCTGGGTACTGAATCCCTGCAAGAATTCTGTACAAGACCTTGAGTGCAATTCTAGGAAAACATATATGCAGAAGTGGTAACTGTGACAGTGTTCAAATTGTGCATATTTTCTATTTTCTAAATGTCTGTGGCTGTGTTAGTCTTCTGCTATCCTTATAATTTAAAAGAAAGAAAAATAAGCCAGTGACATGCAGATGACATTTGGAAGAGCTATATGCAAGCACAGCCAGTAGCTGACTACTTCACTGAATACCACCCTGAGTAGATATCCCCACCCCACACCAAATAGGGAGACCTCCACCATGTGACTCCTCTGTGGCACTCTGAGGGCTGATGGCCTCTATGGCTACTAGTCCAAGGTGAGGGGGACTGTCATCAAGATCCGCATGGTACGGATTCCCCATGTCACCTCCCACTCTGCTGGCACCACACCATAAGGCCCCCATTCCTTCCCTGCTTTCCTTGTTCCACGGCCTTGTTTTGCTGTTTGCTCTACTATTAAAATTCACACTGTGTGAAGTCAGGGGCCCTGGAGACCTTAGTTGAGATGCTAATCAGCTACTTCAATAGGCTTTACTCACATTTTTTTTTTCAAAGTACCAAAAGTAATCCATCAAATGACATGACAGTCTCCAATAACTGTCAAGCTATTCCTTATAAGATTGCAGCTGTGGTCAGGGGAGGAAAGAGAGTGGAGATGCCTTTCACACTTTCCTTCATGAGCCAGTGACTGACCCATAGCAGGTGCCCAGTGGCTGACAGATGAAGGAATGACCCTAAGTGATGGCCTGGAATAGTAGGAAAAATGATGGGTCTGAACACAGAAGACTGGTTCTAACTGCTACTGACCTGCTGTGTACCCTTGTTTTATTATTTCCGTTTGTAAGAAGTGAGATTTGAGGCCCATGATCTCTTCAGTGCCCTCTTGCTCCAAAATTCCGTGCCTGCTCTGTGCCCTTTTCCCTGACTTGGAACTTCCCTTCCGAATAAGGCAGCCGACTCAGTACAGACGCTATGTACTTACCCTGGATCTCAATGGTAGTAAGAATTAGAAAGGAAAGAGGAAGCAGAGGGAGAAACACAGTGAAAAAGCAAATGGATGAGAAAAGTACTGATGAGAATGAATAACTAAATAAGCTTCCAACTTTCTTATGGTTCAAAGAAAAGTAAGAATGCATCGTCTCCAAGAGTGAGCAGGATCTCAGAAATTTTCTGTGGGTAGGAAGCTGGAAGGCCTCACTAATCTTCCCAGTTGCTGAAGCTTGGTACCATCAGTCCCAAGGGTCACGGGCTCCCATGGCCCTGTGCCCTTTTCTCAGAAGCCTCTGGTGTTCAGGGTCTGCGTGAGGGGAGCCTCAGAGAGACCACGTGGGAGCGGACATGTCGGGCTCCTGCCCTCAACCGCAGCACACACAGTGCAACCCCATTTTACGTGCTGAGATGTTCCACCTCATTGAGATTCAACTGCCGGAGCCGGAGTACATGTGTTATGTCCTTAGACAACTCCACGAACTGTGTTTTCTAGGATTTCCAATTGCAAAGATGAAGATAGGTGAGAACTGCTTACAGGTTATAAAAGGGACCTTTTTAAGAAAGACAGGTGAAAGCTCAGGGTGGTTTAGGTGCTGGAGGCATCCAGATATAGGATTTCTCCTGGAAGTCTTCTTTTCAGGTCATTCTTGGTTATATTTATTTAATAAATACTTAGTGCTTACTGTGTGTAGGGAGTATTGTAAGAGCTTTATGAATATGAACTCATTGAATCCTTATAACAGCCCAATGGGGGATTATTGCATTCCCATTTTACAAATGAGGAAAGTGAGGAATACAGAGGCTAATGACTTGCCTAAGATCACACAACTAGTAAGAAGCAGATGCCATATTTGAACCAACGCTGTCTCACTCCAGAGTCTTAACTACAGTGCAAGCCTGCCTCTCTTAAATGCCCTCCTGGCACCTATTACAATCCTTGTCAGTTGAAAAATGCCTGCTGAACACCAGGATCAAATCCTCTTCTGAGAGCTGCCTACAGTGCTCGCCCACTCGGAGCCAGCACTGGCCCTTGCACAGTCATGAAAGCAGAGGGGAGCAAGGCAGAAAGCCAGCAGGGGCCTGGTCGAGAGGCAGTGTTAGCAGGGACGAGACCTGGCAGCTCGCTATTGTTAGATGGGGACAGATTTCCTTTGGACAAGTGTGCCTTATAACCATGGCCTGTGTCACAGGTAGGAATGCCAAAGGCAGAGTGCTAGGGCCGGTAAAGAAGATGCAGCACACATGCTCTCCTGGTTTGGAAGATGTAGGGGGAAGAGGGCCGAGGTCAAAGCAGCACTCCAGACCAAGGGAAGGCCGCATGCAGGACTAGCTAACAGGGGAAGAGGCTCAGGCAGGGGGACCCAGGATGGAGCTCCAGCCACACCCCAGGTACATGATCATAAGGCCGAACCACTGAGGTGGCAGGAAAAGAGAGAAAAGGGGGGAGACACAGAAACCATTCTAAAGAAAGGAAGGACAGATTCTGTGTGCGAAAGAAAGCAAAGAGGAGAGTTAAAAAAATTTTTTTAAACAAGCCTGGATGACTAGCAGAATAATTTTACTAGAATCAGCACAAAGTATGAGAAGTTCAGGCTCCAATAATTTAGAAATTCCGGATGTGAGGTCTTGGAAAGGCAGCTGGAAATCTGGCGCACGAGCTCAGGAGAGCGGTTGGGCCGGGAATGACCTTCCAGCCCATTTTCCATCTCTCTCCCTCCTGCACAGTCCCACAGCACCCCCGTCGTCCCAGTGGAAGCATTACCAGTGCTCCCTGTCACCTCAAGAGTTGCCTGGACTTCGTGGGACTGCTCTAGCAACAAGCATTTCTCTGCATGGGGACAATGTCCTTGGTACCTGGCGGAGTCCCTTGCACATAGCACATCTGCAACCAGTATTTTGGAAAGAGTAAGTAGTAGACTCTCAGTAACGTTTGTTGAATTAAATCAATCGAATGGATCTGTTACTACACAGAGAGGATACTCATAGGTGAGACTGAGTGCCAGTGATAGGATTTGGTCAGGACCCCACACAAGCAGACCGTGAGGAGCGTACACAGTGGACAGTGAAAAGACCGGCACACTCACTTCGGCTGTTTTGCATTCTTTCGGTTCCTAAATGCATTTGCTGAAACATCATTTTCAAATAAAATCATTTCTTTACTATCAGGTTGAAGAAGGTAAAAAAGTTAATTTTTAGTTTATATCCATTATTAATGCTTCCAATATGTTTTTAATTTAAATATTAACTTTTTTTTGGAGACCATTATAAGCTTATAACTTTGTTCTTTTCCTTTCCTTTCCAAAATTTAAGACCATTCTCCAGTTCACTTTAATTCTTAGTAATAACCTTTCTTGGTTTTCTCATTACAAATCTAATATATATTTTTTCAGTGTAGAAAAATCATAAAATATAAAAAGAAAACAGAAATTAACTGAAACTTGCCTATCCAGATATAAGCACTCTTAATGTTCAGATATTTACCTTTTATGTTTTATATATATAACCCTCCCCCCCAATACAGAACATGATATACACACACACATATACTTATATATTGTTATTGTTTGGTTCTTAATGAAAAATAGGAATCCTTCCACATGCACTTTTAAAAGAGAACAGAGACTTTGACAGGAAAGACTAATTTCAGTTTTGTAATGTTTCCCATTAAATAGTAAGAGCATCACTGCTGTCTGGATCATAATTATGGCTATGACAGTTCACACCATGCTTAAACTGTGCTCTCAAGCTGGCAAATGAATGACTTTCTTTTGGCATAGTCTTGTGACAGTCCTGTTAAATACACATGATCTAAAAATGAGAAAAAATTCCTTTGTATTCCAGTAACGCCATTCATTATTCAAAGTGTATGTTGTAGTATTCTGAGTTTTCCTATGTGCCATTTCTAGATGTTCCCAAATACACTTGATCTCAAACACAGCCTTGTGTTTCTCTTCAGTATGTAAAAAATGTAACCCACACTGCAATACCTACGCAAGTACAAACCCTTCACAGCCTGTGGAAGTACGGACATGAAAAATCTTCTTAACCAATAAAAATGGAGATGCAAACAGAAGAGACTAAAGTGAACTACTTTTAAATATATGTATGTGCATCCAGAATTAGTTGGTTTGATTTATCTCATATGATACTGACTCTATTGCTGGTAAAGATTAATTGTATTATGGTGCTCTTGGCATGTTATTTTCCCAGTCCATTTCTCAGTATGACATTTCTTATTTTTCTCTGCTACAAAGCACCCACTATCATAATTTTCACCTGCTGAGTTTACATTACTAATGATAATATTAAAATTCAGAGGTTTTTTGACCTTTATAGCAGTAAATTACGTCCTAAGAATAATGGGGATGGGATGGGAGGCAATCTGATAAATGAGGAAGACATTTAATTATTATTAAAGTAAAATCAAATTTCACAAGGTTGGCCAGGCACACTATGAGAGCTCAGTAAATGTTAAACAGTCTCCCCTCCCCAACACACCAAAGTCCAGTTCTCTCCTCTGTGTTCTTGCAGACACAACATGAGAGATATTCCAAGAACTGTGTCTGGATTGCTGGTGCACGGTGGATGTGTCACAGGAAGTCCTTTGACTAACAAATAATATAAATAATGGTCATGACGATAATACTAATATGTAGCCCTTGCTGAACGCTTGGTAGATGCCAGATGCTGGGACTATCATTATCCCTGCTCACAGATGAAACAACTGAGGCACAAATATGGTGAGCAGCTTCCTAAGTTCAGGGACCTGGAAAGCAGTGGGTCTCTAAGACTGGGCCCCAGGCAGTCAGACTCCGGGAGCTGTTAGTGTGCACTGCCTTCTGTCTGAGTCACCTCTCAGGGAATCACAGCTTCTCCACTTCATTCAGGCCCCTCGTCCGCCCCAAGCCCTCTTCCTTACTGAGAGCCAGTCTTTGGTGATTTCCCTTTTTTGTCAGATGGTGTCTCCTCAGTGGGCCACGTGCTCCTTGAGGACAGTGACGGGCTTGACGGCATATGTTCCCCACACGGCATCTGTGTGCGGATGGACATGGCTGGTTGTGAGTCCGCTGTCTTTTGCGTACTCTCCAAATGGATGTGCTTTCTTATGAACCCGAGTCTGGCAATTACTAATTGTACAGTCTTTTCTTTTTGAGGGTCGGATGGCAGAAGGGTTCAACATTTGGACGAAATGAAGTCCCTAGACGCCTCGGTTCAGCACAGTTTGACTGGAATTTATTGGGCCTCCACCACACTTACATTCATCAAATATTTTTTAAGCATCGACTCTATGGTAGGCTTTGGGCTAGACAAGATTCACAGATGACCGATAGTAGTTCCTGCTCTTGAATGTAAGCATCCAGAGGATGACAGGCATGTAGAAGATAGTGAAATACAGTGTGACCTAAGCTGTGACAAGGCTTGGCCTTGGGTGCTGTGGAAGCCCAGAGCAGCACGTGATCTGGGTGGGTGGAAAGCAGGTGGCAGTCATGCAGAGTGTGGCCTGGCATCCTGCGGGAGCTTGTCAGAAATGCAGATTTGTAGGGCCCAGCCCAGATCTGCCCAATCTGAAACTCTAGTGTTTTAAGAAGCTCTCCATTAGATTCTGTTGCTTGCTAAAGTCTGAGAACTACTGCCTTCCAGAATGTAAGACTCACAGGCACACAACAATTAGGCAAGAAAACACATACTAAATTAAAATCCATAAAATAAGAGTTAGGTGAGGTGACCCCTACCACCTCAGTTCTAACTTTCACAGTCTACAAGACTTCTGTACACATCTTTTTTTTTTTAAATTTATGTATTTAGAAAGCATGTGAGCAGGGGGGAGGGGCAGAGGGAGAGAGAGAGAACCTCAAGAGGACTTGGCACTGAGCCTGGAGCCTGATGTGGGGCTCGATCTCACAACCCTGAGATCACGACCTGAGCTGAAACCAAGAGTCAGATGCTTAACTGACTGAGCCACCCAGACGCCGCTTCTGTACATCTTAATGTGAAGTGGAATGGAATACGTTTACCTTCAAGATCACCTGCAGATAATATACACAAGGAAGTATGTGCAGCTCTCACCTAACCAGGCCAAGCAGATTCACAGAGCTGTCCTAGGTTGCCACAAATTCTATGGCAATTATACCATCAGTCGGTAAGTATTTTAAATGTGCTACAAATGTACCCACCTACGTAGGCTCATCATTATCGTAGGTTCTGTAAGGCATACACAGATCACCTGCCATTAAGGCACTTATGCCTGAGTTGAGGCGATAGGCCCATCATGGGTTGTTCAGAATGTTCGGAATGCTGATAAATACCACGGGAATATGGAAAAGATGCTAATTGATTTGGGCTGATCTTAGGATAAGGCCCCAAGAAATGGGAATTGAGCTGGGCTTAAACACAGATGGAATTTGCATGGCAGGCAAAACGTAGCTCATCAGCGTACACTGAACAGTCTGGAACTTGTCCAGACAAAGAAAGGCAGTCTGTAATCTCATGGGGAAGCTGACATAACAATAAAAATGATGGTGATGCTGAACATCACAAGCCACAAATCTCCCCTATAAGGGCAATTTCAGGGCTGGGAAGGCTGAGGTTTATAGGATTTTCTTGAAAAAAAAAAAAATCAAATGAACAGAAATCTGAAAAAAAACGATGAAATGTTCCAAGGCTGGTGAGTCTCTTCAGGGGAACCTACAGAGTTTTTGGAGAACGGCTGCCATATACCTGACCAGGCGTTCCTTGCAAGTCTCTGGGGGATGGGGCATGTTCATAAGCAGGCCGCTGCCTAGGTGGGGGACGGCAGAGACCTCCGTGCTCCTGCCAGAACTACTCCCTCATTTCTTCAGCAAAAGTCCCCCAGGCTTTCTATAATGAATCTAACCCACGATGGCCTCTTCCTGCGAGCACCAGCTTGCCTCCCCAGTTCGGCTTGTGCTCTGCCCAAGTTAGGAGCACATGGAGGGAATTCACACTGAGGTTTGGTTTGCAAATTCTGAAATTCTGTGGTACCCTAAGTTAGATTTAAAGCCAGAGTGTGAGTTTTGCAACCTGCCTGGAGGTTTGAATACGATGCTTAGTTACCGGTGGCTACCAACAGGACCTCTGGCGCCTGGGAGAGCAGCTAGGCTGGGAGTCCCTCTGGGCATGTGGGGGGCTGGGAGCATGAGGGGAGCCGCACTTGGCCGGCAGTGGACTCGCAGCGCGGTGGATTGCCACCTATTAGGCCCTAGAGAGGGAGGGAGGGAATGGAGAGAGGGTCTCCATCAAGGCTGGGAAGAGTTTTGAGGTTGAAGGATTAGAACACATTTCACCTGATTGTGGGTAGGTTGAACATTATTTGTTCCAAGTCCAACCTTTGTAGTTACCCCTAGGAAGCCCACTGGTATTTTATTTGCAGATTAACATCTGAGCTTTCCGCTTCCAATTCAAGAACATATTTTTGGATAACGTTTTCATGAAGTGCGTATAGTCGTGCAGGCAGAGTCGGCTAGCAGAGCCGGCAGGGGCGTGTGGGCCGGTGAAGGGCGCCGCTCCGCTGCCTGCCGGGCCTGATTCAGAGGGGTGGCTGGCAGCAGCAGGGGATGGAACAGGAAAACGTCCTGTCGCAGCCCTTCCCGCCCCCTCCCCTTTTTGCTTCTTCCCATCTCTCCACCTGCTTTTCTTCTTTGTCATCTTCCTATACATTTCCTCAGAGAGATGCCACAGTCCAGTGAGTTATGTGGCAGTATGACGGACGAGGTCTGGAGACGAGCAGTGTGTGTGGAAATGGGGAAGGCCCACCTGGCACTGTGTCACAGCGCCCCGGGGAGAGCCCAGTGTCGCAGATGGGGCGCTGACCATCGCTGGCCCCCGGGCTGGCTGCTGGGCTTCTTACCTCTCCCCTTCCTGCTCTCCTGCGCCATTTGCACAAACTAGGAGTGAGGAAGTCCCGTAGAACGTTTAATAGTCTAACAGTCTCGGGAGCCGGGTGGCTCCACAGGAACATGGGACTCAGAACGGACCTTTCCGGACTCGTGACTCCCTGCTCCTCGCTCTTTTCAGACCACTAATCTTGGTGCTGTGTCAGCAGGAAGTGAAGCTGGTTGAGTAAAGGAGGCTCCCAAGACTCTCCCTTACTGTCTTTGTGAGGCACTAGAACAAACCTCGGCTTCTGTTCACCTTTTCGACTCCTGGCTTTTACCCACAAATGTTCCCAAACTTTCCCCCTGTTCATTTTTGATCAGCAGATCGGGGAGCACTAAGTTGTAGAGCTGTGATTAGGCCCTCTGGGTTTCTTTGACTTTAAAATGATGTTGCTTCCATTCAAGTCATGTCTGTGTGCTTATGCATGCATCTCTTGTTGATGGTTTGGGGCTTCCATGTATCTTCTTGGCCATATTAGAAATAAAAAATTTTCTATTTGGGATTATAACTCATTTTGTTTTTAATTGATCACTCTTCTCAATCTCATGCATTTTTCTCCAGAGGGTGGACAAGCCTCACTGGGGTAGGGGTGGCCTGGTTCTGTGAGCCTGCGTCTGGGGTCCCCCCCAGAGGACAGGCTCTGTGTTCCTGAGACCACCAAGAAGTCTGACCTGCAGTTCACAGCACAAAACCCAAATAACATGTCTTGCTATTATTTTTCTAAATTATTCATGAAGTATATACAGCTTGCCTTTCTCTTCAGAATGCAAATATTCTTGGGAGTGTTTTCTCTCCTGTTGAGGAACTCAGTAGCCTCTCTATGTGGTAACATCCAAACGTTAGTATTGGCTGTGTATTTCACCACTTACCATGTCCGTGTTGAGCTCTAACAGTTTTAAAGAATCTGTGCATCTCCCACCATCTCTAAATCCCAATCAAGTGGGAATCTTCACATTTAAAAAGTGCTAGAACGGTAGGGTGAATTAACTAATACATTGTTAATGTTCACTGCATGCTGTCCATGACAGCAAGAACAAATATTTTGAAGTCCCATGGCAGGAAATGATTAAAACTAGAGCATATCTGTGGCATGAAGTATTAGATGGTCATTAAAACTCATGTCAGAAAAATACTTAATACAATGGGGAAAGGCTAATGATTTATAAGGGGAAAAGCACAGGCTGGAAAACTGCCCATGTGATATGCTTCAAGTGAGGTGGAAGTGTGTACGTGTGCACACAAAGATGGAGTTACAAACAAGTGGAAACATGAATTTCTCAGTGGTCAGACTGCAGGTCGTTTTCTTTTTCTTTATATTTTTCTGCATTTTCCAAATTTTTCATAAAAATAAATGGTGCTTTTATTTTTTTTTTATTTTTTTATTGTTATGTTAATCACCATACATTAGATCATTAGTTTTTGATGTAGGGTTCCATGATTCATTGTTTGTGCATGACACCCAGTGCTCCATGCAGAATGTGCCCTCTTTAATACCCATCACCAGGCTAACCCATCCCCCTACCCTCCTCCCCTCTAGAACCCTCAGTTTGTTTTTGAGGGTCCATCGTCTCTCATGGTTCGTCTCCCCCTCCGACTTACTCCCCTTCATTCTTCCCCTCCTGCTATCTTCTTCTTTTTCTTTTTTCTTAACATATGTTGCATTATTTGTTTCTGAAGTACAGATCTGTGATTCAACAGTCTTGCACAGTTCACAATGCTCAGCATAGCACATACCCTCCCCATTGCCTATCACCCAGCCACCCCATCCCTCCCACCCCCCACCACTCCAGCAACCCTCAGTTTGTTTCCTGAGATTAAGAATTCCTCGTATCAGTGAGGTCATATGATACATGTCTTTCTCTGATTGACTTATTTCACTCAGCATAACACCCTCCAGTTCCATCCATGTCGTTGCAAATGGCAAGATCTCATTCCTTTTGATGGCTGCATAATATTCTATTGTGTATACATACCACCTCTTCTTTATCTATTCATCTGTTGATGGACATCTTGGCTCTTTCCAGAGTTTGGCTATTGTGGACATTGCTGCTATAAACATCGGGGTGCACGTACCCCTTCGGATCCCTACATTTGTATCTTTGTGGTAAATACCCAGTAGTACAATTGCTGGATCGTATGGTAGCTCTATTTTCAACTGTTTGAGGAACCTCCATTCTGTTTTCCAGAGTGGTTGCACCAGCTTGCATTCCCACCAACAGTGTAGGAGGGTTGCCCTTTCTCCGCATCCCCGCCAACATCTGTCATTTCCTGACTTGTTAATTTTAGCCATTCTGACTGGTGTGAGGTGGTATCTCATTGAGGTTTTGATTTGGATTTCCCTGATGCCGAGTGATGTTGAGCACTTTTTCATGTGTCTGTTGGCCATTTGGATGTCTTCTTTGGAAAAATGTCTGTTCATGTCTTCTGCCCATTTCTTGATTGGATTATTTGTTCTTTGGGTGTTGAGTTTGATAAGTTCTTTATGGATTTTGGATACTAGCCCTTTATCTGATATGTCATTTGCAAATATCTTCTCCCATTCTGTCGATTGTCTTTTGGTTTTGTGGACTGTTTCTTTTGCTGTGCAAAAGCTTTTTATCTTGATGAAATCCCAATAGTTCATTTTTGCCCTTGCTTCCCTTGCCTTTGGCGATGTTTCTAGGAAGAAGTTGCTGCGGCTGAGGTCAAAGAGGTTGCTACCTGTGTTCTCCTTTAGGATGTTGATGGATTCCTGTCTCACGTTTAGGTCTTTCAACCATTTGGAGTCTATTTTTGTGTGTGGTGTAAGGAAATGGTTCGGTTTCATTCTTCTGCATGTGGCTGTCCAATGTTCCCAACACCATTTGTTGAAGAGACTGTCTTTTTGCCATTGGACATTCTTTCCTGCTTTGTCAAAGATGAGTTGACCATAGAGTTGAGGGTCCATTTCTGGGCTCTTGATTCTGTTCCATTGATCTATGTGTCTGTTCTTGTGCCAGTACCATACTGTCTTGATGATGACAGCTTTCTAATAGAGCTGGAAGTCCAGAATTGTGATGCCACCAGCTTTGCTTTTCATTTTCAAGATTCCTCTGGCTATTCGGGGTCTCTTCTGGTTCCATACAAATTTTAGGATTATTTGTTCCATTTCTTTGAAAAAAGTGGATGGTATTTTGATGGGGATTGCATTGAATGTGTAGATTGCTCTAGGTAGCATTGACATCTTCACAATGTTTTTTCTTCCAATCCATGAGCATGGAACGGTTTTCCATTTCTTTGTGTCTTCTTCAGTTTCTTTCATGAGTATTTTATAGTTTTCTGAGTACAGATCCTTTGCCTCTTTGGTTAAATTTATTCCTAGGTATCTTATGGTTTTGGCTGCAGTTGTAAATGGGATCGACTCCTTGATTTGTCGCTCTTCTGTCTTGTTGTTGGTGTATAGGAATGCCACTGATTTCTGTGCATTGATTTTATATCCTGCTACTTTACTGAATTCCTGTATGAGTTCTAGCAGTTTTGGGGTGGAGTCTTTTGGGTTTTCCACATACAGTATCATACCATCTGCAAAGAGTGAGAGTTTGACTTCCTCTTTGCCGATTTGGATGCCTTTGATTTCTTTTTGTTGTCTGATTGCTGTGGCTAGGACTTCTAATACTATGTTGAATAGCAGTGGTGATACTGGACATCCCTGCTGTGTTCCTGACCTTAGGGGAAAGCCTCTCAGCTTTTCCCCATTGAGAATGATATTCGCTGTAGGTTTTTCATAGATGGCTTTTATGATATTGAGGTATGTACCCTCTATCCCTATACTCTGAAGAGTTTTGATCAAAAAAGGATGCTGTACTTTGTCAAATGCTTTTTCTGCATCTATTGAGAGGATCATATGATTCTTGTTCTTTCTTTTGTTAATGTATTGTATCATGTTGATGGATTTGCGGAGGTTGAACCCACCTTGCAGCCCAGGGATAAATCCCACTTGGTCATGGTGAATAATCCTTTTAATGTACTGTTGGATCCTATTGGCTGGTATTTTGGTGAGAATTTTTGCATCCATGTTCTTCAAGGATATTGGTCTGTAATTCTCCTTTTTGATGGGGTCTTTGTCTGGTTTGGGGATCAAGGTAATGGTGGCCTCATAAAATGAGTTTGGAAGTTTTCCTTCTATTTCTATTTTTTGGAACAGTTTCAGGAGAACAGGTATTAATTCTTCTTTAAATGTCTGATAGAATTCCCCTGGGAAGCCATCTGGCCCTGGGCTTTTGTTTGTTGGGAGATTTTTGATGACTGCTTCAATTTCCTTAGTGGTTATAGGTCTGTTCAGGATTTCTATTTCTTCCTGGTTCAATTTTGGTAGTTGATACATCGCTAGGAATGCACCCATTTCTTCCAGGTTATCTAATTTGCTGGCATAGAGTTGCTCATAATATGTTCTTATAATTGTTTGTATTTCTTTGGTGTTGGTTGTGATCTCTCCTCTTTCATTCATGATTTTGTTGATTTGGGTCATTTCTCTTTTCTTTTTGATAAGTCTGGCCAGGGGTTTATCAATCTTGTTAATTCTTTCAAAGAACCAGCTCCTAGTTTCATTGATCTGTTCTACTGTTCTTTTGGTTTCTATTTCATTGATTTCTGCTCTGATCTTTATTATTTCTCTTCTCCTGCTGGGTTTAGGCTTTCTTTGCTGTTCTTTCTCCAGCTCCTTTAGGTATAGGGTTAGGTTGTGTATTTGAGACCTTTCCTATTTCTTGAGGAAGGCTTGTATTGCTATATACTTTCCTCTCAGGACTGCCTTTGCTGTATCCCAAAGATTTTGAACCGTTGTGTTTTCATTTTCATTGGTTTCCATGAATTTTTTTAATTCTTCTTTAATTTCCCGGTTGACCCATTCTTTCATTAGTAGGATGCTCTTTAGCCTCCATGTATTTGAGTTCTTTCCGACTTTCCTCTTGTGATTGAGTTCTAGTTTCAAAGCAGTGTGGTCTGAAAATAAGCAGGGAATAATCCCAATCTTTTGGTACCGGTTGAGACCTGAATGTGACCTAGGATGTGATCAATTCTGGAGAATGTTCCATGGGCACTAGAGAAGAATGTGTATTCCGTTGCTTTGTGATGGAGTGTTCTGAATATGTCTGTGAAGTCCATTTGGTCCAGTGTGTCATTTAAAGTCTTTATTTCCTTGTTGATCTTTCGCTTAGATGATCTGTCCATTTCAGTCAGGGGGGTGTTAAAGTTCCCCACTATTAATGTATTGTTGTCAATGTGTTTCTTTGCTTTTGTTACTAATTGCCTTATATAATTGGCTGCTCCCATGTTAGGGGCATAGATATTTACAATTGTTAGATCTTCTTGTTGGATAGACCCTTTAGGTAGGATGTAGTGTCCTTCTTCATCTCTTATTACAGTCTTTGTTTTAAAATCTAATTTGTCTGATATAAGGATTGCCACCCCGGCTTTCTTTTGGTGTCCATTAGCATGGTAAATGGTTTTCCACCCCCTCACTTTCAATCTGGGGGTGTCTTTGGGTCTAAAATGAGTCTCTTGCAGACAGCATATAGATGGGTCTTGTTTTTTAATCCAATCTGATAGCCTGTGTCTTTTGATTGGGGCATTGAGCCCATTTACATTCAGGGTAATTATTGAAAGGTATGAATTTAATGCCATTGTATTGCCTGTAAGGTGACTGTTACTGTATATTGTCTGTGTTCCTTTCTGATAAATGGTGCTTTTAAGATAAGAAGCATTCATATGTATGGATATTCGATCTACTTGTTACCAGTTTTCCATCTTAAACAATTGCTTTTGCTTCTACATCAGGTAGGATCATTCAACCTTTTGGGCAAAGTACATTCGGTCTCCAAAATCGAAAAATTTGTTTCCGATCTTGGCTGCAGCTATCTAGGCAGCCATGTCCATGTCAGGCTATTTTACATAGAGCTGAAATTTAGGTCCCTTTTGCCTGTTCTTCTCTAACCTGTTCTGGTTGGAAAGAAGGCATTTCCACTTCTCTAAACCCAACCCGTCAGCTTTATTAGACATGTGCTTATCCCGTTACCTGCTCCAAATCCATTAAGCAGCTACTACCGAGTTGACTCCTATCCTGACAAAAAGGACAGACCCGTAGCCCCCAGCTCCAGCTGGGGAAATACACTGTCGGTTGGGAGTGAGGAGCTTTCTAAGACAACTTCTCATGTGTTTACTGGAAACAAAAGCATCGACCATGAAGCCAGCCTCAGCCTGTTTTTGATGGCAGGAGTTGGGGCTCTGTGTGAGCCAGAAAGTGGTACAGGGCCTCTTCCAGGCATTGGTCCCTTTCGAGAGTGCAGGGTTGGGATGTGTTTGGGGTTGTTTTTAGACAGAATTATGGATTTCATGGTAATAGCAGGACATGTCGTTAATTCACAGCAGAAAACATGGTAAGGCTGCTGGGGGTGTGGGTAGGAGGGGTAAAGGATGGGGAAGGGGGCACCAGCAGGAGAAAAGCAATGATGCTGCCGGAGCTGTAATTTGAGGAGAAGACCAAGTTCTGGATGTCAGCATTTAGTATATGAGGAGAGTCACATATTACAGGGTAAAGGAAATTTTCCACGACAAGTCCACCTTCTTGATTTTTAAACATCTACCGAGCAAGGGTGACCTCAGGCACCTACATATGTGGGTCCATCTCTCCCTGAAGAAAGACAAAGTGGCCACTAGTTTTCTAGTTGAGCTTCTCAAGGGTCCTAAAGCTCCTTATATATCTATGTATCACATCCCATTCCTGTCAGAATCTCTTCTCCATCGAGCCAATCCTTCCAATAAAGGGCTCATCTCCAGAGAGTTACTGGAAACGTGCAAGTAAGTTACCTTACCAAGTCTGTGATGCCCACTGTGATGCTAACTTGATGGTGGAGAGTGAGGCCTGCTAGAACGACACAGAGGACAAGCAAGTTTTGGTAAGGGTGGGGCGCGTGATAGGAGGTCAGCTCCACCTGGGCTAGAACCACGTTGACATGACTCACCGATGGATCTCCAGAACCTGGCACAGCCTCTGGCCTGTGGAAGGCCGGGGTAATAACAATACCTAACAGGTACCAATGGTGTCCACGCCACTAAGCCATGCTCACAATAACCCTGTGAAGCAGGTGTGATTACCTTCATTTTAGAAATGAAAAAAATGTTGGTGCAAGGGGGTAGTTATCATTCAAGGTCTCCTGGACAGTGAGGGGCAGAGCCAGGATTGAGGCCAGGCCACTTGGTGCCCAGACCTGATCCAAACCCCTACACTCTGCTGCTGCCTCCCTCAATGACTACTTGATTAACAGAGTGAAAAGAGGATGGCAGGACAAAGTGGAAACTCCGTAAGGCTGAGGGTGGCTGGACATGGTGAGAAGAGAGATTCCCAGGGCTGGAGGAACTGTGACGTCTGTAGTCTCACTCCCCAGTCCCGCTAGGCGCGTGCTCGCCAGGTCAGAGGCTCATGTTGCCCTCATAGAGCCTGTGGGATGAGGTTTGGGAAGAGCGAGTCCTTTCCTTGTCTGCTCCCCTCCATTTCCAGGTTGGCAAGGCCCCCAAGAGCAGGTGGCAAGTTGTTATGGGAGGAAAGGATGGAGCCCAGTTATCTTTGCCGTTTGAGAGTACGGGCCCATTTTCCCATGGGGCTTTTCTTTTTTCTTTCCTGCCTTGTTTACCACATCAGTGTATATTTTTACCTCTCCTGCTCGCCAGCCTCAAGGATGAAAGCCACGTTCTGAAACTGGGCAAAGGACCCAGCTCTTGCAGAAGTTCTGCCATAGACATCATTAAAACACATGGTTAAGAGTGGCTTTCCGCTGCGGGGTGCTAAACTTGAAGAATGTTCTTCACACAGTATCTCTTCTCTACACTCCTAACATCTTTACTCCGACAGATTTAAAGACAACTCTGAGGATTTACTTTCTTACAGAGGCAGCGTGAAAAACTGAAAAGTCTTTTCTCTTTTATGTTTTTGTTTTATTGTTGGGTGGGAAGGGTGTTGTACTTGACAGTGGGAAACTTCTCTTTACATGAATTAAGTCTCTTTACAGGTTACAAATGATTCCTCTGACCCCAGTATGTGGGCCTGAACTGGGCAACCAGAAGATGTGGTGTCACGGCTTTAGTATAGCACACACAGCGCAGGAGCAGTGGAAATTCGTGGAAAACTTTTAGACCAAACTGTTTATATACTGCAGGCTTCAGCTGCCACTTTACTTGATTCCTCCAACTTCCTACATTTCTCGCATCCTCTCCCTTCCCCTCCACGTTCTCACCAAACATTCACATGTAAGGATCACAGGTGGGGGGATAGCTCTCGGAGGAAGGTCATAAAAAAGAGATGCAAGATGAGCACAGATGATCTTTTTTTTTTTTTTAGATTTGGGTATCTGTTATGCATAATTACCAGGGGCCAGGCTAGTTGTTTAGCAGTTCTGGGGATTAGGAGATAGCTCAGAGACAAAAATAAAATTCATAGTTTGCATTTTAAGAAAGGAAATTGGGTCTGGCATAACTGAAATCTCTAAATGAACTATGATCAAGGCTAGTGTTAAACTCGGCTGCACTTAGAAGGTTGGACTGCCCAGCTGTCATTAATGTATCCAGTTCCAAACAGAAGGAAAAACCTATTTAAATCAAAAATTAATTAATCAAAAATTAATTAAATCAAAAAACCTTTGCAGGTGATCTCAGTTTCTGGCTCTGATGGTTTTAAATCAGACCTCAGAAAACTTTTCTCATGTGCATGAGCTTGCCGATCTTGTGATAGGGGATAAGGGTAGATTTTGTATGGCGCTTCAGTTTGGGGACCTCAGGTGGTGTTGGTCAGAGACTGGTTGCTCAATAAAATGTAAAAAGAGGAGAAAAATAATAGTAGCACACCAAATCTAGGTGTGGTTAACATCCCATCAGCCTGACAACTCTTGGGACTAAGGCAACAGAGTTAGTAAATTTCAAGACTAGACATATTTTTTATGGGTCCCTTCAGGACTACTAATGGATACCATAAGTGGGCATCTGCCACACCACATTCTAAATGCTAAACAATTCTGTAAATCTGACGCTCCCTGCCAGACTTGATGACACAGCTATTAATATACGGTATCCCCCAGAAACAAATATAAAAGATGCAGAACAAGATTTACGGGCATGTTAATTACAGCATTATTTATAAGAGTAAAAAAATGGGAAGTTAAATGCCTAACACATAGGTCTGTGGTTCAGTTATTGTGTATCTACATTATGCAGTCATTAAGAATCACGTCTTTGAGGAACATTTGGTGACAAGAAAATATTTATGATATGAGAAATCAAAAAGGTACAAAACTGAAAACAATATGATAATATTTATTTATGGGTTTTTCCCTCTGGTCATATATATGCACATGACTGGAAAGGAGGAAAATAAAACATTAATGGTGGTTATCTCTGAGTAATGAGATACTAAGTGCTTTTTTTTTACCTCTGTATTTTTTTTTCTGTAATTTTCCAGTTCCTTACAAACTACTTCCTTTACAATAAAATGTATTGTTTTTAAAAAGCACTTGTCAACTGTCACAAGAATATCCAGCTAAGCCAGGACCAGTCCTATATAATTGTTATTAATAAATAATATATAAAATTTCTGCCCATGTGAATAATTATAGTGAAAAAAAATCTGTATGTCTTTGTCAGTAACCTCTGGGTCAGAGGCTTTAAACCTCATGATCTGCATTAAAATTCATCCTGTCAAAATCCCGCCTTCCACATTAAATACTATTTATGTTGTTAAGTAGAGAGAGGGAACTGGTATGTTGAGTACGTAGTCTGAGCCAAGTGTTTATGTACATGGTTTCCCTGAGCACAATTATGGATGGAGAAGGTAAAGTTCAGAAAGGTTGAATAACTTGCCCTGGTCACATGGCTATTTGGGGGTCAAAATGGACTCAAAACCTCTCAGTCTGGTTTGAAAGCCTTGATTTCTTCTACCACTGCAGAGCTGATAGAAACTTTAGATGAGACACAGACTTCATTGCAGACATTTAAAAATATCTCCACAAGATATTGCACAAGTGCTTCTCATATGTGGCCAAAAAAACTAATTTTTGTTTCTTTTCATTCACATCACCCCAGTGAAGGTAGTAGGGAAACTGCCCAAGGGAGACAACACTACAGACAAAACAGAGAAAGACAAGTGAAGAGCCCACCTACTGGGAAACCTCTGAACGAACAGGCAGTGATTATGATGACTACCCTCACCTTCGGGCCGGTGAGGCAGTGGCCACCAGTGGTGACCAGCAAGTGTGGCTGGGCTCGATCTTCCACAAGTATCTCACCCACCTCTGGTTACGGTGCTGCTCCTCCCTCCTACTTGGCCTGAACCCCATCTCCCAACAGTCATTTCTTCTGCTGATTACAAAGCCCACATCCTGCATTCCAGAGAGGAGTTTTTTAAAGCTAAAAACTTTCCTTTAGGAAGGACAAAAGAACTCAAAGATGATCTTCCACTTTTTTCATTTAATAATGAATGGCTTTTGATGTTTCTCAAAATGAGAGCCTAGGGACTAGATATTGTTGTAGGCTTATCTTCACAAGTATCGTCAATTTAATTTAACCAACAGATGAGCTCATAATCATAACTAAATCCTGCTCAGAACGTCAGTTACAAAGTAATTCCATGTCCATTCTCTCATTTGCTTCTCACCATCAGCCTTATGGAAAGAAAGGCAGGTAACTCCATCCCCATTTACAGACCAGGAAACTAAGGCATACTGCCATTTTGGCTGGCTTGCTGGATTTGACGGAAGGCACAGAGGGACTGACTGAGGGGAGAGAATGTGAAGGTTCTGGTTGAGAATGTGGCAGCAGTGTGTCACTGGAGGACAGGACCCTGGAAAAAAGCTCTAGGGTAAGGATGGGGCTTATGAAATATTCAAGTGGGAAGAGAAACTACTTAGGTAGAAATATTGCCTGTGGAGAGCTCTGTATGAATGGCGTCCTCCTCTCCTTTTCTACTTTCTCAGTCCTCTCCATTCTTCAGAGCCAACCCAAATCTCACAGCTCTGGGAAGCCATTTTTTTTTTAAGATTTTATTTATTTATTTGATGCACACAGAGAGAGAGAGAGAGCGCTCACGTGCACAAGCAGTTGGGAGGGGCAGAAGGAGATAGAGAAGCAGACTCCCAGCTGAGCAGGGAGCCCGATGTCAGGCTCAATCACAGGACCCTGGGATCATGACCTGAGCTGAAGGCAGACGTTTAAAAAGACAGCCACCCAGGTGCCCCCCGGAAAGCCATTCTTAATTATCCACCAGAAAGAAACCATAGTAATACCACCTTAAGGTTTTCCCATGCCTTCGCTCATTACAACATCGTGACACATTTCTGAGGGTGGCTTTGCCATCTGTTTTACAAACAGGAATATGAAGCTCAGAAGGGCTCACCTGTCCCCAGCTGACACGGGTAATAAGCTGCAAAGTCCAGATTTCAAACTACATCACGTCACAGCTGCCTCACCTTCCTGTACACGTATCACATCTTGTATATCACCCAAGTGTCCCCTTATTCCTCGACTCAGTTTTAAGTTCTTTTCTTTTTTTTTTTATTTGACAGAGAGAGACACAGTGAGAGAGGGAACACAAGCAGGGGGAGTGAGGGAGGGAGAAGCAGGCCTCCCGCTGATCAGGGAGCCCGATGCGGGGCTCGATCCCAGGACCCTGGGATCATGACCTGAGCCGAAGGCAGACACTTAACGACTGAGCCACCCAGGCGCCCCTCAGTTATAAGTTCTTTGAGGGCAGACGGCAAGTCTTATGTTTCTTTGTAACCACCCCCACTGCCAGCATTTAGCAGAGGTCCATGTACACAGTAGGTTCTCAATAAACGTCAGACATTAAATATATGTTTGGTAGGAACAGTAGTTATTAAGAGGGATTTTTTGGTACTTTCTATGTCAGGCTTTCTGCAGTATATAATTAAAACAAGAGTGAACATGAAGTATATAATTTCTCCCAGCTCTAGCTTAATCAGGCATTCATTACCATGTCTGATTCTGTGTTATATGAAAAGAACTGCTTAGTAAGCATTTTCTGTGATGGGGATAACCAAACACATATAGATTATCAGAGAGATTTTCAAAAAGACAAAAGCAAAACCATCAAACACAGGGAGAGACAATGATCTGCATGGCATAATATTTCACCTGGGACTAAGGACCTTCCAAGGCAAAGAGAGTACTTGACTAAGGTTGGGCAACTGGATACGCAAGGAACACTGAGATAGGAAGTCGGGGTGCTAACTGGGATCTTGTGTCAAGAAGATGGATGCACCACGCTACTGGGTCAGAAACAAGAGAGGCAATGCTTTCAAGGGCTTTTCTGAGAGAAGGGGTTTGCTCTGAAACCTCTCCAGCATAACAATCATTTCATTACCATCTTCAGTGACAAGCAAACTTAATAAATATACATGCAATATACAACTTATTACCTTGTTTGGTCTCATTCCATTTGTCCTCCCAACCCATCATTAGTGTATAGCTTTGAAAATATAAAGGGCTCAAAGAAATTCGCTAAGATGAGAATTTTAACAATACAGATTGGCTCAAGTACCTTGAAACTGACGTTCGGTAATCTCAGCTAATAACAGCAGTGCCTGTCTACCATATTTTATTGCCAAACCATTCATAGTAATCTTAATAAGCCACTGAGAGGCAGGGCTTCTGACTTCCTCGGTGTTATAAATAAAGTGCCACATACCTGTGGGCATTCAACCAACATCAAGAAACAAGAGCAAATATCAGGTTAGTGGTACCTACATTTGTGTCCTCATGGCTGTGGCCATTGGTCTCGACCATTTCCTTGGTACCTTTTAACTGCAAAAGAAAAAACAAAAACAAATCAAAAATCCCAAATGAATAAGCAAGCGTATCTGTTAAGTATATATCATCCTGTTAACTCTGATTTATCTTGAGGTCACACTTTATAAAACTTGCGAGGAAAAAAAAACAGATGGAGCACATAATTCTAATGAGTCTTATTGAAACCAGTTTGAGACCAATATTTTATAAAACTTGATGGATGGCAAAAAATAAATGGGTCTTGATCATTATTTTTTAAATAATGAGATTAGAAAGCAGTTCCATAGGCATAAAATGTATAAAATTGGTTCTTAAGAATAACAAATGATTTCATTTCCTAGTTGTATTGCTATTAATTTCAACCCTGCAGTGTTTGCAAGTTGCCACCAGCTAAATGATGTTATAGAAACGATTACTTGTGAATGATGTATTTCCGGTTGTTCTAACATGCCGCAGTGCTACTCGACATGTCTTCCTTGAGAACATATTTGAATGACTGGCATTGTTTCTGGAGGCCTAAGAAAAAAAAGATGATTTTCTTTTTGTAAAGGAAGAATTGGGGAAACATTTCCTTGGTCACTGAGGCATCAGAAGAAAAGCTATTTCTCAAATGAGATTTTTAACAGTGAACATTTGAAAACAGTCCTCTATTTACTTTCTCTCAGAAGGCTTAGGAGAGATCACTTATCAGGAGATTTCTGGAAACCTTTAATTGGCATTTTATCCTCGCCCGGCTTGAAGCAGACATTTGGAAGCAGAGAGCAAGGGCAAAGGGTGAGCAGACCTTGCAGCGGCTCACCAGTATTTCTTCCTGGCTTATTAGTGCTCAGGAAGCAGCATCTTTGTCATCATCTTTTTTTATGCCGAAGATAAAGTATTCAGGGCAGGAAATAAATGCTTAAAGTTGGAAAGAAAAGAAGAAAATAAATGTGGCTATACTGACAATGTGTCTGATCCAGAATACTTACTGGTTCTTGCTGGTTATTTGTACATACTAAAATGAAAGCTTCTTCTTTTCTTTTCTTTTTTTTTTTTTCTTAAGACAATGTCCAATTCTCAGCAAGAAAGCCACATGCTCTCCATGCCATGAAAGGGGCTTTGCCAAAGGAGGGGTAACAAGGAGAAACTGAGGCTGGGGCAGCTGACTATGGACCAGAGGCTCTTTGGCTCATTTCCACATGGCTCCCGCTTGAGAAACAAGAATTCTGCCCACTGGTTTTCAGGGCCCCCTCACTGATGTTTCTGCACACAACAATACAATGTGTTACAGACATGAAAAGCGAACGAGCCCCACAATGATAGCAAGACCAGCCATTATCAGAGGGCACAGAAGGACCTAAAACCCTCTCTGTGTTCCTAGCGGAAGGTTTCCACTTGCAGGTGTTCCTCACATTTCTCCTCACCAACCCTCTCTGCTCTGCTTCCCTGACACAACGGGGAAGGCCTTGCTATCTTGCCATGGAAGTAAAGGATCATGTCGTGAAAGCCAGTTCCACCTTTACAAGTTTACCGACACAGACAAGCTCACTGCTCTCCTCCCTAGTAAAAAGATTCCATCCCGCTACTCCACGTCCTCCTGTCTTGGAACACTCCCGTGGGCTCTCCTCGTACTCCCTGCCCACCAGTCCTGTTTGCTCCCCTGCCCTCTTCTGCCAGAGCCACGGCAGGCCACTGCTCCCTCCTGCACCTGCAGGCTGGCCGCTGCTTTGCCCTCACTGGCCTCTCTGCCTGTCCTCTCCTCTGGCTGCTCCTCTCCTCCAGATGGAGCGGAGGAGTGTCCTGGCTGATGATACCTGGGCTTGTGAAGAAGCTCCAGATGTCGGAGGCTGCCACCTTTGGAAAAGAGGTGAAGGGCAGGAGCCAGTGGGGCCTGAAGCGACCGAGAGAAGCTGCATCCTAGCAAACAAGGAAGGCTGGGAACATTCTGGGGAGTCTAGGGAATAATCCTGCCTCCCCTGATGGGGATGGGGCAGGGCCTAATGATGGTAAGTGTCTGGCCTCATGACCTGTTCTTTCTTTTAGGATTCTCATCAAATGGCATCATTTTGAATAGCAAAGTACCGGGTCTTCAGAAAAAGGTGTCTCTTTTCCACTGCGTGCGTGCGTGCGTGCGTGTGTGTGTGTGTGTGTGTGTGTGTGAATGATAGCAAGGCTCTAGGCGCATGCAGTCATACTTTCCAGGAGTGATGCTACTTGTTTAGGCCCTGTCTATGCAGGCACCGAAAAAGTGTTTAGATATGTAGTTACTCTACATAAGTCCAAAGAAAGCCTCACGGGACAATGCTCACAGAGGGATAGAGGTGCGTTTTCAAGTGTATGTCTGTGTGCGGGTGGCCGCCTGCAAGGAGATGGAAGGAACGAGTCCACTGTGTGCTCCCAACTGCAAGGAGGACAGGGGCACCCGGCTAGGGGCTCCCGGGAAAACAGCCTGGGGGCGGCAATAGCACCCAAATGCATTTGCTTGCCGTGTGTCACCGGCCTTCTCAGACAGACGTACTTTTGATGTCTTTGCTTGAAAAGAGCTATCCCATTTAAATGAGCACAGCAGATCTAAAAACGATTCCTTCCCAGTCGTATTTTCTAGCTCTTTAGTGATTTTAGTTGTTCTGGATCTTCTTCACGTTCCCCATTTTTTTTTTAAGTAATGGAGATGGAGTGCAATGTTGCACTACAGCCTGTGTGTGCACTTTCTCCTCTCTAAAAATGCAGGCCCTAACAAGAAGATTCCGGTGCTTTCTGCAAACCTCAGAATCTCTTTTTGTGATGGGGGCTTAGACCTCAAATCAAAATACAGGCAGAGCTCAGAGGTATTGTGGGTTGGGTGCCAGACTGCAATAAGGCGAGTCAACTGAACTTTTGGGTTTTCCAGTGAATATAAAAGCTAAGTTTTCACTATCCTGTAGTGTGCAATAGCATCATGTCTAAAAAGACAATGTACAGAAAAGATCTGAGTCATCTGGAAAAAGGAGAAATCCACCCCTCCCCATCCGAGCAAATCGAGGAGAGGGGGGAATGGCGGGGGTTGGGGAGGAAGGAGGGAGAGCACAGAACAGCAAAGCTCAGAGTTCTGGCTGATCAGGAGCAAATTTGGACCAAATCAGCGCTACTCTTCTGGAAGTCTTTCAGTCACGCACAGGAGGAAAGCCCAGTGAGTTTAGGGGCTCCTAGCTAGCCGGCCACTGCGAATTCAGTCAGTAGTTTTCGTCCAATCGTACGTCACCCAAAATCATACAGATTCGGCCTCAGTCTACATTACTCAATCTGTCCTAATCACATAATCACCAGTCTCAAAAAGCATTTTCCTCCAAAGCTTATGAAGTATCCAACATCACCACTTTTCACTCACAAGTCACCTAATACTTTCAGGGGAAAGGAACGAAAACTGTATTTTCCTGCTCCTAAGCCACAAAGATCTAAAAACCGCTTGTAAAGTGACTGAGTCACAGCTGGCTATATTCTCCCGATGACATATTTTCAGCAATATCATTTTTGATGTTATTTATATGGTACAAATAACCTTCGCATAAGCCACTGTGGGTGAAAAAAAATGTAAAACAAGCTAAATTTGATTACCCCAAAAGGTTGGGGTTACTCTGTGTGATTTTTTTTCCCTCCTCCCAATTACCATTCATTCCATCATTGGCAGCATGGGAAGGCCAGAAATAGGAAAGCATTTCAAGAGCTCTCCCGTGTAGATACTGGGCTCAGATTTCACTCAGATTTCCCCCTGCTGCTGAGCAATCCATCTTACGCTGTTGTAAGACAATACTTCCAAATCCACTTATCAATGTCTGGCCACACTTCAGTATCAAAGAAAGCCGGGATGAAATGGTCAGATTTACAAACTTCATAGAAAAGGTTTGTTGCTCACTGTGGTTATTAGATAAGTGCCCTGATGCACGGGGATGATTTTTCTTTTTTTTTTTTTAACGTCCCTATGAATCAGTCATTCCTCTTCATTTGTCTGCCTGAGTGCCGCAGGTGATGCTAAATGCATGTTCCTCGCTGTTACACTTAAGGGGAAACTAGCTGCTTGCTTTGACACACATCCGCATCTCCGATACTTTAAAACTTTATTTTATTATTAAAATAAATACTATTAAAAATTCATTTGTCTTTTGGAGTAAACTTTCACATGTCACTGGAGGGCTTGGGTGGTCCCCATCAGGGAAGGAGGGAGAAAGCTTACGAATTCCACGTAGTAGTGCTGCCGCAAAGTTGTGACGGGGCACGGGTGGATCAGACAGCAGACGGACTGCAGAAACAGCTGGGCGCCTGTCGGGCAGAAGGGGTGTATGTGTCCGGGATGGAAATGGTGCCCGAATCGGAGCTGCTGCCTCAGCTTACCTGTTCCTGGAGGACTTTAAGTAATGCCTGCGTGTGTGACTGTTCTTCCTTTGCTTGTTCCAGTTCTGACTTTTTGTTGTTTAACTCTTCCTGGATGGTCAGCAATTGCTGTCAACGTAAGAACATTTGAGATAAGTAGGCTGGAAGGCCAGGTGACTGTAACATTCCAATGCATGAGAAGATTTTTGCATGTCTTAATAGCTTAATCCAATAGCTTTGCATGTCTTAAAGCTTAATTAATTCAGTTAACTTTTGTGCCCCCACCCCCATGACTTAGTGTAACAATATTGCAGGGTTTTTTTTTAATATTTTATTTATTTGCTTAAGAGAGGGGGGAGAGAGAACAGAGGGAGAGGAAGAAGCAGGCTCCCCACTGAGCAAGGAGCCCAATGCAGGACTCGATCCCAGGACTCCGGGATCATGACCTGGGCTGAAGGCAGACACTTAACCGACTGAGCCACCCAGGCGCCCCAAAATCACAGGTTCTAACACATTATTAGGTTGTCGGGACCCTGCTGCACAATAAAACAAGTTTGTGCTAAGGATCTGTGAAGCCACCCTCAAAGTCCTTGGAATAAAGGTGTATTTGTAAAAATATGTGGAATAGTGTTGACAGACAACAGGTTTTGATAGATGAAGAAATTACATAATAAAAAAAAAACTGGATGTGATTCGTCAGGTTGCCCAAAGTCACTTCATTTGACGTCAGACAGGAGGGCTGGCCTTCCAGCAGTAGCCCTGCAGAGCTACTTGACCAAGTGGCTGGGACTGCAAAAGACCCTTTTCCTTTCTCTGTTATGATGGTGATGTTTTATTAGATCAGCAGGACTGAAGTCCAAACTGCAATCAATATATCAGCCGAGAAAACTGCTGATATAAGCCGTCAAAACACTAAGCTATGGCCTACACTGCTGTTTTTAAGCAGGGCCCCTGAAGGGATTTTTGTAAGCCTTGCCTTGAGCTTCCCTGGCCCCATCAACTCATGCTGGGGCTTACCCCTTGTCTGCTGCAAGCACTGTGCTGCCTGGCACGAGTTCTCTGCACCGGGGTTTTATGTTAATATACACACAGGCTGGGCCATGCATTCGAGAGGCTTCGCAACGGGCCGCAGAAACGGCTATATCGACTCCGAAGATTCTCAACAACACAGGGCTAGTGTGAACAGACAGAAGAGCCTCCCTTCCGCTGCCGCACTTAACTAGCGCTGCGCAAGGGGCAAAGTGTTAGCGCATTCCTGCCACGGAGGTAGTGGTCTCCAGCATCAGGCCTGCTTCTCTGGGCCCGCCGCACAGCAGCCTGGCCGCTCTTAATACCAAGGCCGGAGTAAACCCTGGTGCTGGATTGCTGACGCTTAAACCCACCAACTGGAAGGATTAAGTTAAATATTTAAAACCTCGTTTGGGGGGATATGGGGAGTAGGCAGCACTCAGAGAAGGGGCTTGCTTCTTCTGTTCCCTCCTTTGGCACTGGATAGACATGTAGGAACCTACTTTGGTCCCCTCCCCCGCAACCCAGCATAAACAGTGATTTCCTCGCGGTTTCCTAAACTCTGGGCCTCCGGTTTCACCACCTGCGCACGTGAGACTCCCATGTGAGGTGATACACACATCCTGCACCAGCTCCCTTAGCACCCTATGTGATTTAATTGCGCATCATTGATTAAAGTACAGAAACCAGAGAGCCCATATTGTACTTTGGCACTGTGACAAGTACCTAAAATGACTGCTTCCGAAGTGTGGGGAGGGACTCTACTCCTTTGCTCTCATTCATGACTGGCCCCCGGAACTGCTCCCCCCGGGGGGGGGGGGCGGCGGGGGGGGGGGGGGGGGGGGGCGGGGGGGGGGGGGGCGGGGGGGGCGGGGCTGGTGCTTGGACTTCGATGATGCCCGGGGAATTTTTACATATCAGACAAGTTTCAAATCCAGTCCTTAAGCCTCCTTTAAACAGGAGCCAAACGAAGGGCAGGAAATCGTCTTCAAAGGTAGGTCGCTTATGTCCGTTCACTGTAGCACTCGGGGCCACAGGATTCAGCTACAGCTAGTGTCCAGCAGAAGGGGGTTGGCTCGGTCAGTGACGGCCATCTGTACAGCGGGACTCCAAGCAGCCGGGGAAAACCACAAACATCTCTGCGCACGGAGGAAGCACACAGTACACTGTGTCCCCCACGGAAACGGCAGGTTACAAAAAGGTCTCACTGAATTTTGCAACACGTTCATAGACAAGGATATGGATACTTTCTATGGGTGAGTGGGTTAAGGATCTTTAGGTAATTTTCTGGTATGTCTGTAAGGAGCATATGCTGCTTGAGTAATGTTGTTATTGCCGGCACTGAATAAATAAGAGGGGAAGTGAGAATTCTATTGGAATCTGTCATTTCATCCACACATTGACAACACCGCTTTATTCTATTGAAACACACACACACACACACACACACACACACACACACTCCCTCCCTGGACCTCATTTCTCACCGAGGCTTCTGTCCCATTCCATTCTTCCTGGGAATCACACTTTTTATTATTTTTAATTGTACTTATTTTACTTTTTATTTTTTAAAAACTTATTTAAGTATAGTTGACACAGGATGGTATATTAGTTTCAGGTGCACAACATAGTGATGTGACAATTATATGCCTTGCTCCATGCTCACCACAGTAAGTGTGATCACCATCTGTCATGATACGGTGTTGTTATGATATTACTGACTATATTCCTTATGCTGTACTTTTCATCTCTGTGGAATCACACTTTTTAAAATAAAATGTCTTCTCTGTCATCCCCACTTCCTTCTCCTACGTAGGCAACTACTCCCAAGGGTTTCTATCTTTTTTCTTGGAGTGTGTTTTTCTAAAATATATACTGTTTTCTGAGGATGCCTTTTTTGTGATTTTGTCATATTTCTTGTTATTTATGTTTTTATACTAAGCACTATTTTTTAAAGACCCATCCATGTGAATATGTACATATCTAACCTGTTGCTTCCGAGGGCTGCGTAATATCCTATGGAGTATGTCCACCCAATTATACCTGATCCACTCTCCCAGAGAAAGCCACTCAGATAACCTGTGGTTCTCACCCTATCCAAGGTTGCAGTGGAACATGCTAGTGCACGTTACCTTATGGACCCGCAGGAGGATCTCCCTGGGATCCATATCCAGCGGCGGATCCGCTGCTCCGGAGGGTGTGCCTAAGATGTTAAGTTGCCAAACCTGCCCACCCACCGGGGTGTACAAGAGTCCCTCCCTGTGCCCCACAGCTGCACTAACACTTAGTGTTACCCACCCAGCTTTCTAATATTTGTCAGAGTTCTCATATGTCTAATAATATAGAGATTCTTCATTAAACCTTTTTGTACTTCTCTAACTCCTTGTGATTTTAAATATCACATCATATGCTTGCTAGCTGCTGAGGTTTATTTACACTTCTTAAAAGACTATTCAAGGGTAGTGGTCTTAAATATGGGAATCTTTTTTGAAGATTTTATTTATTTATTTATTTATTTATTTATTTATTTATTTATTTATTTATTTTAGAGATAGAGAGAGAGAGAGAGAGCCCTAGCAGGGGGAGGGGCAGAGAATCTTAAGCAGACTCGCCGCTGAGCCCCACGCGGGATTCGATCTCACGACCCTGAGATCATGACCTGAGCGGAAACCAAGAATCAGATGTTTAACCTGCTGAGCCACCCATGCCCCCCAAATATGGGGAACTTTTCAAAACAATACTGATTCCTGGGCCCTCAAGAAGACCAATTAACTCAGAACATCTAGGCAATGATACCTTAAAAGAAAACAGCAACAACCACCTTAATAGATAATTCTAATGTGCGACTGGGATGGAAACCACTGCTTCCATGAATGCTCATTTAAATCGCATTCTACTCCAGCGTGACTTCCATCCAGAGTGCCCTACTCACACTGTCCTCACTCACCGATGCTTTTCTCCTGGCCGGCCAGTTTGCCAGGTTCTTTTCTTCCTGCTCTATGCCTTCTCCAGGGGATCTGTTCACTCTCATGGCTTCAAGGGCACATCCCACGTGCTTACGCTTTACAAGCGTGACTTTACAGTCTCTGCCTCATTCCTGCTACCCACTAGACCCTTAACTTTCAGTGCTTCAAGCTCTGCCTACGATACCTCCCTTCCCTGAGTCTGCTCCCCCGGAATCCAGAGTTAAAAGCTTAAAGTCCACCCCTCTGTAACCTCTCTGCCCATTCCTCTGCCTTTTCTCCCTCCATCCTCACCGTCATAGTTAAGGCAACCCTTTCCTCCCCTCTGGGTTTGCTTGTTCCCCTAGTCATTCACCCTACACTCCTGAGAGAACCGACCATCGAAAAATTCAAGTGCTCCCTTACTTAAAAAATATTACTGGTTCAGCATTTTTCACAGAACTAGAACAATGATACTAAAATTCGTATGGAACTACAAAAGACCCCAAAGAGCCATAGCTATCTTGAGAAAGAATAACAAAGCTGGAGGTATCAGAACCCCAGATTTCAAGACCCACTACAAAGCCATCGTAATCAAAACAGCATGGTACCAAAAATAGACATACAGATCAATGGAACAGAACAGAGAGCCCAGAAATAAACCCATGCATAAATGGTCAATTAATCTACAACAAAGGAGGCAAGACTATACACTGGGGAAAAGACAGTATCTTCAGTAAATAGTGCTGGGAAAACTGGACAGCTATATGCAAAAGAATGAAACTATCATTTTCTTAGACCATACACAAAAATAAATTCAAAGTGAATTAAAGACCGAAATGTGAGACCTGAAACCATAAAACTCCTAGAAGAAAAGGTAGGCAGGAATTTCTCTGACATTGGCCATAGCAACATTTTCCTAGATTTGTCTCCTCAGTCAAGAGAAACAAAAGCAAAAATAATCTATTGGGACTGTACCAACATAGAAAGCTTCTGCACAGTGAAGAAAACCATCAACAAAACAAAAAGGCAACCTACTGGATGGGAGAAGACATTTGCAAGTGATATAGCTAATAAGGGGTTTGTATCCAAAATATATGAAGAACTTACACAAGTCAACACCAAAAAATGGTACACCTGAAACTAATGGAACACTGTGTGTCAACTATACCTTAATAATAATTTAAATATACTTTTGGTTCCCCAACCTCTACTAGATAAAATCCAAACCAATGATCTCATCCTTCCCTGGATGTGCCAGGTCCTTTCCTGACTCCGTGCCAAGCTCACTACCCAGAATTCTGCCTGGCAGATTCCTATTCATTCTTCCACTTAAAGAATGCTTTCAGATGAGCACCACCCATATGATGACTTTATACAATAGAAAACAGCCACATCCAATAGGGAGCCATGACTCCTCACAAGGGCACACAGTTAAGCAGTGAAGCGGGGGCTCGATTTAATTCCCACTTGCCCATTCGGCCTGGTGCCTTTGTCTATGGCAGCACCTGCACAACCACATGCGGCATCCTTGGGTTCTTCTGCAATAAAGACCTCCCTCCCTCAGTCACCCAAGCAAAGTTAATTGTCCTAACTTCTATGCTCCCAAAGCACTTAATATGCAATACTACCTTTCATAGGTATCTCCCTGACTAGACTATATCCACCAATGGTAGGGTCAATAAGTAGGGCATCCCTAACACATAGTAGGTGCTGTATGAATGAATGAGTAAAGAAAGGAATAAATGCTTGCTCTGGTTTACCCACTTCTATGGGATTAAGCCAAGATCTAGTAGAAAAAAACAACAACAAAAAATACACACACATAGACAAAAGCCAAAACAACTACAATAACAAAAACTACCTGAGGCTCTGTCACTGGGCGATTCATTGTTGTAGACATCGGGACACATGGGGGACACATAGGGAGACATATGGAGCTTTCTGAAAAGAATAGCAGTTCCATGGAAGACATTTTCATTCATGACTCCGGCAGTCCCAGATCTCCTCCTTAATCTAATGGGGATTATTTCTTAAAAGGCTAAGGCAATCTACTCATTGAATGTGTAATTCTGTAATTTCTCCCCTGTGTTCCATCAAAAAAAAACAAAAAAAAAACACCACTAGAGGAAAAATAAAATCAACACCTGCTAGACTGTTTTCCAGATTCTTCCAAATTAATGTTTTCTTTTGTTTACAAAGCATAAACTCGTGAATCTAATATTTACATATGCAAAACGGTGGTGAGTCAAAACTGCTATTCTTCATTTGACTAGATGTCCTGTAAAAACAACGAGCTAATCTGCCACTAGATAATTTAAGTCAGCCTTTCTGGTTCTTCTTCACTTGAAATGTATGAGACTGTATCATCTTCTTTCTAGTTTGAATGTTTAAGTACTAAAATACCTCAATTACAGAAGTTCACAGGCAGCTAGAACTTAATCAGAAGAGTCTCTCGGTTGGATTGGCTGACTGCAGCATAATTTTAATTTAACACTGGAGAGTATGACATTAAACAGATGCACTATTACATTTTTTGGTGGTTACAATTGAGTGTGTTCCACTTAGACAATTATCCATATGCCAATCAAGAGCGAACACTCTGGCAGACAATAACAGGTAAATAAATGCCGTACCTGACACATCTTGGTATTTTCAGGCCACTGATTTAATAGGATCATTTGTAATGTTCTTTGGGGATGCAGACTTCAGTGTGTAATGGGTCTTTCTCTCTGACAAATTCAAAGAGCATTACAAATGTTATTTGGAGCCCCGGAATAAGTGAGGTCACATTTCCATTTCTACAGATGGGTGAATCATGGGCACACAAAGGTTAAGTCATGTATCCAAGGCCACACTGTCTGGGAGAGACCTACCACTCGCACGTCTCAATTTTCCTGCTTCAGACCGTGGTTCCCACCCTGACACACCACACACCGCACTGTCAGTTGAAAATGGAAATCAGGGCATGCCAAACTCGAAATCCTCCTAAGCAACAACTTCTACCTAGGCATTCACCGTTTCCACTTAAAAGCGAGGCTGGTAGAGACATGCTTTTGTGTATACTTCTGTGAACCCTGTGATGCATTTAACTTCGCTTTAAAAACTGCAACTCCCGTCCTTGTCTTTTTTCCTTAAATTTTATAATTTTGCTATCAAGGTGAAGTTTTGCGATAGCTAGCAGATTAGGTAAGGTTAGATTCCCTAAAAGTCACAGACAACAGAGTAGATACTCTATATGTAAAGTATCCCAGCAACATCCCTTGATGAGCTGACACTCAGAGAACTGTGGTAATAGGAATCTCTGGCAGAATTGGTGCGCGGCTGGGGGATGGAGGTGAGGGTTAGCATAAAATTGAGAGGACCCATAAATAGCAGACTGATTTGAGGACAGCACAAGATACTCTAATAATGGCTACAACTAGTAGAGTTTCCCTAGGAGATTTTGGGGGATCAGTTTAGACATTAGGAGAATATCGGCTCAGGGGATCCATTTTGAATCAGAATTCATTCTATCTATTAGAAACAAGCCACTGAATATTCATGCATAAAAGTCTGGAAATATTTGAACCCACAGAGGGTCATCAATTTAAATCTAAATGTGTTTTTGCTCTTTTGATTCAGCTTTAATAAATGTTATTCCATTTCCATAACTTTGCTATAAATTAGATGCCCTACTCAGTGGGCTATGCCTTTGAGGCCAGTAAAGTATCTCCTAAGGAAATGAGGTCCAGGGCCTTCCAAAGGCTGTGGTGGATGTGACTGTCTCTGGATCAACTGATCCCAGCAGGTGTTTTAATACCTAGGCTACATGGCAACACCTGCGAGCCTCCAGCATCACCCCATCTGTGCACCTGGTCTCCAATCTGATTTCTCTGGCTATTTTAGCCTGCAATCTGAAGCCCACCTCTGGCCAGCTCTGCCAGACCCTTGTCACCTTGTCCTGCGGTAAGGAGACAGGATGCATCCATTAATCTTTTCTCCCTTGGCGAGATCCTGCTCCCCAAACACAGCTTACTGCTTCTCCCAACCCCAGTACTCCCCACACCCTCCCCCCTCTCAATCCTGTTTTGGTTCTCACTGATTTCAGAACCACTTAGGAATGTTAGCCATTAGTCCTGCTGATGAAGTCACCTGTGCCTGCCTCTATCTATCACTGTGAATCCTGAGCCAATCCCTGATTGTTAGGGGAAGTTTGAGATGCGGAAAATCAAGTGCCTATGATCATAACAATAAGAACAAGGCTGTGCCTGAAGGCAAACACATCTCACCCTATTCCTGACAGAGGAGAGAAAGCTGGCTCAGGGGAAGGACAGTCACTTACCACCTGGTAGCAACAACTTTCACTTTTCTCCTTGGGGAAAAAAAAAAGATGGAATTGAACTAGCCTGAATTTTCTTGTCACACAAGGTGGTAAGACGACTCAAGATCTATTCTGGTTTAAAATGTCATCGGCTTCCACCTGGGAATGAAACTGTGCTTCGATTTATGGCAAGGTACGAGGGTAACCAAGCCTGTGGCCTGTTTTATCAATCGTGGTGCCTCCCTTTCTGCCTCCAGCACAGTGACCCCTGGGGGAGAAACTTCTCTAGGAAAGAGCTCCACCGTTCAGATGACTGATAACAGGAACACTGGATCATAGAAATGAAATTGTGCTCTGAGCCTAATATCCTATTACACCAGGCTATACATATTTAATTCCTTGGGTCTTTCCTCATAAATCAATTCCTTCAGGCCCTTAATCTCGTCAATATCTTTTCTGATATTGAATTTTAAATGCCATTCTCATTGCTAGGCAGAAAGGCAATCTCATGCTGGTGATGGGATCGGGCTTCATTTACAGCCAAGAGATGCCTAGAGTGTGGCCCTATTCCCCGACACTGCTTTTAAGATCCTAATGTCGGCCAGAGCCAAACAGCCCAAGCACAGGCTTGACTGGGCTTGCCCTCTCAGAGGTCAAGACCATGAACTGGGGTCATGACTATCAGTATCCTGGGAGCCTGAGCCAGTTCTGAGAGACTGATGGGAAAGCGAGCGTTTTCAAGGGCTTGGGGGGTTGGGTCTTCAAGGGGGTGTCTGAGACCCTGAGGCATGAGGCACCCGGGCCATCCACCCAGGGCAGTGTGCTCTGGCAAAGATTCCTTTCTCTGAATGTATGAGTAAGGGTCTGACAGAAGGACACACACAGTATGCCAACATCTGAGCAAGATCTCACAAGGCACGGGTGGAGGGCGGGCACAGGCTGTGGATTCTCTAGAGGAGAGGAAGTACATAACCCCAGAGATCAGGGGTGTTTCCAGGCTCCCAGGGGCTGGCCCATAACGCTGGGATTTCCCCCGCTGTAGAAAAAGGGGAAAAAGTCCACAGATTTGTAAGTCTTGCAAAATTTCCAAAGGGAAGAAGGAGTGATAAATAGAAGACTTCACCAGTGACTAAGAGGCTGGGGAACACGGGGAAGCACTGAGATGCAGAACTGGGGGCCTATGTCTGCAGTCTGTGGTGGGATATCAGGGGCCAAATCCCAAGAGCTATCTGCCTTAGGGCAGGAAATAAGTGGGGGCAAGTGTTCGAAATTTAACAATAAAAATCTAAAGGATCCATTTATCCATTTATTTTCACTGTGTACCAGCAATTCTACACAAAGTCAGTGGTAAAATACTCCTCTCTGACAAAAAATCCTTTGTTGATCCAAAATTACTGCTGTTACTATTAAGATCTAATATACATGGTAATCTTCAAATTAGCACATTTTCATTACTTACCCTTTAACAAACATATTCTGTGCGGAAACTAATTTGGAAAATGTCCAGTTTCTGCTCCCACTCCCAAGCCTCCCTGCCCCCAGTCCATCTCACGCACAGGACTCAGCCACACACATTGGCTTCAGAATCCCTGGAGCTTGCTTTAGACAGTGTCTCCAATCCCATTAGCATTACGTGTATTCCTACATTTGCACAGATTTGAAATAAACCAAGATAGTGCAATTATTGCAAAGACTTAAGAACTATACAACCTGAGCTACTTCAATCCATTCCACAGGACCCATGAAAGAGTCTTTAGGATTTTAAACAACAGAACTTGGTGAGAACCATGAGTGGTATTATTTTTGGTAAATGAAAACTTTAGCTTCTATGTTAAGTATTCTTACTGAATTACCATATTTAAAAAACATGGAAATGCATTCTTTTTAAATTGTTTGCTTTAAAACTAAAGGACGAATAAAGAAAATGTTACATCAGTGGTACAACTAATAGTTGGCCTCAACTGAAACTTTTTCATTTGGTTTTAATAAAATTCACTCATTTACTGGATAATTATTTACATCCCATGTACCGTAATCAAAGGAAAAAGGTTCAAAGTGTTATTTGGATTAAAAAACCTACCAAATAGACAGTTGCGATTTTTTTCCCCTTTCATTGTACCATTTTAGTTTTTCACATAATTATATGTGAAAATCAACAGGAAAATGTTAATGTCTGCATTTCTTTCCTGGTTGTTATTATTCACTTTATTTCATGATTATTACTGAAAATAATTATGTCATTTAGAGGAGGATGTTTTAAAAAAGATCCTTTCTGAGTTCAGATTACACTAGGCACCTTGCTGGCCAGCAGCCCAGTATCTGGGCAGGAGAGGGAGATCATGACCTTGGCTAGCTAGGTGGGGGAGGGGAGGACAGGTTTCATCAGACATGGTTTTTAGAGACCATTTCTTTCACTTGAATATCCTTCTGGGAGGGACTTGTATTAAAAACAGACACTTTTTGGCATTTTACAATCCAGTGGAGTTACTGGTTGTAATACCCTATATCTTAATAAGGCAACATTATTATGAAAAAAATATACATATATAGACAAGCATTGGTGAAAAGGCAAAAAATAAGTCACTGGTCAGCATTTCAAAGGCTAGCATGGTTAGTTCCCTCACTGTGTGACCTGTAGACTACTTTTCTCTCGTTTCCTTTTCTCTCACAACTGTCTCCTGAAGAATAGTTTATCATTTGAAAAGCAATACATCAATTAATTTCTTGAATAGTGAATACAGGAAAAGCAGATGCAAAAGTGGTTTGGAAGGCTCTAAAACCTATTTTCCTTTCTTTACATGATTTTTCTCTTTTTTTTAAAGATTTTTTTATCTATTCATTTGAGAGAGAGAGAGCACGCCATCAACAGCAGAAGTGGGGAGGGGGAGGGGCAGAGAGCAGGAGCAGACTCCCCACTTAGCAGGGAGCCCCACGTGAGGCTCGATTCCAGGACCCCGAGATCATGACCTAAGTCGAAAGCAGACACTTAACCAACTGAGCCACCCAGGTGCCCAAATTTTTCTTCTTTAATAGTGTGATTTGCAGGCTCATTTCAGCTTTCTGGTTTTCACTTTCTTCACATGTTAAATAAAGATAACAGTATTCACCAGTAGGATACTATGAGACTAAAGAATATCCATTAAATATGTAAAGCTCCTTGAATGGCAAGGAGTACGAAGTTAAATCAAAGTGCTACTATTATCTTCTTTGCTGGAATGGAGAGACTAAGACCCGGCAAGGTCAAGTGACTTTTAACTTCTGGAGTGGGCAGTCCTGAGGATTAGTATTCAGAGAGAAAGGGCTGTGATTCAGCCCCACCCTAGCCATGCTGGTTGCCCTCCTTAAGCCAATTTTCAAAACACAGGGCAGCCAACTTGAATTAACACTGTTCATGGAATTCACAAGGGAAAGGTGTCAAATGCTTTGCCGAAGTAGGAGTGTATGTCAGTGATAATTCTCTCCATTGCCTTTCCTGGCAATTCCACTGCAAGTGATAATCCAATTTGCTGGGATTTATTTATGCCTATCACTTTTTTTTTTGCAATTATATGAGGTGGTCATCACCCTGGCCTCCGGGCGCATGTACAGCTATTAATGTAGAAATTTAAAATATTAACATGCTTTCCAGTCAGGTTGGCCCATTTACTTCAAACAAGAACTTGATTGAACAGCTGGGTCTTGCACTGGGCCCCAAAGGCCAATAGAGATTTGTTCTTTCTTTGCAGGGTTTATAACCCAGTCATGATCAGAGCTTAGGCTAGAAAACCCTTTATGAGTGACTTTTGACCGAAGTCCTGTGGCCATCTTTGGAGATGGCTTATACAAAGCGATCTGGGCCTCATTCAGTTTAGCTCCTGGAGAGCCAAACCATGCTCCTTCTAGATTCATTAACATCAGACGTTACCACCATCACTGACCTCCTGGATTGCAGTTTTAGGAAAGCAGCTTTTGACTTAATGGTTATGGGATAAGAACATGTGTTTGGGTCTTAAGAGTTACTTGAATCCTCATGGTGAGAAGTTGTAATGATCTGACATGTTCTGCAGAAAAATGAAGTGAGAGAGTAGAGCGATAGGTTCTATCTCTGCATTAGTCCTAGATGACTAAGGATGGAGAACTTTCTCTGCTGTGGGCCTAGAAGGCCTCTGCCACATACATTACTTACCTGCTAGTCACCGCTGAACTTTAATGAAGTGAATTAATTCAATGATTACAATATTCCCACGTCTCCTTTGTTAACACAAGTTACCATTTCTTTACAATGAGGACAGCAGGACATCTAGGGGCATGATGAGGGTGAAGAATAGCCCCTGAACTTACTAGCACTTTGAATCTTTAGGTGCCACTGGGACAAGCTCTGCAAATAAATGGGCACGGTCATCTATCACCGAAGAGGTGGGAGGCAGAGGAAGGCTGCTCACTTCCCCAAAGTCTCCAAGTTATTTTAATACATTTAGCCTGGTCTGCAAGCCCATGTGTTAGGTGTCTCACTGTAACTAGCACCTTTGGTGATCTCCAAGTTTCCGCCATTCCCTACTCCAGGGCTAAGCCCTGGGGACACAGGTGTGGCACAATGAAGAAAATTTCCCTGAGGGGATTTAACCACCGCAGGTGGTCCCTGTGGCAAATCCTCAGCCCTCAGCTAGCTCGGGTTTTCTCTGTCTCTGGACTGCAGGCTGTCTTAAAGGTAAAAGCAACAGCAACAACAGAAAGCCTCAACAAACCCAGTCACTGTGAAGTGTGGCATGTAGTCTCGACACCTGGGGCTGAACTCTAGCTGGTAAAATAAAATACAGCACCACCCATCTTGCCTGGATCTCAAAAGTGCGGACAGAAAATTACCATTTTAAACCAATCTTCTCTGCTATGGAAACATTAAACATCGGGAGGATTAAAGAAGCGAGCTGAATTACTCAGACCCTTTACAGTGAATGGTGTTAGCATGGCCCTGAATGATAACAGCAAGAAAGGCTCCCAAAGTATACAAATGAACAGAAATTAGAGCTGTAGCTTTATACTTAATATCAGCCTACCCCTTGAAGTGTTCCTCCAGCCTCAGCAATCCCCTCACTCACGATCGGCGACTGCATGCACTCTAACATTACTTGTGCAATCAGGCTACCCGTGTCCTTTTAACGAAAATTTCCATCACGGGTTTGCCAAAGTCAGCTCAAAGACCTCTCCTGACACTGATGGCACAGAAAAGATCATCACCCAAGATAAAAAGCTAGTTGAGTGAGCATCCTAGAAACACGGGATCATACCAAGATTAGTGTTAATGACTTTGAAAATTTTTCAAAAGGAAAGAATAGGGAAACCACATTTTTATGGTCTGCAGGTAGACTTTGGGCAGTAATCATTTTTCTGCTTCCAGATGACAATTTAAAAATGTAAATCATGATACAAAGCAAGTCATATAAAGCAGTTAAATCTAGCCCAAGTAATTATATCAAGATTAAGAAAGATTATAGTAGGATTACTCGGGGAGGGTTAGAAAATAATCACTTGTTTTGCCACTGAGTTCATAATCAGTGGCACTGTGGATAATCTTCAACCAGATAAGAAAGTTCTCTTTTAATCCAAGTTCTTAAATCTTCATTTTTTTCCTTTGGTTGTGTTAGTTTTAAATCATGAATGGGTATTTTCTAGTTATTAAACTGATTATTCTGGTTCAATCCTGTTAATGGGATATATTACATTAATAGACTTTTGACTAATAGACTTTTGTAAGGTTGAACTAACCTTGCCTTCCTGTGATAAATCCAATAGGGTGGTTTATAAAATACCAAATTAAATTAGCTTTTTAAAAGGAATTTTAAATCCATGTTCCTGAGACTGACTTATAACCCCCCTGACCCCCCCTTTTTTTTTTACTGTCCTTGCCCCTTTTTGGTATCAAGTATCCTAGCCTTATGGATTGGTGGGGACATGTTTCCTTCTTTTCTGTTCTCTGAATGAGTTTGTAAAAGATTGGCATAATCCTTGAATGTTTAGTAGAACTTGACTGTAAAGCCATTTTGGGTCTGTTGCTCTGATGTTAAGATTTTAATAATTTTTTAAAAAAATATTTATTTATTTTAGAGAGAGAACATGTGTGAGTGGGGGTAGGGTGGGGGGATGGGGGAGGGAGAGATAGAATCTCAAGCAGACTCCCCACTGAGCATGGAGCCCAACATGGGGCTCAAGCCCAGGACCCTGAGATCATGACCTGAGCTGAAATCAAAAGTCACCCAGGTGCCCCAAGATTTTAATGATTTTTAATGATATGGCTCAGGCTTTCAATTTCTTCCTGATTTAATTTTGATAAGGTATTTTTTTCCTATAGGAATTTATCCATGTCACCAAAGTTTAAGAATTTGTCATAAAGCTATTTCTGATTTTCTCATATGTCTGTAGTTGTACCTCATTTTAATTTTTAATATTGTTTCTTTGGTCCTTCTCTTTTTTGTGATCGATATGACCAAAGATTTTCCATTTTATTAGTCTTTTCAAATAAACAGCATTTAGCTTTGTTGATCTTCTGTACTGCATGACTGCTTGCTCTTTTAGTCATTTCTATCCTTGTTTTTATCCTTCCTTCTTTGGGTTTATTATTTTTTAGAAACAGTTGGATGGGGCGCCTGGGTGGCTCAGTTGGTTAAGAGAATGCCTTCAGCTCAGGTCATGATCCTGGAGTCCCGGGATCGAGTCCCACATCGGGCTCCCTGCTCAGCAGAGAGTCAGCTTCTCCCTCTGACCCTCTTCCCTCTCGTGCTCTCTATCTCTCGTTCTCTCTCTCAAATAAATAAATAAAATCTTTAAAAAAAAAGAGTTGGATGTTTACTCCTGTTTATGCTTTTCTTTTTCCCTGAAACATGCATTTAAAAAATTTTAATTTTTCCTCTAGGTTCTGTTTCAGCTGCATCCCACCAGTTTTTTTTTTTTTTTTAAGATTTTATTTATTTATTTGACAGAGAGAGAGACAGTAAGAGCAGGAACACAAGCAGGGGGAGCGGGAGAGGGAGAAGTAGGCTTCCTGCCGAGCAGGGAGCTCGATGTGGGACTCGATCAAGGACGCTGGCATCACGACCTGAGCCGAAGGCAGATGCTTAAGGACTGAGCCACCCAGGCACCCCGTGCATCCCACAAGTTTTGCTATGTTGTATTTTAATTATCAATCACTTTTAAGTATTTTAAAATTATATTTCTGATTTCTTGGGACTTGTGGGTTTAGATTTGTGCTTTTAAATTTCCAAATACATAGGCTTTATCTTAGTTATCTTTAGTGACACTGATTTCTAACAGTTTTGTTGTGGTCAGAAAATATGATAGCACTCCTCTGAAATTTGTTGAGATGTGCTTTAGGATGTAGCATAAAATAAATTTTTGTAAATGTTCCAGGTATATTTGAAAAGTACAGTTTTTCATTTATGTCCTACCTATCAAGCTTATAGGGGCTGAGTTGTATGGAAATGCTTCACACACTGCAAACATTGGCAGCAACAGCAAGAAGAAGGGAGCAGCAGAGCTGCTTAGAAAAATATTTCCTGACATATTTTAGGGTCTTTCACTAAAGAGAGGGGTGGGCATGTTCCCCATTGTCGTTCCAGTCTCAATATGTCACATAATGTCACCTTCAACATTAGGAAGAAATGTTAAACATGATACTGCCTGGTTTGGAGGCTTCTTCCCGATGGTTTCTCATCTGTAGTTCCTTAATAAGCATGGTACAAATCAAAATATCATCTCCTAGGACCCATTAAAGCTGTGAGAGCTTTTGGACCATAGAAAGATGTTGTCTGCACGGAAATATTTGTGACTGCACACACACTCAGTCAGCATGAGCGCAAACTCTGTGCTTACTGCCCGGGGTTGGAGCCATTCTCTGGGAGCCTGGAGCCTCACTGGCCGTGCTGGAGAGAGCTCAGGGACTAGCCAGCTCCCTGGGACGTGCAGCGCTGGCAGAGAGCATTCATGACCTCTAAAGACAGAAGGACTTGATCAATCCTAATATGTCAACAAAGACTTCTCAGAAGGCCAGTTCTATTCAGTCAGTGAGATGAGATTATGACAAAGGGCATGAGTTGGTTGAGAGTTTTCTGTTACACAATAAATTGTGTGCAGTGACTCAACAATGTGTTCTTTTCTTCATTCATTTATTCAGATGGTGGTTGGGGAGGAACTACTACATTAGCCCTAAAAGACTGGTCTCTTAGGTGCTAGCATTAGTTTCAGCTGTGATGTCAGAAGAAAAAAGAAATGAATACTCATTTAACCTGTTGGGGACAAAATGGCCCCTGTGCCTCAACTCATTTTTCAGGGGCATGGGAGACAGATAGATACAAATGAGTGTAAAAGAAAAAGGTTCTCAGAATGTAAGCAAGTAGGGGGAGGCAGAGTGAGGACCCGAGAACCAGAAACTGGGAGCCCTGGGCAGCGGAGGGGACATGGTGGCCATGGGGCACTTAGCTCAGTGACTTAATCTGTCCATTTGATTACAACTAGGAAGTAATACTGGACTGGGGGGGGGGACTCACTAATGCCCTTCCTCGTTTTAATATTCTGTATTTTATGGTTCTCTTGCTATAACAATAGTGGTAAAACTGAGCCCATATCCAGTCCAGATTTTGTATCTAAAACAGAATCCCCATTATCATCTTATTCTATCTTGCTTTTTTACCATGAGTAGACCCCACAGCCAAAGCAAAGCATGGGTTTTGCATGAGAAATGGCCAGAAAACTGTGGACTTAAAAGGAAGCCAGTCAGTCATCAACTGGGCAGAAAAGCTGACTGGAAAGACCAGCCTAATGACCTAAGACCTGAGGGCCCACAGGCGAAGGCTCGGACCTGGGAGTGCCCCTTCAATGACCTGGCGATTCTCTGAAATCAATTTGAGCTCATATCATCAGATGTAGAGTAGCAAAACTACGTTATGCCCCCCCTTTTCCTTCTCCCCAAATGATAAATAGGAGGATTACTGGGGGGGGGAGGATTATCTTGTAAAGAGAAAGTCAGCACCACAGCTTTTTAATGGACTTTAGTTAGGTCATTACCAAAACCTTCCTGAGATAAATTGTGAGTAGCACAATTTAAGAAATACAAACCCCTGAGGTCACCTGTGTGGCTCAGCTGGTTAAGCATCTGACTCTTGATTTCAGCTCAGGTCATGATTTCAGGGTTGTGAGATTGAGCCCCGTGTTGGGCTCCACACTCAAAACAGAGTCTGCTTGAGATTCTCTCTCTCCCTCTGCCTCTTCCCCCCATTCATGTGCA
>NW_027397069.1:49084934-49157866 GCF_003265705.2 Callorhinus ursinus
TGTGTGTGTGTGTGTGTGTGTGTGTGTGTGTGTGTGTGTGTTAGAGAGGGAGGGAGAAAGGAGGCAGCACAGACACACACAGAAAGCACAAAAATGGGAGAGGTAACTACAACCCTGAGGACTCTGCATCAAGGTAAGAGCTGGGCAGGCAGGGTCTTTCCAGCGATCAATTGAATGAAGTGAGTGGTCTATCAAGTGAGGGCCAGATTGGGCACTAACTTTGTTTACGTTTCCCTTGATGACTATTCAGGGTGCTTTGTTAAACAGAGGAGAAAACACAGTCTTTAACTAACCGTCTAAGATCTCGGAGCTGAATTCCCAATCCCCCACTTTGGTGACAATTCCAAATATGTGAGCCGACCAAATGTGGCTGTTGCGCTGGTCAGTGGGCATGATCTGGGGCATGCTTACCACTGGCTTTGTGTGAGTGCTTTAGAGAGGAAGCCTGAAAGGACGGAAGTAAATGTTAACAACTGTTGTATCTGGACACTAGGAGCGATTTCTGTCTCCTTTATGTGCATCTTTTAGGTTTCCAAGTTTGCTGCATGGAGTGTATATTTTGTGAAAAGGAAAATAAAACAAAAATTAAAATGACAAACCTAGACCCAGAAAAACCGCAAATCCCGCCCACGTTTGTCTTCCTCGCTCTTTATGCTCGCCTCAGATAAAGAGAATTTTTTTTTCCCCTCTGACTCATTCCTCTCCTTCCTTCTTTGTCTCTGTGCCGTGTTGTCGTGTCCACCAGGGTTCTCCCCGCGTTCTCTCCACCGCGCTCCTTTCTGAGGAGGAGGAGGAGACTGGCTGGTCTTCCAGCCGCCCTCCTGTTTCCTCTTCTCACCAGCTGCACAGAGAGAGCCCCAGGGCCCTGTTCCCTCCCCGCGCTGCCCAGTTGGAGAGCCCGATAATGACAGCAGTCTGGCCGGGAGCATGACACCTGCTGTATAGAGGCCGCGGCAGTGTGTGCCGGCCGGGTTTGGGGCGCCGCGGGCAGGGCAGGAGGCTGCCTCTGAGTGTTGGCAGACCTCAGAGAGAAGTCAAGGCCAGAGCACGGGGATTCATTTTAGCATCCGTGGCCGGAGGGGGAGATGACAACGGGTCCGACGGATGGAAAGGCCAGTGCGTGTCTGCCGCCAAAGCCCGTTTTGATTTACTACATTTAAGAAAAGATCCATTTCACTATAAATCTGGTACTCTTGGTGTCATAGGGCTTTGAAGTCAGGAGGCAATTTCCAAAGGAGGTGGTGGAAGAGAGGGTCGTTCAAAGGTCATCCAAGGGCTGCAGCTGACAGTGGTGGGAAAAGCAGAGTTGCTTTATCCTGGGGATGGCTGCAAATCTACGGGAGATTCGCTAGTTCCCATGGCAGATGTCGGGGAAAGCAGTCAAAGGTAGAAGCCAAACGATTTTAAATGGTCTGCAGGGCAATGTCATTATTTCTACCCCTGGCTCCTACATTGATTCGGCTGCTAGCCTCATTATTTTTCCGAAGGGATGATTACTAATGAGGATGCATTTGATGATCGCATTAATTAATGGAAGAGCAGGGTAACTAATTATGAGATGAAGCCTCCCATAGTTAAATTTTATTAGGGCTTCTTCTTCCCTTCCCAGAAGTGAAGAGATTTATTTTCCAAGTTCACATTTAATAAATAAAAGCCCCATGTATGTTATTTTCTTTTTGCTAGCTCTTACTCTGCTAACAGGAAGACCCAATCCAGGGCTACGACAGTCGGAAAACAGGCAGTGGGTTCTTGCCAGTAATATTTCTAGCAATCGACAAGCGTAGAAGGGCCGACCGAGCTTTCTGCTCTTCCGCTCTGCTGACGACTACAGTTCTGGAGCACCACTTACAGAGTACCCTGTGGACAGCTTTGGAAGAACAGACAGAATGCCAGGGTTGTGACAGACAGACCTGGGTTGGCATTCTGAGTCTGCCAGGAACATGCTGTTCCCTGGGAGAGCCACTGGACATCTCTCGGTCTCCATTTCCTACCTGAGAAGCTGAGATAAGCACTCAGAGTTCAAGTGCTCCTGAGCTGTGAGCACTGGGGGCAGTGATGTGAATCAGCAGTGGGGATGGGCCTTGCGGGGCAACAGCGGGGGGCCACCTGCTATTAGGAAACTCCCACTTGGATGTTCCAGACTTGCTCTGCAAATCCCGTGTCTTCTCGTAAACCTCTCCATTTCTTCATATTTTTATGTAAAATGGGGCATTCACGCTTTGTGTAACAGCTGTCCAAACTGTTCATATACCTGATCCCATTTGATTGCAACAGCCCCTGACTGAGGATGGTGCACCTGTTGTCCACAGGAAGGGCCCAAGGTTCAGACGGGCTGACTGATGCAAAGGTGTACAGAATATAGGCTGGAGCCAACTCTTCCTTCTGCTGGTTCAGGGTTTTCATTTCCTTGTGAAAAAGCTTGGTGCTGCTCAGCGGGCACAGAGGTGGTTAGTGATCTCCTTCCTTATCTTATGGTCTCTGTCCAGTGAAAATGGCAAGATACCCCGTGGCCCATCCTCGTGTGAAACTGCTAAAAAAAAAACTTAAGGTTTCCCCTCCCTTATCACTGCTTCCCGTTTTTGTATCTTGTCCAGAGTCAGATGGGAATGTGCTTTTAAGACTTCCCGACCCCGGTGTGGATGTCAGCTATGATTATTTCGAACAGGTCGGGCTTTGTAATGGCAAGTGTTGGGCCAAGAATCAGAGAATCGGTTTCTTTTCTTTTTTTTAAGATTTTATTTATTTTTCAGAAAGAGAGAAAGAGAGAGCACAAGCAGGGGGAGTAGAAGGGAGAGGGAGAAGCAGACGCCCGGCTGGGCGAGAACCCTACGTGAGGCTTGATCCCAGGCCCCTGGGATCATGACCTGAGCCAAAGGCAGATGCTTAACTGACTGAGCCACCCAGGCGCCCTGGAGAATCGGTTTCTATTTCTGGTTCCAAATGTACCTAATGACCCTCCAAGAGTCTCACACCGAAGTGGGATGCACACACTCTTCAGATGTGCCAGGGACTGCAATCTGCAAATGCTAGAAAACACACATGCTCCTGGTGGGAACTCTATACATGACTTTTAAGCAGCCTCATGAAAAGTGTCACTGAATTATAAATGAGGATTATCATCACTGTCTCATGGGCTGCTATCATAATGCATCACCCCAAGACACTTGGCTAAAGAATGGGTAGGGAATGAAAGTACATGCTCTGGGGAAGTGAAGTACCAAAAAAAAAAAAAAAAGGTAAGACAATAGTGGACCCCAAATTTGGCTGTGGTGAACCTTGATGTCCAGGCCTCAAAACTTTTAAAAGCCATATCATCTGAGAGATATGTATGTTTTATACGCTTTCTGATTCTAGTAAAATGTCAAAGACTTTTAACATGAAAGTGGGCAATGTTTTAGGAGTTGTTTTCTATTCAGAAAGAAAAAGATGTCAGTGAGAAAGTTGAAATAGAATCAAATCAACATAGGGTGTGTCTCTGTAGTCGTCACTTGTCTAGATTCCAGATTTGTATGTGTGTGTTTATGTACATACATATTTTTTGAACTTTTTAAGATTAAAGGTTTTCTACTTACACATGAAAGTCTAAAAAAAGAGTCTCTTTCTCTACACTGTAACAATGTGATTGTCTTTTTTTGTTGTTGATGTTAATAATGTGATTTTTCTGGCCCTGTCCAGTGATAACGAATTATTTTCTGCACTGATGTTTTCATATATTAAAGATATTATGATAATGTTGTTAAGGGCTTCTTCCTGAATGAGGAAACAACCAGATCATGATGTATGTGCTATTTCTTCCTTCTAACTGACCATTTTTGAGGTTCATAAACCCTACTGAGAAGGAATCCCCATAATACGGGCGCCTGGGTGGCTTGGTTGGTTGAGCGACTGCCTTCGGCTCAGGTCATGATCCTGGAGTCCCGGGATCGAGCCGCGCATCGGGCCCCCTCCTCGGCAGGGAGTCTGCTTCTCCCTCCGACCCTCCCCCTTCTCATGCTCCCTCTATCTCATTCTCATTCTCTCTCTCAAATAAATAAAATCTTAAAAAAAAAAGGCATCCCCATAATACATTGTAGCTGAAATTCCAAACTAATCAACCCTTAGCTCACTTGTCTAAATATTTCATAAAACCTCTTAAAATAGAATTTATCATTATAAAAATGTTGAATTTCTTCTTTTGGAAAAATGTCTTTTTCCCTTTTTCTTGTTCTATGTTTATGCTTGTGTCATTTTCCTTACTTTTTTTCTAACTGCAGCAGAACTGTTCTTCCCACTGTGTCTTCCGCGACCTCTCCATGTCCTTCTCCCTCCCTCAAGAACAGCTTCTGCTCTTCTACTCTGTGCACAGCCATTTGAGCTGATGTTTGCCCCCCCCCCCATCCCATCGGGTCTTTTTCTCAATTCCCTGCTTCTTTTACTCCTCTAGGACAAAAAAACAAAAAACAAAAAAACAAAACAGAGTGGATAAAAAGTTAACCATTTCTCTATCGTTATTCCAGATTTCAGCCTCTTCCTATTTGTCTCCCTTTCCTTCAACCTAAAACCCTCCTAATTTGCGTATCTGCCCCCTTGTCCGGAAGCAGCTATCTTTACTCCTAAACATGCTGCTTTAAGTTCCCATGTCCATTCCTCTTAGATATCTGTAAAATGTGCCCGCTGTTCTTGCTTTCCCTATAGATTTCTGGACAGCCGGAATAATTTGCAATACCCTTCCCCTGTCCACCTCACGGGCCCACATCTTAACCAAGAATTCATGAGGGGTGCCTGGGTGGCTCAGTCAGTTAAGCATCTGCTTTCGGCTCAGGTCATGATCCCAGGGTCCTGGGATCGAGTCCCACGTTGGGCTCCTTGCTCAGCAGAGAGCCGGCTTCTCCCTCTCCCTCTGCCACTCCCCTGCTTCTGCTCTCTCTCTGTCAAATAAATAAAACCTTAAAAAAAAAAAAAAAGAAAAAGAGAATTCATCAGAGGACTAGATTAAAGTTCAAAGCCCCTGAAACAGGTTCTTGTTCAAGATGTCAGACACAGAACATGTGTGTCTGCTCTTTGGTTTTCCTTCCTCTGGAAATGCAATTAAGCTGGCTGTCAGTGAATACACTTAAAAGAGCAGAAAGAATGGGAAGGGACTTCCAGGGAGCTCTCACATAAGACAGATTCTGGCATTTGTGGGAACCCCAACTGTTCCGCAAGTGAAGCCTGGCAGTCAGGGCAACACCACATGGGAGGAGGTGCCGTGGCAGGGAGAGGTAGTGGGGAGGAGAGCGGGACCCAGCCTCGAGCACGGCCGCCCCCACGGCTCCCCCGGGAAGTCATCCCGACCTGCCAAATGGAAGCACACCAGCCAACACCACCCCATGAGAAGAAACCTGCAGCAGCAAAGAGACAGACTGAGACCCAAAACCAAAGACCCAATCCTGAAATAAATAGAAATGACTCAGGAACAAACAGAATTTTAAGTATTCTAATTAGTATTCTCAAAAAGATTTAAGAAGATACTGAAACCAAAAAACTAAGAGTGTACAAAGAGACAATAATGAAAGAAGACAAAGAACACTTGGAAATAAAATAACATGATGATCAAATAGAAACTGCGGTGGAAAGGATAAAAGATAAGAGTTTAAACAGATTAACAGGAGAAAAAAAAATGGTAACGAGCAGGTAGCATCAGCCTCATAAAGGTCCGTTATCTGACTGGTGGGCATTTCAGAAAGAAAATAAAAACGGAAAACAAAAGTGAAAAATTATTAAGGAAACAGAGACACTCCTGTTGCAAACTCCTGCTACATCTGTCTGTATTCTTTGCCTGCCGAACTTTTCCCAGGTTCTTCCCAGCACCACCTCTTGAAGCCTGCTGGGAGCAGCGGGCCTGCTGGGCTTCCGAGGATATTTGTAATTTTTAAGGGACATGCTTTTTATGTTTCAGAAGTAAACTTTGTTTTAAATCCTCTGAAATTTTCTTGGATGTGCTCATTTCACCTGTCTTTCCCTAAAATTTTCTAATGGTCAAAAACACAACCATCCCCACCGCAGTGGCCTTCTGCCCCACGGCCATCAACACCACCACCTATGGCACCATTCCTGCTGCCAGGATCATCATCCTGGCTTTGACATGGATGTATAAGACTTTACTGCATGGGAACGTGGGAGAGGAAATGAGCACAAACCTTTCATTGTCTCTTTTCTTTCTTTCTTTATGTACATACTTATGTATATTTAGATTTATTTATTTATTTTAGAGACAGAGAGCGAGCAAGCTGGGGGAGGGGCCGAGGGAGAGAGAATCCTCACGCAGACTCCCCACTGAGCACAAAGTCTGACGTGGGGCTTAATCCCAGGACCCTGAGATTATGACCTGAGTCAAAATCAAGAGTTGGCCGCCTAACCGACTGAGCTACCCAGGCGCCCCTCATTATCTCTTTTAAAAAGTACTTACTAAGCAACTGAATAGTTTAGAGAGGATTTCAGACAAGATGATTTACTTATGTGGTCAGAATCACTCACTGATGTCATTTCAACACACTTTCATTTATTTCTTAATATCTGTCCCAAAGATGAGTTCTTGAGCAACATTTGGCAATGCTAGCTGGGGCTACTATATATTTTAAGAAAATAATAGTATTATATGTCTCTGTCTCCTTCTGTAAAATTAGCCTAGATTAGTGAGGTTTATAATACATATACAGAAAAATCATACAAATATTCCTTTTCCACCATAAGGAGAAAAACATTTGTCAGTTAATTTCTAAAATGCTGTCAATTATAATAATCCTCTTTTCCCCAGTTTTGTCCTGATTTTGCTAAATAAAAGTTGTCAAGACAGCTGACTAGCCCTGGTCTTTAACTAATGTCAAGCCAAGAGTGTTAGAAATCCACTGCTCTATATGGGCCAATGGTTTACTGGCCTAAAGACAGCTGGTCTTCAGATGACATTTGCTAACACTATTAAAAAGCATTGGCTCAAAGTATTTATGAGGGACCCTTCTGACATAATCATCATCAGTCACACAGTTTTATGATCAGCAGCTTATAATGGGATCCTGTTGTTATATGAATATTTACCAGTCCTGTCAATATGATTTACAAAAGGCTTCAAAAGGAATTGATTTTTAAATTGGTTATTTAAAAATATGATATATTGACCTATCCTCATGAATGAAAATACAAGTACTATTTAAATTTAGGTGTGGTTAAAACCATAATGAGGCTAAAAAAGATAAAACAAAACAAAACAGACCAACCTTACCAAGCGCTGACTGACAAGGAGACAGAACGACTGGAATTTTCCCATATCCCATGGGAATGATGATGGTAAAGACACTTTGGGAAACAGTCCAGCCATTCCTTAAAAAAGTTAAACATACTGACCATATGCCCCAGCAATTCTAGTCCTAGGTATTTACCCAAGTGAAATGAAAATTTATGTCCAAACAAAAAGTCTGTAAGTGAACGTTTGCAGCATATTTATTCATCTTAGCCCCAAAGAGGAAACACCCATATGTACATTAACTGGTGACTAGATAAACAAATTATGGCTCTTCCTTACATTGGGATACTATTCAGCATAAAAAGGTATGAACTACTGATACATATGGCGAGGGGATGTGGGAGAATCTCAAAATCATTATGCTAGCTGAGAGAAGCCAGACTCGAAAGTTCATTCTATATAATTCCACTTATATGACATTCTGGAAAAGGCACAACCATAAAAGGTAGAAAACAAATCTGTGGTTGCTGGGAGTCGGGCTGACTAAAAAAGGGGATAAGGGAATTTTTTGGGGGGTAATAGAACAATTTTATATATTGATTGTGGTAGTGGTTTCACGAGGGTATCAATTTGTCAAAATTCATAGAACAGCAACCCTAAAAAGAATATTTTTATTATATGTACATTTTGCCTCAATAAATTCAGTGTGATGATTGGAAGGTAAATGAGAGTTTAAGATAGGCATACCCTTTCCTTGTATACTTAAAGATACAAATGAAAGCCAACAACCTCGCTCTCCTTGTGGCAGAGACAGGTTAACTTCATTGCCAGCTTAAGATCAGGTAAAGGCTCCAGTGTTACCATGGATACAAGCTATTATTTCCTTTTGTGTAAAATCTCTAATATTAAATGGTGACTCACATGGACTATAGGGGTAGACTCATAAACAACCAGACAAAGTCACCCAAGGGTTTTCAGCCCTAGGACCCCTGCCCATAACGTTTCCTTCATGAACCTAAGAGAAACTATAATGTCAATGAAGATATCTTTAAGGGATTAAAAAAAGAAAGGGTAAAAACTTTTTGGCTAAACTTGAGGGCAGTTCTAAAAATGGCACGCTAGCGTTAAGGCTGTGAAAACTGTATTTTCTTTTGTTTGTTACAGAAATAATTTCCCATAGATCAGTTGCTAAAACAACAACACGTCGGAGGCTAACCTCTCCTCTAGCAGTTGACTTTCCTGTGAGATCAGGGTTTTCTAATTAAGACAGTGGATAGTGGGCAGATTGAGAGTAAATTTGAAAATCAGCAGAATTCTTTGTGGTAGGGCTCAGATTAGCAAGGTGTGGTAATTTATTCAAAATGATATGAAGGTAAAAATTGACTCTTAAAGGGCACTTATTTTAGAACTCTATTTAAGATGTGTTGCCACAGAGACTGCCATGCATCCACCTAATAACCACTAAAAATTAAAATCATAGCTGCTGCCGCTGAGTGAGTGCTTCCCACATTACTAGGAGGAGCTACACATACCTCTAGGATGTAGCCTTGCTATTTATGGTCCCCAAATCCGGAGCTCCCTGCAGGCTCCATGCTAGTCCTTCCCTCTGTGCTTCTGTCCATTATTCCGACATTTAACAAATATATTTACCTACCATGTATCTATTAGTGATTGAATTATGTCCCCTCAAAGTTTCCATGTTGAAATCCTAGCCCCCTGTGCCTCAGAATGTGATGTTATTTGGACACAGAGTCATTACAGGTCTGACTAATTAAGATGAGGTCATCCTGGAACAGCATGGGCCCCTCAGTCCTATACAAATCGTGTCCTTATAAAAAGCAGAAATGTGGACGCTGACACGCACAGCGAGAGTGCTATGGGATGATGGAAGGCAGAAAGTGGGGTGATGTGTCTCCAAGCCAAAGAACACCGGAAGCTAGGCGAAAGAACGGGGAGCAGATTCTCCTCACAGCCCTCAGCAGAACCAACTCTGCCGACACCCTGATCTGGCACCTCTCACCTCCAGAACTGAGACAATACATTTCTGTTGTTCAAACCAAACCCTACGGAAACCAAATCCCACAAAACAAAATAAAACTGAAGTACGTTTCCTACTGACAAGAAGATTCTGCAAATGTCTGAAAAGCTGCCGCAGTGCAACACCTCCTTCAAGGGACCGGGGGTCCGTGGTGACTTCCGGCATTGCTCCTGTGTGGACCCCGCACGTCTCTCACCCAGGACCCCGCGCCAACCCCCTCGCATGCTCCTCCCTCACTGATGGGCTCACCCCTACCTCCTCAGACTGCTCTCAGATTCAAATCTTTGAGCACCGTCCCAGTTTTATCAACTAGTAAAGCAAATGGGGCGATCGTTCCTAGAGGAAAAGAGGGCCCATTGCATGAGGCATGAGATGGTAGCCACGGTCTGGGGGAATCGACAGACAGACTCCGTGGTCTCTGGGGGAATGGAGAGACAGACTCTGCTCCTGGCAGAGGCGCCGAGGCACAGCCAGCATCGGGGCATGTGGACAACCCCAGGAGCCTCGCAAAGCAGCTGTTACACCCATTTCCAAGCGCGGGGACCTGAGCGGCGACTGTAATGACATTTTCCTGGCTGGCTCTGACCTCTGAATCGCACTGATTAGTCTAACACACACTGTGAAACATCAACCAGTTAGGACTCAAAGCCAAGACTCAAAAATTGCTTTAAAATGGCAGGAGATGGTTAAGACATAATTTCTGTGACTTGGTCATTAACTTGTTTATATCCCGGTCTGCACATCTTTTTTTTTTTTTTTTTTTAATACCCTTTCCTCTCAATTATTTTTCCCTGCTTGGCTAATGTTTCTGTAGCAGTTACCTCTAATCATTAAGACACTTTTGCAGGGAATTCATGCTCCTGATCTTGGAGAGCAGTCAATATGGATGGGGGAATTAAAACAATATCTTACTCAGTATATAGTTTAGTTGCCCATCATTCTATTTACATTTCCCTTGTTTAAATAAAAACAGGGCTTTTTTTCCCCCAGAAAAGAGTGGTTAGGTTTGTACATTCTGAGGGGTAATACAAAATACCCACGTGTGATGATAACTTATGCTATATTGTTCTAAGGTAACTCGAAGGCTCAAACACCGTAAGTCTATCACACGTCACTTGATGTTTTCAGAACTCGATCCTGCTATGAGTCTTTGATTCTGTTCCCCGACTGCTGTGCTGGGGTCTCCCGTCCCCTCAACCCCTCACCCCACAGTCTGTGCTCCTTCTCCTTCCTCCAATGCCCCGCAGCTCCTGTCTCTTCCTAATGACTTCCACAGACACATCTTTAGCTTCGATGTGGGAGGCCGAAGTCTGGCGCCCCTTCACAAAAGCACAGACACCACCCTGTTTCCAAACCTGCCCATTCTGCTGCTTCACCCATTCCATCAACAAACATGTCTTAACTATGCACGGTAGTGTGTTCGTGAAAGCCCGCTAGATCCTCCGCGTAATCCAGAAGAAGTGAAAACAGCGGAGTTTACCTTTACACGGAGCTTGGAACGAAAGCCCGTCAACATGCTTTTAACTTAGAAGTTCTCAGAGGGCAAAACACTTGCGTCATGATCCGCAAGGATTTTCTGACCATTTGCCACGAGGCTAAATTCCATCCACAAACCTCTCTACCTCCTAGATTCTCTTCCTTAGCTTCCTATCTCGAGGGTGTATTTCTTCAACAGATTTCTTTGGCTTTGATATTTCTCCACATTCTGCCTTTCTGCACCCATTAGCACTTTCCCTTCCTTGCAACCGAGCAACCGGTTGCCCGTTCTCTTCCTTCACCTTTCCCGGCAAATGGCTGCCATTTCACTTCCACTTAATACACACGTCCCTTTCCCTCAGACAGAAGAGAAAGAAAAAAAAAACAACAAAAAACAAAAAACGGGGCCCGGGTACCTGCTGCATGCCTTGCATGGTCTGCTGCAGGAACTGCAGCTGCTGGTCCTTGGTGACGGTTTCCTCTGTTCGAAAAAGCTGTTCCTTCTCTTGTTTCAGCAGCTCCACCTCATTCCTGTAGGCATCCAGCTGCCAACGGAGACTGTCGTTCTCCTCTTTAAGAGCATAGGCCTGAGCGGCCAGGGCTGAAAGACAAACAGAACGAGCTCCAGTCAGTCACCTTCCTGCATAGACGGAGGGGAGGCCTTTCGTGGGAAGGGCAGTCTCTCGCCCCAGCTCGGAAACAAAACCCAAAGGCCTTGCCCCGGGGCTCTGCTCTTGCGTTTGGCGGGTATCACTGCTTTCGGCAGTTTTATCTATTCTATTTGGGGAGGAATGCTTGCTGGGGGCACAGGAGTCATTCCTTCCAAAGTCCTGTCTCTTGACCTCTGCCCCCAACCCCCCTCTCAGAAGTCGGCACGTGTGGCTAGGTGGTGACAACTCCGGGCAACAATAGTACCCACCCTAGTACTGTTTCTACAGGCTGGCGTGGCGGCTCTTGGGGCCACTTTCTTTCCAACCGTCCCACAGGTTGAGGCCTGCAGCAGCCACCCAGACAAGGAAGGAATCGACAGGCCCGCCATTCCTCCCTGCACGGCTGCTGGGATGCTTCGCACAGCTTGTTTGTTTGCTCCTATCAGAAGGGTAACTTGGTTCCATTTGCTTCACCCACAGATTAAAACTCTGCTTCCCTACAAGGCTGAGTGTTTACTCGAATACTCCTTCCTGAAACCTAAAACTCTCTAGGTGCAGATCCAGACCTCACACACATCTCCATCTTACCAAGAGACAGAGACCATTAATGCAGGGTCTTCCACATCTCAAAGTCTCAGAAACAGCAGAGACTGAAGAGAAGAGTGAATGGTACAGAACAACACTGAGGATGGTTTACAGCTTATTGCTTTGTGGCCTCTTCAGGGTAAGAACAGTCGGTTGGACGCCCACCATGTGACAACGCCCACCATGTGACAGGCACTGGGCCCAGAGCTTTGTATGGACTAAGTCACTGCATCCCCCATCAAGCCTGCTCTTAAAACCCCTCTTGACAGATGACAGAAGTGAGGCATAGAAAAGTTACAGAACTTCTCTCATCCCACAAAATAAGTAGCAAGAACAGCCTTGGGGTGCCTGGGTGGCTCAGTTGGTTAAATGTCCAACTTTTAGTTTCAGCTCAGGCCATGATCTTGTGGGTTGTAAGATCGAGCCCTGTGTCAGGCTCCTTGCTCAGTGGGGAGTCTGCTTGAAAATTCTCTCCCTCTGCCCCTACCCCCACTCATTCTCTTTCTCTTTAAAATAAATAAATCAATCTTAAAAAAAAAAAAAAGTAGCATGAACAGTCTTCAAACCCAGTCTTCAAGTCGCTGGGCTGTTCTGCCAGTCCGGATGCATGTAGTTCTTACCAGGCCATTTGAAACTACTCTCGAATTCTCTCCTCCACTCTCCTACCAGTGTCCCAGACTTTCTCCCCCACCCGCAGCAAATTCACACTCTACTGTTGTAAGCAAGACAAAAGCAGAAGAGAAATATTAAAACTTATCAGAAACTTCTTCAGAGAAGAGGCTTCCAGTTTGTAAGGCCTACTGTACGGCAGGTTCTCAGTGTGTGCTCATTTCCACCTCTCACCCCCCCAAAACCAATCAGAGAGCACTGGAGGTCAGCCCCCTGCATGTTCTACCTTCACATTATAGTACACTGACAATCGATCTTCACGGAGGTGCTCTGAGACCCCAGTGAATTCTCTCCTCAAATAGCAAACATCAAATTATGTTAATAATAGTTTTATAGTTGAGTGGTTTATGGTATTCTGCTTTGCAAAATGATTATGTATAGTACCCACAGAAAGACTAATCAAATAGAACATGCAATTAACCAGAAAATTCCCTACCTCAAACCATTAGGGATCAATTAGTCAACAAGCATTTACTCCATACAGACTCTGTGCCCAGGCCTGTCTGGGCATCTTGGATCACAAAAGGAGGAGCCAGAATATGTCTCTTCTCTCAAGCAGCTCAGAATAGCAGAGAAACTGACACATTTGTAAAGAAACTAACACATTCCAGGGAAGAGAGAACAGCCTGATGCCTGGCATATAGTAGGCACTTAGTGAATGTTGGCTGGATGAACAAATAAATGAGCAACTTTGTGTCAAGGGAATACATCCTGTAGGAGCTCAGAGAAGAGAAAGGAAATCGCAGACCAGAAAAATAAAAGAGGGCTTAGAACGCTGGAAGTCCAAGGCTGGGGAAGGACATCTCAGTCCAGAGCAAGAGCATAAGCAAAAGCCCAGGGAAGAGAATGGGAGGGAGACTATTTGGGGCAGGAAGGAGAGAAGCTCGATCCAAAAGGCAAGTGTTGGGCTGGAGGTGATGAGAAAAAGATGAGCCATGGCAGGTGATGAGAGGGGCTCGGAAGTCAGGCTAGAGAGTTCGATTCAGTGTGGCGGCCAGCCGAGAACCACTCCAGGTGCCTGGGCAGCGTAAGGACACGATGAAATTGGTGATTTAGTAAGATTAGTGTGGCAGTGGTTCGTGGAATGAACTGGAGGCTGAAGAGAATGAATGAAGGAAATTGTATTCGTGTACATGTGTGTACAAAACCAAGGAGCAGCCAATTTTACATTTTCCGGGGACTTGTAAAATCAGAAAGGACCCAGAGTATGGCCAGGAGCATGAACTAGTGCTTTTTAACATCATGCAGCCCAACTTCAGATCTTGTCCACACCCAGCGACACCAACTCCTGACAACTCAGTTTACCAATCCACGAGGAAATGGTTATGAGGCATCATTTGAGAGGGATGCTGTAATAGGGCAAAATTACAGAAAATGCAAATGATGGAAAAAGTGTTGGCACTACATAAGCACATTACTACATTTAGTAGCATTCAAAGACACTTAAGTCATTTCCTTAGGAAGCTCTATTTGGCCCCTTTTCAATTTAGAGTGGCATTTTTATTATCATAACTGATAGCAGGTGTTTGTGAAGAAATCGATTAGTATGCAGGGATGGAAATTACATTTTCCAAATGAATTGCATAGTCTGCAAGATACACTGAAATCTGTGTAGCAAAATGCAAGCAGCTATAAAGCATGTGCCAGCAACATTATTTAAATAAATTATTTGAATGTAAATACATATAGGAAAGTGCACCATCCATTATTTCATGGGCTCTCTTAGAAGCTTGTGGAATGGCACTTCTTCTTGGCTGAGCCGAGGGACCACTATTTCTGCCAAGCAAGAGACAATGCTGTTTGCGTTTCTGGACTAGGAATGTGATATCATTATATTTAAAAAAAAAAAAACAAAAAACCAGCAGTTGTTAACTCTGTAACTGCCCGCCCCAATCAATACCATAGCCAATCCCATCAGCGTTTTTATAACTGAGGCATATAACTAATTCACATTCCTGATTAAATGATTTCAAGCTTGATATTTGAAAAAAAAAAGGTTACTCATGGCAGCAAAGTGGTGATTTCTAAAGGGTGAGAAATTGTATATTGACTCCACTTAACTTCAGGCCACCTGTTTGTAAACATTATTCAGTGTCATGCCGCAGCCCTGAATGCACCCTTCAGATGAGGCTTCCTGGAACATGCTACATTATGTTTCTAAAAGAAATAAAACCCTGATAATTCCTAACTTAATATCATTTTTTCAGTATATTAAAAACTCAGAAACTTGAAAGTTCCACTCTTTCATTTCTCTCTCTCTTTTTTACTCTTTAGTTCTTTCTGGGACATTGCATTAAACAGTTTTGAAAAATGTGTAATCAAGCTTCCATGATAAAATTTACCCTTGAGAGACCACATAACAAATTCACTATTCAAATAAGCGTAAGGATTAAAAATAAACTACAGTATGCATCTTTTTATAAGAATCCCTGAGGACTGTACTATGTTCCAATAAATGGAATATTTAGCTAAGAGCCTCCACATGTGGATTACCAATTTTCAATAATAATAAAAAAAGAATACAATAAGACTTGAAATGTAAACTACTCTCCTGAATATAATTAAATCTTCCTTTGGTGATTACAAAGGTGCTCCTGAATCCAGTGGTGCCTCTGGATTACCATTCGTTCACCAACCATCAGATTATTGAGAAGCTCTGCGCAAGAAACTGTGGCATGGGGCACCTGGGTGGCTCAGTTGGTTAAGTGTCTGACTCTTGATTTCCGCTCAGGTCATGATCTCAGGGTTGTGAAATCGAGCCCCTCATGGGGCTCTACGCTCAGCAGGGAGTCTGCTTGAGATTCTCTCCCTTTCCCTCTGCCCCTCCCCCCTGCACACAGGTGCATATGTGTTCTCTCCCTCTGTCAAATAAAAAAAATAAAATCTTAAAAAAAAAAAGCTGTAGCATACAAAAGGGGAAGGCCAGTGCAGTTGTCAGTTTATACTTGCTCAGATCTTAGAAAACTTCTGTTACTGGGGTTTTCTGATTGGATCGAAAATGAAGTAACAGTGTAAGAAAAACTCTGCTAACCAGGATTAAATTACATTTCAAAAATTAGCACTGGAGTCCTAAAATTACCAAAGTGACATTACTGTAGGAAAATTGATCCAAAGATTAAATTGCACTGCTGAAAGGAGAGGTTTAAAGGTATTACAGCAGTTTGCTGTACCCTTTACTGGATTCTATATAAACCATTATTCTTTATAGTAATTATGGTCAAAGTGACCTCTTCTTGTCTCCTGTCTTACTTACTGTGTTTCCATGGGAACAGTGGCATGCTTAACTTCTTTAAGTAAATAATCTGGTGAAAGCCTGGAAATCTCTCTCTTACTGCCTAAGCCAGCCTCAGAAAAATAATTAGCACTATATGAAGAATGTAAGTTATTTTGGGTTATGTCCCAGTAAGCTGACAATATGTTAATATCTTTTTCATGCTCAGGCAAGATGTAACTAAATAACAAAACACTTTAACATATTATTTCTAATAATATCTGGATTTCTCAAGAACTGTTCCTCTCGGGGTCTTTGGGGAACTCTGTGTTTAGCATTCTTCCCCCGCTCTGCCAGGCATCCTCCTGGAATGCCTGTGGGGTGCTGCTCAAGTGTGTGTTTCTTTCCCACACGCAAAGAGTCTCTTCCAAGGATTTCATCAGCTGCTGCCCAGCTAGGCAGTTGTGCTGATAGGTCCAGATCACAGGATGATGTGGATGGATCCAAGACCCGAAGATATCCCCACCATATCTGTTGCCTACCAGCCCCTGTGGGCTGGTGACTTAGCCACTCCCCAGGCTCCACCTGCCCCTCTGCATGCCACCTCTTCTAGCAGGCTGCCTGGGGGGCAGGGGGCTTGCAGAGACAGCACACTAGGTACCCAGAATCATGCTTTTCTTGGCTTAGTGCAGTGCTGTTCCTGAGAGGTGACTGCCCCAGAGGCTGCCACGGAACTTGTTCTCACCAGTGGGGCACGAGGGAGTGAAGTGTGTCTTCTGAATAATCAGTCTCTTCCCGCTGCTGGAATGGGCCTGGGTCTCTGAATTACCCCATGGAGGAAAGGGGCCCAGAGACCAACAATATCTGCTTTGAACTCTTCTGTGCTCAAGAATAAAATTTTTGTTGCTGTTAAGCCCCTGAAAATGTGGGACTTATTTACGAAATAGCTGGTGTTCCTCTAATCCCAGTAATGGCTTGCATCAGGATCCCCTGGTGGGCATGCTGAAGCCCAGACTTCTGGGCCCTACCTCCAGAGTTGGCAATTTGGTGTGTCCGGGATAAAGCCTGAGAATCTGCGTTCCTCCAAGTTCTCAGGTGGTGCCGATGCTGCGGGGGCGAGGAGCCCATTTTGAGAACTGCTGCTCAGACCAGCACTCACTCTCTCACTTGGTTCCTGAATTGGGGCGATGCTTGGCTTGTCATTCTGGTTTCATTTCTTGACCTTCGTCTGTGTGAGCCCCAGCTCCATGCTCTGCACTGGGGAGGGCTGTCCTGCCCCCGCCCCATCCCTATGCCCCAAGCACCTTGTTATGGAGTGAGGGCGAGAGTTCTCCTTTCCCCATTTCCCCCAAATAAAAGTAGCAACACCCCAGCAGCAGCAGCGGTGGTGGTAACAGCTAACAATTCTGACATGCCAAGCCATGGGCTAAGCATATTACCCGCACAACCTCCTTTCAGCCTCACAAAAACATGATATAGTGAATACGATTATTGTTTCTATTTTACAGGTTGATGGAGCTGGGTTTGAGAGACACGGCGGGTTGTGCAGCTGGGCGGAGGTGCAGGGTTTACACTCAGCAAGTGTGACTCCAGAACCTCTGGTACTGGCCTGGGGTAGCTTAGGTGCAGTTCAGAGCTGGAGCTGGAGAGAGGGGGAAGCCAAGGACACCACCATAGTGGCAAATTTGTTGCTAAAAGAGAAAAAGCATTCCATTTGTGGCCCTGTTTGGGGAGTGTTCTGCTTGAGCCCCTATTTTAAAATAGACACACATGCATCTTCTGCAGGAGAATCCCTATGGGATGACCCATCTGGCACCCTCTGGGCAGTCTTGAGGCCTGACTCAAACCACGTAGGGATCTTCCTTCTGCTCTGTCTCTCGCTCTCCTCTGAGATGGCCATGCTGATAGTCGCTAACTGCTGAGCTCCTGAACCTCAGTCAGTTAATAAGGCTCCATTAAGAGAGCTGTGTCCAAACCACTCATGCTGATCATGGGATTCCTCAAGGACCAAAGTTAGATGCCTCCCCCATCCATCTGACCTCACCTATGTGCACCTTTAGTTAAGAGTATACATGGTGGAAAACCTCCCTTCCCACAGAGTCCTGTCCCCAAGACTTCCTCTGAATGGGCTGAGGAAGCCCCAAGGCCCAGGCCAACCCTCAGCGGACCAGGGGAAGGACTGGGGTCCTCCAGTGTCCAGGCATGGAGCTGAAATGCACCGTGGCCGCCCGCCACACGGCCAGGCTCCTGCCAGACAGCCTCCTATGGTCCCAACAAACTGTGATCGATCTGTTTTTCCGTAACACCTGTATCACCGCGGAAGCAGCAATCTTCCTCAAATTGCTCATGGAAATTCCTTCTGCTACATTTTTGCAGGATTATTATTATTACAACTTAGCATTGACATAACATTTTATATTTGCAGTGTGCATTATAGTCTGCACATTAGCTATTATTAGGGAGAGCTAAACAGAAGCACAATGCGGTGTCTATTTCCATCTTTGTGTGAGGCCAGTGGAATAAGAGTAATTTGGAGAGTGCAGTAAGCTAGATCCTGTTATTATAATGGCTTAAATGTGAGTCTGGAGGCACAACCGGCAGCAGGTGACTCAGGAAATAAAAAAAAAAAAATCCTCTGTTTGTCCCTGCACACAGCTCTTCCTAACGAAGGGGTTTACGGCAGCAGCAGCGGCCGTGAGGTGCCGCCGGTGCAGAAACTACTGAGAATTCACATCATGCCTTCCTGCTTTGCCACCGACCTTATAGCCTCTGATATCACCCCCAACTCCCCCTCACCGTCCTCAGGGCAAAATAAGCGAAGGAAAGAGGCTTGCCCACTTCTTTCAATGGCAGGCGAAGTCTGCCATTTAAAATACTGTTGAAGGATGCTCTGTGGCCTGAGGGATGCCTTTCGAGGCCTCAGGCAGGCACCTATCCAGCGAACCCCGCAAATCTTAGCAGAGCGCCTACTCTGGGCTAAGCGCAGCCCCGTCTGACCTCAGTAGCTCCCTGCCCAGCTGTGAGAAGAACCACTCCCTGTGTGGACGTGGTGGCAGCCAGGAGGGGCTCTCCATACCACAGGGTGTGGAAGGAGGCCCAAAGGAGAGGAGGGTTGGGAAAGGCTGCTGAGAGTGCCTCTTGCCTGAAGAAGGTGAGGCAGGGGCCTTCCGGTCAGGCTCACACATTGCTAAGCTGAAGGGAAGCCTGAGTAGAGACGGCTTTCACAAAGGACCCAGCAGTCTCTAGGAGAAGGCACCCAGGCAGCCAGGGCTGGACCAGGGGGAGGGAGAGAAGAGGGGGCTGGGATGTTGGAGCCCCAGATCCAGGCAGCAGGTGTATTGAGAGGGACATCGCCCCACCACGACTCTACCTTTTCTTTTGATTAAACTTCAATTTTCTTTTTCACTTCCAATCCCTATGTTGATTTTAAGACTCAGGGCCACATTCCACCCCCCCTTAAAGGCTTTTATTATTATTTTTGTTAAGATTTTATTTATTTGAGAGAAAGAGAGAGAGAGAGAGAGAAATAGCACGAGTGGGAGGGGCAGAGGGAGAGGGAGAGAGAATCTCAAGCAGATCCCATGCTGAGTGTGGAGCCTGACATGGGGCTTGATCCCAGGACCCCGAGATCATGACCTGAGCCGAAACCAAGAGTCGGATGCTGAACTGATTGCACCGTCCAAGAGCCCCACCTTCTGAAGTCTTTAAAGATTCTTTTTTAGAGCAGTCAGACTCAGACCAAGATAAATCACACAATGACACAGGTGTCTGGGGGCAGTCACCCCTCCCTCGGCCGTGGCCGCCACCCTTTCAGACAGAGCGCCTCCCTTGGGGACAGTACTGTACCACTGGGTTTTGCTCTGTGCAACTTCACCCTAACTATCAATTGGTCTTGTCCAAAGAGAGAAATTTTAAACAGCAACCCTTCCCTTGAAGCAATTACCATGTGGGGACCATCACCACTTTTTCTCCAACCAACATGCGGATTCCTTTCCCTTTTAACAAATGGTCATTTCTAATTTGTTTCAAGAAACCTTCCTCTCGAGAAGTGATGATTTCCTGCTCCTACTAACAGCCTCTCCCCCAGACACACAAACACACACCCACATAAAACATACCCACACTCTGAAATGTGAAATGAAGGTCAGCCAGAACCTAAACAATGTTCTCAGATCTAGGCAACATCTTGGGCAAAGAATAGCAACTTTTCCCACAGTTTTTATTTTTATAACATCAAATACTTGGGATAACAAAGATGAGTTGTAAAGAAACCTTTTTTCTCCCCTCAGTTTTTATGCTTTATATAAACTTTATCCGGTCTACGAGAGAACCAACACGTAGCTCTTAAGCTCGGGGGGAAGTGGAGGCTGGTAAAGGCACATCCTCTCCACCATCCTGGTCACTAGCATTGAGATTCATTTATACCCACGTATTTGTGCCTGACATTAGGAGAGAAAGAATCCCATCCTCTCTAAATATATCACCACGGCAGAACGACACTGGTATGAATAACTAAGGCCAATATTCCTCAAAAGTTTGTTCCACATGCAGCCCTTCATTTGTCCCACTTTGGTAACTCTTAAATGAGAATTCTTGGACCCATCCCAAACCTTCTGAATCTGAGCGTCTGGAATGGGCCCTGAGGACGTGCACTTCAGCCACTTTCTAGGGTGGGTGGAGTGCCTGCCAAAGTTTTAGAACCACTTTCCTGGCTTTTTAGGGACCAAATCCCCATTTCTTCATGCTTTCTTCTTAACTTTTTTCCAGTCTTATATTTTTCATTATTTTTTTGACACCTGCCTTCTCTAACAGCTTTTCTGTTCTTAAAAGGACCTTCCCCTGTCCAGCTCTGACCATCCAACATGGCCGTCCAGCCTCTCTGCCACCTGCCTTGCCTTCTCACATTTCATGAATCTATCTACCTGCTCCTCTCTGAATGCTACTTACTGCCTCTCCCGTGATGATAGTGTGACTGAATGCTTTCATAAATCCTCCAGGCAGTGTCTCCAAAACACATTTTTCTGATCTACTGGATGTTGTGTATTACTTTTCTTCGCAGCCATATTTCTGGAGAAAGTTCCAGCTGCAGCCGGTCTGTGGCTTGCACCCAGGAGAGGCCCAGCTCGACCTCTGTGCTCTGTGGGAACTAACGATCCCTGACCGGGCCCTCAGACCAGCTTCCCCCTGAGGAGAGGGGGCCCATCCTTTGTGCGTGCTCTCCCCAGACTCATCGCTGGATCCTCGGAGGCTTTTCTCTTTGGCATGGGGCCAGGCATCACTGCTTCCTTGTCTCACCCCTGATGGATGAGAAAACAGTCCCTGGCTATTCTCTTAGAGTCTGAGAAAAGCCGAGACTATGTTCCTGGCCTTCATCACATTTTTCTGCATCAGACTACCTTCATTTTTTTTTCCTTCCTCCCAACTAGCCTTTTTCCCACTAGCCAAAGGATATGTCACATGTTCGTCACATGGATGTGAGGAGGGGGGTTGCCCGCCTGTGTCGTGCATGCCATACTTAAACTAATAATTCAGCTCCCATTCATTTCTTCTTTCTTCGGTCCTTTATCATTGCCTATGTCAGTCACTTCCTTTCCACTAAACATTTTTATCTTTTACTTCATTTTTATTGTCTTTTCATATTTTATTACCTTACCTCAACCTTTTTTCCCTTTCTTTCTTACGTATTATTGACAGACATCAATCCTCATGTTACATACCAGTGTTTCTCAAGCCTCTGTGCAGCAGAAATACCTGAGCAGTAATTTATAACTTACGTGAGTGGGACTGAACTCCGAGGCATTGCTAGGAAAGCTTCCCACGTGGAGGCAGGGCTGTGAACCACTCATTTACACCTTCTGTTATTGCTCCCCAGTATCCATTCTCCACATGGCCACGGTACCAGGTATTTGCAAAATGCCATGGAATACCTTACTTGGTTATTTCTTACAACCTCAAGTGAACTCTCTTAGGATGAGCCTTATGTTACTACTGCGAAGGCTGAGGCTCGGAAGGGACCCGTTTGCCAAGCCACACCAGAAACAAAACTCAGATACCTCCAGAGGCCTCTGACCTCATCTGGTTCCAAGTTATTCTTTACTATATTCAGTCTCTTCCAGGGACTCAAATTCTCACTCATGTATCCATTTCCTCAGAGCCTTTCTGGTGATTTTACCACCCAAATGACCCTCTCATCCAAAGAGCATCAAGGTGAGCTTGGCCTTCCTTAGGCCCAGGAAGTAAGAAGGAAATGTGGAAGGAGGCCTTCCAAAAACTCGTTTTCAGGACTCTTAATTTCTTCTCATCCATTCAGATGGTTCTAGTTCACATTCTTCAACTGGACACATCTTCTCATTACTTTTTTCATCCCCAGAGCTTGGGTGCTACAAAATCCTGTTTAGACAAACTTTTCATTCATCTTCCCCAAGTCCTTGGGCAGGGAAAAGTGCACATATTTTAAAAAATGCCTAGATGGCTAAATTATAGCAATTTTTCCCTGGGAGAGAGTTGTTCAGATATTAAAACCCTCTGTGTATTGAGTATGATAATTTTTCTTATATCCCCACAAAAAGCAGTTTTTGCTTTGCTCATTAAAATGATTTGTTTTCGGTTTTTGATGAGTGTAATTTTTCAGGTAGCAATGTTTTATTCTTACTAGCAACTCTTTAAAAACCCTCTGCGAGTGCTGAAGCCCCAGTTAAGCACTATTAATCAAACACTAAATGCTTTTAAACAGCTCTACCCCTTTTTCTAATTGAGAAATAGAGCTGTTTGGGCAAGTTTATGAGGTGACCTTGATTGAATTAAAGAGGTCAGGGATGGAACAGACTTCAAACTCATATTCAATGATTTTAAAGAAATGACTTCCCTCCAATTAAATAGGAATTAGCATGAAATATTTTGTTTCTGAAAGGTTAAAAGAATTCCTCTGAGAAACTAGCTCTCTTGTTTGCTAGCTCTTTATTGAACATGAGAGAGAAGGCGCCATGGATAGTTTTATATAACGTGCTCTGTTAACTTGGTGCTGATGATCCGGCATCAATTATAACATTCCTAAGAGTCATAAATGTTGCATTGAAGGGGCAAAGAGTCCAATTTAAGTTTTAATTTCTATTTCAAAAGCCCAAAGACCCAACAATTTTCAATCACTAAAAAAATCAAGATATATTTTCCATCTGCGTTAATTTCAACCTAGTTCTAGGGGGAAAGGTTTCAAATATTACCTAATTTCTTTGCTATTCCTCCTTTTAGCTTCATCCCTCACCTTGCCATAGTCCCCCATCTTTTAATGACCTGAAAGGACATGTCATTCTTCCTGTTCTAAAAAGTAACACATAGAGTCTTTGTTGTAGAATTATGGAAGCAGGATTCTGCAGAGGAGGGAAAAGGGACTGACATGTGTGGTAGTCTGGGGACTCCAGGGTATTCTTTTTTTTTTTTTTTCTTAAGATTTTATTTATTTATTTGACAGAGAGTAAGAGAGAGAGCACAAGCAGGGCGAGTGGCAGGCTGAGGCAGAGGGAGACGCAGGCTCCCTGCTAAACAAGGAGCCTGGGATCATGACCTGAGCTGAAGGCAGACGTTTAACTGACTGAGCCACCCAGACTCCCCATCCAGCAGTAGTCCTGAGAACACCGGCCACGTTCTTTTGTGTCCCTGCTCCTGTCAATTTCAGAGGGTCGTGCATAGATTATACACAGGAGGGAGGCAAAGGGGGTAGGACAGAGAACAAGAAGGGACTGAAACCCACATTCCTCTTACGAGATTTGGAGCAAGTTGGTAAACCTCCATTAGACCTCAGGGTCCTCATCTAAAAACATGGTCAGTACTATAAGGATTAAATAGATATTAGTTGTGGGGTTTTTTTTGGGGGGGAGGTGGTGTCCTAAACTGAAAAAAAAGTCCTTTAACAGATTAGAAATTAGTTCTTCCTAGTTCGAATTTCCTATCCCATCATTCCACACATTCTTTTTTTTTTTTTTAAGATTTTATTTATTTGTTTGACAGAGAGAGACAGAGAGAGAGGGGGAACACAAGCAGGGGGAGTGGGGGAGGGAGAAGCAGGCTTCCCACGGAGCAGGGAGCCCGATGTGGGTGGGACTCGATCCCAGGACCCCAGGATCACGACCTGAGCCGAAGGCAGACACTTAACGACTGAGCCACCCAGGCACCCCTCCACACATTCTTGTTCGCCTACTATGTACAATGCCATATGCTGGCCATTCAGAAAGGAAAGGACCTCAGACTAGCCTTTAAGGAGCATATGGGGTGCAAGATCCTCCCATGTCATCATGTTTCCACTCTTATTTGCTTGAAACAAAACATAAACCGGGGATAAGACAGAGTTAAGATGAACAGATTTATACAGTCTTTTCACAGATAATCTCTGCTCCCATAGTTCTTTATGTCAGAGTGTACCTGCTCACTTAGGCTCTAACTGCTGAGGGTACTGGGGGCAGACACTGTATGGACCCATGACCCAGGCCTATTCCAGGAAAAGGAGAACTCTGATCATGTGCTACGACAATTCTTCAGAGTAGATAAGCAACACTCTCAGAGCAAAGACCGAGTCTCAATTAGTCTTAAAAAGGACTTTGCTGATTTTTCCCCTTAATCTGGCACTGAAAGACAAATACCATGATCCCAAATACATCATAAAAATTCAATGAATATTCATTTTATCACTGCTTTGTACTATGACATTGCTTGAGATAATTCACAGAGGCAAAGAGCTAATAAGGATAGACAAATGGATGGCTTTAGGATACTCAGATTATACAAACTATACTACAAAAATCTGGGTATGGCAGGTGGAGACAATTCTTTAAAAACTGATAAATCACTAAAAGAAGAATAAATCTTATCCTACCTCCACAAGATTTGCCAAATTGTCACTTATGTTGTACCTGAAAACTTGTAATGACAAAAACTACCCGATATAAACTTGCAGAATTTATTTGGTATTTCAACTAATTATTGTTTTGGGGGTAAAAAAAAAACCCCACATTTTTCTCATTAAATTAAAACATGGGATGGAGAGGGAGAGGACATATTACTTGTAAGATCTCTACTGGATCAAAACGTCCCTGAGTCTGTGCATCTCATTAGGATTGATATTATTGTAGACGCTGTCCCTCAGACTTCGAGATTTATTAAGCAGTACATCTCATAAAAAAAGAAAAAAAAAAAGGCCCCAGGAACAAGGAAGCTGGGACAGTACTTCAATAAGTCTGAAATTAGATAGAGAGTCAATAAACTGGTGATCTTCTCGTTGGCTCTCCCAGCCCTTGGGGATGCAAAGGAAATATGGGATGAGATGGGAAATAAAAAGGCTAATATTGTAGCTCAGATCATTCTAGATCAACGATCAAGTCTGTGCCTGTGTTTTGAGAAGTACCTCAATTTTTCTCTTCACTTGTTTGGAGAGTTTGGGAATGGGAAACAGAATTGGGACAGTATGTGTGGTTCACCAAAGAAAATGCATGACAGGGCACACAGCTCCTTCCCCAATGTACTTCACCTCTTCAAAGCATTTCCTCTTCTTCTTGCCTGAAGCCACAGAACAGATTGCTTTTGAGGAAATAAGTATCACTCAACTAGAAAAGAGACGGTGCCAATTTCCTGAATATTTTTAAAAGCTGGCATTTCTGTTGGAATGGGTTTAAGAACAGTTTGCTGGATGCACTGCCTATGTTGAAGCCAGTCTCTTTCTAGTTAGTAGAAAATACAGAAAATAATGGGAAGACTACACATAAGCCCCAGTCAGCGTTGTCCAGAGTAATATTTTAAGGTAATAAGCTCTCCAATCTACCTTCGCCTCCCAAGTGGCATCATGGTGCCGTGCACATTGCAGATGTTGATTTTATTTGATAACTGACTCTTATGATGCCCCTTAAGGCATCTGAGGAGTTTTCTTTTTCCCATTAAACTTAGTGGTGGCATATGAAGGTCACTAACCTGGAAAGACGGAAACTAGCACTGAGTTCTAGACTTTCCACTTGCTACCTTAGGGAAATAATGTAACTTCTCAACATGTGACTGCACATTCCTATCTGTAAAAAAAAAGAAGGTGGTTGTACAAGATGATTTCTAAGGGTCTCTTCCACATCTGAAGAGACTCATCATTGCCACTCCCTGTGGGTGCAAATTCAACATGGCTGCCCGGTTTAGAACTTGAATTATTTCTTGACTCTTAATTTAATAGTTATGCAAATATGATCAGCCCTTGGAACAGGAAATTGTAAGACAATATGGTCTGGAAATTAAATGTGGAAATTTCCTCATGTAAAGCAAAAGAAGGCAATTCAATAAACTTCCATCATCTGTTACTGGTTACTATTTGTTACTACTTTTAATTTTCCTGTATAATTAGAAATGGTTAGGTATTCCCCAACCAATGTGAATTTCACCACAGGTTCTCTTAGGTAATTTTAAAATTAATATTTATTGTAGTTTAATTATTAAAATAATACAGGTATATTTTGTGGAAATTTTTGAGATGCACAGAGAAGAAAACAAAAATCACCTATAGTTACACCATCTAGAAATAATCGCTCTGAATATTTTGACCTATATCCTTACATATTTTCCCCTAACATACAAATTGTGAATACAATACATATATAAACCACTTGGAATGATCCATACATTGATTTGTAACTGATTTTTATCACTTAGCAATATACTGAGAACCTCTCATGCCATGATATAGTGTGCCAGAGTAAGATTTTTCTCAAGGTTGCTTATGGATATGTAATTAATTAACCCATATCCCAGTGTTAGATATTGATGTGTTTCTAAAGCAATTCTAATAACTGAAAATTTAGATAACTGCATCAAGTGGCAATGATGCATGTCCCTCAAGTGGAAAGCAAAGGCCTCTGGGACACAGCAGCTTTGGAAGTATAGTGGGCTCATTAAAGAACCTCCAACACCCTACCTGAAGCACCACAATGAATACATTCCATCTTGCAACTTCTGCTCCGGAGGTGTTTCTCCCTATTTCTCTGCTACTGCTGGGGAATCCAAAATAAAATTTCCTTTCTTAACCACTTCCCAGAAGGCTGAAGACATTGTGTCCTGGAACTGGAGAGGAGTGGCTGAGCCCTAAGTCCCTCCCTGGTATCAAGGACATTCACCCAAGGAAAAGAGAAGAGTCTCTAAGCTGTTTAGACATGGGAGAGCTTACTGTAATAATAATTTGAAAACTGCTATAAACTTCAAAGTCTACGGGCTTCTAAGTATAAGTATCATATCATGCAGGTGGAATTTCCAAGAAAGGGAAGAGAGTAATTACTTCTTTCAGTTACTTTTTTCATTAGCTATGAGGCCCTCAACTGTGTATGGCTTCCTGGAATTCTACAGGATGTCCTCTTGTTCTGGCTTGCTGTATTCATACAGTAGACCTAGCATCGTCAGGTCTTTCATTAATGAAGCTTGTGGGCAACAGTGTTAGGAGTCAAGATATAATAACTATGTCACCAACTGTGTTTTGATGAAAAAAGCAGTATGAAAACATAGGAGAATTAGGACAATGATGTTCATAAACTACATCAGTGCTAAGAAGTTGGTAACAGCATATGTTTTAATATAGTCTGGTATTGATTCTTTTGGCCAATGTCCCACTTTAATAGTGTTATAGTCACACTTTAAAATTTTAGATGGAGAGGTATAGAAGAAAAATCAATAGATACTAACTTTCCACTACCAACCAGTCTCATATCTATAGCCTCTCTGCCACACTCACATTTAAGGGACCTAAAAGATGCTTTGGGGATGGCTGGTCCAGTTATCAGGCTTTTAATAACCTCAAGTATCCACTCTGACCACCTCAAAGATTATAGCTTAGACTCACAAAGATTCATGCAAAGAAGCCTATGATCCAGAAAAGATAATCACTCATTTTCTCTATATTTTCTATTTCATTGACATAAAAAAAGGAAGCTTAAAAAAAAAAATTCACTGTTACAGAAGGAGAGCTGTCTGAAAACAAAATCATGTAGAATTATTGTTTCTGAGACTTAAAAAATATATAGATAAGTACTTCTATAGTTGCACTGTGCAGGAGAAAAAAAGATTAAAAAACGAAACCATCTTTTGTAGTATTATAACAGTTTTCTTCTTTCATTCTTCTTAATCATTAGATTTTCCAAAATGACCAAGTATAATTTTTATATGAAAAAATTCATATAGGGGTACCTGGGTGGCTCAGTCATTAAACGTCTGCCTTCGGCTCAGGTCGTGATCCCAGGGTCCTGGGATTGAGCCTCGCATTGGGCTCCCTGCTCAGCGGGAAGCCTGCTTCTCCCTCTCCCACTCCCCCTGCTTGTGTTCCCTCTCTCACTGTCTCTGTCAAATAATAAATAAAAATCTTTTAAAAATAAAAAAAAAACAACAGATTTTATTTCTAAAATGTTACATGCTGCTGGAGGGCAATGAGCTGATCTACTACAAGTATTTTCTATAAGCACCAACTAGAATCAGTTGATTCTAAGGGACACTTGACAAATTGTCAGTGTTGAAAAGGATAATCCCCGTTTCATGATCAGAAATTCCTATTTATTATTTACAAACTAAAAAAGGAACAATTAGGAATAAACACTATTAAGGAATTCTTTATGTTTAGAAAGAAAAAAAAAACTTACAAACTTACCCAGATTCTGTCATCTAAACTCCCTTGAAAATATTCTGATTTTTTCCAGAAGTTGTGCAAACCACACTTAAATTCCAACAACACTGTGTTAATTTTGCTCAAATGAAGGCTGAAAACATATTTTAACATCCTGTTAGGATGAGATACTAAGAGTGTCGATAAAATGACACTAAAATAAATGTAAATTTAGATTGCGGTTACAAGTGGCTGCCTGACTCCTGGAAGATGTTAGGTTGCTATAGTATTTTCCATAGCAACTTTGCATCTTCTTACATAAATATTCCCTCAGAGTCCTTACAGCCTACTAAGAAAACAGGATTAAATCTACTCTTCTAAGGAATGATCCTGCATCAGACCTTATCAGAATGAAATGCCCAGAAAACATAATAAACTGCAATCTACGGCTGTGCTTTGGCAGGTGAGAGGTGTCAGGGCTGTGGGCTGTGCCTGAGCGGCTGTGTGGCGACCTTGGGCTGCACGCTGGCTATTTGTCTACACCCTGCCCAGGTCCTGGGCTCTGCAGTTCTCCCTGTGTGAGGACGGGCCGTGAACTTCCTCACTTTTCTCTGCCTGCCAACTGCCCATGAGCCCAAGCCCTTCACCAGGCCCCAGGGGCTTGAGCCACTAGGCAAGAAGCCAGAGCTTAACAGAGCCGCAGACTGCTTCCCAAATGCAGCTAGACCCTGTGCAAGGCTGTCACATGGGAAACCATTAGGAGAACCACCCCCAGCTCCGAGCTAGCATGCACCAGGTGTAGACTCTTTGAGATCCTCAGTGAGGGTTCTACTGGGTTTTGCAGGCGTGCAGCACAGTTGCATGGTTAGAGTATCGGGCAAAATCTCTGGTCTCCTAGACCCAACACAATTTCAGCAGAACAAATCAATTTTACACAAAACACATGGTTAGGGAGCATTTGTGCCTATGTGAGAGATGTCAGGAATATGACATTGCCAGGTACTATATACAAATCAGATTATAAGGGGGCTAAGCTTAAAGAGAGCTTAGGCTTCAAGTGTGATTTACAAAACACACAAACAGTCTTGTTGGACAGGAATGCTTCTATTACAAAGGAATCCTAGGCTCGAGGATCAACTTAATAGCATCTGTCTCTTGCATTTAAAAGGTAAGGCAATTTACAAAAAAAAAAAAAGTATTTCTACACTCTTCAAAAACATGTCCTTTATGAAAAGGGAACTGTAACTGCACATGAAATCAGGGAACTGAAATATCTGAAATAAACATTTGTTTGATTTCCTTTGGTAAGATTAGCAAGATTTAAAAGGGAAGGAGGTTGGGGGGTGGGCAGCCAAAGCCTAGGCATCTTGAGAATGAAGTTTTGTTTCAAGAGTTCAAGAATGAAGCAGGTTGCTCAGCCCACATCATAAGATTTCCTTCATCATCTTTCAGCCATATTAGTTTTAATTAATCACATTTCTTTGTTTGGCACTTGGATTCCCAGAAGACATTCTGTTGTGGTTGAAAATAAAAGGCTCATCTTTAATTCAGTGGTAGCTGATGGACACACGCCGCTGCTCTTTCTCTCCTTTGGTTTGTCATCACATGTGAAAACAGAAGTCTGCTAACAGATTATCCTTCCACGCTTCCTCTCACCACTGGTGCCCCTGCCTTGGGGGTCTGCTGGTGCGGGGAGTTTAGCACGGCTGTGGCCTCACCAAGTCATCTCACTTGTCATGTCTGAGCACTCTTTTCCCTCTGCTGAGTTCCGAGCAACTCCAGAGTAAGCCTGCTTAGATCACATGCAGTGTTTCCTAAAGGCTTCTACCAGCTGTGGGTGACATGGCCCCCTTCAGTGGGCCCCCATGAGTAGGCAGCAGGACCCGGCTCTGGTGTCCAATGGCTCCTTCCTTCTGTGCCCAGGCTGGTGCCCAGGGCAGCAGTAATCCTCTTCTCAGGCTTGTGACAAATTGTAATCTGTCGGGCACCCTTTATGTCTTTCAAAAACACTCTTGTATAGGAAATAAACTAAAGCAGAAAAAACAATGGCAGTCCCAGTGTTCAAAGAGATCAAGGGGAGGGGCGCCTGAGTGGTTCAGTCGGTTGAGCTTCTGATTCTTGGTTTGTGGCTCAGGTTATATCTCAGTGGGGAGGCTGCTTCTCTCTCTCTCCCTCTGCCCATACCCCCCGCCTTTAAAATAAATAAGTAAATAAATAAATACTTTTTTTATTTTTAAAGATTCATTTGAGTGTGAGAGAGAGAGCACGCGAGAGCGCAAGAGCAGGGGGAGGGGCAGAGGGAGAGGCAGATTCCCCACTAAGCAGGGAGCCCTGTGTGGGGCTGGATCCCAGGACTCTGAGATCATGACCTGAGCCAAAGGCAGATACTTAACCAACTGAGCCACTCAGGTACCCCAATAAATAAATAAATCCTTAAAAAAAAAACAAAGAGGGGCACCTGGGTGGCTCAGTTGTTAAGCGTCTGCCTCCAGCTCAGGGCATAATCCCAGGGTCCTGGGATCGAGCCCCACATCGGGCTCCCTGCTCAGCCGGAAGCCTGCTTCTCCCTCTCCCACTCCCCCTGTTGTATTCCTTCTCTTGCTGTGTCTCTCTCTGTCAAATAAATAAAAAATAATCTTAAAAAAAAGAGAGATCAAGGGGATAGTCAGAGAGGGCGTAATTATTATTACTATTAATTTTTTTAACCTCAAGCTTTCAGCTACATGTAGAATTATTCAGAAAACTGAATACTGCTGATTCCAACTGAACTTTATTGTGAGTCCCTAATTTGATTCAGTTAGCTGAAAGATTCGGGAAATCCTTGCTGGACGTCTTATTGAAATTAGAAAAATAAATCTGTACCTACATGTGGTAAGTTTCCATGGCAAATCAACAACCAAGAAAACACTTTTCGTAATTAAAGGAGTATGTGCTCCTATAAAGAGCTCAGAGTTTAAATGAGGTGTAATCAAAATCCAAGAACATTTGTGCGTTATGAAATGTTTTAAGGGTGGTCTATTACGAAAAGATATTTTAGTTTTACTCTTCTAAAATTTGTGTTCAATGTACAATCTATACTTACCATATACTGGATAAGGTGCATACGCTAGATAGTGATATTCACTTTGGTTTATAGTGAATTTAAAGCAATGGCTTTAGAACATATTTGGCATTAGGCTTTTAGGCATTTAGGCACTGTACTTTTATTGACTTAAAATGTATATTTCTTTTTTTTTAAAAGATTTTATTTATTTATTTGACAGAGAGAGACACAGCGAGAGAGGGAACACAGCAGGGGAGTGGGAGAGGGAGAAGCAGGCTTCCCACGGAGCAGGGAGCCTGATGCGGGGCTTGATCCCAGGACCCTGGGATCATGACCTGATCTGAAGGCAGATGCTTAACGATTGAGCCACCCAGGCGCCCCCAAATGTATATTTCTTCTCTTCAAAAAGTATCTCACACTCTTGAGGGCAGGACAGACTATGTCTAGCCCTCTCCATATCTCCTGGGCTCACAGTGCTCTGCGCACAAGAAGGGCTTGACAAATGTTTGTTGATAATTAGAATGATGCTGAGCGTCAGCTCTCTGGGTCCTAGCCTATTCAGCACGTGGCACTGGATTCTGAATGCGTAAGAGTTTTGCACATTTTGGAGAAATGAATCATCCTTGTTTGAACAAGCTTCTTTGTGCTTGCCATTTAAATTTAGAGCAAATGTTCTCAGGGTTACACCCTTCCCATCAACTTATGGGACAAAGGCATCAAAAAGACCAGAAGAAGGGGAATATGCAATTGAAGTCAACAAAATTCACTTACTTGGTGAAAGGCCCAGGGCCAGGTGCTGGAGAGTGACTAAGGCAAGCAGAGTACACAGTGACTGAGCACTTACTATGTGCTCGACACTGTAAGTACAGTTGGGAGGTCTCTACCTGCATGGACTCCACAGTACTATACCTGATCGGGTTCTGCCACCCACACGAGGCTTTACACTCTGGACAGACTTCCTCTTTTCCTCCCTTTTCTCCCTGTGCACTTCTGCCCACCCCACTGCCAACCTGGAGGAGGGAGGAGAAGAAGGAGCAATAGATCTGGCTTTTAAAGTTGGGCTTAATTCCAGTAAGAGGCAGACTTTGCGGCAATAAATGTGAATTTTTATCAAAAATTATCTTCATAGGCTTTGGAGCAGGATGCCAATCTTCTTGAATGAATGCTTTGATAAATCTGTCTTGAGTTTCAAATTTATTAACAAAACTCATTTTCATTTTTATCGGCATCTTAGTTTTGCTCCAGCAAACTCCGTTTCCCCTTTAAGAGTCAACTGATAAGGAACAGTGAGCCGCCTGCCCAGAATTAGATGGTAGTGGTGACAGTAGTGGAGAACTCTCTAGCCAAAGACACACTGCGGAGTTATTACGTGTGGTAAAAGGCAAAAGCACAGTGAGATCTTCTTCATAACCACAAAAGCAGAGATATGCTAAAAGACACGGATTTAAAAAATAAATAAATAAATAAACCCAAGCTATCACATAAGTCCTCACAAAAAAATCCTGTCTCTTCTAGAAACCAAAGTCGACTCTCTCTGCCTCCCCCTCAGAAATAAAACCCATGCAGGTTGGTCTCTGCTCTAGGAGGAAATGAAGAGCAAGGGAGGCCGTGGTAGACCCGCCTCACGCATCCTACAAGGAGGTGGCCTTGCCACAGTCCTCTCGGGCAGGAGGCTCCACGAAGGATGTTCTCCCCTGGAATTCCCAAGAAGTCTTGGGTCACCCAATGACTGGGAGGTTGGAGGCCAAAGCTCACTGTTTGAGCAGAAAGGAGGAGGGCAAGGGATTTTTTAAAAGAATAGAGGCGTTTACTTCTAGGTGCCCTCGGCAATTGCCGCCAGTGAATCAGAGCACTAGGTTTTGAGATGTCTGCTCCTGGGTGATGGACAGATGCCAGTTTGCACCTAAAATGAATGCGGAGTTGCCTGATGATACTGCTGAAAGGTGTGTTTCCCTCAGGTTGCAGGGCCTCAATCCCTCCCCTTCCAGCAGCCGTTTGCAGGGATCCAGCGGGAGCTTGGTCAAAGGACCAGATGGGAATTCTTGCTGTCAGGTGGTGTCCCCGAATATGTTGGGCTGAAAGAAAAACAGCTTCCAGCCTTTTGGCGGGATCTTCAGGGCCCACTGGAATAAAAAAGGTTAGCTGCTTTCCTTCCCCTCTAATTGGTCCTGAGCTTTCCCCCATAAACCACATGTTGCGTTCTCTGGTCCATCTCATTTTTGAAAAGCACGACAAAGATTCTGAACTCCTGGGAACCTGGCATTTGAACTCCAGTTCTTCCATCTCTTTCCCCAGCACTTGGTATAGAACATGCTTGGTGCTGTGTTCATTCATGCCGCTGACCAAGGAACAAGCTTGGAGAACTCAAAGTTCAGCTGCTGCTTAGGCTCTTACCAGATGCCTGGGGCAGAAATCAACAGAGATCTGGGAAGGAGGCTCTCAGTGAAGCTTCCAGAGAGGGTCTCATGTCCCTGCTGAGCAAACAGGACTTTGAGTTCTTCCGCAGCAGAGCTCAGGGACTGATCCTGGGGGTCTGGGCTGCCATGGTCTGTAAGACTTCCCCATTGGAGCCGACTGTTCTGAGTCATTCTTATTCTTGTCCTCTTCCGAGCAGACTATGAAATTATACACATTCCTTACTTGGGAAATTGATAACTTTTTTAAAAAGAAATATCACCCCCAAATTAAAAAAAAAAAAGCCACGGGTTCAAATAAGAATTTCTGATGGATTCCGTTCTTTTCTTCTACACCTACCTTGTAAGAATGTTAAAGATCCAAGTTTCATGTAAACTTGCCCCTCATCTAGAAACTTCAAAAATGACGAAAGCTTTCTTGAGAGGAAAAAATAATTATTTATTTATCGGAAGATCTCATTAAATTTAAGAAATTCACATTAAAACTCGCTCTTTTCTTTTGATAAGTGAAGGTTTGCCGAATAGAGATTGCTGTCCTCAAATAAGCAAGTCCAAGTCCAATAATCAAGCAGTCCTGAGAAATTTCATATCCACTTAATAAGAGACATGCATTGACACATAAATGTAGGTTCATTTTTCAGACAAAGGATGTATGGCTTCAAAAAATAGTGGCATGGTGCCTGCTTTTATGCTAAGCTTCTAAAAGATTTAAATGAGTGGAATTTGAGGATGAAAGGGAAATTTTCTAAGGCACTGGTCCTGAAACTTTAGTATGCATCAGAATTTCCGGGAGGATTTAAATCACAGATTGCTGAAACTCACACCCCCACCACCTCTGCCTCCCCTAGAGTTTCTGATTCCTTAGGTATTGAGTAGGGCCCGAGGATTTACATTTCTAAGTTCCTAGGTGATGCTGATGTTGCCCGACTGGGGACCACACTTTTAAGAACCACTACTCTAATGAAATTAAAGTCCCTTCTGTATCTGCCTGGATGCAGAGCATTTTCTTGTGATCGTCATTTACTCCCCTGGCCCTCACTAAACCCTGGAGAAACAGAGCACTGTTACCACTTTGCAATCTTGCTGACCTGAGCATGTTGGAATCTTGGTTTTGGCTTCTACAAACATATCAGCAAAGATCCTCTGTTCCTGTTCTTGATTTTGTTAAAGAGCCTGAGATGGGTATTTTAGTCATGAGTACATAAGAGGAGACAGGTCAAATCTAAGCAATCCCTCTGATTTTCTTTTTTGGAAATGGTGGCAATTGTGGTCCTTCCCAGGCCCCTTAGACAACACTCTTCCTCTCAGACAAGCAGTCTCCTTGGTGTCTCCCGCATCTGAGTGAGCATTTATCGTGCCTGCAATACTGAGAGATTTACATCTAATTTGAGGAGAGAGATTTCAATCAGCCTCTTGGTTCAGGCAGAGCACATAAAGCAAGGTCCTCTCTCAGCTTCTCTCCTTTTTACAACTCAAGGAGTGATACTCCTTTCTTGGTACCAAATGGGGCCACCCCTTTGATTACGGGTTAGGTAACGTTTATTGGAAAACTATTCTAATTCTCCAGCACATTGGCTCAGAGGCTAGAAAGCTTCTTCTGGGATTAAACAATTTCCACGTAAGAAGTACACTGACTGAAACCAAATTCTATGTGTATTTCAGCATCAGTGGTGGCTGCCACGCTCTGGAAAAGGATTTTTATGGGAATAGGCAAATATCCCTGAGAAAAGTACAACAGCCCCAGATCTACAGATGGAGAAACAACTGGAGCAATTTAAATCATCATGTTCCTAAGAAGGAGTTTAAAGTTCTATTAATAAAAGGCAGAGTCACTCAAAGATGAAAGTTTAGTGTAACTCAAGTAAAAGTGAGTTATGCGGCCATTCCCAATATACCTACGCCCCATCTGAGATCTGGAAGACCATGATGGTGTCTCACAGGGGTGCGCGTGTGGCAGTCGTCAGCATTACCTGATTCATCGACTCGCATTTTTTTAGTAGGGCTGTCACAATTCTCATCATCTGACATTTCCATTTCTTCTTCGCGACGGATGCCCATGAGCTGCTCACTCTGAGCGTTCCGGAGCTCCTGAAAGCAGAAGATAGGAGGATGTCAGAGTCACAGACACATGTCAACATACCTTTACCCAGTGGTCTTTCGGTGTATTCCGACTGACATATGAACGCTTAGAATCTGAATTGTTTCCCTCCCAGACACTGCCCCGTGTAATCTGGAATGAAGTTCTGAGGGGTGTAGGGAGTGGAAAGACCCAGGGATAAATCCTGGCTCACCAATGACTAGCCAGGGGGTCTTCAGCAAATTATTTCATCTCTTGAGTCTCAATTTCCTCATTTGCCAGAAAGGGTATAATAATATCACCTAGTAGGATTCCAGAGAAATGCCTCTTGCCATGACCGGCACACAAGGAGGGACTCTGAGCTAATGATAAGAAACATGCACGATGGCACTTATAAAAGGCCTTGTTGACCACTGACCCACTGTGTAAATTCAGGAATGTTTCTTCATCTCTCTTAACCTTGATTTACTCATTGGAATACTGTGATGATAACAGTTTTGAAGATCAAATAAGTTAATGCATGCAAAGCTCCTTAGCATTATGCTAGACACTTGGTTTGCTAAGTTGATAACGTGGACCACTGGAATTCTTCATGCAAAATAGTGACCCTGCAGGGTGCCTGGGTGCCTCAGTCGGTTAAGGTTGAGCATCTGCCTTCAGCTCAGGTCATGATCCCACGGTCCTGGGACTGAGCCAGCATGGGCTCCCTGCTCAGCAGGGGGGTTTGCTTCTAACTCTCCCTCTGCCCCTCCCCCCACTCATGATTTCTCTCTAATAAATGAATAACATCTTAAAAAAAATAGTGCCCTTACACTGTGTGTGCGCGCCCCTGTGTGATCATATGCACACACCATTCAGACATCCAAATGGCAAAATGCAAAAGATGCTGGAGGACAAAATAAAACCGATGCCTTCTTTTTGGTGTTTCACATCATCATGTAGCGTTTAGTGTTTTTGTTGTGATGGTTGTTCTGACATCACTGAAAGACCGTAGGATCATATCTTACTTTGTCTACTTACTAGAGGAGTGATTGCAGTCAAAGAATGTATGTGAAAACTCACTGTAAAAAGTAACGAGTCACAATAAAGTTTTTACTCCCTTACCTAAAAATCAGGACACTCTAATTATTCATGGTAAGTAATTACATTATTTTGTATTACTGAATATTGTGTATTTGTGAATTCTTATCAATTCTGTTCTCTCACATGTACTGTCCTCAACAAAACAAAACAAAGGAGGGGATGGACTACATTATTCTTTTTCTTCCTACTGAAATTGAAGTCTCTAAATAAAAGCCAAAGAGTTAAAATAATTTTGCTTTTAATAAATCTCTGAATAACAATAAAACTAAATTAGAACACCTAATGTATTAATGGCATGATTTTAAGCACAGTTCTAGTGCCCATTTGATAGATGTGCGTATTTTATGGTGTTATAGGTTCTCTGAACTCTCCTCTCTCCTTAGCTCACAGATTTTAACTGTAGTGGGACAAAAAGAAAATTCTGTATTGCTAGCAGTATTTGCACGGTCAACTCTGAACCCTGGGAATGAGCACTGCAGATGACAGGGAAAGGGGAGGGAGGGCAGAGGGTCAGGGTCCCTGGGAGAGGGACGCCCATCACAGGGAGTCTTGAGAGGCCACGGAGGTGATGGGCAACGCCTCCTCACTTGGCCACACCAGCCAGTGGAAAGAGGTGCCAACTCCACTGTAAATAACACCAGTGGCTCTTGGAGGCGGATGTCACGTGATTAGTGGGAATGCTTTTAGGTTGTGTACAGCTAATTTTTCTACTGACAAAGAACCCTGTTCCCAAAAAGGTGGCCTGAAAATACTAGAAACAAGGAAAAGTCAGGTGGAAAGAATAAAGAAGGCTGAAAAGGTCTGTTGTTGAGTCCCCACAACGAATGACAAACTGTCATACTGTAACTATTCAGTGGGGAAGAGTGTTGGAAAGAAAAAAAAAATTGGAGGGGAAAAAAAAGCCGAGGGTGTTTCCACAGGGTGCCTCTGGTTCAGCAGTAAATCGCTTGTACACTCTCATAAATCTGTAAAGGTGTTGCAGATAATTAACAGATGCTGTACATGGGAACGCAGAAAAAAATCAAGCCAATTATCAAGCTTATACGCAACAGAGAAATCATCCACAATGTTAAATTACCAACTGGTATTTAATCAATTAAGCGACATGTAGGAGAGAAAATCAAAGGTAATTTAGAATTCTATTTCCTAGAATATCAGAAGAGGTGGTAGGAGTGGCAGAGAGGCACAAAGGCCCTTTGCAGGAGCACCTTTCAGGACTGCATGCATCCATTTCTACTGCGCCGTGTGTGCACTGAGCAAAGCAAGCAGGCTTCCTTGGAACAAAGCTGGAAGCTTTGCATGCCCTGCTCAACAGCGGGGACCACAGCCCCCGTTCCTCCGTTCCTTCGGGGGACGCAGGGCTAGGGGCAGGGGACCAGGCAGGTGGGAAGCGTGATTTAGATCAATAATGGATATTTTCCAACACTCACATACTAATGGCAGCCTTTTTATGCCCAGATCATTAGCATAATGCCACTTGCCTTTCCCTTAACATTTCTTTTAATTATGTTTGGTGTTTATGTGAAGGAAAAAAAAATAGATAAACAATTTATAGACCCATCGTTCCCAAATCTGAATCACAGTTTACGGATTTCAATTTGTGTTTTCATAACCCTTGATTTGTATATTTCATCCTAAATGAGGACTCTCTATCCTCCCGAAAATCAACCTTGACTTAGGGTCTCGATTCAGTGTCTGAGAGAGCAGCAGGTAAGCACCCTTTGTTTTTCTGGGCCCTGAAAAATTAAAGAGAAATCTCACTTCCTCCTTACTCATAATCCTGAGCATAGGAACAGAACTACATCAGTCACCAGCCACCTTAAGTATTTGTGAACAAAATAAAAAATGTCCTTCTTAACAATAAATTGCACTAGCATTTTAAGTGTCCCATTATTGTGAAGTCATTCAGTATTCGCTATAATAAGAGTGATAATAAAGAATTCATTTGGTATTCATGTGGATGTTACATCTAGTGCCATTGGTATTCAGCTGTAATTTAGCATTAGTTAATCGGCACTTAAAATGCTACCCAAATGATTGATATTATAGTACTTTGTGGTTCCTCAAACTCCATATACAACACTTATTTTACAAGTGTAAGCCCAAATCATTAAATAAACAAACCTTACCTTCTATAAGTTTGGGGATTTTGAAAGAGGGGAATATCATTTAGAGAACTTTAATATTAACATGCTAGAGATGGAAAGGCATCCAAATGGAAAACATTCTCTCATTAAAAAAAAAACAAATAAGCAAACAAAGATAGTATACTTACTTTTAAGTGACAGGTTCAAAGCGTACACTACACTGTGGAGTTAAAAATAACAGCTGTACGACCAATGACTAATGACACATTCTGGTCTTTCTAGGTGGCAAGGAAGGTCAAGTTCTGGCCTCTTTCCTTGGGGGTGGATACTCACACTTCACACATACATTGCTGCAGAAGGGTGGACCCTGGCTAGCCTGGACATTTGCGCCCCTGGGGAAAGACACTCTGGAGAGAGCTGTTACATACCCGGCTGGCTAGCACAGGGGACTAAGGCATTGTTTATGATGGGAAGGCACAGAAGAAAGGCATACTTGCCATTTCTAGCCCAAAGAGCAAACCATCATCATCACGTTGCAGAACACTGGAAAAAAAAAACCCTCCGTATTTATTTAAAAAGCCAGTTTTCTATTTTACATTACACTTTTCTTCAGAATAGGCAGGCAAAGTGTCTTGGCTTATTTCCGAGCTCTTTGCTATGAATGGGAGAGATGCTTTTCTCCCTCTGCAGGGGTAGAAAAGCACTCTGTTTTCTAAGCATTAAGTCAGCTGCTCTTTTGGATAAGGCACAAATCTGAGCTGGATTTGGGGCTGACAGTGCGACAGGACAATGGCACAACAGCTGCCCGTTATAACAAAAACCCGAAATGTCTGCAGCCACACTATTCTCTGCCAATCCAGCTGTGTGATGGCGGTTAAAAAGTAATAATAAAATCACCAACCTCAGAATGCTTTCGCCAAATGTCTATGTTCTTGCGCTGAGCTTTCGAGAAATGGTCCCAAGCTTTTTGTCTGGTAGAAGCGTTGAAAACGGCCACAATCTGCTCAACTTTGGTGAACAAGGAAGTCAAACAAGACAAGTAATTTATGTTGTGATCACTATAGGGAAGCAAAGCAAAGACACTAGGAGTCTATGGATGATGTCACAGTAGAAATAACATCATCAATATCCATCCAATTTGTGCCTTTTCGTACTTACATTTTAGCAAGGTTGGGGAGGTCTCCCTTCAAGTCTGTCTCCATAACTTTAGGTTAAAACAAATTCTAGATACGACTGGAAAGAGTTCGTGGGCATCTGCTTCCAAGCATTCTGCAGCTCTTGTTTAAAAATGTGACTTGGTATGTCTATATACCTAGATCTATAGATATAGATCTGGCGTTGGCATACAGATACAGATGTATGGATAAAGTAATGCCTGGGTTGGGGGCTTAGAGGTGAAGCCGGGGTGGAGTGGCTGAATGAGGAAGAGCCAAACACATATCTTTTTCTTTTTTGGTCTCCATCTCAAGGACTCAATTGCGCCCTCTGAAGATATTACTATGTCCAAGTTCCAAGCTGGGGCAATGAGTAGTTGCTTCATATTGCCCCTCAATCTCAAGAGCCATTTTTACTCCTCGGCTCCTTTCTCCTTCCCGCCCCTCCCCCTCCCAGCCCCTGCACCCAGTGCAGGCAGCCCTCCAGCCTCCACTTCAAGACAGACCAAGGCTCACCCAACCAGCTGCACAGGCTTGCAGATGGAATTTCAACACCATGTGGCGCCCTCTGTAGGTCATCACGACCACATACCATTCTGTTCTGCCATTTTCACTTTCATAAGGCTGCCCTCCCAAACCTCTTGAAGTCCTAACTCTCTCACTTTGACTTCATTTAGTACTTTTGTACATTTAGTATATTTAGTACACTCCCAGGCAGAGTGCTACTGGAATGATAAAATGTTGTGGGGCTGTGAACAAAAAGCTATATAGACAAAAGGATGAGCTCTTAGGAGTGGATATTAGGGGTGGGGCCAACCAACAGCAGATCCAATCTTGCTTAAACAGTTATTGATCTAATAAGCATGGGATTAAGGAAATTATAGCACTGAATTAACCATATGATTAAACCTGAATTTTTGAATAGTTAGGAAGGCACAGTTAGAATTAGCTTCTCATAGATGCTGATACTCTATCTAACATAAGTTCTTCTTAAGTGATTCCCAAGGCTCTATTATAAAAAAAAGGGCATCAAAGCTCTTCCAAATCTTCCAGGTGTCCAAAGTATGGCAAAGAGTAATAGAATAATCCCCACAGAAGAACAATGGCTGGTGCCACAATTTTAAAAAGTAGCCCACAAAATAAACAAGTATGTGATGGAGCAGAGGAGGAGAGTAGATGCTGTTCACTTACCATATCTTATAAGGCTAATGAGCAACCACTTCCCAATCAATGCAAAATTCTCACAGAGGCTTTGATGTTTATTCTTTTCTACCTTGAGAGAATCCCAACTCCAAATCTCCTTATTTATCAAACTTTATCATCAGGTCACATGATGAACTGGTTGCACTCAATTTGTAACAGAAGGATGTGCTATCACCTTCGCCCACACTCTCCATGCGTACATGTGGCTCCCTTCCCCGACCTCGTCTGGAGGAAGTCACATATTGTGCTGCTCTTAGTGCTGACGTTCACCTGACCACCAGCTCCCAGGCCTCTGCTGGGCTCCACGGCAGCACAGTGGGTGGAAGAGGACCGGTTTGACCCCCTGCCCGGACTTCCTGTTGTTTCGTCTGCATGCAGGCTGGGGTCATGGCGTACTGTAAGCTACCTTCTGCATGGACAGCACAGAGCAGTCAGCCCGATAGGCAGTGGTGAAATCCACGGTCAGGTGAGATTATCTGGCAGGGGTGGTAATCATGAGACTGTTAAAGAGTAACACACCCCCCTGCTTTAAGAGTAGAGCTTTTTAACAGGCATCATTTAGAAGAGCGAGAACTGTGGTATCCACAGGGGAAGGGGCAGTAAAGATTGAGGCCGAGTATTTGGGTGGTGATAGTCAAAATGCTGCCATCAATCAAGAAAGGCTGTTAATAAAGGGGATGCACTAGAGAGAAAATTCCCTGTTCATATGTGTGTGTGGAGTAGGGGGAAGGTAAGAGAGGCCAGTAATACCTATGGAAGCATACAGAAGGGAAAGCACTTAGAAGAAAGACCCAATGTCCAAATACCACACAAGTTCAAGGGTAAACACAGATCCTCTAATATCCACTCAAGCCATATACCACTGTAGATGTTTCCTGTCTGAGGCAAGGTGCCTCATTATTCAGAACATGTTGTTACCAGATCCCAGGGCATACTTTCAGTTCAACCACCCATCCATCCATCCATTCATCCTTTCTCACAGCAAATATCTGAGATCCTCTAATTACCAAGCACTCAAATGACTGCTAGAAATACAATTAAGACAGGGCTTGTCCTTGGTGAGATCACAGTCTCTAGGGAGAAAGAAAGATAAGCAGTTAATTACCCTATGCAAAAGAAGTATGGATGATGGTATGGGGACACAGTAACTAACTCAGTAGGTGGAGTCAGGAAACACCCCCCCAAAGAAGGCATCATTTTTTTTTAAAGATTTTATTTATTTATTTGAGAGAGAGAGAATGAGAGAGAGCACGAGAGGGAAGAGGGTCAGAGGGAGAAGCAGACTCCCTGCGGAGCAGGGAGCCCGATGCGGGACTCGATCCTGGGACTCCAGGATCATGACCTGAGCTGAAGGCAGTCGCTTAATCAACTGAGCCACCCAGGCGCCCCCAAAGAAGGCATCATTATTGCTAGGTCTTAAATGACGAATCAGTGCTTGCTCCCCAGTTCAAAGGATGGTATGGAGTCATGAAAGGACATTGTAGGGTGGGGGCAAATGCTGGGTGAGGATGGATCAGGAAGGACAGTGGATCCTAAGCCACTGGCGAACCTTATATTGTAGCCCTAGGACACACAGCTGAGTAGGATTTGTTTGGGAGAAATGATGAAGGCTTGAGTTAAGACAGAGCACGGAAATAGAAGCAGGAGCAAGGAGTCATTTGATGGAGCGAGTTGATAGTACAAGTGGCTGACTTGCTATGAGGAAGGAGAAGGGGAGACAAGGATGTCTCCGGCTTGGGAAGCACATCAGAGACTAGGAGGACAAGCACAGGTGGAAGTCTGAGAGAGAAGGTAAGGAATTTGCTTTTGAACATGCTGAATGTGACATGCCTGAAGGTCACCTAGAGAGAGCTGAAACACATACTGGGGGTTCAGAAAGAAGTCTAGACTCAAAAGACACAGGCCTTGAATTTCCTGGACTATTCTCAACTTCAGGCAATTGTATTCTTTTCAGTACGGTTATGAATTAAAAGCAAAACTAAATGTGGCTAACTTTATACTTCTTAGTAAGTTTTATACTTTCTCCACACATATTAACAAATAATGAAGAACCCCCCAAAAACCAAAAACTGTGGAACTCAGCTTAGGTTTAAAAAATACTCTCACAGTATTTCCAAGGCCCAGTTTACTTCTCTCATGTCTGCACAGACTGCCCCCAACCAGCCATCTGTCTTGCAAATGAAAGTTCTTGGGCACACAAAAGGACTCAGAAAGAGTGCCTGGATCAGTAGGAATTCATCATCATTAGGGAAAAACCACCTCAAAGAGTATGCTTTAATGAATGTGATTCAAAGACAGCAGATTTTCAAAATCACAAATCAGGATGACTGCTGGTGGTGATGTCATAAATAAAGACCATTCACTTTTTTTTTTTATATATAAGATTTTAAAAGAGAGCACGCACATGAGTGGACGGGGCAGAGGGAGAGGGAGAGAGAATCTGAAGCAGGCTCCAGACTCGGGGCTCAATCTCACGACCCTGAGATCAGGACCCTGAGATCAGGACCTGATCTGAAACCAAGAGTCGGAAGCTCAACTGACTGCACCAACCAGGGTCCCCAGCATACACTCTTCATTGTCTCCAGCAGGGAACACCAAAGAGCAAGTCCATGAATTTGACCACCACTCACTACTTCCGGTATATAATTCACACTACTTGTCCTATATACAATAAAACTGCAAGTGGTTACTAGCTAAATTGAATGTTTAAAATTCTACCTAAGGGGCACCTGGGTGGCTCAGTCGGTTAAGCATCTGCCTTTGGCTCAGGTCATGATCCCAGGGTCCTGGGATCAAGTCTCGCATCAGATTCCCTGCTCAGTGGGGAGCCTGCTTCTCCCTCTGCCTGCCGCTCCCCCTGCTTGGGCTCTCTCTCTCTCTCTCTCTCTCTGGCATATAAATAAATAAAATAAAAATAAATAAAATAAGCTCTCTAGGAAGGAGCAGAGCATCAAGCATAAAGCCTCAGATTTCAGGGCTGCACAAGGCTCCTGAACTCTGAGCTCTGGGCAGAAAAGCCTTGGAAGCAACAGGAAGGTTAGGCTCCTCTGAAGAACACAAACCCAGACCTTTCCCTTCCTTGTCCTCCTGTGTTCTTCCTCAGAGTCCCTGCACTTGTATGTTGTGCTCCAGCTAAATAGCTGCAAAAGAGCCTTCAATCCCTTCAGTGGCGCAAATATCTGGAGAAACTAAGTCCTTAACGGGCAGAAGGCTTAACTAAATAAAGCAACTCAAGCAAATCTTCCAAGCTCAACTTTTGTTTTTAATGTTATCTGGGCTCATCATAGAGCGAGGTCTCTAGGGTTCTGAGGAAATTTGGTTTTCCTTTAAGGGATAACATTTTTCCACATCCTCCATGGAACAGCGCAGAAAAGATGTTCAAAGAAAGGCTCATAACTAATGAAACAGTTGACCTCCCTTCCCTGGCTTGTTACTGTTGCTTTTAAGTCCTAAAAGCTAGGGTAGAATTGATGAGTCTTGGCTCCTAACTGAAGAATTATAACGGAGGAAATGCAGTAAGTGATTCAGGCTCTCAGGACACCCCGAGGAGCAAGACAAAACCAGAGGAAGAAGCAGTTAGTGTTAGGCACAGACAGGGGAAGCTGCGAGAAGAGAGTCCCAGAGAGATCCCTGCCTACTCACTCTGGGTCCTGAGCACAGAGGAGCCTGCCAGTCAGCCTGGCAGGAAGCCCAGGACATAGAGAATTAACACGGTCAGACCCATACATTAGGGAGGCATGGACTGGAATTTCAAGTTGAGGAGGAAAAAGGGCACTCTGGGGTTTTCTCTGGAGATGAGTGAAAAAGACTATTGCTGCATGACACTGTGAATCCATTACAGTCCCGTTAAACCTGAGGCCACAACACCATGGGCAGGCGTCATGTTTCTTAACTTCTGGCTAGATGAGGCCAGATAGTTGCTTCTTTTATGGGGATGGGGATGGAGACAGAAAGAAAGAGAAACATGGTGATCAAATTATAAAAAAGAAAGAAATAGGATGTTTGTAGCCAATTTCGAGTAAGCAGGGAATGGTGATATGATTCAAATAAATGGTAAGATATTAGGCGGATGGTGCCTTCTTAAGCTTTGTATAAATCCTGATACATTTCAGAAGCTGTAGATCCCCTTATTAATGCATCTATTCAAACATTTTGAGAAGTATCAAAACAAAAATCTATGAGAATATTACAATTTTAATGGTTCTTTACAATATGCAGCTTTTATTAGGCTTTTAAAATCCAGTAAATCCCCCTGCCTAGATTATCCCTATTGACTAAATAAAAGTAATAGATGTATATAAGAAAAAAGGGATGAAACAAAACGTAAAAGGCTACCTTCCCGTCCTGGCTCCCTCCCATCCAGTTTCTCTCTTTAAAGGTAATCACTTTTAACAGATTCTAGCATCTCCAACCAGAGAAAAACCTTATACATAAAGTATAGACTGTGTCTATTTTTCTACATACAACCTTTCTTTCTTTACATACAAGTGCTAATACTATATACACTGTGCTCAAACTTGTTCTTTCGCACTTAACATATCTTGGAAATCTACTGATATGCATGCGAAAGGCACACTTCATTTCATTGTGCTTCCCTTTATTATACTTCACAGATAACTGTGGTTTTTTTTAACAAATTGAACGCCTGTGGCAACTCTGTGTCCACCAAGTCTACCAACCTCATTTTTCCAACAGCATTTGTTCACTGCATATCTCTGTGCCGTATTTTGGTAATTCTGGCAGTATTTCAAACTTTTCATCACTATTGTATTTCTTATGGTGATAGTGATCAGGGATCTTTAATGTTACTACTACAATTGTTTTGGGGGGCTGCAAACCATACCCACGTAAGATGGCAAACTTAATCAATAAATGTGTGTGTTCTGCCTGCTTCACTGACTGGCTGTTCCCCCATCTCTCTCCCTCTCCTGGGGTCTCCCTAGTTCCTGAGACCCAACAATATTGAAATTAGGCCCGTTACTAACCCTACAATGGCCTCTAAGTGTTTATGTGAAAAGAAGAGCCAATCAATGCAGCAAACTTCAATGCTGTCTTATTTTAGGAAACTGCCACAACCACCCCAGCCTTCAGCGAGAACCAACCTGATCAGCCAGCAGCCATCAACAACGAGGCAAGACCCTCCACCAGCAAAAAGACTATAACTCGCTGAAAACTCAGATGGTTAGCATTTGTAGCCACAAAGTATTTTTATTTTTATTTTATTCTAATTTTTTTAGAGAGGGAGAGAGAGGAGCTTAAGCAGGCTCCTTGCCCAGTGAAGAGCCCGACATGGGCTCTTCCATCTCATGATCCTGAGATCATGACCTGAGCCAAAATCAAGAGTCGGATGCTGAACCGACTGAGCCACCCAGGCACCCCAGCCACAAAGTATTTTTTAATTAAGGAATGTACGTTGTTTTTTTAGACGTAATGCTGTTGCACACTTAATAGACTACAACAGTGTAAATATACCTTTTACATGCACTGGGAAACCAAAAAATTCATTGGACTCACTTTATTGTGATATTCACTTTATGAGCTCGCAGTATCTTTGGGGTATTCCCGTATTAATAAGGCTGCAATGAACATCCTCAGACATATCTTTTGACATTTTTATATAAGTATCTTTATGAGAAATTCTTAGCAGTGGAACAGATAAAAGAGTATCTGAATTTTAAATTTTTGAGAGCTATTGCCAAATTGCACTCCAATTTCATGCCCACTAAGTATTTTTCAGATTAACTGGAAGTTGGTACCTTTTGATGCCCTTCACCCATTTCCTGTACCCCTACCCTCTGCCTCTGGCAACCACCAATCCAGTGGACTGTTTTAACAAGCTGTCCAGGTCATTCCAATGGTGAAGCTTGAGAACCTCTCATTTAAAACATTATCCCATTTAAATTTCCCAACAACTCTCTGGGGCAGGTGCTTCCGTAATGCCCATTTCACAGATAAAGAAACAGATTCACGAAGAGGCAGAATTACTTGTCCAAGGTCATATACTTAACAAGTGGTGAAATTGGGAATGGAATTGTATCCGCTCAACTTCAAATAACATATATCTGACCCTGGAACAATGCGAGAGTGAGGGACACTGACCCCCACCCCTACCCCCATCAAACATGGCATACAGCTTTTGACTCCCCCAAAACTTAATAGCCTCCCATTTACAGCTTACAAAACAGCTGATTAACACAAAGTTTGTATGTTATATGTATTACATACTCTATTCTTACAATAAAGGAGGCTAGAAAATCATAAGAGAAAATACATTTACAGTACTACTGTACTGTATTGAGAAAAATCTGTGGACCAGCATAGTTCAAACCCATGTTGTTCAAGGGTCAACTGTATTTATAAACATTCGTATATGGATTTATACTATGGGCCAAAGTATCATGAGCACTGCGGAATGTATCATGCCAGGCACTGTCCCAGGCGCTGGGGATAGGGCGATCCAAAGATGCTGCTGATTCTTGCAGCCCTGGGGGGAGACAGCCACAGACAGGACTGAGTCACAGGAGGAGAAGAAGCCTGCAGAGAGCACCAAAGGAGGCAGGAAAGGCTTGAAGGACCCCTGGGCCAAAACTTTAAGGCATGTAGAATTTTCTAAAAGGAAGAAGCTAAATAGTTGAGATTGTTATGGGGCAGGAAGCTGACTGACCTGTTTCCAAAAGTACACCGAGGAATCTGAAAGGCAGTGAAGAAGAAACAGTGTCTGCAAAAGGGCCCCTATTTCTTGTGTGTCTACCAGACTGGAACTGACTTCCCTCCGTGTGTGCCCTCAGCACACAGTCATCTAAAATCCACTCTGCCCTACTTTTGTTCATCACTGTTGTTGGATAATAAACCTCAGCAGGGGAAACCTGAGGAGGTGGGGCCCGGCTGAGGGAGTGCTTTTAGGAATGCGACACTGTGGGGCTGCATGTGAGCATGAGCCGGGAAGGAGAGCGGGGAAGCCCTTGTTGTGGGTAAAGTCTTATAGCTCCACCACAAAGCAACCGTGTGGCCTGAAGAAAGCCTCTATGTTTGAGGCCCAAAGCAAAGGGGGATGGATGAGCCATTTCTAAATATCCACCCCAGCTCTGTGATCCTACAGAAGACGGGTCAGCAAGCTTTTTCCGCAAAGAAACAGGAAATATTTTTGGCTTTGCTGGTCATACAACTACCCTGCTAGAGAAGGTGTCTACAAACCTAAGCAGTTTATGTCCTTAAATAAAAGTGGCTACTCTTTCATGCTCCTCCCTGGGCACAGTTTTCCTTTGCTTGAGCACAGACACCAACTTGTACTTCCTTTCTCGGTTGCGCAGAAGAGTCCAGAACACATCATCTCTGCGTTGAAGTAACTATACCCGACACCTCACTTTTCCTCAGATCTAGTTTGAAAGTGTCTTGGCTTTAAAAAGTTCTTGTGAAAAAAAAAAATGTTTGCATGCGGATTCTTCCCAAAGTAGCTCGGAGACAATTTCCTCATAGCTTGTCCCTGCCTCCTATACCCCTTCACACACACCCACCTTCCCACTTGGCGGTGGCTGCCATTGCGGTCCCTGCAGTGGGCTCGTATAAAGACAGCAGGCTTTCATCTCTAGCTCCCAAAAGTTCTGTCTCTTCTGAACTGCTGTGCTCTTCACTCAACACATACTATGTTAGCTCTTGAAGTCTAGCCTTCCACAATTCCTTATTATTCCAGAGTGTAAGGCTTAATTTCTGTCTCCTATTTTGCTAGCAGTAAAACATTTCTTTTCATGTCATTATCGTAGTGGTATTATTTGGCTCAGTACCTATATTTTCAGTGAGACTGAAAGGAGAGAGACCAAAAAAGGCTCAACTCACATCTGGCAAGCTTCCAGTATTCTCTCCTATTGCTTTTGGTATCCTGTGAAATAGGAACTTCTCTGTTCATTCCTGATTTGAAAGTTTTTATAAAAAATATTTTGTCTGGACGTTTATTCCCTGAGAGCAAATAGGTATTTTTTTTTTTTTAATGAAAATAATGCTTCCAGAACTTAAAACACTGGCAAATATAGCCATCGATATGATTTGGAGGAGAAACAGAAAACCTGCCGAGTTGCTAAAGCAGTTAAGGGGAATTTTTTTTCCCATGGATGAACAATAGCAATGACGACCACAGACACGGAAAACATTTTAACACTTCATAAAATTCCTTTCCGACAGCAGGAACATAGAAGCCAAATTTCCCTTGGCAGAAATAAAAAAAAAAAAAAAATGTTTAGCTGAGATGTTCTTAAGAAGTACATGGTTTCAGAAAGAGCTTTTCAGGCAGAAGAAATGTGGATGATGACACCCATCTGCCTGAAGGGGGGGGTCACGGTCCACAGGAAGATCAGAGACCCCTCATCTGTCACTCCAGCGCTCTGCGCACTACTGGGTGCTTAACGGGGGCCCAATAAATATCTGTGGATGAATTTCATCATTTGTTCAAACACCTGAGGCTTTTACGATTTTAGTCAAGAAAACAGATGAGGACATGCCAGAGGAGACAGGTGAGGGAAGGTGCAGCCTCCCCAGCAGGGACCCTGACCTGCCTATAGTGAGCAGCACCCAGCAGGGTGCCACGCACGTGCTCTCAGGGTTCAAATGTGGCTTGAAATTTGCAGTGCTGCCCTGCAGACACGACCTCCAGAGCGAGGCAGAAACAGGGCACACGCCTGGGAGGATACCAGATCCACTGTTCTGTGATCAGCTAAGGAGCTCTCGGCATCCCGGCTGGGTCCCGGTAGAGAGGCTGGCTCTGTTTCAGATACTCAGAAAAAAAAAGGATCAGAGTCATTGACATGATAAGGACTGCAGAATTTTTGGAATGGCAACAGGCTTTAGGGGCGGGGGTGGGGTGGGGGGTGGCTGTCTGGTCAAACCCTTCCACTTCCGAACAGATGGGGAAACTGAGACTTGGGATGCTCAGCAGACTGTCCTAAAGTCACCTGGCTAACTGATGGTCAAGTCGGGATTAGAACCAGGATCTCTTCAGGCCCAGCCAACGGCCTCTCCTCTGTTTGCCCTTTTTAAGATCTAAGACGAGGGTGGCGTTGTTGTTGCCTATCATAAACGTACAAAGCAAATTTGCATGGTAGTTCTAAGCTTTCCCATCTCCAGGTTAAAGTAATATTAATAAGAGGGCTGGGATAGCACTACTGCAAGGTTCTCAGTTGAAGAATATTCTGCGTGTTCTACTTAAGGAGGAGGGCATACTGGAGCAAAGTCAGCTGAGATCATGGTTTATTCAAAAAGCCCAACATTTAGAGTATAAGTCTTGCAGTTTCTAGGCTCTAGCCCAATTTCCGATACCACATTCATTTCCATCTATGATCGTTGACCAGCAGCCAAGAGTTGTACTGAGGTCTCTGATAGGCTGCCAGGAATTGTGCCAGACCCGGGTGGGGTGCAGGAAGGCGGGAAAGGGGACCAGTAAATGGCCTCTGTGTCTCTGTGTAGCCTAAAGTCTTGTTAGAAGAAAAAATGAAGACCCCCACAACCTGATGCACATAAGATAATGAGGAAAGAATGAAATGCTCAAGGGGGTAGGGGCCGTGTTAATAAGCATCGTAGAGGGGGGCGCCTGGGTGGCCCAGTCGGTTAAGCGTCTGCCTTTGGCTCAGGTCATGCTCCCGGGGTCCTGGGATCGAGCCCCGCATTGGGTTCTCTGCTTGGCTTTGAGCCCCACATCAGATTCCCTGCTCAGCAGGAAGCCTGCTTCTCCCTCTCCCAATCCCCCTGCTTGTGTTCCCTCTCTTGCTGTGTCTCTGTCAAATAAATAAATAAAATCTTAAAAAAGAAAAAAAAAGTGCCATAGATGGTAGGAGAGGGGGCCAGGGCCACGAGCTGTACCAGGAGCATGCGTGACCGAGGCTGGGCTCCGGTTCGGAAGACACTTGAGGCGAGAGAGCTAGCGTAGGCACCGGCATGGAGGGGGAGAGAGGGCAGTGCTAGAGGCAAAGGCTTCACTTCCTAACCAGACAACAGCATTTACATTCCATGTGAAGCCAGCGCCGACTACCACCCAACACTCCTTCAGCTCCGCCCATATGCTACAAATTTACAGCTATAATATTCTCCTCTGCTCATTTTCACTGTTCATAAACACACACATAGGCAAAGCAGTAGAGAGGTAACCATACAGTGGGCCAAGAGTCCTGGGTTCTGATCTGCCCCTAAACTGCTAAATGACCAAGGCCTGTCACGTCTGCTCTAGAACTTCTGTGTCTTCCTCTCGAAAATGAGAGGCTATGAAACAAAAGATCTCTGAGGTTCCCCTCCCGCCCTGACATTCTACAGTTTCTACTTTCCAGTCCTGCTCATTGTATTTACGGCACGTGTTCTTAAAATTAATATTAATCAACCCTTCTCCACTGCTTTCACAATTGCCTTTCCCCCACGTTACTCCCTTACTTCGCTTCTCTCTTACTGGGAAGCGTGTTGGGGAAGTACCAAAGTGGGGATATCATGCAGTGTTTAAATGTTCATTAGATGAGTGTGTGTTGTAACAAGGCATGCACAATTGATCATCTTGGCATGCATATTAATAATTGAATGCTGTGGTACATGCTTCCTGAACTTTATAAACGGCTCCTCTATGAGCTTTGAAATGACAAGCTTTGCTCATAACTGAAAAACTGAAAGTGGGCAGACCTACGGGGAGTGCCTATGAAGTATACATTTTTAAAAAGCAAAGAAGATCAAAACCCCAATGTCTCTAGGTCAGGAGAACTGGGGAAGTTTCCTGCCAAATGGACAGGTTAAGAAATGACATAAATATGAGTCACGGATGACCTAAGGATAAGATGACATAAGAGTGAGATGATTCACCTGTGCTGACATTTTTTTCTCTTTCTTCTATATCTAGCAGATGAGATCTACCCAGATGGCCGGAAAAGACGAGAGAGCCCCAGCTGCCACACCGGGATAGATGGCGTCCTCAACTAACATCTTTCGTAACTGCACATCCGTGGTCAGAAGTAAAAAATGATCCCGAACAGAAGTGAATGGATGCTGAACTCCCCAAACTCTTGGTTGGGTCAGGTGTTGCCCCTTGATGCTTAAAGCCGAGGCTTAGACAGAAACTATGGTTCTGGGGTGAAGACCAGAGATATGAGAAAGGTTAGAACTTAAACAAATGTTTGCAGGACTGAACATCAACAAGGCTGGAAGGTAACTACTGGACCTTGATGTAAACCTTGAGGTAAATCACAACCTTTTCTTTATGTTATTATTCATGGCTCTTGATTTCTGTTCCCCTTTGAGCAAATGCTATCTGCTCAGATAAGAAAGCAAGGACAAATATGACAAGCAAAGCAAGGATGGGTGCATCTTATGCTGTTTAATGGACTAACACTTAATGAAATTTTCCTTCTCCTGTTACCAGTAACATCTATCTAGGGACCCAGACTTTTTTACCATGCTTGGAGCTTTGCAAAAGTGTGCCTGAACTTTTCTGGAAGTTGTCAAATGAACCCTCCCTTCAGGACACCAGGCCAGCCCCACCTGCTGTAATAAGCCAGCTCATCAATATATTTGCTTTCAAATTGCCTCAGAACAATTTCCTGACCCTCGTGGCTTTCCAACAGAGACCATCATGGGATGTTATGGAGAAGGGTGCTGGTGCTGTGGACATCTTTTATGAGGGAGGGTGCACTCAGGGTTACTGCCAAACAACCAGATCTCCAGCCCCTTAGGAGAAAGAAAACTGAGATGCCATTCCTGAATTTTCGTGCTTAACAATCATGATCTAATTCTAAATGAGAAAGCTGAAATGTGATTCCTGCGGTGTTTTCCAGAAGTATTAATGCGGACTAACGGGGGTGTGGCGGGTTCTGCTTTTGGAAAATGCAGTGAGTGTGCCAATCACTGTGGACTTTGGCAGTCATTATGTTAGAAGCCGCCCCATGTACTGATGCCAAACTCACCCCACCATACTAAAGGGAGCTGGGATAAGTGCAAAATGTGGTTGAGACAAACAGACGTAACTGCATCAGACATGAAAAGAGATGTATTTAAAATTCAAAGGGTGATAAAATGTGCACACACATAGCAGCTTAGCCAGGTTACTGCTACCACTGTCATGACGAATGGTAGGCTTTGGTTCCCCTTTGCAGCTGGGGAGTAGTCATCTTTGTAAAAGCACATAGGAAAGAATGGAAAATTCTGAGGTTGTTCAGTAAGACATGCAACCTTCCTGTTCTCCCTCTAAGGCTTAATTCCAGGTCACGCTCACATTTAAGGTCTTTCCCATCTCGAAGCTGTCCCGAAGGGCCTTAGCTATCAAGGCACACGATGGCCCCTTAGGCCCTCCGTGGCTGGGATGGGCACCACAGCACTGTGGGCTGTCAACACCAGCTGGGACTTTTCACCTTCTCTGCTGGCTGCTGAAACACTTCCCCAGAAGCAAAGTACAGGGCTGAGGGGGGTCTCTCACACAGCAACAGGTAGATGGGAAATGTGGTTACAACTGAGAAATGTCAACATGAGTTTTTCTGTTGACTCTTCTATGCTGACCCCCTAATACCCCTAGCCTGCTACCAGGGGTCTGGTAGAGTACAGCAGTTGCCAGCAAAGGCACAGCCAGTGAGCTTTCGGATGTGCTGGATCACACAAGCAGAGTTGAAGGCCCGGGCCCCCCGGACCGTGCTGTCACCCACACCAAACCACTCTCAGAGGGCCCTGGGAACTTCTGAATTGTCTCAGGCTTCCTTCCTGCCATCCTTCCTATTTACTCATGTGCTCACTCACTCATCATCCTGAGTCTATGTTCCAGACACTTGGTATGTGTGCATGACTAATAATCAAGAGCAGACAAATCATGACATCACTGCATATTTTGGTAAGTGCTCCAAAGGACCTTGAACTGGGTGAAGCTACTGGGGAAGGGTGAAGCAGAAAGGTCTCCCTGAAGGGTGGGCTTTCGGCCAAGACCACAAAGGATGGGGAGGATTCATGCATGCAGGATGGGGGGCAGGGCACATCAGACAGAAGGACAGAGGTGCAAAGGCTCAGGGGTGGGAGGCGGTTCTGACAGGCTCCACAGCGGGGAGGCACCACGTGTCAAGGGAAAACTGATGCTAAAGAGGCAGGTATGGAGAGCTTGTAGTCTGGGGAGAGTGAATATTATTGTAAGTGCAATGGGAAGCTACTTGAGGGATTTAAGTGGGGAAGATATGATGTGAATTATATTAGACGATGTGTGAAAAATAGATTGAACAAGAATCAAAGTGGAAAGGGAGGGACTGTATATGGCAGAAACTGCACAAGGCTTCCCAGCAGCCCTCCTCCCCTCCTTCCTTCCTATGAAAGCTCCAATTTTATTCTGGGAGCAACGGGCCCACCCCAAAAAAGGATATTTCCTGCTTTCCTGGTAGCTAGGCATGGACACGTGTAATAATTCCACACGAGACGTAAACGGAAGTCTGTTGAGGATCTTTGGGCAAGTTTTGCTTTCTTGCTCTAAAGGCACAACCCTGTCCTCTGCTTTTTCCCTTACATGATTCGAGCGTGTCAACAAAATGATGTGATGGCAGGAGCAAGAGCAGTCGTTTTCGACCGTCACCTAGGAAAAGCTAATAGCCTCACAGACACCTCAGGCCTGACAGCCCCACACCCCTGAACCTGTGCCAATAAATACCTACAGCCAGATTTTACCAGGTATGAAAAGAAAAAACCTCACTTTTTTAAGACACAGTTGGGTGGGGTTTTCTGTTACTCACAGGTGGACACCAGGCCTAACGGACGCACCAGGCCATTGCCATAGTTCAGGCAGCCTGCACTTGAATGCTGGCAGTTAAAATGAAGAAAAGTGGGTCATTTTTGAATGCTGATGCAATGGGATTTCCTGATGGCCTGAATACGGGCTTTGGAGGAGGGAGATGATGAGGGTAAAGATTACTTGTAGGATTTGGGTCTGAGAATTCCTTAAAATAGGAAGGAAAAACCTAAAAAGGAATGGGTTTGAAAATTAAAAGCAAGAATTCCATTTTTGATATTTCACAGTGGAGATGCCAAAGAGGTATCTAGAACAGGAGTCTCCACTCCTAGGTTTCCACGAGGTGGACTTCCCTCCAACCTTCCCGGTCCTACTCATGCCCTCCACTCCCTCCTTCCTAGGGAAGGAGCCACCAGCCCACCTGCACCCCTCCTCATTCCCCCCTGCTCCTCCCCTCACTGTGCAGCGGGGTCAAGGGCTTCAGGGCTGCCTGTGGCCAGATGCTCCCCCTGGAGGCCGCGCAGTAGAAAGCCCATTGTTACAGCCGACCTCAACCTCACGTTCCAGTTCAGCCTTTATCAGTAATCAAATGCTGATGTTTGGATCCTGCCACGTGCCAGACTTCTTCATCTCTCTCTCTTGTGGTTTGAAACCGAGGCCAGCTCAGCCCCACATCATGTCAGGCACGTTGCATTCTCTCAGCCACAAGAGCTGGGCCTCTTTTTAACAGGTGCTCCTCTCAAGGGATATGGCCAAAGGACACCGAATTTCTCCCCTATTCTAATGCGTGGCTGTCTTTCTACCTTCATTGTTAGGGTCAAGGGTTGAGTCTTCCCTGCCAGGTGGGGCTGTGAAGTCACAGGAGTGAAAATGTTTTTAAATTGATGCTAGTGAGCAAAAGTTACCCAGTAATATCCCAGCGTTCATGCACTTGGCAGGGACTGTATCATTAGAGTTGAGTGGCCTTTCCCTCTCTTCCTTTTCTCCATTACCAAGCCATCCTTACCTCCCCTCCACCCACTAATCCATTCCGTGCTTCCCTCCTTTTAAAGGCGGAATCAATATTGGTGTTCTTTACCCTATCCCTAGTAACCCTAACCTCAGAACTGCTGGGTGTACATGGGCCAGGGAAGGGCCATTCCTCATGACTGGGCATCAAGGGAAAGTGGTCTGATAATGGTCTGATGAGACAGCACTTCTGTTTTTCCTATTCCTTTTCTATAAAGACAGGTGCCCAGGTTGGTCTCCTACTGGATATTTGGCCACTTACCAGAGTTCATGTTTGCGCATTTCTTATATATCTTATGCTGTTGCAAAAAATGGTCTTCTTACAACAAAGTCATATAAAACACCTTTCCACTTGAGAGCCTGGTTTTTCATGTCCCTCTCTCTTCCCATCCTAACAGATAGATCCATCATCCCTTGGGTTTACACTGATGAAAGAGGCGATCGACATTTTGGCACACTGTATCATTGAAAAAATCCCTCATTCTCAGAATGAATATGTAAATCTCATACGTCACCATCCCACGTGGCACCCTGCACCTGGTACCGAATGGAGTGGGGCATTGTTACACTGTCATTCGATGGCTTTTACCAACAACAGGAACATCAGCAACCGCAATGCATTATGCCACTGTGACGTTAACTACAGACACGGAGTGCCTGGAAAGAAAATATATGCCCTTTTTTTGAATAGAGCCCTGGGTAATTACCCTGACTATTGTTCTATGAGAGAGCCTATTTACACCCCTTCATCAATTTAGGGTCTGGACATGAAAAATCGCCAGCATTAAGCAATTAAGGCAATTTGCTTTCCAGATGAAGAAAGGACAAAAAAATAATACTGTAGAAAAACCTGGACTTCTGAGTTGCCCATGATGACAGCCAAAGCTCACCTCAAATAAAGGATCCTGAGGAGGAGTTTTTCTGATGGTGCCTTCATCCTAAACAGAGCTCAAGGACAATGTGCTCGGGGTCTGCTTCCTACTGTTGGCACTAGGAGGACATGCAGGTCACGTCCTGCATGGTAAAGGGCAGCCACCCCACAGGTGCCCTGCAAGTGCGGTGTGACCTGTGGTGGGTCCAGCAGGCACAGAAGCATTTGGCTGCCCTGCCCCAGTGGCCGGGTTTGGTGTTCTGAGGAAAAGCTACAGAAACGTTGCTCACCTTGAGAAGTAAGCTCTCAGGGCAGGGTCCGTGTTCCTCCAAGTTGCCACAGAACATGAAATAGGTAATGAGGTTTGCCATTCAATATGGAGTAAAATGGGAAATTACTGAACTACTTACCCCCAAATGAAAACAAAAATTAAATGAATGCAAAAGAAAAGGCAAAATCACAACAAAAACAGATGGCCCCCAAAATTTTACTTACATTGAGTGAGGATTCCAGTTAAGGCATTTTTAAAATTCTCCTTGGCCTCTTCCATCTCCTGTTCGTGGGTGGCTTTTTCATTCATCAGCCGGCGGACGTGGCTATTGGCTGACTGCACCATGGAATAGAATTGGTTTGCGGAACGCCGATTCACCTCCCCTCGTTCGATCCAGGAAAGGAGCACTGTGATAGCCTCTGAAAACTTGCTATCATCTGGAAATGGAAAACCACCAAGTACAAATCATGCCAAGGCAAGACAATGAACTTTACTTTGGGTTCTTCTCAAAAGACAGAACACAGACCATCTTCACGGATGCATTTTCCAAACTTGACAAATTAGCTTTCCTAAGACTAACTGCTCTAGCATTGCTTGGTTTCCCCTTCTGCCTCTAATTCCATGGTGCCATAGAGCCATCCAAAAAACAAATGGTGGGTCACTCTCCCATCTCCGAACCAGGTGAGTTCAGTTTTAGATTTGTTCTGGGCATTCTTGGTAACATGGTATGCCAAACCCTGATTTCTCTTTCTTAAGACTGGCTTGAAAAACTGTCATTAACCTATCTGGTCTCCGCTTCTTTATTCTTTCATCAGATATATTACACAATACAAGTTTTCTGACTTAGAATCAGCCGAGTTAGTGTCAAAATATGGATGACAGATTAAACTATTTTAAAACTGGATGTAATGGAAGATACTGTTCCCAAGGCGGTAGTAGGAATTAGTCAATGCTTTTTCTACTACAGTTCAAAACTAATTTCATCTTAGGTTTAATACAACATATTTAATTAGGCTGAAAAATAGAATATTTCCTTCTTTTCAACAAGAGGATTTGTTATCTGGGTGGTCAGTGTTTTCTCTGGAAGCCATCTAGAAGCCTATTGGAACCCATTTGAACTTGGTTTGAGGTATGTATGGGGGTTGGGGGGATGGAGTGGGGAATGAGGTTCCACTTGTAAATAAATGATGGAGTTTATTTGAAAGAAACGAAATAAACTTGCCTGTTTGGGAATGGTTACTAGAACAGACCTGTGTTGCATGGCTTAAAAGTAGGAAAAAAAAAAAGCAAGTTTGACGGTAATTAAGTTAATTGAACTGGTAGTTGTATGTCAATTATCACAACATTAATTGATCCTACTGCTGAAGGCTCACTGCATACTTCCCAGGCAAACTTGAGGGGAGACGTCTTCCACTTATATTTTTCTACCCCTGGAAAATGTGACTTAAGAAAAATATCCTATATTTTTCAAGAAAACTATGTAGGCTCTGAATTCTAAAAATCAGGAGCAAAATTAAACTGGAAAATTCAGATTCTTACTCATTTATTTGATAAATACTGAGTGCTTATTATGTTCCCTCCACTGGAGGAACATCAGAAACATTCTTATGCATTGTGTGTGTGTGCGTGCATATATTTTCTGTATTATTATATATTTTTGTATATTATATATTGTTTATACACACACACAGATGACTGGACAGAGCGTGATGCATATTCGGCAAAGGAGTTTTTTTTTTTAAAGATTTTTATTTATTGAAAGAGAGAATATGGTAGAGAGAGAGCATGAGAGGGAAGAAGGTCAGAGGGAGAAGCAGACTCCCTGCTGAGCAGGGAGCCCGATGCGGGATTGGATCCTGGGACTTCAGGATCATGACCTGAGCCGAAGGCAGTTGCTTAACCAACTGAGCCACATTTTATCTCACTCACCAGATGTTTTTTAATCAACCGCTATTGTTGGTATGTTACACATCATACAAAACCTTCATTCTTGGGGCTCTTTGTGAATTTCATAGCGCAGGATAGAAATATCTATAGTACCTTTTCTGCCAGAGGCCCCCTCCCAGACGGGACACAACTTCTTTGCTGTGGCTGTTGCTTGCCCAGAGGTGTGTGCACTGAATGAAGGCAGGATCAGCCTGACCCAGGGTGTGTGGGGTGCGCTCTGCTTTCTCCAGGGTGGAAGCATCTATCAAACGCACGCTACGATCAGCACCCAGCCAGGCCCTCCCCCACTGCGGCAGGGGCAGCTGGAGATTGGGGCTCAGAGCCTTTTTCCAGTGCAAACCTGCCCCCTCCACCCTCACACCTTCACCAGAGGTGTTAAAGAGGCCCCGGGAACGCCCACAGGGCACCCCGCAAAGATGCCTTTCCTCGAAAATCTCGAAGCACAGGCTCAGAACACACGCGTGCAGTCTCACAGCTGGCTCATCCAATTTTGTTAACTCTGGAATTTCAGTCTGAGCTCAACCCTCTGTGAACTCCAGCTGCAGTGGTTTCTTATCTCATTTCACGGACCAGAGCGGCTTGTGTAAGATAAAATCCATCATACAACTTAACATTAGTTCAGCCCATGGAGAGGCCGATAATTTAACATTATGTTTGTGAGAGGCCCACTGTGACCGTTACAGTCAGAATAAATTTTGCCTCCTGCACGCACTCTCTACCTCTCTCCCTGCCAATATATGTTAGGGGAATGGACCTCCCAAAAGACAGCACGAATAAACCTAATGCTGATAAGAAAGCTTCCCCCCCCTTAAAAAATAACAACAAAAAAGAAAACACTGACTCCATGTACCATTTTTACCCTTTGCTGTGGACTTTCATCTCTGTATAACACAGAGCAAAGAAAACCCTTCACGATTTTGTTGTTGAGCTTACTAGCAGAGAGAACAATGTTGTTCTATCTTTCCCTCCTATTACTGATTGTTTTTCCTTCTCTTGCTTGTGGTCACTGAGTTCATAAATACACTGACTTACTGTGAGGGAGAACACACTTCAATTTTAAAAACGTATGTTTGCTCAAATGATCTGAAAATCAAATTTTCTTGTTCTTCACTCCTAGATGGAGAGCCTAAGTTCACCAGCAGATCATAGTTATTTGATAGTTTTCAGTAAAAGAAAACAGCAGTTTTAGGATTAAGCAATTGGAAATACATAATTTATTAAGTGAGCCAGCAAGAGACTTGCTCACATTTTAACAAGGGTTAAAAAATAGGTAACAGAAGTAATTGTAGGCAGAATTCCATTAGCTTAAAATAAGTATATACTTTTGAAAACTCCCAATTTCATCCTCATTTCTGAACTTTCTAAAACTGCCAGGCCAATGTGAAATTGATGTACTGACATGCAAAATAAATGTGAAGACATTAGTTAAGGCGCAATTGGTAAGTTTGGTCAATATCTGTTGCTATGTAAGAAGTGACTTCATATTAAGTAAGAGTAACCCAGCAACTCACTCTGAATGGCTACAGGAGCTATTGGGAGTGGTCATTTTCAATATCCAACTATAAATTCAATTTTGTATTCAGTGGGAAGATCACTGAGAAAACAGAAGACAATATAGAACTAATTTAAATAGGATTTAGATTGCAGCATTATTAAAGCTATTCATGTGAAAAGAAATTAACACTGCTCATAAAAATCACATCAAAGATGCAGTCATAAAAATTCCAAATACTTTCTGTGAACAAGCTTAGGCATAACTCTGAGCATGGGTGCAGTTTAGAAACTAGAATGTGCAGATGTGCTTTTTCCAGAGTAAGAATTGGGAAGATCGGTGCATTAAGGAGTGACTATGATCCATTTGCTCATTAAAAATTGTGTAGTGTTTTCTAATCAGGGTCTTCGGGATGTCACACCCAGGTTACTGCACGTTTACTCCGTGGCTTTTCTTGATTTGCATTTTCCTCTTCAATCCATCCCTCCCCCATTCCATTATAGCTCTCCCCTTTGTTAAATAAACACCAGGGCCATGCCTTTGCCTGTCTGTGCACTCATCCTAGGAAGGAGCATTCAGGTTTCTGGTCCACCCGTTGTTTCCCTCAAGATTCAGCTTCAGTGTCTTCCATGAAGTCAGCTTTTCTGTAACCCTAACATGAATTAGGTGTCCATTTGCTATGTTTCCACAACTCCCCACATAACCTGCTACTAAGACATTAGTCACTCTATACCGTAATTGCTCATTTATGGCTCGGTCTCCAGTTTTGAAGGGCTAACATGAGAATAAAACTTCCAAAACATATTTCAATCTTCTGGTCATTTCGAGTTTTTCTCTTTGCAGTTTATATTTGATTACACTATTTCTAATAGGCTTGCAGTGATTAGTGCTGAGAGCCACAAATTCAGTGGTCAGAAGTTGGGAAACATCAGATGGGAATAAACATTTCAATTTTGTGTTAAAGAGTATTTTCACAGTGTCTCTCAGAGATAAATGTTCTCCTGGCAGTTAAGCTAGCTGGTCCTTTACCTTTCAGGCCTCTGAGGTCGTTACCACTGGCAACGAAAGTTAAGAATGATGTCAGATAATCACAGAGAAGCAGAACTTTCTGCAGTAAAGCACTAACTAACCAGCTTGTCAAATGACTCAAAAATCTTTTTGAAGGCATTTTTAATTCTGGGAAAATAATGACCAACTTTAGTTTTGTGAGGAATAAATAATATTATAATGGCTAGCATCCCTCAATGTCACTACCTAAAGCCATACCCATCTCATTTCGTTTCTGTTTACTTCAGACTTCATCAACCTCTCTCCCTCTCTTTCGTGTTTCTTGGGCACCTGGCACATAGTAGACATTTAAAAAATTGCACATGGGCTAAATCTTTGCTATTCAAAGACTTAAAGCTTGAGCCTCACTTGGGAGCTCCTTGAAAATGCAGACTCACACTTACCCAGGCTTCCTGACTCAGAATCTGCATCCTACTCTAAGTGACTCATTTGCACATGAGAGTTTCGGAAGCACTGGAAGAAATCAGTCAATGGAAACCAGGGAAATTGGCTGCGAGCTCGTCTAAGTTAAAAGATAACAAAACCCTGAAATGGAAAGTAGCCGCTGAGACCGTGGAGAACCCTGAAAGGATTTGATGTGATTCTTATGAGCTTTGCGAACCCCTGGTCCTGCCCTCTCCCACATCCCTTTAAGGAACAGCTGCTTTAACACCTGCCATCCCCATCCAGGGAAAAAAAATGTCCATGACTTGGAAATGGGCATAGAGACTACTGCAGATCCTTTCAGTGAAATGCTGGCCGTGGCCTAGAGGACCCTCTCCACTGGCCTCCAGCCCCCAGAATTATCTGATTCTACAGGGGAGTGAATCTTTGTTTTTGATCAAGCTACCTTACAACTCTTTAGGGACAGAACATAAATTGTGGAGAACCGATAACAATGCAAATAATTCTCCATAACAATGTAGATGAATTTTTGTCCAGTAGAAAATATAAATTGTCACAGAGCAAATTCTCTTTTGAACCGGTTTTTAACGTCTTACTGATTCTCTCGTTAAATGAGTTAAATAAAATCGCTGGCACATGTTCATGTTATATTTGTAAGTCATGGTTCCACTGCCAGAATATCCTTTAGCCACCCTTGAACTGCAAGCTCCTCAAAGGCCAGGCCCGTGCTGCCGTCATGTCTGAAACCCCAGGGCCATGACGCAGAGCCAACGGACTCAGCAGGTGGACACAGGATGAACTTCAATCAAACTGATGAATAGATAATAAAGGGGAAAAGGACTCAAATGGGTAGGGAATTTTTTCTCCCCCTTTGTGTATGGAGGGAGATCTGGCCTTGATTTTCAGAACAATAGGTGGATGAGAGCCAGGCCATGAACACTGAATATGAAAACTTAGGTGGGCTGTAATACCCTTATTTACGGCTGGGTCTATAAAGGAATAACAGGAGAGGAGATTAATGTTTGAATAAAATGTCTTGAGAATGAGATAAAAGGAAGATGTTCTACAACACATTTTTCCCCCTAAAATGGGGATACACACACATGTACACACACATACAAAGATGAATCGTATGGATGGTGTGTTGATCTAGCTGTCACTGATTTCTGGTTTCTATGATAGCTGGGAACAGCTTACAGTGTAGAGTCACATATTGACCCAAGCAGAATGGGATTCCAGGAGAGCCAAGCATTATTCCTACAACATCCCTAAAATTTCACTATGTGTCCCTCAACATTGGACATCCCTAAACAAGTCTCCAGTTTTTGGCTCCTCAATGAACCATTAAAAGGGATGTAACCTTATCTATCCTCCAAATTACAGGTAGCAGGAAAGGTGATACAAATGGTTGAAGCACCCCTTTCCCTCCAACACACACACACACACACACACACACACACACACACACACACTCTCCCCCAACTCTGTAGTACCTGTAAAAATTAAAAAAAAAAAAAATTAAGGGGGTGGGTGGCAATATGAAAATGCACCAGTTATTCCTGCTTTTGGGTCAAGCAAAATGTTTCTAGATGAAATGGCCTGTCTTGCCTCTGTGAAGGTCAATAACGCCTAAGGAAGTGATTCTCAAACAGGCTCCTGCGCTTCTCATTTCCCTTGCCCTGAGAAGGAAGCCTGGCTTTTAGCTAATGGAACTCCCACTTGGCTTATAGTGCTATTGATTTTTACTTTCTCGGAACCATAAATATTGACAACCGTCTCAGCAAAACGCCAGCACCACTGCTACCCCCCCTCCATCGTCTGGCAGGCTGACACGGGGCCATTCTGTATGCAAATCCTAGTTTAGCCCTCCGGAAATTAGGAATGCTGATCCCAGGAGAACTGAATTCATGATGACATGCCAGGGGGATCCCAAGGGCACTGCTTCAAAGCTTTGTCAAAACTTCACCTGATGCAGAGAGAAACTCTTCATTTCATCACATAATGAAAGATTACGTGAAGCTTTTCCAAAGGGGGAAAAAGTACACAAAAACTTTTAAATGCTCTTGCCAGGAGAAATCTCCAGTGAATTAGGATATAATCTTTCTCACCGTCTAATCAATCTCTTCCTTCCACAGTCCAAACACAGGGCTCCTCCAGGGGTGGATGGTCTGTGTTAGACACGCTGAAATTCATTACCTCATCTGCCTGGTGCTACTGTTTCCAATAAAGTGTAATTATGGTGTTATTGAGCTCCTTCTCACTTTCTCAAAGCCATGCTATAAACTTTGGGTCTGTGAGCAGTTACTTCCCAGCCAGTCTTCATTCATTAAGTGGAACTGTCTCAGAACAATGTCTATTTAATCGGTATGGTGCCCGCTAATTTTCTTTTTTAGAATTTGTATTAACGTAACCAACACCACCTTAAGACACTGCATAATTACAACTTGACGTCTCCTGCGCCTTCAAGAAGGCCCAGTGGCCACTGGATCTGGGGTTAGCTGGTCTCAGGAGATCCGCCCCCTCACCCTGCCGCTGGTCCAGCTGGGTTCCGGGTCCCTCCTGGGATAGCTCGCTGCACTTTTCACACACCACCACGGGAAGTACATGGTGCTTAGTAATTGCCTCTACTGCGCTAGAAGCCTAAACTCTGTGAGGTAGGGGTGCGTGTGCTGTTGCCCACCCCCCCACCGCAGTGCTTCTTAGCACAGTTCCAGATATATGGTAAAGAGCTCCATAAATATTTGCGCAATGCTGGCGCATCCCCCCCCCCCCCCCCCCCGCCACCTCCCACCACCTCCCACCACGTCTGGTGGCACCAAAGGCCAGAAATACAACATGCTCAAAGCTCCAACTCATTGAAGAAGGGAGAAAGGAATTAAGTATTTACTATGTGCAGAGTTTTAACACCAGGCAGCATGTAGAGGGCCTTGTGGGTCATAATAAAGAGTTGGCTCGTGCAGATTTTGCTAGATAGAGCTGATTTTCAAAAAGAAAACTGCAAGAACAAGTACAATGTAAAACAGGGAAAAATGTTTGTAATAAACCTAAGATAGCATGATTTCTCATGGGAGGAAAAAAAAAATCAAATTCAATTAGGTATTTTCAGATCGTATTTCCATCATCTTTTTTACTCAGGCTTCTTTACCTTGGGTTTTGACTGCATTTTTTTGTTTTTTTATCCCCACATCAATAAAGTCATCTTCAGGGAAGCAGTTTCCTTGGCCCCTTCAGTCTGGCTTTGCAGCATTATAAGGAGCATGGAGTAGATTTCCTCTCTGACGCAGCCAATTTCCTACGCAATTAAATGCTGTTTATATTCCAAACTCTGTGCTTGGGTTGAAATTCTCAAGCTTGGTATTACTTGACTGGTTGCCTGCGCTGTATGCCTAGCTAGTTCATTCTACTGTAACTGCCATCTATTAAATTTTCCAATCTGTTCTCTCAACGGATCACACAGTACTTGGCGAAGGTGCAGCTCCTAAATTCTTCAAATTATACTCATCTATATAAATATATATATTTTTGAAATGGCAAAGCTTGCAAATTACTTCACCCAATTGACATCCCAATCTGTGACCCTCCCACAGCAAAGGCAACGCCATGTTCCTCTTAAGTGCATAGACATTTCTGTGCTGGTTCCTTAAAAAGAATAGGAGGACGCCAAACTTTTTGTGAAATCCCTCCAAGAGGTCACAGAACCAAGGCGCCAGTTTTTGTCATGTCTAAGTGGAGCGTGGAAGCCGATAATGCACAATGTGCAGGATATTAAAGAAAAAACGACTTGTTGCAAAATCAACATTCCTGGTTGAGGATGTTGCTCTTTCTCACTCTGGCCACTCCTTATGATTTGTAGCCTGAATGGAAAAGGAGATCATGCCTGTGTTTGCCTTTCATGTGCTTTTTGTTAAAGGGACACCCATGGCTTATGTACTTATGTCTGTAAGACAGGCCCTCCCAGAGCAGCGGAACATGGGCCGTTGGCAAAAAAGCCCTCGGTAGTTACAGTGGGGAGCTTTCAGCCACAACGGCAGCTGATTAGGGGCTCCCAAGGCCTGGAAAGGGCACGAGCGCTAGAAGCAGAAGTTCTTTTTAAAAAGAATTCTCTTTTAAAGAAACAGAACGTCAACCTCCTATCCTCCTAAAATAGGTTTTGGGCAGCTTTCACACATTTCATTTAGTGAAAGCATCCGATCAGTTTACACGCTGCCAGCAATATACTAGCTACGCTCTAAAACACGCCAAGGATCAATCACATCTCTTTTCTCATCAGAAATCTTTAATGGTTTCTCCACTGCTTATGGAGTAAAACCCAAATCCAGGGGCAGCTTTCAGGGCCCGACCATCTGGCCCCAAAATGCTCTTCCAGCTCCACCTTGCTCTATAAACTTCCATGCCGGTCTCATGTGCGCTGGAACAGGCCCCTTGCCCTTCCCCTCCTGTGCCACCTTCCTCTCTGCTTCCTTGCGTCTTTTTTCCTAGGGCTCCGGCCTCTGACCGGCATGTCTTTAAGGCCCTTCTTCTTCTGGGAAAGAAAAACCTTGTTTATCCTGCACAGTTCTCTTCTGTGAAGATTTTCTCGATACCTTCATCAACACTTGCCCCCGTGTTCCCAAAGCACGTTGCTCCTATGTTGCTTGACAGTCATGCCATTGGCTTTGTACTACCTGAGACACCTGGGTGTGGCCAGCCACTCTAACCTGATGCGCCCAATGGCGCTAGGAAGGTCTGACCATCGTTTGCCCGTAAATGCAGGTGCTGCTCAGATTCCGTGACTCTGCTCAATAGTAGGAGAATTCACACATACACGTGATCCCGAGGTAGAATCTGGCCCCTCCCTCCCCAATCATCTGCTGTTCACTGGGGCAGGTACTAAAGCCTCCATATAGCTTTATCCCCCACAGCATCAAACATGTGAAAGGAGCACAGCAAACTTTAAAGAAATGAAATGTACTCCTTTTTATTCCTACTTATTCTGTAGGTGTCAGCAGTGTCTCTTCAACGCCAGCTCTGAAGGAAGGGATGATCCCTTTCTGAATTTCGCTTCTACCCTCCACAGACCCCAGCGCCATTTCCCATGTGTATGAAGGGAGGCTTTGAGAAGGGTCCAGGTAGGTGGAAACTCCAGGAGCTGGAGGCACACACCAGGACCCGCCTGCCCACGGGAGATGCCAGCCTCGCTCAGTCAACACAGGTGCGAAGACAAGAGCCCGCGCCAGGGCTACTGCGCATGACTCACCCGCCCCTCTTTCCACAAGCCGTGTTGAGTGGCCGTACACGCGCGTGCATGGAGCACAGCGGCGGGAAGGGGCAGGGCTCTGTCCCGACAGCAGGAGGAAGCCCAAGCGGCCCCTGCGTCCGGGTGACCTTGCCCGCAGGCACTCAGCACGCGGAGGGACGGAGACGTCTGGGGCGTTGTGGGGTGGGGTGGGGAGGGGGGGTGAATGGCGGAGTTTCTCTGGGAGCGGGCCGTGCCTCCCGCCGGGGCAGAGACGCGCGGGCAGCCCCCTACCTTTCAGCTTCTCGGCCAGCAGCGCTGCCTCGTGCTCCGAGTAGTGCATGATGGCCGGCGGCGAGGGTGGCCGCAGCCGGTCTTCCTCCAGCTTGCGCCGGTGCCGCTCCTCGCGTGCGCGCATCCGCTGCTTGCATTCCCACTCGTAGAAGTCGTCCCTGGCCTGGGCGAAGTCCACGTGCAGGCGGCCCGAGTCCTTTTTGTCCGTGCTGGACCCTAATCGCATCCGGTAACCTGAAAGCAACGGAAAGGCCAGTGGCGTCACAATGTCACCGCCAAGATGACCACACCGTTTTGTCCAGGCCCTCAAGGCACCCTGGGGGTGGGGGGAAGGGGGCTTTCGCCTATTTCTTTCTTTCTTTTCTTTTCTTTTCTTTTTTTTTTTTTGCCCAAAGGGGTGGGAAGCAATTACCCTTCTCCCCAGTGATAAGGAAGTACTGCCAAGTTCAGCTTATTACGGATTTGGAGATAAACACACTTCTGGGAGGTGTCTCGGACGGGTCACCTACCCATCTTTCAAGCCAATGTTACTAAGAGGATGACCTCAAGAACCAGGGCACTTACCATAACTCTTCCCTCTGGCTTCCAGGAAGCTCGGAAACAAATTTGGCATGTAGCATTTTCCCCTCTCTGCCTTTCTATGGCCGTGGTGTTATATTTTCAATTTACGGTAACTCTGTTGCATAAGTGTTCTTAAACTCTTTTTCGAAAAAGGCAGAGTAGGGGTAAATAAAGAATATCTATGGTATTTAAAAAGACCTACAAAGTAAATTCCACAACACCTCACTCACAGGTTATTGCTTCATTCCCCTAGAAAATGCTGCTCCATTCTCCCTCAGCAGCTGCAAAAGCCACAATTACCAAGGCAATTCTGCAAGGCTGTTTTATTTCCACTTATCCTCTGGGGCACACAGGAGAATATTTTACCTTCAATCAAGAGGCCTCACCGCTGCCTTCTTGCAGCCCTGCAGCACCTCATCTGGCATGCGGCACCACACAAATTGTCCACGCAATCTTTGAAGGCCACGGGAGCCTGTACAAGAGCACAGAGCTGGACCAAAAAAAAAAAAAAATGGGCCTGGAAACCTTTGGGGGATTTACTGCGAGCTACCCAACTTATAAAGATGATGTGCAGAAACCTGATCTGAGCAATCAACACAAACAGAACTGAAACCAGATAGCCAGCCTCACTTCAAAATGAAGAAGGCTTGGCTTTGAGGCTGCTCTTCGGTTTGGGGTACTCAGATTTTAAAAACATAAATTCAGGTCCCAGCAGGATCACAGCTGTCGGGGTTGCCAGAGGAGAGAGCAAAATGAGCACTTTTGCCACGTAGGGGCTTTGCAAATGAGATACCACTGTGAGATGGTAGGCTGCACTACACTGATGTTCAAGATCTCCGTGCTAGATTTCAATGGATTATCTCGGCATCTGGGTTGAAACTCCGCTGAAAAATCCCTGCAGAGGCTGACTTCTTCCCTGTAGGGCACTTCACACCTTTGAGAAGTTACAAATACAAGACAGATCTCACATCTGATTCCTGTTATGCCCTTCTCACTACTAGGTTTAAATGATGTTCTCTAAAAATAGGAAGATACAACAATACCTATCAAAAACGCAAACATCCGATCACATATGAGCAGAATTCATGCTAAAGCAGAGCGTATCTTGGTTCTGGGCCATAGAAACTTAACAAGTCAGCAGGCCATGGTGACATACACTAACAGCTGAGCAGGCAATGCCGTCTAAGGCTGCCCAGCGGCCCTAACTGGCCAAGAATCTTTCTTCTGCTCGTGTCCAGAGCATCACTTTTCAGATATTTCTGGTTCCAAAAAGTACCCTCTCGTTCACCAAAACATCATTAAGGCCTTAAAAGAGATCCTGATGAGGCTGAGTCTAAAATTAGCTTGGCCTTCAACTGTGAACACAGTCCTAAAATTAGGCCTTCCAGCTGGGTATGGGCTTGTAGGAGCTCACACACAGGATGGGCAGCCTTCCTTCCCTCCTGCCCCTCTAGTTAATCAGTCTTTCAGATCTTCCCTGGACTGATGTACAACCTCCCCAGGGTGGCTGATGGCTGTGCCACCTGGAGGTGAGGCCTTTGCTGTGGGTACCTGGCTCAGAAGTGGGACCAGGATCCTGGTTGGAAAGAGCCTAGCGTCAAGGAATAAAGACAGGAATACCTTTCCCGTGCCTAAATTTGGGCCTATTCATCTTTGGCGATATCTCACGGGGTTTCTGATTGTGTCTAAACGTTGTGTTACGTTGGAGCTGAAGAGCACTTTTGATCTACTCTAACCCTCTCGTTTAATCAGGTGGAGTAAAGAAATAGTTTTATGGTTGAGCCGTGGTTACAGTCCAGGTTCCCTGGGGCAGGTCTGTGAAAAATGAGAATCAGTCTTTCTTTACCATCTTCAGGATATTTGTGTTAGAAACATCCATTTGCTGAATGGTTCCTATTGTTGCAGGTGCCCTGCTAAGTACTTAATATCCATCATTTTGATTCATTCCTCATAATAATCCTATGAGTTAGTACTGTTACTACCTCAGTTTCGCAGATGAGAAAATGGAGGCCAGAGAGAGGTTATCTTGCCTGAGGCATGTGAGACCCAATGCCACGCACGCGACAGAATCCCCAACTGTGTAATAGATTACTCTGATGCTAAAGCCCAAGAATACATGACAAGTAAAACACATAGCTATTTGTGTGTTGTAAAATATTTTTTCTATGTTTCGTCTTCCATCTCTATTTTAGAATGCTTTCAGGTCCCCCTCCCCACCCTTTGTAAGGTTTTATTGGAATAAGGGCTTTAAAGTTCTCCGTAGCACTACCTGGGCTCAGGAAAGTTGCAGCAGTGCTGGAATAACCCCAAGGCTTCTGGAGTTTGCAAGGGAATTCCATGGCAATAAGAGCTGCCTGCAGAAAGTAAGTAAGCCTGGCAGTAGCATTCAGAGTTGTTGTGTTTTTTTTCTATTCTTTTCTCACCTTCCCTCATTAGCTTTGCCTCAGAATAGGGAGGTGGTGTGCCGAGTGACAGACTGAAACATGCAGAAGGAGAGCATGAGGGAATGGCAATGAGTTGATTCTAAGCGCACATTTCCCTAAGACCACATACCAATACCCGATCTATAGTTCTCAAATTTGGCAAAGGCCTCGAGGACAGCCTCCGTGCACTTGCCCCAACACCCACAGGCAGCACTGGGTCTAATTTCAACATCTGTAAAAATCTCCCTATCAGTTGGCACCAGAGAAGCAGGTATCCTGGGGTAGGCTTTCCCCTCTAAATGCACTAGCAATTGGGCAATGATATCAGGCCTTCCCCTAGGACCTACGGACTACTTTCTGCAAGGAAACTGATCTTGATTTGGTACCCTGGGGTCTAGAAAGTGAACCACTCTGAAAAACTGAAATTATGCCAAGAGAGTATTTTATTCCCCCAGAGAATTACATCCAATAATAATAATGGTCCTCAGTATTCATAATATTGCTTTTTATCTAATAAGCACTTGAGAACATTAATTAGAAACTCGATGGAATTCCTGAAGACTGGTAGTGGGAAACCCTTCCTGCCGTGAGGTGCACTCACAGACTTAACATACAGCTTCTGGCAGCCAGGGCAAAAGGCAGAGGTCCTCCTTTTCCATCCCCAAACTGTGAGGACTTTATTGTGCGTTAAGGCAAAAGGGAAATAAGCTCTTATTAACATCACAAAACATAACAAAAATGCCTCGAAAACCCCTTATGTAATGCAAAGTACCGGAAAGGTAAATGGCTTTGTCAACCATGAATTCCTCTGCAAATCGAATGTGACAAAAATTCTTCTTGCTTTTCCGAATGGCTGTAATATCACCGCACTGCTCAAAGACTTCTTGAATAATTTCCTCAGTAGCATTTTCTGGTAATCCTCCGACAAACACGGTCTTACACCCAGGAGGTCGTTCTCTTGTGGAAGGTGGTGGAAGATCTAATAGTCACAACAGAAACAGAGGGGTGTGCCTTTTATTTCGTTGCCCTCTTCCTGGTTCACCTGGCGAAAGTGAAACTCGCAGAGTAACTTTCTCCACTCGAGTCGTGATACGTGTCTACACCGACTCACACTGATGTTTTTACTTCCTCTCCCCTCCTCCTCCCAACCTTTACTTTCTGTGGTCCTTTCTACACAGGGTGGCTAAGCTTGTCCCTGAACAGAGATAAAGCCAATGTTAGCATAATTTCATTTCCCCTTAATAATACAGAAGCCCAGAAAATGGGGGGAAAAAAACTTCACAAAGTACAAAGCATGATGAGGTGACAACATGATGGAAAACTTGGGCTTGCTATCTGCTTTGTCTTGCTGCGGGATAACGGATCAGCAAGGCAGAGAACAGGACCTGTAAACATGTGTAGTACTTGCTGGGCTGGGGAAACACCGGGGCCTGAAAATACCACTTTTTTTTTTTTTATTATTCACATTTAAATGAGCCAATGATTACATTTGGGGGAGGCTGTAGGAAAAGGTAAAAGGTACACTGTCACAACATTTTACCTAGTTTATATGTAGATTACTAAAGCAGTCTCCTGAAAAGTCCACTTCAAAAAGGCAACACTGATTAATATGAATAAAAAAAAAAATACTAGCTATTTAAGCCCATAAACTTAGTATCTGAAACTAAATTAAAAAAAAATTCTGGCTCATTTATTTCATCAAATGTATGTTTCCTTCAAGCAAATGCCATTTGGCCCAGAAACTCTGAGATGTGGGCTCCCCCCAAAATTGCTAACTACCAAATTAATTCAATTTTCCATCTAGCAAAGCACATTTCAGAGTTTTTCTCCCACATTTGTGAAGATGGATAGAAATGCTCACATATTTCACACTATGTTCTGCAGCAACTGCTAGACTTCATTGCATGCAAAAAGATTCTTAATGCTGGGGATGTATCCCCACATCACATATACTGGCTTCACGGTGTCAATTCAGCTCCTGGATAGAACACATGGACACAGCCCCATACATTTATGCTAATCTAGAGACAAAAGCATCATGTCGAATGGATCCCCACTTTGTGCATCCATGTGGAAGAATTTTCAGTCACATCTGAAAGTGCACGCAATGCTACATAAAAAAAAAAAAAAAAGAAAAGAAATTTAAATTGAGGAGCAGACAGTTCTCACAGGTACCACTTACTTGGATTTTGAGG
>NW_027397069.1:49157966-49383378 GCF_003265705.2 Callorhinus ursinus
CTTTTGCAGTGGATTATTTCTTTGACGACAGCCACTTCTGTTGGTGGTGGGGGTGGTACAAGCCCCAGGCCTGGTATCATTGGGTTAATGGGGGTGATCCCAGTCATCATGTTGAGGCCTGGATCGAAGCCTGGGACACAGATTGAGTCTGTAAAGTACACAAGATAACATTTTGGCTGGAGGATCTTAAATCAATTTTCATTGTTTTTTTTTTTGCTGTTTTCCTGCAAAGATTATTTGACTTTACGCTTTTTTTTTGGTTAGGAATTTCTCCCGGCATAAGATGTAGCATTATAGAAAGCTATTGCAGAAAGACAAAGAGAAAATAAGATGAACTTAAAACTACATGAAAAGGAAATTATATCACTTAAAACATTAACATGGCAGAACAGAACACAGCATATTAAAGTGGAAAACCATGCACCATGAAGCTTTGTTATTGTTGCGAATGTGATTCTCTGTTTCTTAACATCGGTGTATTGTTTACGCTCGCTGCCTTATGACCCAGAATGTGGGAAGAATATCATTTAACACTGAAGTGCCCTGTGAATCTAATTGTCAGTCTGGTTTTATCAAAAGAGCCTTCTTATCCAAGCGACCTAGATTTGGAAAAGTTCAATTTATATGTGCATACTTTATAATGATGCATTCAGGTCCAACCTAACCTATTTCCCCCAGGAAATAAAAAACAAAAAATGATTACTATGGTTGGGTTAAGTACATGCAGGCACACAATTAGCTGTATACATTTCTGCATTCCATTGGATAATCACACTTTCTTCCTATAATTCAATCAACAAATAAATAATTGACCAACCCTCCTGAAATCTTTATGCCCTATTATTTAAAAAAAAATTTACACTCTGTATAAAAAAAATGAAAGGGGCCAAAAGAATGGGTTTTCCAATATAAGCAATGAATTGTTTTTTTAGTGTGGTAATGAAACAAGTAATTTCAATGGTGATATGCAGGGATTTACTTTTCCTAAGTAAGTCAGATTTATTTACAAGCAGGGACTGTTAGAATACTGTACTGCGTATCTAAGAGTAGCTGGGAAGGGACCCCTCTCCAGAGAGTGCTTCTGTTTGCAGAAAGCAGACATTCTCACTGCTGGTGGGATGATGTTCAGGTAGAAACAGCACAGATACCACCAGGAGTAGCCACGGTGACCCTCCGCGACTCCTTGGCAATGAACTTCCTTTTCTTACTCACCTATCTTTCCTCCCTCTTCCTCCTAGATCATTCCCATTCCCCTCTCCCAGCCCCTCCGATCTGTGGCTCTCATGGACAGCCTCTGCCTCAGCCCAGGCGTGGCCTCCTCACTCTGCTTACCTGTGCTGAAAGGTAGGAGAAGCCCAGAGGCCAATGAAGTGACAGGGATACCCTTTGTTTACGAAGACACTCCAGAGCATATGAAGCACGGGCAAAAACTTTTCCTTTCTGAGAAAAGGCTTATGATTGCTTTCCCCTATACCCTGGATATTTCTGCTCTTCCTCTTGGTTGAACAGAATAAGCAGGGTGATCCTGATCTATAAGCCCAAGAGGACTGCTGTCCCATTTCTTAGGAAATCCATCTAACTTGAGAGTGTACCAGCATGACTTCAATAAAATGAGGTGGGTTTTTTTTTCAATATTGGTTTTGTTAAAAAAAAATGTAAATATAAATGCCAAATATGCACTCTCATTCAAAGGAGTCACCTTGACATTCTAGGTACTTCCTCTGTAATTATGGTTCTCAGTTTCTTCATCTGTAACATGGGACTGTTAGGCTGAATAATCTCTTGGGGCACAGTATTCCAGATTTCTGTGCTGACATTGCTCAAAACAAGTGATATAGAAAAGACATAAAAGCTGGGAAGTGACAGGGACAAGATTCACACTTTGGTTATTCATTTAAAATCCTCATAAAGTTTCACAGGTCTTATTCTCATTTTACAGATAAAGAAACTGAGGCATAAAGCAGTTGAGTAGAATCCCCAACATCACAAAGCAAATGGCAGTGTCCACCCCAGGGCCTTGGTCTCTGGCTCCATATGTAAACATGGCTCTTTTGACTACCTTAAAGTCTCACGTAGAATGACCCGACTTGATCATTCACCTGATACATGTCACTACTAAAATTTTACTCTGCTGTTAAAACAAAATCAATACATATCTTTCTGATCTAGACACCAAGTCTAAAGGGGGAAGTTCCAGAACAGAATGGCTTTCAGTGTCATCAACACTGAAATAACAGATTGGCTTTCAAGGTGAATATATTAGAAACTGAAATATTGGTATGCATATGCCTTTATTTAATCTCATTCCATGCATAAGATTCATCTGTTTCTTTCCTGGCCTGGCCCTCATTGTTGTTTGCCAACACAGGCTGATTTAAGGCTGAAACTGCTCAGGACAGCGAACCCTGTGAATTACAATAACCAGATGTTGCCCACAAATGAGATGAGAAGCCCAGCGCTTCCATTCTCTTTTAGTTTTAACAGACTTCTGTTTCCTTTCTGAAGGCCAAATAAATAAATACATCTTTAGAATGGGGACAAAACACACTACTCCTGAGCAAAATATTTTAATATAGAGCAAGGGTTACTTTGCTTTTTCCAAGACATCAATATGAAGAGACTCTGAGGTTTAATGAAATCTGCATGGTGAGTGCAGTAGCTTGAAAAGAGCTTAGAAAGGAATTAACACTTAAATTATGTTGGACCTCAAAGGATCTGAGATTTAGTATTTGAGAAGAGGAAGTAGGGAAGGATTAGACTTTTATTTTAAAAATAAGAACCCATAACTTTTTAACAATATATGAACAGATGGAAATTGTTTTCTCAAATAGCACAGGAACCTATTATGTCCTAACTCATTAAAGCAAATGCACACTTTTTGGGAGTCTGAGAAAGACACATGCACAGGAATACAAAGGTGAGGGGAGAATGCAAGCTCGAAGAGTCAGCTCCTCGTCTTGCTTTTAGAAAAGCTGCCCCTGTGAACTTCAGAGATAATGAGTTATAATTCCACTCAGGGAAAGAAGAAAGAAGGCTTAAATTGCAGCAAGAAAGAATCCAATTAAGTACAGAGTGGAACTTTTCTTTCAGAAATTGTACTTAGGGTGCCTGGGTGGCTCAGTTGGTTAAGCGACTGCCTTCGGCTCAGGTCATGATCCTGGAGTCCAGGGATCGAGTCCCACATTGGGCTCCTTGCTTAGTGGGGAGTCTGCTTCTCCCCCTGACCCTCCCCCCTCTCGTGCTCTCTATCTCTCATTCTCTCTCTCTCAAATAAATAAAAATCTTAAAAAAAAAAAAAGAAATTGTACTTAAACAAGAGGAAGAGTTATTTATTTCCAAGACTGCAGCCCTGTTCAGCTTCCCCCCTGTGTCACAGACCATGAGGACAGAGGCACCAAGGCCAAAGCTCAGCAAGTATTTCTTTCTCATTGGCTTTTCCCAACTGGACAAGACACAACCAGAAACAAAAAACCTGCTTCCTGATTCATACGTAGTCTGGTGTTGTATGAGTTAGATGAGCAGGGTGCAGAGGGCAGGTTAGGGTTTTGTGTTCAGGACGTTAAGAGGCATGACAGTTTCTTTCATTCATTCATTCAGCATTTCCTGGGCACACACTATTGTCGCGATATGGGGTCAGGAACTGTAATATTGTCCCCACTTAGGGAAATCACTGTGTTTAAGGAGAACATGAAGGATGGGCACCAAACTGAGCGGAAGAGTTGAGAAGTGTAAACTGAGGCTCACCGCGTGGCCCAGGAAGAGACGGGCCAGGGACAGCCTGATAGGCCTGGGGGACTCCAATCAATGTCCATGCTATAGCATGGTGAGCATAAGACACTGTGACCAGTGTCCTGAGGGGCCCTGAGAATCAGATTAGAGGAGAAGGGATCTTGTCATTCAAGCTAGTGCATTCTGACTTTATTCTCACCGGGATGGCAGCCAGCGAAGGTCAGATGTGCACTCTGCTGGGCAGAGGCCCCCTGCCGGCTGTGCTGCCTCCCACCCCTCCTTCTCCATTGGTCTACTGCCCGAGCAGTGGCTGGCCCCCTTTATGCCCTTTCCCATCAATGCCTCACTGAAGCCTAATTATTGGAAGTGAGAACTTGACCCCACTTAGAAGAAAGCCAATAGAGGTCTGTCTCGGTCAAGGCCGGGCCTAACTAGCTTAAGCATGGGTGTGGATGCTGGGCTGGGCTGAGGTTTGGGGGACAGAGGTACGCTGTCAGTGCCAGGAACAAGAGGGGCCCAGAAGGCAGGGCGCCGCGTTCCTAGAGAATAGTAAGACAGAAGAGGCAGTAATCAGGCCAAAGGTTAGCAGTAGGTCTAGTCCTGGGCAGAGATCCTTAGCAACAGACAAAACACAAGAGCAGGGAGGCCAGCTTCGCTGGGGGACTGCGTCGGCAGGTCATTGGGTCTGAACCACCCTGATCCAGGTTCTGATTCAGTCCAGGTGGAAGTGAAGTTTGGCAGCAATGTAACAGGGTCAGAGGCTGAGAGAAACTGACAGTCGGGGAGGTTACCTGAGCTAGGACTCAGGCTGGAGAAGCAAGACAGGATCCAGACACAAGAACCAAAGCCTAGGGTTTATGGAAGGAGGCAGACACCCCAGTTATCAGTCCTGGAGCCTGGGTCACAGCCTGACCTGGGTCAAGCCCAGCTGGATGCTGAGTCTTAGAAGACAGGGCCCCAGGGCCCCTTCCTTGTACCTAAGGCCCAGACGGGAACTTGAGTCCAGGGAGATGCCAAGCTTCTGAGGCCCGGGGCAGAGAGACAGGCTAGAGGGGCTCTAAGAAACATGTAGAAGCTCCTCTCCTTTCTCCAGAGGAATCACTGCCTCCAAATATGATCCATCATCACTGGACAGAGACACTACGTCGTGATACATGGGCACATTCTGTTCACTGTAATCGACAACTCTATTCTTCTGCAACGTCAGTTAAATTCACAAAGTAAATGCTTTTCTTTTCATTCCATGTCCTTCTTTTCTCTAATATTCTTAAAAATCATTTCATGATCAACAAAGGAAAGCAGTTTTTAAAAAGGTAAACTCGAGCTAAAAGGATCTGGGTAACAGCTGAGGGACACTAAGGCTGACTGGTCCCTTAACCTATTTGGGCTTCCATGTCTTCTTCAGGTAAATGTGAGCATAAATACCAGACATACCACCTCCACAGAATGGGAGCCTCAGAGAGCACAGTCTGTGTGAAAGCAGTGTATCAACGTGTCAGGAGCCTAAATCTGCAATCAAATGTACCTGTGATCAGGCCTTGGGTCTCCCACACACTGACTGTGCAACCTTAGGACATTGAGTCTTTCTAATATCTGCAAAATGGGATAATCATATTTAAATTTTAATATTCTTGTGAGGATTAAGTGGGATTTAAAAAAAAATCTTAAGTGTTTAACATAACGTTCAGCACATGGTCAGTACACAACACATGGTAGCACTTATGTGCAATGTTAATAAATATGTATTTTATGTATAATATTCATGTAACCTTATATAAATGTTATTAATATTGTAGACACATAAAGGATCGTGACGATGATGACGAAGTATTTCTTTTGACAAACATCTGAGTGCCTACTAGGTGCTGGATGTTCTGCTAGGTACCTTGCCCATAAAGATATCATATGAGTCCCTCCTTCAATGAAGTGACAGTCTGGCGGTAAAAACTCCTGAACAGAAAATGACAATACAGTATGACAACTGTTGTGAGACATTTAAATAGGAGGTGCTAAGCACAGAGAAGAGGGGCACAGGTCTGGGATACAGGTGTGATGGTTTGAATCGTGTCTCTCTGAACAGAGAGGCTGAAGTCACGACTCTCCTGGTACCTGTGATGTAACTTTATTTAGAAACAGGGACTTTGCAGATGTAATCAAGAGAAGACAATGTCATACTCGATGAGAGTGGACTCTATCTAATATGACTGGTGTCCTCATAAGCAGGGAAGAGACCTAGGTGCACACAGAGAAGGCCATGTGACAAGGGAAGCAGAGATTCAGTTATGTAGCTGCAAGCCAAGAACACCAAGAATTGCTAACAAAAACCAGAAATGAAGGGAAAATCATGCAACAGATTCTTCCCTAGTTCTGTCCCAGAGGGAAGACAGCCCTGCCAACACCTTGATTTCTGACATCTTGTCTCCAGAACTGAGAGAATAATGTTTCTGTTTTAAGCTATTGCTCGGTTTGCAGTACTTTGTTAAGGCAGTTCTGGAAACTAATACAAGGGGACAGGGTCATGATAGGAATTCTGGAGGGGGTGACAGCTGACCTGAGTCTGAAAAAGGATGACTTCTATGGGTGTGTAGAGAAGATATTCTTGGGGCACCTGGGTGGCACAGTCGCTTAAGCATCTGACGCTTAGTTTCGGCTCAGATCATGATCTCAGGGTCACGGGATCAAGCCCCGCGTCTGGCTCCACACTCAGCATGGAGTCGGCTTGAGATTCATTCTTTTCCTCTCCCTCAATCCCCTCTCCCACTTGTGCTTCTCTTTCAAATAAATAAATAAATCTTAAAAAAAAGTATTCTCAAAATATATTTATTAGAATCAAAAGATATTGCTAAATGTTCTCTTAGAAGAAATGTTCAAAACCAGTTCCCTGGAGGCAGGATCGCTCTTACATTTTCCCATTGTGAAAAAACCCAACCTTGAAGATGGCTACATATTTATTAAGAGCAAATCAACCTCACAGATTATAAGTTAACATTATAGTGTACTTTATAAGTGAATGCCTACAAGTAGAATCTAAGAAAGTTAACATGATGCTTTTGTGATCTTTCTAAAGAGATCCAAAGGTGGTGAGGTACGTTTTCTATTTAAACACAAGATGTATACCCAAGGTGAGCTCCTGGAGCCTGGCTGTGCTCACGGTATAAACAAAGACCTCATGCCATAAATAAAACCCTCTGTTCTCCTTTGACTGGGGATATAATGCTGGCAGAACGGGGGAATGCAGCCGTCGACAGCTATTTTAAGTACTGTTGACTTGAGTGGGGAGATTTGTGTCCATGCTTAAGATCAGGCATCCTGCTTGCTTCACCACTGTGCATTTGAGTTCCCCAACATCTGCCCATCCTGCCTTCTAATGACAGATTATTCGCTACTTCCCAAGGCAGTCCATTCCCTTTTCTAACAGTTTCACAGCGAGAAATTTACCCCTCCTCTGTTGCCTCAGGACCTGATATCCTGTACTAAACCCATTGTCCTTATTCTGCTCTCCTGGGCTATTGTCAGAAGCCTGCTTCTCTGTCCTAGCACTGCTGGTCAGCTCCACGAAGAGAGCCCGCAGGAGTACCTGCGTCTTCTCCAGCTTGGCCTCAGTGGCACTGCTTCCCCTAGCCTGTCCACAAGTGACTTCCTCTAAAACCCACCTTTTCTGCAGTCTAGGGGAAGCCCCAGAAATAGGCCCTATAGAATCTGACCTATAGGATTAGCAGTGCTTTTGACCCTTCTTGATTCTGAAGGGTCCTTGTGGCTGACCTGGTACATTCTGACTAAAAACCAGTGGCCACACTCAAATGCTTGCTTTGTGCCAGGCCTGCACTGAAAGTGTCACATCAGCTTATTGCATGCATCTTCCTGGCAGTCCCATCATGGAGTTGACATGTGTCAAATGATCTCCTTCGACTAAAATACCTATGTTGTGTCTCTGCAGGACGCTGTCAGGCAACTTTGAGGTTGATGTTTTAAAACTAAATAAAAGAGTTCGCATTCTCAATTGGATTTTCCACAACCTTTTTTCTTAGGATCTCCTTCTGTCTTGAGTTTTCCCTCCCTGGCCCTCAACATCTATACAATGGCAAGACAACTCTTTTTTTTTTTTTTTAATTATGTTATGTTAATCACCATACATTACATCATTAGTTTTTGATGTAGTGTTCCATGATTCATTGTTTGCGTGTAACACCCAGTGCTCCATGCAGTACGTGCCCTCCTTAATACCCATCACCAGGCTAACCCATCCCCCCACCCCCCTCCCCTCTAGAACCCTCAGTTTGTTTCTCAGAGTCCATAGTCTCTCATGGTTAAGACAACTCTTTCGTAAGTTCCCACTGCTTCTGATTTCTCCTTGCAGGTCAGACTCAGCCACAGAAGGAAAGAAGACCCTCTTAGACAACTCTATAGGGACTCCTCCCACCTAACGTTTACTTCTCCCGAACTCTTGTTGATTTCTAGTTCTGAGGGCCAAGGCCACATTCTCTCTGCACGGGGGGTCACTCTGAGTTGCTTGGGTTGGAAGCCATGCTAAGTTATTTGCTCTGCTGTGTGGCCTACTGGCACGCTCACGCTTGTGTTTACGCGTGTTGGAATGTACTCCACAGCAAACTGCTGAGGGCCCAGGCCCTCTGCCCTCTGCCTGGACAGTGAGTCACTTCAGGCCTTGCCTATTTCTTTCAATAATGCTTCCACTTCCTCAGTTGCTGGTTTAAAACCTTGGTAGGCAACCACATCCGGTCACATCCAAAACGTTTCAGACCGACCTAGCTTTGAAAAGGTCTCTCCATTATCGCGTTGGTTCCCACTGCTATACGGGTTCTTATTAGCTCTCATCTGGAGGATTGCAAAAACCGCTCTGTATGCCCAGAGGCTGCAGCTTCTGTATCTCCCCACTCCGTGCCCTTCTCACACCCCTGAACCTGGGAGCAGCCAGCCGTGCCCACGGGAGACCCATGAGAATAGGCCCTAATTGGGGCCTCTAAATTACTTCTTTCAAACTTCTTTTCACTTCCCCGTCTCATTAGCCGATGATTAATTTTCTCTCTGTACCATGTTATGTGACTTTGTCCGGCAGGACTGTTACATAATGATAGAACAAAGAGGACTGAGTAGGCTGTTGGTGTCCTCTGCTTTGAACCCACTGACAGCCTTATGGCACAGAATGTAGTGGCAAAACATGGTGGAATCGTGGAAAATGGTTTTGAATACTCAGTCAAGCATAAAAGCAGCACTCTGTAATTCTTAGGTATCTACTATATCCATTTATCTATTTTTTTAAGGATAGGGACCCTCTGAGTACATACTGAAACACTAATTTATGTCAACACATTTCTTTTTTTTTTAAGATTTTATTTATTTGAGAGAGAGAGAATGAGAGATAGAGAGCACAAGAGGGAAGAGGGTCAGACGGAGAAGCAGACTCCCTGCTGAGCAAGGAGCTCGATGTGGGACTCGATCCTGGGACTCCAGGATCATGACCTGAGCCGAAGGCAGTTGCTTAACCAACTGAGCCACCCAGGCGCCCTGTCAACACATTTCTTTCTGGCTTTAATGCCTCCTCGCTCTGCAGAGCTGTTCTTCTTCGAAGTCAGGCTGACAGCCTGGCATCATACTGATGGAGAGCCCACTGTAGTCAGTGGTCGTGACTGCAGAGGTGGTATTCACAGCGTGTGAATGTCTACACAGGGATCTTCCCTTTGAAACCTGCATCTTCCCAAGATAATAATGCAAGGGCTAACATTTTGATTTTATTTATCCACCTTGGTTTTAGTTTACAAAGACATCGGGGAGATAAGGAACATCTCATAAATTTAAACAAGAACAAAAGAAAAACTTATTCAATATTTAGCTTCAAAGAAAACATGCACATCATATTATTTTAAACAATTTATGTAAGTTTCAATTTAAACATACTGCTTGAAGGGGCTGAAGCAACACAGAGTTGGTCTCTTTAAATAAGATCAGCATATAGCCGTCGGCTGGGAGAGAAAATAGAGCCTTGTTTAGAAGCAAACACATCATGTGTACTCCTAAAGGAAACTTCAGGTCGTGTGTTGTTTTAAAATCACAGACTGATCTAATATTAATTTAATTTTTCTGCTCAACTGTGTGGGCAAGGACAACCAGCTGGGAAGAAATAAGAGTTGAAGATGGAAAGAAAAGAGACATCCAAGGGAGAGACAGCAACAGAGAGAGAGAGAGAGAGAGAGAGAGACCATCAGTCCTGGACTCAAGGGCAGGCTCACTCTCCTGCCCAGTGTCCCAGCCTCTTTACGCCTCGGATCTTAATCTGCCAAAAGAGGATTAAAAATATATCTACGTTGATAGGCTTGTTGTGAGGACTAAGTGAGTTAAAATATATAAAGGGCTTAAAAGAGTGCCCAGCAGAGGAAGTACTCCATACATAGTAGCGGTCATTTGAACTACGAATATTGTATTTGTGCATTTACCTGTATGCATGTGTGTGCTACACGGTGTACGGGATTCAATATTACCTTAGTGTCCTTCCTTCTTAAAAAAAGTGTATCCAATTTTCTGTTGCCTTCTAAATTAATGTTTTATTTTCTATTCTGACTTCAAGAAGCAATTCTGTGGGTGGAAATCAGGAGGGTCTTCTAGATATAACTAATGAGGCAGTGCCATATAGTTTTGCCATAGGAGGAATTTCTCCAACAATTTAATATTAGGAGAAAAAAAAACCCAAAAAACAAAAGACTCCCCTCTATCCCCAAAGGCCCAAGATGTTTTTCAGTGTCTGGAAATGAGAATTACAGAGTTCAGAGCTGTTTCCTCTCTGCTTTTTCTGCCAAGAAGATTAGGTTTTATACCCAGTTCACCAATTGGGCTCACTCATGTTTGGCATATCTGTTTTCCCCCTAAACTTAGTTCTTCTATTGCAATCCTATTGTATTAATTTCAGTGAATATGTCTATGTTATTAAGCTTCTTTACACACACACACCTTCTTAATAAATTAAAGTCAAGCAGCACCAAATTTTAAAAATACTTTCTTACATCTGAGGCCCTGGCCAGATTTAGTTCTTTATATGTTGATATGCATTTTTTTAAGATTTTATTTATTTGACAGAGAGAGACACAGTGAGAGAGGGAACACAAGCGGGGGAGTGGGAGAGGGAGAAGCAGGCTTCCCGCTGAGCAGGGAGCCCAATGCAGGGCTCGATCCCAGGACCCTGGGATCATGACCTGAGCCGAAGGCAGACGCTTAATGACTGAGCCACTCAGGCGGCCCTGTTGATATGCATTTTAATTTAGAAAGAATCAATGCCAAGTCCTACTCTCTAATAGCCTGACATTTCTGGCAAACCCCCTGAGTAATTCCAGTAGATAATTTTTCAGAGAAGTAAACAAAGGTGGAATGGTTCAAGTACCAAATTTGGCCTCTTGGGCTGAGTATAGCAGACTTTGAGAAGCGTTTCTCAGTGGTTTGGAGTGGTAGTGTCTTCCCCCACAGGGCTGACCCCTCGATATGAAAAACTCAAGAGAACTCATTTCCCACATGAAAAACATACCCCAAACATTGTTTTTTTCCTGGAGAGTGCAAGGTTAAAAACAGAAACTATTACCCAGATTTTCATTTAAAATTCATCTATTTCCGTCCAGTTGTCAATTCAAAGAATGTTTTTGTTCTTTGTTCAGGGATCTACATCTCCTTCTCGTCCCCAGAGGCATCCAGTTTTGAACTGTTACCTTTATGCAACGTTTTATTTTCAAAATCCTTTTTCAATCTTTCAATAAGCTAGTTTTCATCACATCTCTCCAAGGTCCCCCTACCCCCACCCCCACCCACTTTGCAGGTGAGCGAGGAAGTGGAGGTTGGGAAGACAAGAGACGTCTGTCAGCAGCATCACTGGATCTGGAAGAGAGGCAAACCATGGTCCCCACCATCCTGGCTGTGATGAGAGCCCACCTGCCTGTGCTCTGCAGGCACGCATGGCAAAGAACCAGGATGCACCTTATCTGGGCTTTTGTCCCATCCACCTGAGGTTCCTTGTCTCCCATGTAAGGCTAAAACCTTCCATGCCCACTTCGCACTGTTATTACAGATGCCAATTATTTGGTGGGCATTTGTATGCAAGCAATTTACAAATGAGGAAATCAATCAATACACAGATATAAATTATAGTTAGGATTTTTCCTACTGCAAAGGTCTCCAGGGCTCCACAATGGTGCTAAGTGCTAATTTTGTCAGAAAGAGAATTCAATATATTATTCTGTATATTATTTCGCTTTGGAGTATACACAAACATGGCAGGAGGGAGGGGAAGGAAGAGAGGGAGAAGGAGAGGGAGCGAGAATGGGTGTGTGTGTACGTGTGTGCGGTATATCCTTGCTCTTCTCATGGAACCCACGGTCTCCGTAAAACTATGCCATTCTCCATGTTAGGGTCATCCACTAAGTTTTATAGCTGAAAAAACTGAGGAGCTGAGTGGCATGCTGCCCTAGGTCCCTCTGAAGTATTCGCTCATTCCACATTACTAATCATCTACAAAGTTGCTAAGCAATGTGCTAGATGCAGGGGCCACGGAGCCAAGTCAGGATCCGTGGCCCAACGTGCACAGTACACTGTGACACAGACACACGGGCACATAGCAGCATTAGAAAGTGGCAGTGAAATTCGGGACGCATACTCAGCACCTGTGCCATCAGCTCGAAAAAAGCTTGTCCAAGCTCTGAATTACAAGTGGCCCTCCTCATTGAAAGTATCTCTGTAGCTGAGCCACTGTGTCCTCAAGCCCAAGCACAGAGCACTTTGTAAATACACAGCCAAGTCAGAGAGCAGCTGTTCCTTGGGACTGGGGCCACGCTTCCAAAGGCAGTCATTTTTACTGCATTTATCAAATGACGTTTTGAGGGCAGAGGACTGTTGGGGTGTTTTATTTCTCTTCCTTTGGCTATATCATTACATATTTTTCTCCTCTCCTTAATACTGAGAGCATTCTGGGTCAGCAGGCTTTCTTCAGGCTACGTTTACATCAGAAGTGCCCGTGGTGTGGAGGTTACAAGGTACAGATTTGTCAGGGACAGAGTATAAGGCCTCCCTAATCTAGATCTGCTTGTCACTGAATGGAGGATTTACATTTGCCAGAAATGCCAGAATGGACATGTTAGCTTGGGCATTCATATCCTTAGTCAATTAGTGTTATTGTTATTTTTTACTATAACAATAACAGATCGTTACATTTTTTTTTTTCAAATACATTTGGAAAGTCAGTCAAAAGAATTTGAAAACCTTATCACAGGTAGTTAACTTTCTTCCATCACACAGTGATGGGACAGAGGCATGAGAGATGTGAATAATTTCAAGCAGAAAGTGTTTGTTGAACAAACAGAGCTAAGTTTAAATAAAATAAGATCGAATAAACTGGCAGGATGTATCCAGTGTGTATCAGAAGGATTTATCTTGGGGCCTTTTCTGCTCAATATCTTTATTCCATGTTTTGGACAAAGCACTCTATGACATGGTCATCAAATACTGTCTGTCATCAGCAGGCACTTACGCTCAGGTGTGCGGTAGGTGCTGGGGACACAAAAAGGTTGAAGAAAAATGTTTGAGCTTTGTGCTTCCAGAGAGACAGAAACTTTCAGAGAAAATCAAAGTGACAAATAAAAAAAATACTCGTACCCTAAAATGAATGAAAGGGCAGAGAGTATGTGCAGAGCTCCTGCCCGACACACTCACAGTGGATTATGAAGAGAAAGTCACATGTGTAAGAGGCAAATCCTAATCCTTGAGGAGGATGTCAGAGAAATCTAGTCCTACAAAGTGTCCCTCACACTGTCCCCCTTTGCCACCATTTGTCAAGGGACTATGGCAGGACAGCTCTGAATTGTTGTCACCTCAAGGAGCAGAGGTATGAGCTAGGAGGAAGCAGGTCAGACTGACTCCGCCATACCCTTCTGAATCTGGGTACCTGTTGCCCTGCCTTACCCCTCTCCACACCTGGGCGGGGCTGGCGTGCCTTGCATGGGCCTCTCCCACGGCTATTGGTACCAGCTCCCATGGACCCACTTCACACAGCCCAATGGGGAGGCTTCTTTCACTGTGATGATCACTACACCCGCTCTCCCTTCCCTGGCACCTCACAGTGGAGTCTTTGGGCTCCCCTCCCTCATAGGCAGAGCTCAGGGGTATGGTCCTTTCTTTCTCCCAGGTAGACTGCCCTGTGAGTAAAACTCTGTTGTTGGCTGAGCACTGAGGAATCCAAATGGATCATGGAGGCAGGTTCGGGAAGGGGAAGGGTTCCCATTGCTACTGAGTATTCTAGGTGCCAGGCAGGATGCTAGGCACCTTCACATACATTACCCCACTTTACCTTTACTACCATAGTGAGGGGAAAATTAAGGAATGGAGGAAATTTAAGTCATGTGGTCAGCTAGAAATGTCAGAGTCTGAACTCAAACCCAGGTGAGTGTTATTGCAAAGGTCTTTTTGTCTCATCGGGACTGTCAGTGACAAATCCCTGAGTTGGATGGATTATGGGTCTACCACTACACAGGACTGACCTTCAGCTGGTAAACATGGGTATGGACATATCACTGTTTAAGGCCGGCATCTATCTGTTCTGTTTGGTCAGTGCCCAAGTCCTAGCAATTGTTAAATATTTGGGTATCACTGTTGCCCTTATCAAAACGAAATATGTGGCAAATAACAAATGTTTGGCCGCTACTTCTGGCAAGGAAAGAGTAACAGCTCTCCCACCTCAAACAGCCAAAAACCTAGATAGAATATATGAAACATGGTTTTCAGATATTGGATCTCAGACAATGCAAGATAATGATTCCTGAGAGAAGAAGAGAAACAAACAAGGGGAGCCATAGGATTGCCCAGCCTGGAGAGATTATTGCCAAAAAAGAGTTTCCAGGCTATGGCCCAGGGAGGAAGAACCCCAGAGGGGCCTGGCAGTCTCCCCGATTAAAGATATAGTCGGTAGTTTGAGAAGGCCAAGGTCACTAGAGTGTGCAGGGCAGAGTACTTGAGAGAACTGCACGCACACAGTCATGTGTACACATGTGAGCACACATGTACATACACACAGCTCAGAGATTTAAAGCAGAGAACTAATCAGTGTTTGCATGTGAGGAAACTATGCAAGGCTGGGGGAAGAACCACCCAAAGGGATTATAGGAACACTTCAGAGAGATCACAAAAGCTAGGAAGGGTTCATGTCCCCTTCAGCTGGAATAGAAAAGTCTCCTAATTCATGAGGTATTGTGTAGAATACTCATAATGGTACTGCCTCAGTAGTAGGGCAAAATTAGACCTAAACGCTGCTCTGGTCTCTCATAACAAAAAAGCAAGCCCCCAAATGTTCAAATTCTTTCTAGTAAACTTAAATCTGTCCTATAATAAGCCTCAAGAATTTTTTTTTTTTTTTGGAATGCAAAAATATCCAGCACCTAACAAGGTGAAATTCAAGATGTCTGGCAACCACTGAAAAATGACCAGGTGTGATAGGGTCATTCCTACACCTGTGACTATGTTATTATGTGGCAAAGGGGGATTAAGGCTGAAGACAGCATTAAGGCTGCTAATCAGTTGACCATAGAATAAAGATAGACTACGCTGGATTATTCCAGGGAGCCTACTATAATCACAAGAGTCCTTAAAAGGGGAGGAGGGAGGCAGGAGAGACAGAGTGATTTAATGTGAGAGCCGTTGCTGGCTTTGAAGATGGAAGGGGACCACAAGCCACAGGATGCAGGCAGCCTCTAGAGGTTAAAAAAGGCCTGGGTGGCTCAGTTGGTTAAACGTCTGACGCTTGGTTTTGGCTCAGGTCATGATCCCATGGGGTCATTAGATGGAGCCCATACACTGGGCTCTGCACTCAGCGGGGAGTCTGCTTAAAGATTCTCTCCCTCTGTCCCCCCTACCATGGGTGCGCACTCTTTTTCTCTCTCTCAAAAAAAAAAAAATAAATAAAATAAATCTTAAAAAAAAGAAGTTAGAAAAAGCCAGGAAGCAAACAGGAATACAGAGCCTGGAGCCTCCAGAAAGGAATACGACCCCGAGGACATCTTGACTGAGACCAGTGAGGCTTTCTAACCTACAGCGCTGTAAGATACTAAATTTGTTTTTGGTTTTTTTTTTTAAAGATTTATTTATTTATTTGAGAGAGCGAGAATGAGAGAGAGAGTACATGAGAGGGGGGAGGGCCAGAGGGAGAAGCAGGCTCCTCGCCGAGCAGGGAGCCCGATGAGGGACTCGATCCTGGGACTCTGGGAACATGACCTGAGCTGAAGGCAGTTGCTTAACCAACTGAGCCACCCAGGTGCCCCACTAAATTTGTTTTTAAGTCACCACGTTTGTAGTTACTAGTTACAGCAGCAGTAAAAAAAAGTGACCCATAATAAGGAAAAAAATAAATAGAAACAAAACATAAATGACACAGATGATAGAATCAGTAGACAAAGATATTGAGATAGTCGTAACTGTGTTCCATATATCCAAGAATGTGGAAGAAAGAGTGAACATGTTAAAGAGATACATGGAAGACTCAAACTGAACATCCAGAGATGAGAGCTACACTGTATGAGATGAAAATATACTGCAAGCAATTAGATATTAAATAAAAAATTTAGTGATAGTGTAGACACAGCAATAGAAACTGTCCAAAGTGAAATGCAGGGATAAGAAATGACAACAGCAACACCAAAATGAGCATAAAAAGATCTGTAGGAAAACTATCAGCAGATTAAAATACTTGTAGTTAAATTCCCTGAAGAAAGGAGATAGGGTCAGAAAAATATTTGAAGAAATAATGGCTGAATCATCCAAATTTGATAAAACTATAAGCAGATACAAGAAGCTCAAGAATGTAAGGCACAAGGAACCCGAAGAGAACTATAACAGGACATATCCATGATAAGTTACTTAAAACCAGTAAAAACCAGTGATAAAGACAAATTCTTAAAAGTATCCAGAGAAAAAAGATGTATTATGTGCAGAGGGGAAAAAAAGATAACAATGAGAGCAGATTTCTTGTTGAAAATAATGTAAGCCAAAAAACACCAGAATGACACTTACAAGGAATTGAAATTTAAAAATATGTCAACCTAGAGTTCTATAACCAGTGACAATGTCCAAAAGTGCAAATGACGCCAAGAATTTTTCAGACATAACTGAAAAAATCGATCATCAGCAGACCCACACAATAAGAAATATTAAAGGCAGCCCTTTAGGCAGAGAAAAATGATATAAAGTGTAAATCTTAATCTTAACCTACGCAAAGGCATGAAGAACAGTGGGAATAGTATGTCATTCAACATAAAAGACTTTTTGTTATTTACTTAAAAGATAATTGACAGAAAAAGCAACTGTATTTTGGGTTTATAACATATGTAGAAATAAAATATATGACAGCAGATAACATGGGACAAGAGGGGGAAATAAAATTATACTATCTATGGTTCATATACTATACATAAAGTGGAAAAACCAACAAAAGAGATTAAATGAGAATCCTACAAGATAATTCAAAATAAGGCACAAAAATAGAAAAGTTGGAATAAAGAACAGAATAGGCAAATAAAATCAGCTAATAAGACTTATTTTAACCCAATCATATAATCATACTAAATGTAAATAATATCTTAATTAAAAGGCAAAACTTACTAGATTAGATTTAAAAAGACCCAACTACATGCTGCCTACAAGAGACCTATTTATTTTATTTTTTAAGTTTTCATTCCAATAGAGTTAACATACTGGAATTGGTGTTGTATTAGTTCCAGGTGTACAACACAGTCATTCAACAATTCTATATATTACTCAGTGCTCATCAAGATCCCCATCACCTATGTCCCCCATCCCCTCCCCCACCTCCCCTCTGGTAACCATCTGTTTGTTTTCTAGAGTTAAGAGTCTGTTTCTTGGTTCGGCTCACTCTCTTTTTTTTTCCTTTGTTCATTTGTTTTGTTTATTAAATTCCACATATGAGTGAAATCATATGGCATCTATCTTTCTCTGACTGACTTATTTTACCAAGGGAACACAACAATGCCAAGCATTTATGCACTGAATAATACGTCAAAATATATGAAGTAAAAACTGAAAGCACAGAAAAGTAAAATAGACAAATCCACACTAACAGAGATTTCAATAACCCTTTCTCAATAATTGCTAGGACAAGTGGACAAAAAAATCAATAAGGATAGAGAAAACTTAAATAACACTATCAACCATTTTGACCTAACTAACACTTAAGGAACACTTCACCCAGCAATAGAAGAAAACACATTCTTTTCAAGTGTACAAGGTACATTTACCAAGACAGGCCATATTCTGGGCCTGAAGCAAACCTCAATAAAATCACAAAGACAAATCATAAAAAGTGCAGAGTATATTCTTGGACCACAGTGGAATTAAATTAGAAATTAGTGACAAAAGGACATCTGGAAAAATCACCAAAAACTTGGAAACTAAATAACATATTTCTGAATAACCTGTAAGTAAAAGAAGAAATCAAAAGAGGAGTAGATAGTACTCTTAACTAGACAAAAATAAAAACAGCATACCACAACTCAAGGGAGGTGGCTAAAGCAGTACTTAGAGGGAAATTTATGGCAATAAATGAATGTATTAGAAAAGACTCTCAAATCATTGACTCTGCTCCTACCTTAAAAAACTGGAAAAAGAAGAGCAAATTAAGCCTATTATAAGCAGAAAAGGAACTAGTAAACATAAGAGGAAGAGTCAATGAAATATAAAACAGAAAAATTATAAAGAAATTCAGTGAACCCAAATGCCAGTTATTTGTGAAGATCAATAAAATTCCTAAACCTCCAGTCATCCCTAGGAAGGAGAAGAAGAAGACAAAAATACTGACAGTAGGCATGGTAGAGGGTACGTAACTACAGGTACTATACCAATTATAGGTATAAAGAAATACTGGGAACACATTTATGTCAGTAAATTTGACAACTTAGATGATAGAAGAGAGTCCTGGAAAGACACAAACTACCAAAGATCACTAAAGAAAAAATAATCTATATAGCCCCTATTAAAGAAACGGGATTTGTATTAAAATCATACCCATAAAGTTCAATCCCAGATGATTTAACTGTGGAATTTTACTCTAGTAGAAATTAAATATTAGAGAAAAAATAGTAGTTATTCTATTATACAAACTCTTCCAGAACACTGAAAAGCAAAACGCGTCCCAATTCTTTTATGAGGCCAGCATTATCCTGATACCAAAACCAGACAGAGACATTAGAAAAACATTATAGACAGTATCTGTCATGAACTTCCATGCAAAATTTTAGCAAATTGAATCTCATGATCTCCATAAAGGGTAATATATCATGATCAAGTAGAGTTTCTCCCAGGAATGCAAGATTGGTTTAACAACAACAAAAAAAATCAGTCAATGTAATTTGCCGAACTGGCAGACTGAGAAAGAAAAAAACACCCATGATCATCTCCCTAGACACAGATAAAGCATTTTTAAAAATCTGATATCCATTCTCTTAGAAAGCTAAAATTCGAGGAAACTTCCTCAACCTAATAAAGATGATGTACTTAAAACCTACAGGTATCCTCATATTTAATTTTATTTTCCTAATAAGATCAGGAACAGGGCAAGGATATCCCTTTCACTATCTGTTCTGCTGTCAATATATTTGACAACATGGATGGATTTTAGAATAATTGTACTGAGTGAAAGTGGCCAGATATTGAGTATATTCCATATGATTTCACTTATATAAAATCCTGGAAAATGCAAAATAATTTATAGAGACAGGTAGAAGGATCCAGGATTTGCCTGGGGAGCTGAGTAGGTGGGAGGGAGAGATGACAAAAAGAATAAGAAAACTTTTTGGTATAATAGATATGCTCATTATTTTGATTGTGGTAAGCATTTCACGAATGCATAGATATGTCAAACCTTATCAAATTATACAGTTTCAACATGTACAGTTTATTGTAAGTCAATTATAGTTTTTGAAGCTATAAAATACAACAAATTCTTAGGTCAATGTAAGCCCTGTCAAGGTGAATCTATCCAAAGTCTTGGTCTCAGCCAGGGAATGCATTATAGGAGGGCATGGCCGTTCTTCCTGATGTGAACTTAAAAACATGAGTCGTGCATATGTAAAGCTTTTTAGTGTCCCAACAAGAGAGAAACTTAATAGATCCTGATTTAAACAAACACAGTCAATTTTATCATCTCAGAAGTCAACAAGAAGCAGACTGGGAATTATACATGAAGTGAGCAAAATTTGGCATGAAACATGGCTCCAGACCTCAAAAGGTTGTGAAAATTGTAGATGATTTGGCAGGGTGAGATTAATTCTCACTCCAACTCAATCTAAGAGAGAAAAAGGTTCCCAGGCAACATAAAATCTTGCAGGGTTTTACATGTCACTGTATGTTTGATTTTACTCCACAGAAATCCTCCCAACTTGTTCAATTTCGGGACTTCTCCTTGGAGCTATGAGCAGAATAAGAAAAACACAGATGGCTCAACCTCACCATAATCATGATTCAAGGCAAGCAAAGACTAAGCTGTTTGTATTTCAGATTAAAATAGAATTGAGGAGAGAAACATCATTATCTTGGGTGCTAAAAGGAGTATTAAGACGAAGCTCGTTTAGATTACTAATATTGCAATATTATTGTTTGAGGTTTACAATCCATTGGAAATCTATATAACCTTCTATTGCTTCTGTTAGAGTTAGTATTTTAAATAAATTCTACATGCTTAATAAATAAGGTCTATTTATTTACTCAAAGGCGACAGACCCTCTGGTACTATCAACAAAGGCTTCCCTCCTGCTCTCCTGCAGCTCGTGTTTCTAGGGCTGCAATTTCAGAAAAGCATTTGCGGCAAAACAAGAAATGACACCATTACCATCGACAGGAATTCTCCTGGCACTGTGGAGATTCTTTATTGAAAGAAATACAAAGCTCGTTTGTTGTCAGCAGAAGGCATGGATTTTGTCTGGCAGTGGCTTTGCTCCTTACGGACACCACTCTGCGGGTTAATGACACTCAACTCTGGGCATCTTCCTTCTTCTCCTAGCAGGTGTTTTCATGTCTGAGTTAAATGTCCCAGAACGGGATGGCTGCCACTCTAGGGGGCAGCCCAGCAACACATCGGGAGACTGCTGGGCAAGGGAGCCGGGCGGCTGGTGTTGGCGTCCCAGCTGTGCCCCTCACCACCTGTCCGTCCTGGGAGAGATTCCTCAGCCTCTCTATGCCTCCACGTGTTAACCATAGCACCTGTTTCACAACTGTAAGATGCTTAGGAAAAGGCCTGGCACAGACACAAGAAAGGGAAGCAATTATTATTATTAACACAGCTTTGCTGACATGACAGCAGTTGGGGAGAACGGATTCTAGCGGCACCTCCAAGCTGCCTGCTCATGCAAGCACAGGAGGAATAAGAAAGACGAGTGCTTCCTCCACCAATGCAGTCCTCTTCTGGGAAAGAGGACTGTACAAGCCCAGAATATCAAATAATAATTACCTAATGCCACCACTTACTGAGTGCCTTCCGCATAGAGTCCAACGTATAAAGGGCATCACAGACATTATCTTATTAATTCCAACAATGACCCCATGATGTAGATGACAGAACTCCCATATTCCAGGCAAGAAAACTGAGGTCCAAGAAGTCAAATAACTGGCTTCTGTTCACATGGCCGGTGAGAACATTTCTGCACAGAACCGTCTGGCCCTTAGCCCATGGTTTTTCCACTATCCCAAGTAGCTGAACTTTTCAATCCAGAAAGTGGTGGCATATTCTGAGCAAAGGCATTCAGGAGGAAAACACATCTGTCAGGAGGTGGAGTTTCCCACAGCACCCAGGCTTTCTGAAATCATTAAAAGGACGGCAGTCTTAAGCACTGCTGGGAGAAACACAGTTTCCTTGTCACCCGCGAACATGGAGATAACAATCACCATTGCTGGGTCATCTCTGTGTGTCAGGAGAATCTACTTGAAATGATAATCAAGTTTTTCCTGGTTTGTCCTTGGTCCCTACCTGGTACCATAATTCAAATTAGGCTGTTCAGTGCTCCCTTCCTCAGAAAAGGATATTATGCAGAAAGCACAGAGAAAAGAAATGTGTGGCTTGTTAGCAGTGAGGCATCACAGGGGCTGGAAGGGCCTGAGGCATGAACAGCTAGAGGAAGAAGGTGTCCCTGCTTCCCAGATGGGAGGGAGAGATTCTCTGAGGGCTGCTTAAATGACTACACTCTTAAAAACATTTGGAATATTTCATGAATAAAAATTAGAAAGTAATTACAAGCAGGAGAAAATTTCATTTCATAATATCAATAGGCTTATAACTATCAGAATATCCTCAAGATCAATTTTGAAAGAAAACTTGTAATTAACTTTTAGGTTAAGTAACAATTCCGTAAAAGCACAGTAACCTAAATTAAACTCAAAGCATTACTACTAAAAATATTTCCAACATACGCCATGTATAAAGGACAAAATCTTCAATATATAAAGGACCTTAACAAGTCAAAAAGAGAATAAAGAATGCTTAAGTAGAAAATAAACAGGGAGGGGCGCCTGGGTGGCTCAGTCAGTTAAGTGTCTAACTCTTCATCTCAGCTGAGGTCTTGATTTCAGGGTTGTGAGTTAAAGCTCCACTTCAGGCTCCATGCCCAGCATGGAGTTTCTTTTTACTTAGAAAAAGAAAAAGACAGGGGCGCCTGGGTGGCTCAGTTGGTTAAGCAACTGCCTTTGGCTCAGGTCATGATCCTGGAGTCCTGGGATAGAGTCCCGCATCGAGCTCCCCACTCAGCAGGGAGTCTGCTTCTCCCTCTGACCCTCCCCCCTCTCATGCTCTCTCTCTCTCTATCTCATTCTCTCTCTCAAGTAAATAAATAAAATCTTAAAAAAAAGAAAGAAAAAGACAAAGACACGGAAAAAGACAAGGAAAAAGCGAAAAGAAATGAAACGAAACAGGGAATTCATGAAAAAAGAGATATGGTCAATTAAGATTTGAAAAGGTTCATTTCTATACACTAACAACAAAGTCACAGAAAGAGAAATTAAGAAAACAATTCCATTTACAATTGCACTAAAAAGAATAAAATACCTAGGAATAAACTTAACCAGGAGGTGTAAGACCTGTACTCTGAAAACTATATAACACTGACGAAAGAAATTGAAGGTGACACAAACAAATGGAAAGATGTTCCATGCTCATGAATTGGAAGAACAAACATTGGTACAATGTCCATACTACCCAAAGCAATCTACAAATTCAATGCAATCCCTATCAAAATACCAACAGCATTTTTCACAAAACTTAAACAAGTAATATTAAAATCTGTATGGAACTACAAATGACCCTAAAGAGCCAAAACAATCTTGAGAAACAACACAGCTGGAGGCATCAAAATTCCATATTTCAAGTTATACTACAAAGTTGTAGTGATCAAAACAGTGTGGTACTGGCACAAAAACAGATAGATCAATGGAATAGGATAGGAAGCCCAGAAATAAACTCACATTCATATGGTCAATTACTCTATTAATTTTACAAAGGAGGTAAGAATATATAATGGGTAAAAGTTTTTTCAGTAAATGGTGCTAGGAAACCAGGACAGCTATGTGTAAAATAATGATACTGGACTACTTTCTAACACCATACACAAAAATAAACTCAAAATGGACTAAAAATCTAAATGTGATATCTGAAACCATAAAAATCCTAGAAGAGGGCCCAGGCAGTAATTTCTCTGACCTCAGCCAAAGCAACATTTTTCTAGATATGTCTTCTAAGGCAAGGGAAAACAAAATAAATGATTGGGACTACATCGAAATAAAAAACTTTTGCATAGCAAAGGAAATGATCAAGAAAACAAAAAGACAACCTCCTAAATGTGAGAAAATATTTGCAAATGACATATCTGATAAGGGGTTAATATCCAAAATTATATATGCAACTTATATGCTAACATACAACTTATACAAGTCAACAACATAAAACCCCCAATCTGATTTTAAAAATGGACAGAGGAACTGAATAGACTTTTTCCAAAGAAGACATATAAATGGCCAACAGACACATGATAAGATGCTCAACATCACTAACCATCAGGGAAATGCAAATCAAAACCACAGTGAGATATCACCTCACACCTGGTTGAATGGCTAAAATCAAGAAGATAAGAAACAACAAGTGTTGGCAAGGATGTGGAGAAAAAGGAATCCTTGTGCACCACTGGTGGGAATGTAAATTGGCACAACCTCTGGGGCAAACAGTATGGAAGTTCCTCAAGAAATTAAAAAAATAAAAATACCATATGATCCAATAATTCCACTTTGCATATTTACCCAGGAAGAAGTTAAAACACTAATTTGAAAAGATAATATGTACCCCTATGTTTACTGAGCATTATTTACAATAGCCAAGACATGGAAGCAACCTAAGTGTCCATCAATAAACAAATGGATAAAGAAAATGTAGTACATATATACAATGGAATATTACACAGCCATAAAAAAGGATGAGATTGTGCCATTTGAGACAACATGGATGGACCTAGAGAGTATTATGTTAAGTGAAATAAGTCAGATGGAGAAAGACAATACCATATGATTCCACTCATAAATAGAATCTAAAAGAAAATGAATAGACCAACAAAAAGCAGAATTAGAACTATAAATATAGAGAGCAAATTGATGGTTGTCAGAGGTGAGGGGGTGGTAGGTGGGGGGTGGGTAAAATGGGTGAAGGGAAGTGGGAGATACAGACTTCCAGTTATGGAATAAATAAATTATGGTAATAAAAAGCAGAGCATAAAGAATACAGTCAATAGTCAATGACATTATAATAACGATGTAATGGGACAGATGATAGCTATACTTGTGAACATAGCATAATATATAAACTTGTCAAATCACTCAGTTGTACACCTGAAACTAACATAACATTGTGTGTCAACTGTACTAAAAAAAAAAAGATTTGAAAACGTTCAAATAAAAGCCAGATATTTATTACCCATCTCATTAGCAAAGATTGAAAACAAAGTAATAGCAGTTTTAGCAAAGATCTGAGGAATCGACCAACAATATGTGTGGCTAAGTCAAGTACTTTGCATCTACAGAATATTTACTGACATGAGAAAATTGGGTCCTTTTCTCTCACTGGTAAGAAAAAGTGATAAGCCAAATTTTTAGAATTAAACACATGTGTTTTTACATTCACAGAAAAGCGACTTGAAGGAAATACATTGATATAAGTAGTGGTTATTTCTGTGCCTTCAAATTACAACAATTTTTTTCCATCTTTAAGCTGTAATGTATTAAAATTATTTCAATAAAATTATGCTATTAAGACTTTCCTCTGTACTTTCCAAGTTCCTTTTTTCCTTTTAACTCTATCTTTGATGGGAAATGGATGAGTCTGAATTCACATTACACATCCCTCCTTGTCATTACCAAGACATGCTGATGATGCATAAAATTTCTTTGTAGCAATGTTGTTGTTTTCCCAAGAGGATTATTTAAGATTGGATAGGTAAGTCTACTGAAAAATTTAACTTGATATAAAGTAATTTTTAGAACTCTTAAGTCTAGTTCAGCATTGGCAGACTATTCTATGATAAAAGAATGAAGAGAACACAAATTACATTACTATATTAACAAATTATTTTTTCCAAGAAAATGCAATGCTTACTAGCTGCTTCCCATTCAATAAATCTATAACTGGCAAAAACTGATTAAAACTAATTTTCACCAAAGAATATTAATAAACCATTTTTTATCATCCATCGTTGACTTGGAGGTAAAATTTTTAGCTTTTTGTTTGGATAGTTAAAAAATTAGAAATAAAATTACTTGTAGGCATTTTATTTATCTATTTATTTTTTAAAGATTTATTTATTTATTTATTTGACAGAGAGAGACACATAGTGAGAGAGGGAACACAAGCAGGGGGTGGGGGAGGGGGAGAAGCAGGCTTCCCACAGAGCAGGGAGCCCGATGCGGGGCTTGATCCCAGGACGCCAGGATCAAGACCTGAGCCGAAGGCAGACGCTTAACAACTGAGCCACCCAGGCACCCCTACTTGTAGGCATTTTAAAAATGGTACAAGAACATGGTGTCTTGGTGATTTGTTGTGGGAAATGAACTTTGAAATTTCACTTACTTCATTTTATTTTTATTTTTACTTCAAATTCTAGTTAGTTAACATATAGTGTAATATTGGTTTCAGGAGTAGAATTTAGTGATTCATCATCACTTATTTTAATAAATAGAAATTCTCCATACTGTTCCTTTAAAATGTTTAGAACTGATTTTAACATATTTTAGTTTACTCATTGCAGTAGCTTTTCACCATAAACTTTCAAATTCCTACCAGGAATTAGAGTTCAGATATCAAAACTTGCCCTGATAATATTAACTCTACAAAAAGCTTAGATAACACCTTTAAAAAAACTAGAATGTTAAAAAGTAAACCCCAATGAATTTAGAGGAAGGAGAAGAAAAGCATATGAAAGTTTGAGAGTCCTCTAAAGCTAATGCTCGAAGGATGCTCCCCCCACCCCACCCCCCAGCATATATTATTTAGTGTCTTTTGTGTGCCAGGCATTGTTTTAAGAACCGGAGACACAACTTGAAGCAAGACAGACTTGCTGCCTCCATTCCTGGAAACTCGCCTCCTAGCGGGAATCAATGGGACATGAACAAGCCAAAAGGAAAGCAGTTACTTCCTAGGAGTGGTAAATGCCAGGGTAGGGATGTAAGAGTTACTTGGGGGCTCGGGGAGGAGGGAGGAAGCCACTTGGCAGGTCAAGGAAGGTCTCTCTGCAAACGAGACTTTTGGTTTGAGTTTCTAGTAACAAGGAGCCAGGCTGTGAGAAGTGGCAAGGTCCAGGTGGGGAGGTTCTGGGCAGGGGGATGGGAAGAGCAAAGCCCCAGGTGCAAGAACAAGCTTATCAAGTTCCAGATATAAAAAAAAAGGCCAGTGTGGATGGAGCCTGGTGGGCAAAGATTATGCTGAAGAGATGTGATCAACAGCAGGGAGCAAATCATGGTTTTGAACAATGTCCCAAGGGCCTCCTCATCCCTACTATTCAACTAGATAATCACTACCTTTTATGCTTATTGACTCTGCTTGAGTGATCATTCAGAAGTGTTTTAAGGTTAAAGAGAAAGATTTGAAAACCCCTGTAAATAGTTTTTAATTCTATTCTAATTGCTAGAAGACATATAGACACATATACTCATATACACATATGTATGCACATCTGTATACACAACTATACACAGTTCTAGAAACATATATGCTATAAATGTGTGTGTATATGTGTGTATATATATATATATATATATATATACACATGTGTATACACACATAAACACAGATATATGTGTTTGACCATTTGATGAGGATTCATATCAGATAATCAGGGGCTTAGAAGTCACAGTACAGGGGGTAAAATTGAACATACATGGTTTGGAGATACTTTAAGCTGGGGAGGCAAAGTTAGCCATAGGTGGGTAGAAGCTCTTCCCTAGCTGGAGAAGCTCAGTATGTCAGTGAAGCCAGAGATTACTGACAAAAGACACATGAATGACATGAACAGGTATATTCTGAAAATAGCAGAGCTGGAAAATGCTAACATTAGAGACGGAGTCAATAATAACAATGAAGGCTGCCAGGATCAAGTGGATTGGTGTCGCTTAAGAGACATGATCCATCATAGAGAAGAAATGCAACCCACTGTGTGAGCATGCTTACAGTATTTTGTTTGAGGAGAAACTAATCTTGTTCACTGGAATATGCTAGAAGACTAAACAAGAAGAGACCATTAGGGAAAGGTACTGAAAAAGCAAACCAGAATGATAAAAAGACAATAATGTCTGAAAGCAAAGTATAATGATAAATTTGAACTGCCTGTTCAGGGTCCTAGGAATGGCTTATACTCTGTTACTTTTTGGAGTGAAATCTATTTGGAGTGAATTCACAGTTCAATGCAACTGATAACATTAATTAGGCTCCTCTGTGTGGCTAGCACTGTTCTAGGAAGTGTCTCCTTAGAATAAAACCTACTGAAGAGAAAGGGCATGGTGTGAACATCACCTCCCAGGTGGTGTATGCATTTTACAAAATCTTAAAAGCAAAGCAAATAACAGAAACAAATTGACTACAGCTCAGGGTCAAACCATATGGGAAGAACAATGATTGCCTTGGGGTGGGTGGGAAAGGGCATCACTGACGTTGGCCAGAGCTATCAGGGAAGGCTATTAGGATGACGTGGGACTTGAGGTGCCCTCAGAGAAGCTGGTAGAATTTACATAGGTGGGGAGGTAGGGGAAGGTGTTTCTGAATCATTAACAGCTCAGCAAGAACAGTTCAATCTGATCCAACTGTGGGCATGGAAATATTGCCTAATTATTAACCAGCAGGTGAAAGAACAGAAAATAAACCTCTGGTGTCACTGCCAGGCTTCCATCTGGCTACAGGACCATCAGGAGGCCCTTTAAATTATGGTTTCTGGGCAATCAAAAGGCAACATCTTTCACTTTTACTAAATTAGCAAAAATAATTTCAATAACACCCAGAATGAGCAAGGATGCTAAAATCAAAACATTGAGGCATCTCTGAATATTGTATATATGAATATATAGTGAATATAAATTGTAAAACTCTTTTGAAAGTAATTTTGTGATGTCTCAAGAGCAACTGAAATGGCCATATCATCTGTTCACTGGAAACTGATCTTAAGGAAATATTCCAAGTGGGAAATAAAGAAGCAAAGATACTCAAATGCGGAGTTATCCATACAATTTGCAAATTGGGAACAGCTAGTTCAAAGACTACCAACAGAGTAGTCAAAGCAACGCAAAGAGACGTGTGAGGTCATTTTTCACCCATGGAGGTAGAAAGATTAAACCCATTTAAAAATATACACTATTGGTGTGAGGGTAATATGGGTTTAGCTTTTGTAGAAGACAATTTGGCAATATCAAAATTTTCAATATACATTCCTCTGCGTCAGTTCTAGAAACTTAAGAGAAGGTAAATGATCAGGTAGTTAAAATGCTTAAAGTGTGTAAAGGACTTTATTGATCCCAAGGCATCTCTTAATTTCCTGCTTTAAATTTCATAATACATAACACACTTGATCCTTAAAAGAAAGAGTGCAATGGACATTATCAATAGGCCAGTTTTCTAACAGGGAAACTGAAGGTCACAGAGATTAAGGGACTTACCCTTACTGGCCCTAAATTCATATGCCTAGCAAGTAAAAGTCAAATCTTTTACTAGTTTTCCACGATGCCCATGGTAGGAATTTCACAGGGCTAAATGCAATCATCTTGTTTATGTGAAAATCTCTCTTTGTTCAGGCGTGGAACTGCAGTTCATGGAAGCAAACCACAGGGGTCTGGGGGAAATAATGGTCGGGCTGGCCTCATCTTTCCTGCAGGATAACAAGTAACATTGCTCGCACCACATTCTGGAAGTGGGGTGGGGGAGGCCTGAGGAAGGAGGTGGGGAGAGAGAGAGAAGTGATTTGTTGGTCCTCTGACTTAGCCTGTGACCTGGCAAGAACAAGCAAAAATAACGTATATGCAAATATAAGATGCAGTGTGAACGCTTAAAAGGAGGCAAGGCCTGGGAGAGCTGTATTATTCAGGAGTGTGGCGTGTATTTGGACAGCAGGTTCCAACAGGGAGGGGAGGCATTATGATTTCACGGCAGGAGAAATAATAACCCTCCTCCTTTCCAAAAGCCATGTGGACCTCAATGGGTTTCACAATAATCAATTAATTAACCAAAGTAAATATTTAGAATGAGTTACAGCACAAAGAGATGAAATGAAGGCAAATAAATGAGCTTTAGACATGGAAACTTCACCCTTTTGGAGGAGAGATTACTCAAAAGGGAGCAGTGGGGTTGCACCAGATGGCTGTGCCCAATACTATCTTCTGTGGACTCATATAACCGTTCTCTTATTTATCGAGGAAAATGCCTGCAAAAATCCAGCAATTATATACAAAATTTTGGCAAGTACAAGACTGTGTCGATCAATAATGTATTTCATTTTGAGTTTTTTTTAAAAAAGATTTTTTATTTATTTGACAGAGATAGAGCAGGGGGAGTGGGAGAGAGAGAGAGAAACAGGCTCCCGGCTGAGCAGGGAAGCCCGATGCGGGGCTCAATCCCAGGACCCTGGGATCATGACCTGAACCGAAGGCAAGCACTTAACGACTGAGCCACCCAGGCACCCCTCATTTTGAGTTCTAAAACCCTCCCTCTCAGAGGCTCCTTATTTGATCCAACACCAAGCGTTCACTATCTTTCTACACTACAGCCTCACTCTGTGTACTTTGGACAGAAAAGCTTTACCCAAATCAGGTTTGGGATTCTTTCTTTACTTTTACACCTCCACATACTCCTTCCTTTCTGAGGGACTATTTCCAAGAGTGTATCGTCATGTCCCAGTTTGTCTCCATTTTCTCTTGAGCCCAAATCCCCAGCCCCCAAGTACCTCTCAATTTACCTGCTCCATTTCTAGACGAACATCTTCAAAGAGCTGACCCTATAAGATGTTTTACCTTTCATTTATCATTATTCTTTCTTTTTTCCTTCCCCTGCCCTCTATTTTTTGAAGGGGGTTTAATAGTTGGGCCAAATTTAAATATGAAACAAAAATGACAAATAGTGAATCCAATAATATCACCAAGGTACAATTATTCATAATAATCTATTTTCTTTGTGTAGCCCTGTTTGGCTTTTCACAGGGCCTCCCTAAACACCACCTTGCTTGATCCTTAAAGTATCATTCAGTCTTTCAAACCTGGTTTTCATGTCCACAACTCTACCCAAATGACCTCCCCGCTGTAGTCTTTTTACTTGACTTCTCAGAAGCATTCAATCCTGCTGGCTATGATGTGCCTGAGATATTGGCTTGCACGATATTGCACATTTATGTTTTCCTTCTAATTTTCTGGCTGCTCTTTGTTTTCAACCCCCTCTACGGTTTATCCCTTTTCCCCAAACTTTAAATGCTAGAAACGCTCAAGCCAGCTCCTGCACCCCCTCCCTCTATTCTCTTCGTGCCACTTCCCTCATATCCATGGTGTAGAACATTCTACATGCTGACGAACACAGATACCTCTGCGTGTGTATATGTCCGGCACACATGTCTCTCACACCCGGCCCATATATCCATATGCCTGCTTCCCATCACCACTTAGATTTCTCATGGGAGCACAAACCTGAGATGGATAAATCCCAATGTCTGATTCCCTGTATTTGTTCCTCCTGTGTTTTTCTCATTTCATGAAATGCCACCACCATTTGCCCAGTTGCTCAAGCTAGAAACACGAAATTTATCTTGATTCCCCTATCTCTCCCACTCCTCTCTCATCTAATCCCAAAGTCCTTAGGACTCGACCTCAAAAATATATCACAAATCTGTCCTCACCTCTCCAACCTCACTACCACCCCCCTACCCGAAGCCACACCCATGTCTGTGCACGGACTTGTGCTGCCTTTCTGCTGACTCCCTTGCTCCCACTTCTATCCTATCACAGATCCTTTCTCTCTCTTTTTAAGATTTTATTTATTTACTGAGAGAGAGCAAGATCGGGAGTAAGAGAAAGAGGGAGAGCACAAGCAGAGGGGAGGGGCAGAGGGAGAGGAAGAAGCAGGCTCCCCGCGGAGCAGGGAGCCTAAGGAAGGGCTCAATCCCAGGACCCTGGGATCATGACCTGAGCCCAAGGCAGACGCTTAACTGACCTGAGCCACCCAGGCGCCCCGATCCTTTCTTTTTTAACATTCAAATTCAATCACGGAATCCCTCTGTGGAGTGAGTAATGAATGAATGACCTACAGTTAATCTTAGAATTAAGTCTGAACCCTTTCTCAGGACCCACAGGGCCTAGAACCACATTGTTAAACACTTCTTACAACAGTCTCCATCTCTTCCACTAAACTGGCCCTAAAGTCATTCTTCAAGCAAGTCAAGCTCCTTCGGCCTTTACCATCCTCTTGGACACTCTTTCTTCTACCCTTTTCCAGCGCTGGCTCTTTCTCATCCTCAGCATCTCAGCTTGAGTTTTGTCTTCACAGAGAAACTTCTTCTGATCATGTTAAGATCCATGGTGGATTCCCCCTTTGCGCTCTATCATTGTGGTATCCCACTAGTTCCTCAGAATAGTTGTTAGAATTTGCAAATTGTATCCATATTAATGTGTCTGTTATCAATCCCCACCATCAAAGCATGAGCTCCAGGAGGCAGAGGTAACTTTAGTTCTCCTAGTGAAAGGTGATCAACAAGTATGGGAGGAAAGAAGGAAGGGAAGAAGGGAGGGTGGAGAAAAGAGAGGGAGAGAGAGGGAAGGAAGGAAGGGAGGCAGGGATGAATGGATGGATGGGTGGAGGGACCGAGAGAGCATAAGGAAAGGATGGATGACTGAACATGGTCTCAAGGGGAAAAGAAAGTAACAAGAATGAGAAATGAAACAAGGAAAATTAAGGAGACTGATTATAAATGTGAAGAAATAAGCACAGTTCATTAATTTCATCCGTATCTCGGTTGCTGTGCGAAATTATTAATAGGCTTTTCCTTTAAGGTACACACAATTCTGATGTAATGTATGGCGATTAACATAACAATAAAAAAATTTTTTTAAAAAAGTACATACAATTCTTATAGTAAATGATGAAAACTGTTAAGTCTTCCTGTTAAATCTTCCGCATAAGCAGCCAAGGTTAGAGCTTCCTTGTTTTCCCTTATAACCAGTCATTTTCATTCAGTGAAAAGGATGAGGGCCCTCCCAAACCTGGCATGCTCTTCATCACGCCGGGAAAGGAACTGGCAAGAGTCCCTGAGGTATTCCTCTCAAGCCTATCAACAATGGAGAGAATAGTCAAGGTACGTTGTTCTGTAGAACTTAACCAGACCATCTCTGGACCTCTACCTCCTCATCCGTAAAATAAAAGATCCGGTGTTCACAGAAAGACTCCTTCACACTTAACCTGGTGTTGGCTGCTTGGAGAACTATGCTGGGATATAAGGACAAATCCCACTTCAGTAGGAAAGAGAGCCCTGACAATCATGTTAGCAATGTCTGCCACGAGTACGGGAATAGTATAAGACACACTGGCCACTGCAGATGTTTAAATGAAATATTGTATCATATTTAAATGAAATATTTAAGGTTTAATGAAATATTTCCCTGTATTTTCCTTCTAATTTTCTGGCTGCTCTTTGTTTTCAACCCCCTCTACGGTTTATCCCTTCTTCCCAAAATTTAAATGAAATATTATATCTGAAATCTCTCAGAAAAATTACACACTAAATACCAGAACAATATATTACTATTTAAGTCTGTTTTAACTCCCAAATCTTTTTTCTACTGAGTTGGTGCTATCATCTTCCCATCCAGTGGCCGCCATATTACAATACATTTTTAATTATCCTCATTTTGGTTATTTTGCCCCAAGTCTTGTTTTCAGGTTCTCATTAACATGACTGGAACAAGCTGGGCCTTATTTACTTTTCCTTCCTAAGCATGGAGCCCAGCAGGAGGCTGTTTAAAACAGAATACTTAGTTTACTCATTCAAAGAAGGATCCATCACACACAGACTGAGCAAAGCATGGCACAGATGTTACACTGGCTCTTTTCCTTGGTTTGAGCACACACTTCCGAGAACACCAACAGCTTTGCAAAGAGAAAGGTAGGTGAGAAAACGAGCATTTCTGATTCCTTCTTACTCGTATTTTTTCAAAGTCCCCCAGTTTTCTTTAAAGAACTATGAATTCATAGATCAGATTTGGAATGACAAATAAAAACAAGCAAGACCACTCATTTGGGATTTCAGATGGTCTTTAGCTATGCCCTTCCAATGCTAGAGTGACTAGCATCCAGTTAATATCTCGAGGAAATAAAGCAAGATAATAACTTTTAACAGGAACCACAGGAAGAGTATCTCTATAATTAAGGTAATCTTTTTTGGTGGTGATGGTGTTTTTTGTTTGTTTGTTTGTGTGTTCTTTAATGGGATCCAGAGAGCACCTGCAGAGTTAATCACACATACAGCCACTTGAGTAATGTAGGAGAATCATTGTAAGGAACTTTAATCCTTCTAGGCTTTGAAAAAACAAGATGCAAGAGAGGGAAGGACCTACTCCTAACGGTTTCAAGGCCTTTGACATAGCAGTGGTATCCGCCAAACAGCCAGTAACCGGAAGCAAACATGAAGATGAGGAGGAACGTACATGCTATTCATTTGGAGCGTCTCCGTTCAAGTGGGCTTAGGAAGAGTGTGAGGCACCTCATATCAGACGTTTTCCTCTCAGTGGAAGGGCACGAGTAACAGCACATCTCCAGAGCCCTGGCACTCTATTGCCCTATGATCCTGGTTGCTTTTTCTGCACCTGTATGCCCTTCCTGGTCTTCTCCAGCCAGTCAGGGCCTGGGGCACACTGGGCTCCCCTCCCTGCCCCAGCAGAGCCTCCAGCAGGCCTCTGCCCTAGCTAAGTCCCAGCTAGGATGACACAGAGATCCAGACAAGGATGAAATCATCGTCTTCCTCTATTATTTCTCTAAATTGCTTTTTTTTCTACCCATGACTAGGCAGTATTTTCTCACAGCTGGGGATGAATAAATTTTCAAAAAGATGTTCTCAAATACATGGTTTCCAAGATAGAGGCCGCTAAGTTTTTGAAAATATAAAATGAGCATTTTTGAGTGATTGCACAGCTCATAAAAATGTCTCTGGTTAGAACCTCGTCAGCTATGATTCACTCTGTGCGAGGGTCCCCTGTGGAGACTTTAGTTGCCTCACATTAGAGCGTCGAGGCCTATTTTTCCTGCTGAGATAGAATAAATGACTAGGAGGCATTAACTGATGGAGGTCACAAGAGTCCCATCCAGGGAGGGGAGGGATATTTCTTTAAAGATGCCCTTGTGGTTGGAAGACATAATAAACTTGAAGACTATAGTATATCTCCTTCCCTTTTAGAATAAAGTATCCCTTTGCCCCATAGGCATAAACTTTCTAAAGTAAAACTTCAAAGTCAAAACTGTAACTTCTATGATAAGAAGCAAATGCTCCTGACAAAGAGGAAAATATAGTTTATCATAGTTCAAGAATTTGTGTCTCAATGCCCAAGATATCTTTTGCAAGATAAAACCTGGTTAAATGAGATTATACACAGTGCTTGAGCACAGTGGATACTCAATATATGATTTTTAAATTTGCCTCTGTGGTTTCCATTTAGGTACTTTTAGTCTCAGTGACTTCTACAAAAAAGCATCCTTCTCCCCTGCCCTACTCTTCCCTAACCGTTGTCCAGTAAGGAGCAAGGAAACTAATCCATCTGGATCCCTACAGTTATGTCCCACACTTTACATCACCAGATTCTGGAAGCTGCAACAATTCTCTGGTGTTGATACTATTATGTCCCTCTTTATAGACAAACTCAGGGAAGTTAAATGTGATTTGCCCAAGGTAACATGGCCAAGGGGAAGAGCCTAGACTCAAAACCAAGACCTCAGGCCCTAAAGCCACCATCTGCCTCTTGCAGAGACAGTTCATCAGTTTCTAGGGAAAAGAATTTTTCTTTTGCAGATACCACGGAAGGGGTCCCTATTTATTGCTGTTACTGGCTAATGCCCTTTTGTCCTTCATACCTTCCAACCCTTCGAAATCCCTGCTTGCCCTCATTAGCTCCTTTCATCCTGCAAACCGCTCTGTTTTCAGTGCTCTACTCCAATTTTGTAGGACTGTGTGGCCCAGCTCCCACCTGCTCTGGATTCTCTACTTCCCAAAGAAGGAATATTTAAGTTGACCCAAGTCCACCTTATCTGTGTTAATCACTGAGAAGTTCACAGTTCTTTTTTGTCCTTTGGGGAAACTTTCTGACTTCTTTTTAGGCTGAAATTTATATTCTCCCCATATTTATGATCATTTTTGCTTACTGACATTAGCTAGAGGCACGTCATCCACCTGGTCTTATTCATAGCAGTCTACTTAATGTTACTAAGTTATTCCTACTTTAGTAAGATTCGAGATCACTGGACTCTAAGTCCTAAACTCATGAGGCTTAATGGAAATCTCTGGATTTTAAGTACAATAAAAATAATATGCATAAAGATTAAAGATTGATCTTTTTAATTTCAATGTGATATAAAAAACTGTCTATGATGACTACTACCCCTTCCCCCCAAATGATATCTTTCCACCTATTTATTTTTAAAAATAAAAGTGTAGGGGCACCTCAGGGGCTCAGTCAGGTTAAGCGTCTGGCTCTTGATTTCATCTTACTTAAGGTCCTGGGATCAAGTCCCAAGTTGGGCTCCAAGCGCAGAAGAGAGTCTGCTTGAGATTCTCTCTCTCTTCCTTTGCCCCACCCCCCCCTGCTTCATTCTCTCATGTGAGTAATCTCTCTATAGATAAAATAAATAAGTAAATCTTAAAAAATAAATAAATAAAAGTGTAAAGATAGGACAGGCCTGAGGCAAAAATCTAGGAGGGTTTTGCTTCGGTCATTTTCCTCTAAAACTTGATATAGTAGAAACAGATTAGGTGCACAGACCTGGATTTCAATCCCAGCACTGCCTCCTTCTACCTGAATAACTCTGGGTAAGTTAATTAACATCACCCAAGCTCAGTTCCCTTATCTATGAAATGGGGTTAATAATATTTTGTTAACAGAGGATTAAATGAAGCAAGATATTCAGAGTATTTGGTACATATTAGGTGCTCATAATTGGTGGGTTTATTACCACCTTTTTCAGCATTCCTAGAAGTCGTTCACACCATAGCCTTGGATTTAGTTTATGTCCCTAAGGAATACACACATTTTTTTTTTTTAAAAAGACTTTGTCTAAAAACTTCTGCCTCCAGCTACGAAGGGAAAGAATTTATCTTCCTGCCTCAAGCAACTTAAAAGTCAGACAAAATACATGAAATGACAATTTCTGGGCACTGGACAAAAGCAAGTACAGAACAGTGATTACTGAGAGAAGGGAGACAGTTGAAGTAAAAGCTGTGATTCTCCCGGTCTACTGTCTATAAAGTTTCCAGGATTTAACTCAAGGAAGAGAAACCCAAACAGAGTGTGAGCTATACTTTATTCAGTGTTCGGGAGACCAAGGCACCTGCAAATGCCAGGGAAGAGCACTGCAGAGGAAGGTGCCAACCAGATAGCTAGCTCCGAAAATCTTCAGAGGGTGCCCCTCAAGTCTTTGGCTGAGGATTGAGCAGGTGTGTGAAGGAGGTACCAAGGCTGAGGCAAAGACCATAGGAAAGGGGCAGGTGGAACTGTTTTCTGAGCTCACAGAAGGCCTGAGAACAGATCAAGCTTCCAGTAGCCAGAGAGGAGAAACTTTGCAATATACCACTTTGCAGTATGCAGAACTGTCTTGCCTCAGAAGTGGGACAAAATTATTTCTAGTCTATCAAAAGTCTGCTCTGGATCCCCCTACCCAGGCGTAAAAGCAAGCCTTGAAGGAATTAAACTGTTTCTAAGGAACTTAATGACATCCCAGAACAAATCTCAAAAATATTTAAAGGGATACCCCCAAATAAATAAATAAATAAATAAATAAATAAATAAATAAATAAAAATCAGCACCTAACATTGTAAAATTCACAATGTCTGGCATCCAACACAAAATTAACTAGGCATTCAAAGAAGAAGAAAAATATGACCCATCATGAGGACCAACAGAAAGACACTTAGGAACATCGCAGATAACAGAATTAGTAGGTAAGTGCACTAAAACAGCTATCATATATTCCGTATATACAAGAAGGTAAATGAAAGCATATGCATGACAAGGAGAGACAGGGAAAACACATTCTTTAAAAAGAATAAAAAAGAAATAATGTGGAAAGATAATGCTCAGTTATGGGAAAAATAAATCACAGACATCAAATAAGGGAGCTCATGGTTGTGGCTCCCCTTCATATCTAACCATGATTAAAAACATAAAAGTTACACTTTAGAACAGTCTAAGGGCCAGCTAAAAGTGACTTTTGCAAAATTTATACATCTTTATAGAGTTATTTACATAAATGCATCAAACCATACATTTATTCCACAATATGGTTATTGGGCACCCAGCTCTGTGTTTGATGATAGAGGAAATACAAAGATGAATTAGATGTGGTTCTTGCCCATATAAATGTGCAACCTACCACAGTCTATTAGATAAACGACAGCCTAATTATATAAGTGCACAATGCAATATATCTACCACTCAACAACATGATCTGTAACACAGAGTAAATGATACGGCTACAGAATAAAAGGAAATAAAAGGAAACAAGATATAGTTGAAGAGAAGTCACTACACAATTACTCCATATTTACACATAAAAGGCCTTGACATTAACTCAAAACAAAAATCCAATATATAGTGATGTGTGTGTGTGTGTGTGTGTGTGTGTGTACACACACTGGATAGGAACATACAAATTAATTTTAATATAGGAAATTGTTTGATTTTTCATGCTGTTTCCAGTTGCGTTAGAATGGAATGTCTACTAAGGGGGCAGGATACAATCAATTTTCCATTATGGAATGCAAGTATTTCCCTTTAGCTCATGTTGCTGTTAAAGATACCAAAGCTTCTCTATTCCAGAGGAAGAAAAGGAAACCAAGAAAATTTGGGAATGTGTGTGTTTGTGATGTATATGTATATATACACATTATATACTTGTATGTAATATGCATATATTTAATATATCTATACATGTGTAAGTACATTCAGTTATTTAAAAGTATTTTCTTTAATTTTAGTCTAGTGGGCAAGAAAGTGACTAGCGTAGGTCAAGAGGCTAGTTGGGTAAGTTGAGCAGCACATATACCAGAGTATGACAGACCAAATAAAGATGAATCTAATCCAAGAGATAGAAACTAGTATAAAATTTTTTTAAAAATACATTTGTTGTGGCCTACACAGGAAGAACAAAACTATATATTCATAATTCAGAAGTCAATCTACAAAGCAAGTAAATTTATGTGCCTCATTGCATGGAAGAGAAAAATGACTATATTTCAAATGACTACATCATGTTAGGCAAGCATTTGAGAAGGACTTTTATTTTATAACATCTCTAGCCAATGAAGATACAGGTTGTTGTTAACTTGTGGAAAGTTATTTAAGGACAAGCCTTGATTTGTTTTAAGCAATGCCAATTACCGTATATAGCACACAGCACAGGAAGAAGCAAATATTTTTTGGAAACAACTTTCTACAAATTCTCTCATCCCCAGAAATCCTGTAGGCACACGCGTCATGTACTGATGGGATGTAGGATGAGAGCTCAAGGAGGGCAGCCACGTGCACCCCCAGTGCCTACAGCGATGTCTGACACATGGGAGGTGCTCAGTACTCCAGCTCCATGGGGGTATATCCAGGCTATATACCTCCCTAATGTCTTTCTGGACTCCCAGCAGCCTTCTGGATGTATGCCGGACACCTCTCTTGCCACCCAACCTGCCAACCCGACCCCATCTCAACCACCCCCTCCTGCCCACACCGTCCCACGTTCACTTCCTTGCAGCAGCCGAGCTCCTCCTGCCCCGGGCTTTTGCACGGCGCATTTTATACTTTTAGAATTTCTCATCTTCCCTGAGTGAGGACAGAGAGGAACTGTGGCCCATCCCAGCCTCCCCGTGAGTTTTAAAGCTCATCTCTTCTCAGGTGAAATAGAGCTCCTGAAGAAGAAACAGCAAGGTGTGAACCCAGGGACAATTCAGAGTGTTCACATATCCTTTAAGAGGGAAGACGTCTTTTATTGGCTCCAAGTTTAGATCCCCCTTCTCTTCCTGTTCTTCCCTCCTGCTACCTGGTAAGCTCTAATTCATCCTTGGGCACTTAGCCCAAATATTTCTTCTTTAGAGGAACTTTTCTGAACACCCTCCAATACCTCCAAGCCAAGCTGGGTTCCCCATGGCTCTTTTGCAACATTTTGCTGTTGTAATGAACCAATCCTTTACACAGTTGTTTGAACAACATCTGCTGCTTTAGAAGTATGAATGCTCTACAGGAGTGTCACCTGCCTGTCCTACAAACTGCGGCTTCTCTAGGGCCTTGTAAAATATGCTGTACATTGTGAACCTTCTGTAATACTATGGAGAATGAATGAATATACTGATGTACTGTCCTAACGTCCCGGGGAGAAAAGGGTAAATAAGTGTGGGATGTGTAACTGAGCTGTCAAGAATACACAAAATCAGGTGCATAAATTGTGAAACGTTAAGTCGAGGGCCTCTTTGTTTTCTGACATTCGATAATGGAAAATCTTTCAGCAAGATGGAAAATAAAAACAAAAGAAGACTCTGAGCATCATATTTTCAAGAGCCTGGCTGCTATGCACCAGGCTTAATCACACCTGTGGTCGGAGAGGGCCACCATTAATATGTGAAGGGTCGAAAGAAAGGAAGCTTGCTGGTTCGAGTATTACTTTCATCTTAAAAACAAGTACGTGGGATGGTTTACCAACAGAAAGCTCATCTGAGCATCTCTATAAGCTGATGAGATGGTTTCAGGCACAGATTCTTAGATTACATGTTTTAAATCTCTGACCGCTTCCCTCATTCCAGACCTTGGAGTCCACCAATGGGCAGGCATCCAGTGGGTCAGGAGAGGAAACAGATGAAGCAGATATTTGGAGACTCAGTTGGGGGTCAGACTGACACCTGCGTGAGCTGCTGAGGGCTTATTTATCATTTCACAGCAAAAGCATGACCTGGGGGGAGAAGGGAGTCCGTGACCACCCATGGGCTAGGACCGCCAAAGGCACATCCCTGCTGCCCCTTCTCTCATGAACTCTAGACCCTCATATCTTACTGTTCTTTAAACTCGACACATGCAAAAATAATCTTGCCGTCTCCCCCCACCGTTTCTCTTCTAGCCTTCTCCATCTTAGCAAACAACCCCAGCATCTACACAATTTCCAAAGCTAGACACCAGGTCACTGCTGATTCTTCTCTCCCTTTATATTCTATGAGGACTCGGTCATCAATTCCTGTTGTTTCTAGAATTAAACATCTCCTGGGTCCCTTTGCTTCTCCCCGTCTCCACTGCCATGATTATTACTGATTGCTGTCATTATCCCTTATCTGAGTAACTGCTACAGCCCTCCGTCCGACCTCCCTGCCTCCTACCTTTCCACTCTCCATCCATTTTCTCTAGGACTTAACAAAAGTTCTCTGTAAAAATGCAACTCTAATCATGTTACTCCCTGCTTAACACTCCTTGGTGACATCCTATGGCACCCTTTATCTGCTAGTGGCAGGACCACTCATCATGTTGATTTGTATTAGCTTATTTACTCTTCTCTCTTTCTCCCACGAGGCTCTGAAAGGTCTATGTCTCGTATTCCCAGCATTCGGCACAATAAATCCCAGTTAAGAGCAATGCTCCCGGAGATGAGAGGATTTAACACACGCTTCCTCATATTTGGGCATATTAAAGAAGATCAAGGTGTTCCTGGGAGGATTAAACAACCCGAGAAGGAAACGAGAAAAAAACCTTCTGAGCAAGCAGAGAGGAATGAAAATGAGTGGAAGCCTGAGTAAGGACAGAGAGGAACTGTGGCCCATCCCAGCCTCCCCGTGAGTTTTAAAGCTCATCTCTTCTCAGGTGAAGTAGAGCTTCTGAAGAAGAAATAGCAAGGTGTGAACCCAGGGACAATTCAGAGTGTTCACATATCCTTTAAGAGGGAAGACGTCTTTTATTGGCTCCAAGTTAATCCCTGATAAGGCAAGTGGCACTGTCTTGAATATAGTCTTTCTGCAGCTAATAGGGAAGTGTGGTGCATTTTGGGAACATGTATTTGAAATTCAACAAATGGTATGCCATGAAATTTGGTGTAAAAATCTCTATGTCAATCAAAGTCAGTAACAGCTAAGGAGAGGCATTCAGATGGGACCTTCTATTGACAAACTGTCCCACACAAAACCAAAAATAATACTCAAACCAGCAAACTTCCTTTCTTTAGTCCCTTCACATATGAATGGTGACACTTCCTGACATGGGCGTGATTATGGGGATCCAGATAGCCTGGTATATGGTAATTAGGAAAAAAATTTCAAAAAGTTTAGAGAAAAGCAAGGTATAATCTCATGGCCAGAGAATGTTCAGGAAGTATTACCAATTCCCACACAGGCCCGAGCAAGAAACTTAAAACCTGGGGACTCAGCTCGACTCTCCCAATTGGTGATTAGAACTTTGGAGAAGAAGCCAGGGTGGACAGGAAGGGAGCAGCTGGTCACACAGATGGTGTCAAAGCTCATGATCTGATGTTCTGGATTTCGGCTGATGACACCTGTGGTGGGGGCTCCTGGAAAGTGAAATGTATCATAGAAAACTGGGAAGAAGGCTTCAGGCAAATTCCTGACCAAAGTGAATTGTTTTGAACCTTGAGATTAGGCAGTAACGCTGTCGGTGAAACCATAAACAAAACTGTAAGCTAGATCATAGGCAGGATATCATAAATAGCATAGGAAGGAGGATGGTAGTGGAAAAGGATGTTCCAGATGATGAGAAAAATCTGGGTTACATGGCTATTCTAGTGTCTCATGAGATGACAATAGATTTTTTTTTTTAAGCTAAATTAAGTTTGGGGAAGTCTACATTTTAGATACTCTCTGAAACTCTACATTGCATATTAGCGTAGTTAAGGCTTTGAGAAAACCCACAAATAAAGCAACCTATCTGTTTTAAGCCCTGAATTTGCCATCGCAGTTGGGCCAGGTAAAGACATACAGGACACCCACTCTACCTACCAGCCATGCGGCACTGATGTTCTAACAGACCACTTTAGAAAATCTGGATCTGTCTGTTATCAACGCACAAAGTATTGAAATGCACAAAAATTAAAAATTTCACAAAACTCAAAGCATGGGGAAGAAAATAAACATGAAACAATAACACAAGGAGGTAAATGTTATGTTATAGATAAACCGAGATGCTTAAGTATGGGAGGTAGGGCTGGAGTAAAACAATATAACGGTATGTTTCAGACAAAAGAAACCAATTCAGTGTAATGATATTAAGCAGCACTTGATAGGAAGAGGGTAGGCAGGGAAGTTGAGGACAGGGGGCACAGAATCATGGCGGGCACACGTGGGGAATGAGAAAGGGGAGGAAAATGGAGAGGGTGTCGCTGGGCGAACCACAACAGCACGTCCGAGAGGAAAGGCGCAATGCAACCCCGGGCTAAGTGATCCGATCTCCTGGGAAATCCTTTTTGATAAAATCAGAGGAGATAAAAAAGCTGTGCCTTCCTTTGCTGATAATTTTAATCTCTCAATAAGCCCCAGGAGTAGGAAGGCATGGGACTGGGTGTCAACTGAGTTTTAACCAATTTGGGAAGAGGGGTTTGTCATTTCGACATACCGGAAACTCTGGGAGAAGGCTAGGTGCTCGTAAAATCCAGCCTCTCTGTAATCCTGTCAGAGACAGTTCGGCCGAGATGTCTTGGGAGGCAGGCCACACTAAACAATCTTTACGCCCCTTCCAAGACAGCAGGGCCTATGTCTCACATCCCGCAAGCACCCGGGAAACTTGCAGACGCGGCCCCGCGCAGACACAGACAAGACCCCACGCAGACACAGACGCGGCTCCACGCAGACCGCGCAGAAGCGGCCCCGTGCAGATACAGACGCGGCCCCACGCACACAGACGCGGCCCCGCGCAGAAGCGGCCTCACGCAGACACAGACGCGGCCCAGCGCAGACCGCGCAGAAGCGGCCCCGCGCAGACGCAGACGCGGCCCCACGCAGACTGCGCAGAAGCGGCTGCCTGCGGTTGTGTTGAAAGCAGCAGTGACCACAGGGCACGGACACTACGAAGAGCACAAGATAAGTCATATAATATAAATACGTGATAGAGCTATCAGAGCTGAAACAGTGTGGTGCTGGGACAAAAACAGATCGGTAGTACAGGCAGATACTTCCAGAGTAGATTAAAATACACATAAGAATGGAAGGTCTGATCAAAGAAGGAAGTAAGCCTATGGAGGCACAGAAGATTGGGAATACCTATCAACTTCTAGCTTGGGCTAAGCCTTTCGGTAGTTAGAAATGGAATAAAGAATTCATCAAGGAAAAGTTAAACCTATTTAAAAAAAAAACCAAACAGCATTAAGGGGCAAGAAACAGACTAGAGAAGTATTTTTAGGAAATAGGAATGCCAAGGATTAACATGCTTAATTGTTAACCACCAAACGTAAACCAAAAACAAACAAAACTCCACCAAGAACTCTGTGTGATAAATGGGTATGGTATGAAAGTAATCTATTTACAAAAGAGGAAACATGAATGGAAGATAGGGAAAGTAAATAATTTACAAAAGGTAGTTATAAAACAATTTAAGGCCAAATAATAGGATGGCATCTTTGCATATCAAATTAGTAAATAAATATTAAATACACAAGTAGATTTTGGAAATTAACTGCCCAGTATTTCACTTTAAAATGTTCATTTCTTGTGACCTACTAGTTCAACACATAGGAGTCTATCCAAGGACAGTTAATTCTATTTGCTGAAAAGCTCTATGCATGGAAATGTTCATGTAATATTATGTTTTTTAAAAAAAGAGCCAAACAGAAAGAAGGAATAAGTTAATATTTAATGAATGCTTACTACATGTAGGTACTATGTGGTTATTGCATGTAAGTTATTCTACTAAAATCCCACAACAGTCCCATGAAATAGACATAATCATCATTTCACAGAAAGGTAAAATGCTTCTACATGCTTCAAGAGATTAAGTTCTCCAAAGAAACTTGGCTAGGAAGAGTAAAGCAATGGAAATAGCCTACATGTAAACACTGGAATGGTTAAATAAATTGGAGATTCCTTCAATGGATTAAATTTCTTAAACATAAAACAATAAAATGGAAAAATAATTTAGGATAAGGTGTTACTAAAAATGCATCATAGAACAGTCTGTTTTCCATCCATGTGGATGGAAAAAAGACTGGAAGAGAACACACACACACCAAGCGAATAAAACTGAACCCGACCCTGAGGCAGAGTCAGCCGGCAGCCCTGGGAACAAAGCAAAGTGCTCTTACACTGGCGGAATGCAGACATGATGAAGGGGCACCCAGGAAGACCCTGAAAGGCTCAAAAACAGTTTAAGCAGTCTGGCTAATCCGGGAGATAGAGAACGTAATTCAGGGCAGATACGGTAAATCTTCTCTAACGAGCAGGGCTGTAATTCTTTTCATGGTAAGTTGCTGGGAAAATCATAAATTGGTCATGGTTAAAATGTCAGAAGACTCAAAATCATAAGAAAAAATAATGAATTATTGAGGTTGTGGCTTACTCTGGAAGTTAGACAACATTTTCTGAGAGAAGTGGGAGGTGGAGACGAGTAATTTCTGCTAGATGAATATTTCAATTAGGCAGTTGGGAAAATTTAGGTGGAAAAATACAAACCTTTGCTCTCAAGTTAGTAGAAGGAAGTATCTGTCTGGGTTAAGCTTTAGGGAAAAGGGAGTCTGGATAAACACATGCTCGAACCATAGAAAATGTCACTTATGTACATACATACACGTCATGCACCAGACTAATCCTCAACTCCACGTAAATTTTATAATAATTTGGAGAATTTTATAAATATCCTAAGTATAATGCTTTGTAACTCAATCTTTTTTTTTAAGATTTATTTATTTAATTTACAGAGAAAGCACACATGCCCATGAGGTGGGAGAAGGGCAGAGGGAGAGAATCTTTAAGCAAACTGCCCGCTGAGCATGGAGCCCAATGCGGGGCTTGATCTCATGACCCTGAGATCAAGATCTGAGCTGAAACCAAGCGATGCTTAACTGACTGAGCCACCCAGGTGCCCCTGCAACTCAATCTTTGACTTTCCTTTTTCTGTCTCCCACTTTACCCTGCCTCCTGTCTTCTCTCCTGTTCTTTCTTATTATATGAAAAAATAAACCATATGTAAATACATATACATATAGGTATACACACATGTAATTTACTGTAACTAGTTTAGAATTTTCTACCTATGGCCACTATTAAAAAGCAACAAACCAACCAACCAAATATGCTTGGGCAACTCAGCACCAAATACATAGGTATGTGGGTATAGAAACAACCTCTCCAAAAGCTATTGGTTTCTACCTGGTGTGTACCGTCTACCCTCATCTAACTTGATAGGCAAAAGTGAATTGTTCTTCTGACTTTAAAACAATGACATAACATATATACTGACTGTTGCCTTTCCATTGCAAATTCCGAGAGGACAGGGACTACACCTGCTTTGTTTACAGCTGGAGGCCCCACACCAGGACAGTAACTCAGTAAGTACTTGCTGAATGAACCGATGAGTGAGTGAGTGAATACTGCAAATCTTAGGTATCTTCACAGACAACTTAAGTCCTACCTCCCTGATAATATCTTCTCTTAAAGCCCCAGTGGTTCATCCTCTGGAAATTACTACATTATTAGCCTGCACCATTACTTAACACCTGATTCTGCACATTATTTTTATTGCTGTTTTTTGCTGCTCTGTTTTGCAATTTAGGGAGACACAGTCCTCAAAGACACACACACACACACACACACACACACACACATTCTGTTTCCCAAAGTACTTGTTATAGGGCACATGGAAAATCCTCAATAAACATGTATTAAATGAACTGATGAAATCTTTTAACTGGCCTTCTACTTTGTGACATTTCTAAACATTTTCTGTATTGGATGCATTGTATTATGATTCTAAAGTGTGATGGGAAAAATGTAGAATATGGAGTCAGCTGAATTGGGTTTCTAGTTATGCTTCGTCAGTGCTGGAAAAGCCAACTAAAGGCTTGTCCTCTGCTTCCCTGTCTGTTACATGGGAACATTAACAAATAAATAAACAACATCTCCTTGCCTCAAAAAGATGACTGTGGAATCAAATGGCGTAATGTATGTGAAAGAGTTTTGCGAATTGGAAAGCAAATGTTAGCTCTTCTATGTAGCAATTAAAAATATGAACTTGATATTGCAATGCTACAGAAGATACATGGCTTTTTTCCGAGAATGGTTATTAGGTAGGAGAGTGAGGTGACGAGAAGAACCTCCAGCACAGCCTGCCAAACATGCCCCTGGTCATAAAGCACAGACTCTACTCAACATTTTCGTGTGAGGGAGATGACTGGGCCCCCGTCCCCCACACCCTCTGGCACTGCCACAAATCCCTTCAAACCCAAGCTTACCGGACACGAGCTGCTGTCCAGGCAGCCCCACGGGAACCATGCCCAAGTTATTCATGGCGGTAGCCCAGGCTGTGGGATCTGTCACGGACATGTTGAGCTGCGTGGTGTCTATCGCTATACTCCCCAAACCATCGGCTGCTGTGGGGAGAAACAAACCGTGACTTCCAGTCAGTAGGTGAGAGCGTTTGTTTTAAAGGAGAGCACACATTTCTGGAGACGTGAGACTTCATTTAGCACATTCCCAAACCACACAAAAATAAAGCACTGTAATCTACAGCAGTGTTTTCTCCAGATGTAAACATGAAAGAGTTTCCAAATACATTCTGGGAGGAAACTTAATGACATGTAGTGTGTATTATACACAGCATGCCATTAAGAAAGTACTCCTGGAAAAACAAAACAAAACACACAAAACAAAAAAACACCTGAAGAACTGCTGCTCTCTCTCTCAGTGAAAAAACATTAGTTAAGTTCCAAGGTTGAGAGGCAAAGCAGGACCACTCCTTTGGTAAGTCAACTGGCTTAGTAGACTAAAAATAAATACAATCATCTGCTTCTGAGGAGAATTCTGGAGCAGGCACACCTTCTAACTAATTAATAGAATCTTTAAGGGCGCCTGGGTGGCTCAGTTGGTTAAGCAACTGCCTTCAGCTCAGGTCATGATCCTGGAGTCCCGGGATCGAGTCCCGCATCGGGCTCCCTGCTCGGCAGGGAATCTGCTTCTCCCTCTGACACTCTTCCCTCTTGTGCTCTCTATCTCTCATTCTCTCTCTCTCAAATAAATAAATACAATCTTTGAAAAAAAAAAAAAGAATCTTTAAAAACATTGTCAAGTAGCCAAACTGGTCCTGACTGAATTCATTAGTGTTACCTTGTAACATATTCTTTCCCTTCTAAGCTTTCTGGATCATTACATTAAAGAAATGCAGGTGTCTGCCTAAAATGACTCCTCCAAAATATTTCTTCCAAGTTCAGACTTTCATCAAAACAAAATAAGCCAATAAATAATATTAAAAACAAATAGCACAGAGCTTTAAAAAAAACTCAGCAAAATATGTACAATTTGACTTAATGCTTCTGGATGTACACTAGTTGTACGGCCTGGTTTCTATAAGGATAGCAGGTTCCCAGGTCAATGCACCTGTTCATGGCCGGGCAAGCTTTTCCACTAACTCAGAACACCTTGCTGTGTCCTGTGCTGGCCGCCCCTGACATTTACCTGCAGCCATCATCTGAGGAAGCTGCTGGGGACACCGGGTGATGCTTTCAACGCCACCTGCATCTACTACTGAATTAGGAGCATCCTGGGTGGCAGGAACGCTCTGATGGCTGAGTGCAGGGTCCCCACGGATGTCATCGGATTCTGCAAAAGGGGAAAGCGGTGTGGTGAGTGATCGTGACAGTGACCTGAGGGAGGCTTCGAGGACAGAACTGTTGTCTAGGCAAAAACAGACAAGCGACAACGGACAAGTTACGGTCACAGAGTCACGGGCATGGGGCCCAGAGCAGGAGCTGCTTCCGGCACCCCAGCAGCTGGGTCCTGCCTGGGTTCCCAGCTCTGGGTGCTGGGCAGCCTGAATAAGCAGCCCCATGCGCGAGCGAGTGAGCAAGCGAGCAGCTAGTGCCTTGCCTCCTCCTGAAGACACATCACAGATGGGCTTATCAGCCCCTGAACAGCCTCTTCCACATACTACACATCAATGGAGAGGGCAGACTCAGGGCTAAATATGATTTTTTTTAAAGTTAAAAAATTAATTGATGTTATTTTGGAAGACGGTCGTCTGTGAAATGTATTCGGAGAGGGAAAAAATAGGGAAGGAGAAGAGAAAGGCAAGAAGCTCTTCGCTGTGAGGCTGGTAAAGGAGTGCACCCAAATTACAATAGTCAGGAAAGGCAAAAGGAAAGAATGGCAGGCGGCTCAGAAAAGGAGATCGAGAGGATGTTGAGGCAGCAAAGGAAACGCAGTTGTTTCTTTTAGTTCTACGGAGATAAAGTGAACAGGGCACAGTTTGTTTGGTCTGAATTTTCCCTGGAGTCTCACAGCGCGCGCACACACACACACGTGCGTGCGCGCACATGTATTTTTATTAAACTTTTCAGAGCACTTTTCTAATAAAAACAAATAACAATAAAACATTAAATAAAGCTGCAAAGGAAAGGGTCCCTTTATTGCACACTATTTATAAAATGCTACGCCTTCTCTCCATTCTTAAAAACGCGAAACCACGGAATTCATACCTACATATTTTTTTATAATACGTATTTTAAGTGCACTTTAACCAGTTCAAAACTGAGAGACAAAACACTGCTTAGATGTGTGATCTGAGGAGATTGAATTTTAAGTAGATTTGATATAACAATTGAATTTAATTTAGGTATAAACAGAAATTTTTTTAAAGATTTTATTTATTTGAGAGAGAGAATGAGATAGAGAGCATGAGAGGGAAGAGGGTCAGAGGGAGAAGCAGACTCCCCGCCGAGCAGGGAGCCCAATGTGGGACTCGATCCTGGGACTCCAGGATCATGACCTGAGCCGAATGCAGTCGCTTAACCAACTGAGCCACCCAGGTGCCCCTCAAACTTAGGAATTTTTTTAATCCATATTTCTGCCAAAGGATATTGTAGAATTCGAGGTTATGGCCCATTTGTGCATATCTAGTGCAAAGTTTGGCCCTTTTATGGTATGCTCTTTTATTTCTTTGATTCTTAGGTACCCGAATCAGTACTCCCTTTGAACACTATACTGTCAAAGAAAACTCACTGCCTTTTGAGTATGAGTTTAGTTCAAATGGAAGATCAGATTTCAATGTTTCAAGGAGAGGTGAATAAAATGAGCAAATTGTTTCCATGGTCTCCACAAACCCCTAGTGTGAGACCAGAGGGCATGCCAGATAGTGGGGAAATTTTTCCAATTGTTTGTCAGCAAGGTGAAATATCATCATGCAATAGAAAACAATTCAACTCCAGGAGCAAACTGCACTCAGGACAAATGTTTTATACCTTGCAATTAAACTCTACTACCCAAACGAATTGAGAACTTGCTTATCTATGGTGAATCAATTATCTTGGGCAATGGATGCCTTCGGATGACAAGTCTCACCATAGAAAATCAACTCAGTAACATTAAGACATAGCTAACCTAAATGTGTGCCCTTTGGCTACCCACACACCAGCTATATTTCTATGATGAAACTTGAAAGCACTTTCCCCTCTCCACCTCCAGCCAGTTCAGATCACCACAGCAGAGTCTGGCTACACTGTTCATTCTTAGACTCAAATGGCCATGTAGTAGAGTCATTTCAGATCATTGCAAGTTCACTGTCTTCCTTTATCTTCCCAAATGAAGTTTAGTTGGCTGGCTTCCTTCCAGCTTGGGTTCTCCCCAAATGGGCATTAATCACAACTTTCTGTCCAATGAGTCTACGGTTCTGGAATATTACAGCAGAGAACATCCCTTTACTTTGTAGACTTTACAACTTGTACCTGACCAGCCATATTTCACCTTGACTCTTTGCAACAGTATTTTAGGGATGGTGTCAGCTTTCCATGGCTCCATAACTGTCTGTTCTGATGGTAGTTTTTTTCTTTAGTGATTATGGTGTTACAAAGGGGCATCAAATGTCCTGGGGGCCCATTGTGCCTACCCACACTTTCATGCCCATCCTAAACGGATGCTGTTTCATTGAGAGCATCATTGAAACAAAAACAAGCAAAACCCCATTGCTTTGTTGGCAAGATGTGGTTTGTAAACCTGAATGTTTGTAAACGGAGACTCTGTGACATTTCTTACATGTCTGTAATCTACCAACCCAATGGTTTCAATGTCATACAACTTCATGTCACTACTGTGTACCCAGAATGGTAAGTCTAAAGTAAGTTCTACAGCATCTTAGGCATATCCAAGAGTCTCAAGGATGCCATGAAATTCTTCTAAAAATGTAAATTTCCTTGATGCTCAGACGAAAGATATTTTTAATTAATTACTGCCTAGTAATTTATGAATAGCGGCAATTTATGAATGATTTTCATACTCTACTAACATCTATCGTTTCTATTGAATACCTGCCTCTTTAGATGACTCAAAACCATAATGCCTAATTTATCATTCAAATCAATTTCTCTGCCTTAGTGTTATTTCTAAACTATAGAAAAGATTAATATTGTTAATGGTGTTTATTTACACACAGAGATGCGGGGAGTTAAAAAATTATAGCTAATAAAGTACTTTGAATATAGTAAGTGCTAATTATTATTTTATTTGGAAGTGTAGTGTTTCTATTAAGGTACCTTGGGATCTTACTGTTCTACTGGGTAATTATGCAATTAATTCTAAAACAGTAACACTTAATATTTCTAAAAGTAAGCATTGCCTTAGTTTTCTATTCCACACCTAAATGGTAGCAGAATGTTTCTTCATTTTCTACAAATCCTTTATAAAATAATATAATGTGATTTAAAAGGTGTATGATTTTTTTCCTCTAGGTCTTTTTGTGTCTGTGCAACTACGAAAGCTTTCAAGAGACTGATGACCAATTATGAAATTGGCAGTTTGAATTTATAGCTTTTAGTGCGATAAGATCATCACAAGACAATCAGATGTACAAAATGCCAAAGATAACAATGCAGCTTTATCTAGGGTTCAACTGAACTCTAACCCGTTCTTTGTTAAGGTACATTCAAGTACAAAACCTCATACTCAATTTAGTAACTGTTCAACAAGGATCTATTTATGTTCAGGATTTCACTAGGCTATATCAATGGGGTAAATAATTTTTGAAACTCACCAAGCCTATGCAAATACTATGTTTCCCCCTTCCATCCTCAAAAACAAACAAACAAATAGCAGGGGCTTAGCTCACTGTAAATAACACAACTCTTGCTAACCCTGTCCAACTTTTACAGGTCCCAAGGATACATACATGCTATGAATAATAAAACCCATCTGTAACTGTCTACAAAGCACAGATTGCTATAAAATGGGGGGGAGATGAGTTAAGTTTTGAAAATTCTCTTTCTTTTTAATTTAAAAGAATGATTTTGTTTGATGTTAAGTCCTCAGGTTCATGTCAACTTCAATAGAAAAATAATTACAGTGAGAAAATCATATTTATTAATGTGTTAAGAGTTGATTCCAAAGGAAACTTATTTCATATGACATCTGAATCTTATTTTATAGGAATTATTCATTAGCATTATCATGGCTTATACTTATAGCAAAAAGAGAAATGCATTCCTATCCAAAGTTCCACTTTTCTTTTCCAGCATGAAGAAAATATTTCACTTTGATGTTCAGGTAATCAGTAGTATACTCCTGGGGTTATAGAAATGTTCCCTCGCTTAAAAAAATACAGAATATTGTTAAAGAGATGTTATGTATTAACTCCATGATTTTTAAGCAACTGTATGAATAATAAGGGAGACATTTCTGCTTCCTATAATGGTAAACTAAGTAGTTCAGATAATTCTCCCACTGAGAAACAACTAGAAAAGCTTAATGTCTTTCATCTGTTTTATAAAATTCTATTATTCAAATAATCCCAAAGGACACACTCTAATTACTATAGAGGGCTACTAGGCTTCTAAGGAGAATGGGCCTGCCACGTACTGGGTCTTAATGTTTTACTAATCTTGGAAATGAGTAGCATCTGCAAGTTTTGAGGCAGAGTGGAATTGCTTTGCAAACTGTGGTCAAAGAGGACCCAAAGGCTAAGCGCTCTCAGGGGAAAGAAAGAAGGGATCTTGGGGACCACCCCTGAGAAAAAGGCACTTCGGACAAGAGAAATGACTGAAGCAGATTTTCAGGTGGCTCATTGGGAAGTACATAATGTATATAAGCATTTTCTTGTCCCCTCTATAGAAATGCCTGTAAAGTCTACATGACCCCTTAATTCTTAGCACTAATTTTGGGGGTGCTGGATGTGCTTTAGGGGAGCAGCTGATAATAAAGATTACCTAAGGTACCACATGATGAAGCATGATAACATTTTCAAATCTGTTAAATATACAGGATGTTGGTTATGAATGATCAGTATCTCCTGATTAGTAGAAATGAAAAGATTAAGGTTTTGAAGAAGAGATTTAGATTTAACTGGATTTTATGAAGAATTAGATTTTATGGGGGGATTTCTGATGAGAGAATTGTAAAGTCGGAATATTCTACCAAAGAAAGATACAAAGATTCTTCTCAGTGATGGAGAGAAAAGTCACCTCTTGGAGATGGTTATAGGCAGAGGCTGGAACTGGGCAAAGAGCAATTCAGGCAGAGCTAAACCTTACAGCACGTTTTGGCAAAGCCATGAAATCAAAAGGTCTTCTTTAATACCTAAACGGTTACTCATATATTTATAAAATCACTGAACTCTCTTCAAAAGTATCATGATTTGACATACACAGTGGCACGGTGCCCCTGAGGAGAGATGCCATTCCTGTAGTTCGTAGTTTTCTGTTTGTTCTCTAAACGAGAAGACAAAGGAGACATGGACTCCCTCTGCTGTGCTCCTATAGCTCCCTGGACCTTTATACCAGCATTTGTGACTTTGTATTCGAATCAGTTGTTTATGTCCATGTCCCTAATAAACAACAAGTTTACAATGATTAAGGAGACTAGTCATCTTTGCTTACCTTGCAGCAGCAAACATAGTACCCAAACTGTGTCAGATGTCCATGTGTTTACCCTCTCTCTCTATATATCTATATTTATAGATATCCATTAACGAGGGGGATGAGTTGACCCATTATATGTAATTATATATGTCATGTGTAATACAGTTATATAGATTATATATAATAGTTATATAGTAATTTATATGTAAATATATATTATATGTAAAGTTATGTTTATAAATTTATAAAATATATTTAAAGCAATATATAAATTGTATGTGTGTACATATATACACACACACACACACACATATGTTTTTCAAGTGAATTCAGTCATAGAAGGAAGGAAGGAAATTAAAAAGATAAATAAAATGAGGAGGAACTAATAAAGAAGCAAAGGGATAAATTTCAGTTCCAGGATCCAATTCCAAAGGCTGGAGGTTTGAAAGCTAAGGAACACAAAAGGGGACACTGCTTTTGGAAACTAGAACACAGATAAATTTAAAGTGTCAAAGGAAGGCAATTTAAAAAAAATGTTAGATCCTTCCAGATAAGCTTTGGTGCACTTAACAAGTCATTCTCCAAGATCTAAGATACCACACCTCCCTGGCAACCAATGTAGGGTCATAATCAGGTTACAGTGATGCTCCTCCTTGGTGAGGCTTCTTGCGGTTATTCTTTGAATGAGCTGAAATCTATAAATAACAGCATCCCCAGACCCAGTAAGCAGGACATTAGTGTAATAAGGGCATAGAAGTACATATATGCTAAAGAAGTGAAATCATTGGAAGAAAGGAAAAATTTCCTTTTGGCATGCACCACAGAGGACAAAAAGCAGGTCTGACCATTTCTCAAACAAAATGCTGTTAGGGATTTGTGATTACATCCTCCATTTTTCCACTCTGTCTAGCAGCCAGTTTTAAACTACAAATCATTGTCCTTCCATCTTAGGGAGGACATGGTTACTGAATGGATAATAAAGTTTTACCCATGACATGTCAGTTTTCAAAGAATTCAGTGTGGAGAGAGACAGAGACAGAGGGAGACAGAGGGAGACACAGAGAGAGAGAATATGAATGAGACTAGAACCAGAAGGGCTTCTTCTAAACTCATGAAATCAAACAAAATTACCAAATTTGCCAGAGACAGCTCAACCGGCACAGGCATGAGAATCGATAAAGCTGATTATCCTCTGACCAAGAAAAATACAATTTGGCATTACATTTATAAGTGTAGACGAATGACAAAAGTAAAATGATTTTGTTTTCAGGAAACCTACACTTTTAAAAAAAAATATTACATTTTATATTTCTAAATTGAACAAAATAATAAAAGAAAAGGCTTGAGACCTTAGGGAAAAAGTATTTCTCTTTCCATTTAAAAATGGAAAAGAAAATATGACGAGACGCTACTGTGACAATATGTAATTTCAAAGTCTTTGTATAGGCAAGTTTTAAAATACAGGAGCTTCCACACTTAGATTATTTCAGATTTTCTGAGAAGGGCAATATTACACCTGAAGGCTGTTTATGAAACATGTAATGGGTCAACTCATACCTCTTGTTAATGGATATCCACCAACCACATGCACAATATGCTGTCATACGTTGTTTCCTACCTTCCAAAATACACCTAGCACAGGGAACATTATCATTGCTGACTCTGCTGGTGAGTGAATTATTAAAGGAAGGAATCTCATCCATAAACATAAGCCTGGGTCCATTAAAACCAGAAGAGTCTTACTTTAAGCAAAGCTTTTTCTAAGTCCCTGAGGATTCAGGACAAACACACCCAGGTTCATAGAACATCAAGGTTCAAGCCCAAGATTTCATTAATTCCAACTTCTCCCAGATGTGGAAGTCCCCAAAATGTTTCTGGCAGGAAACTGTTTCAAGACAGCCTTGCCAGTTCACACGTTCTCCCTTCAGCTGAGTGTGCTTATCTGGAAAATAAAGAGCTCAGAGCTCTGCTCTTCAACCCTGCTTCTGTAGCCACATGTGGCCCCAGGAAAGGGACTCTTCTATCCCCTGAATAGGGGTGTTGAGGCATAACCACCCACCACGTAAGTCACAGACAAGTTTATGAATGTAAATAAGGACAGATCAGAGAATTGGTGCTTCCCTTCACCAGACAAGTTGGTCTCCTGTTTGCACGCTCTCTGTTCTCCTCACATTCCCATTCAAACGGTTGAGACTGAGCAAACACAATGCTGTAACTACACAGAAACTTCCCTGGGGATGGCGGAGCGATGGGCTGCGGAGAAAGAGCAACAGGGAGACCAAAGGAAGGAGTCCTTCTGAGAGAGAGGTAACACCTCCGAAATAGACTTTAGGTGGATTTCAGGCTTCAAAGAAACAGCCCTCAAGGTGTGAGGTCTATAAACCACGGATTCAGCCACCAATCAAAGAGTAATTTTTTATGCATGTATAGTGTATATGCATGTATATGGCATATAGGTCACAGGCTGGTCTTTTCGGCCGCACTTATACACAGAAAGCAAGTTATGTAAACATTATTATTTTCTTATATAAGAGAAGGCTGCAATATCCTTCTATAATTTGTGCTGTTTTGAACTCACTTTTTTCATTATGTACTCATTTTACACCTTGCCCCAACCATGAAAAACGTATTAAGCTACAAAGTGGAACATTTTAATTGTAGCGGGTGACTAACCGACCCTTACACGGCTGCAAACTCTGGTAAATGAATTATCTGTTTTCCAAAAAAGCCCTGATTAGAACTCTCTAATCTATGGAAATCTACTTGCAATAAAATCCAGATCAGACCCTAACCAGCCTGAGCCAGTTGCTCATCCTGATTAACATTTCTCCTCATTGGGTCACAAACAAGGTATTAGTTATTCTTTAAACTAATGTGCTCTTAATGATGCCTTTGCAACACGATGGATGACGTATTAGCCCTGCAGTCATGACCGCCTCAGGATTTACAGATTTAGCAGGATACCTCACCTCCACTGGGGTACCCTGGGCCAGAGATCTTGTTTTCTCTTCCCCTAAATGACCACACAGAGCCCTTGTTTATGGTCTGAAACCAGTGAGCAGGCTGGTGGGGGCTTTGGGTTCCTAGGGAGAGTCCTTTTCACTTTGTGGGGAGTCATAAATGCTGTGGTTACCTCACGGGGGTGGGCTAGTTGGAGGAGGGCTAACTCCTGGGGCAAATGAATGTACTAGAAAGTTCTACGCTGGCAGGGAGCATTCTGAGGAAGTGGGTCAAACCCTGGGTGCCACTGACTGTGTTCACCAAGCTTCAAATGGAGATGCTCAGATAAGAGGAAGGCCTTCAGGGCCTGAAAATATTCAGGTTCTTGAGACTGGAGGTTGGAGGGTATACAGCAAGGTGGCTCTAACCTCTAGGGATGTTTGTGATTCAGAAGCTAATAGAAAGACTGTCTTGGTTCTTTCTTGGTGAAGGCTTTATGTTCTAACTGCTTTTGGAGGTCAGGATCATCATCAGAGGTAAGGACTTGGCTGCACATAGTGATCTCAGCGAGGCCTTTATAACACACAAAACCTCCATGGAAGTTCCTGCCCCGAAAGGGGGGGTGGGATAAGGGCAATGGAAGGTTCCAGCGCTGAGAACAAGGCTGAAGGTCACTGGAAAATGCTGCTGCCACGGCTGTAACTCGATCTCTGCTCTCTATCTCCGTTACAGATTTCCATACAAGGGTGTAAATGTGCTATCCTCCACCCTACCTTCTCCCATTAATACTCGTTCTCCCTGTCAGTAGGAGGAGATACGTGCCTCTTAAGAATGTCATACAGAATCCTTCCGTACAAGGGAATGGCATTTGGAGCACTAAGCTCTTCAAACAGAATCTCTTTTTCTACTCCAATCTTCCAGATCAACAATGCATCTGCCCTGGGAAAGTAGCCTAGTTTTCTAGCTGTGGCTGTGTTATCAATTATGTACTAAAGGCATAGTCTACCATAATGTTGGAAAGCTGAAAACGTTTTGTGTCAACATACAGTGAAACATGCATCATCAAAACCAAATACTTATTTAATGAAACATCAGGAAATTTTGTGTTATGACAACTCTAATTATCACACTTATTAGTCATATAGACATCATTATAGTTGAAAATCATTTATAAGTGGGGCTTTCTCACATTGCAAAAAACTCCCGAGTCTGCACCATTATGGAAAATTCAGAGCTGGTTTCAAATGAGAGGAGTCACTTGTAGGCAAATAATTTCAAAAGCAGAATTACAGAAGTCCTGTCCAAAAGTCCTATAGACATAATGATATCAAACATCAGATATGAGTGCGTTTTGTGTGTTCAGTGCCATGTGGGGTGGGACCTCCAAAAGCAAAGTAAAGCTGTCGCCACTGGAGTCTGCAAAATTTTTTTTTTTTTTTAAGATTTTATTTATTTATTTGAGAGAGAGAGAATGACAGATAGAGAGCACGAGAGGGAAGAGGGTCAGAGGGAGAAGCAGACTCCCCGCTGAGCAGGGAGCCCGATGTGGGATTCAATGTGGGACTCGATCCCGGGAACTCCAGGATCATGACCTGAGCCGAAGGCAGTCGCTTCACCAACTGAGCCACCCAGGCATCCTGGAGTCTGCAAAAGTTTTAAATGGCTACTCGGAGGCACTGTCTCCTTCCTGCCTATGATGTGTGCGATAAGTAAGGCTCTATTTTCCCCTTAAATTTGCCAACCTCAGTTCAGGATCAAAGGCCATCCCCAGTTATTTCTTCACAAACAATTTATGTATTATCGGGGGGAAGATGGAGGAGGGGAGCAAAGACTGACCTGAAGAAACAGATACGAGAGGAAAACATCTGGCCTGTGGTACTGAATGTAATTTCAGGTTACCTTTAAAGTAATCACATTTATTTATGGTTTTATTATTTATAAAAAAAGAAATTATGCTAAATATGCTTTGTGGGAATTACAGAACGTTGCTATTGCTACCGTGGTTTATTATTTTCTCAGCAAGATGGCTTTAACCCAACCTCGACAAATATTTTAAATGAATCCCCACTAGCACTCTCGCACTTTTTTTTCTTCTCAGTCTTAATGAAAAAGATATTCTGCTCTTCAAGTCCTCTGATGTTCTTATTCTTATGCAATTCTAAATGTTATGGTTTGTTATAATGGTTATTGTAAAATAACGACAAAGCAAATGCCCATGTGGCGGCTCAACAGTGCAGTGTACATGGGGGTGTTCGACAGGGGTGTTCGACAGGGGCAGCGGCTGCCAACTCCAGATAGTCACCAGGCCTTGACCATGAATGCAATAAAAAAAATGACATTATGACTTGCATAATCAAGGAGACATGTGTTCACGTACTTCTCCAAAGGATCAACCTGACACAGTCGCTACGACACAAAGCATTTCAATTAATAACTGACCAACAAGGCTGACATCACTGGGAGACACATAATCAACACGAAACTAAATGCAGCATCCTTTCCAGGCTTCTCACAGTACAATCTCTGAATACTAAACTCTTACTAACAGGAGACACAATCTTCATCCAAATACATGCCCCGAACCCTTGCTGCCATTCTAACCTGTGGATGCCACGGTCCCTTTTTCTCTGGTAGCAACATTTGCGGTGGTGGAATGCAGTGACACAGTTCTTTCCAATCTGAGAATGAACGTCAATATAGGTTTGGTAGATGGAAATGAATATTCTTAAAAGGACACTTTTATTTTCAAGGTATTATTATTAACACGAATATGTTCAATGAGTTCAGGATGCAGAAGTCTGTAAGGTAAAGGGAGAATGTCATTCCCTCCACCCTTACCCCAGAGGCACCCCCTGGGAAATAGCTTCTTATGTAACAGCCCCACGTCTTTGATCTTATGAAAAATCAACAACCACCTATGAGATAGATGTTATTAGCAATTTTTTGCAAAAGATGAAAAGACTCAGAAAGTTAAGACTTTGGCTCATTTACCCAAGGTCACAAAGCTAATGAACAACAGAACACCAAACTCAGTTTGTTTCAGCCTGGGCCTCTGTCGTTATAGATTTGGGGAACTGAGGTTTTCTCCAACAAAGAGCCAGACAAAGAAGCCCTTCTTGGTCTGACTGGCTCTAAAGACACATAAGTCTAAGGTAAAGGGTTACTCCACTCCCCAGGGGACACATTCACTCAGCAGATCTTTATTAAATACTTATTGTATGCAGGCAATATGTTTGAGATTGGGAACATAATGGCGAGCAAGACACACACCCAATTGTGAAAGAGTTTGCAAAATAAAAAAGCATTAGCAGACTAGAGCTTGCTGTAGTGTGGCAAACTAGGTACTCCTAGTGGTGAGGGAGCAGAAGGCAAGCCGAGGACAAAGCATAACTGACACCCTGCAAACCATCCCCCTCCCCCCCACACACTCCTGGGTGGGATCTGTGTGACGTTCATCCAGGAAGCTCCCAACTGTCTCAATATTAATGCCTTGCTAAAGGGAAAAACAACCTGAACTTGACAATGGCAAGGCCTCCAGTATCCTTTGAGTCTTTAACATAATGAAAATCCTTTAGAAACCTCCCTTTTCCTTACCTCCCCCAACTCCCAAGCATATAATCAGAGCCACCCCTCATAACCTCGGAGCAGCAGCTCTTTCTGCCCATCTGTCATGTCCTTGTGCTTTAATAAAACCACCTTTTTTGCACCAAAGATGTCTCAAGAATTCTTTCTTGGCCGTTGGGTCTGGACCACAACACACCAAACTTTACCTACATTCCAAAACCACATCACTAGGAGCTTGCCTATCATAAGAAAACAACAACTAGATTCCAGATAGAATTATTCATTAGTGTATTGCTAGGCTTGCAGTAAGGAAGGACACTCACTAAGATTCCTCCCTTCACCCCCTCCCCACACTCCCCAAGAGACAGGTAGGCTGAAACCAGGAATTGCTATGAGAAGCAAGTATACATGAAGCCAGAGTTGCTGGGAGGGAAAATGCCAGTATCAGCTTTGTGTCAGGAGGCAGCCTGCCAAGGCAAGGTAGAGCCACAGCCCAAGGATCCCAAGGTAATCAGGACCCAGAAGCTTTGTTGTCTTCGCATGGCCCTTCCCCCCGATTCCCAGTCAAGTTGACCCTTGTACTTCAATTATAAAAGTAGGCAAGGGAAATAATTTGAGCAAATCGGAAATCGCTGCTGGAAAACATCTCAAGACCAGTGCTTCATTGAGAAGCACATTTTTCTTAAAGAGTATTAACTGTGCATTTAGAGAAAAGGAAATGCATGAGACATTTACCTACAGTTGACGTGTAGCCTTATATATTTTAGGTTTTATCAGAAAGTCTCACAGATGTCTTGGCCCAAACTGGGCTTAACTTTGTCCAAATTCATATATTGAGGGTAAGTCTGTGATTGGAGCTGAGAACGTGGTGTAAGCATCATCACCACCAAAGATGCCCGTAACTGTTAGCCCCGTGTGAGTAAGTCCTATGTATAATGTCCAATTCACCAGCTCCCCCACCATGCTTTTACTACCTAATGAAATACCATACTGAGAGAGAAGGATGGAAAGATGGAAAGGCTGCTCAGGGCCATATGAATGGGAAGACTGGGCGGTAAAGTCAGGTTACTCTTCCTTTCCTTACCCGCTTTGTGCTAACTCTCCCTTCTCCTCCTACTTCTCCTACATCTACCTGAGGTGGCGTCTCTAACACAGGCTACCTCGTTACCCGGGCAGCTGGCTACAAGGCAGGCGGGGGGTCCAATTCTCCTTTCTGCCTGCTAGCATAGAACAAGAGCTACAGAAAAGCAGGAGCTGAGTAAACCAGAAATCCCAACGTCTAATCCCTGGCCCAAGGGATCACTGACATACTGGAGGCGCTGGAGGCATGAGGATCTATGTTACTGTGGGACATGCACCTGAATCAGAGTCCCGCCATGTGCTTATCAGGATTATCATCATTGCGGCAGTTACTTTTCAAACCAGCAAAGATAAACTGTCACCCTGAGCGTGGAGCTGGGGACCTCCCTCTCCTACAAAACCTTGCAGGACAGTATGGCTTTGTTATATGCAGTTACATATTCTTATTTTATATTCTCTGCTTGTTTTCTTGCATTTGCATTTTCTTTTTTTAAAAAATTATCTAAATTCAATTTAGTTAACATATACTGTATTATTAGTTTCAAGGGTAGAATTTAGTGATTCATCATTTGCATGTAACACCTAATGCTCATTACATCAAGTGCCCTCCTTAATGCCCATCACTCAGTTACCCCATCCCCCCACCCACCTCTCCTCCAGCAACACTGTTTGTTTCCTGTAGTTAAGAGTCTATTATGGTTTGCCTCCCTTTCTGTTTTCATTTTATTTTATTTTCCCTTCCCTTCCCCTATGTTCATGTTCTGTTTCTTAAATTCCACATGAGTGAGATCATAATGGTATTTGTCTTTCTCTGACTGATGTATTTTGCTTAGCATAATATCTTCTAGTTCCATCCACATCAAGTTTTCATTCTTTTTGATGGCTGAGTGATATTCCATTATATATATACACACACATATATACATAAACACATACATATATATTCATATATATATATATACACACATACACACACATACATACATACATATACACACACACCACATCTTCTTTATCCATTCATCAGTCAATGGACATCTAGACTCTTTCTATATTTTGGCTGTTGTGGACACTGCTGCTATAAACATCAGGGTTCATGTGCCCCTTTCAATCACTGTATTTGTATCCTTTGGATAAATACCTAGTAGTGCAATTGCTAGGTCACAGGGTAGCTCTATTTTTAACATTTTGAGGAATCTGCATACTGTTTTCCAGAGTGGCTGCACCAGTTTTGCATATTCTTTTTATTTATTTTTTTAGAGAGGGAGGGAGAGAGAGGAGAGAGAGTGGGGGGAGGGGCAGAGGGAGAGAGAGAATCTTAAGCAGGCTCCACACCTAGAGCGGAGCTCGATCTCACAACCCTGAAATCATGACCTGAGCCGAAATCAAGACACTTAACCAATTGAGACACTCAAGTGCCCCATGTATTTGAATATTCTTGACCCAAATCAGTGAAAGCTTCTAAACAACAGGGGCTCACCATGGAGGCTAACCAAAAGCATTGCTTGTCTTGTCCACTGCTGCCAACAGCATGCACTGTCCTAACAAGCCAAGTGTGACTTAGGTCTCACTGATGAGGTGGACAGGCATTAACCAAGGGCAAGCTGCCGACTCTTCGGTTTCCTCCCCTTATCTGAAACAACTGACCAGCTCTGAGTTAATGGCACATGGAAAGTTTGCTGAGAGGGAGAAGTCAGTGGCTGTAACAAGATATTGAGGCTAGCAGAAGGCTGTTTGCCCCGTCCCTTCACCTGCCTACACTGAAACTAAATTAGGAAACTGTAGCATATTTGGTCAGAAGGTCTTTCTATTTATATTCATAATTTCTTTCTTTCTTTTTTTTTTTTTCCTTTTCCCTCAGAGATATGGGTGTTTTAAAATTCCGATCAGAATTGGCAGTGGGAAAAGAGCTGCGGAAATAATGGTACTCCAGTACTTCTGTGGCATATTCACAAACCCTATGAATTTTTAACGAAGGAACAATATCCATAATTAGATTGGAAATGAGGTTTTCTTTGTAGGCACGCTTACGGTAAGTGGAGTATGAGTGGATTTTACTTTATATTCAGTAAACGATACCAAGTGCAAAAAACACCACGATTTAATAGAAAATAAAAGCAAATTGTTGATTGTTCACAGATCTTTTTTTCTTCTCCTAGATTTACAGAAGTGTAGCAGTTTTTAAAATTGTATTTTACTTTATTTAAACGCCAGTGTATGCCAAGAAACTCAATGGTACAGAAAGTCATTTTCAAAGAGTCATGGCCTTAAAGCTCTCCTTTTGTTATTATATGGAGAAGTTTTTATTTGTGTAATATATTTTATTTTTAAGATTTTATTTATTTGTCAGAGAGAGAGAGCACAAACAGGGGGAGTAGCAGGACAGAGGGAGAAGCAGACTCCCCGCTGAGCAGGAAGCCCGATGCGGGACTCAATCCCGGGACTCCAGGATCATGACCTGAGCCGAAGGCAGACGCTTAACCAACTGAGCCACCCAGGTGTCCCCATGTGAGGTATTTTAAACCATAAAAAAGAATCCCTAATGTATAACTTTGGGGGGAAAGATATTAAGCTTCCCCATTTGAAAACTAATCCATCTCAAATGAATTTAAAAAATATATATTAAGAGTGAAGAAGGTAAGAAAATAGACTGGGGTAATGGCGACTGAGTTTGCATTTTGAGGCTAAAGCTGAACTCTTGTCTTCATATGGTTCAAGTTCCTAGCATCACAGAATCATACACAAACAGCTTCCGGCACTCTTGGATGGCTTTCAAGGTCCTCTGGAATGTGCCTTCTGGTCTACCTCTGCAACCTCAGTTCCTACGGCGTCCCCTCTCCCAGAGCCCCCAGCACACAGGTCTCGTTACTCTTCCTTGAGCCTGCCCAGCAGCATCCACTCTGGGTGACTGTGCCCTTGTAGTCCCTGTCCCACGCCCTGCCCTCTCCTCTCAGTCCTCTCTCTGCTGAAATGTCCGTCCTCTGCAGACAGGCCCTCCCTGACCTACCCAAAACCAGTTCTTCTGTCCTACCAGCTTTGTTCTTCTCCATAGGATTTCCCAGTATCTGAGGCTATATTACATAATTATGTCCTTGATACGTTGGTCTCCCATAAGCACAGGCTGACTCAAAAAAAAAATTATGTTTTTCCTGCTAAATCTCCATCAGCCCAAACAGTGAGCGGTACACAGTAGACATACATCCTCCTTTCCCCCCAACACAAATTCACTGGATAAACGTTATGATTGTGTTTGTGTACACATACATACACAGTATTAATCGGGTCTTTTATTTTCTGTATTTCCTGATGCTTTGCCCTCTGTAGCCTTGCTGGCACTGAGGGCTAGCCCACCCTAGAGACCACAAACAACTCCCCTGAGAGCACACTCTTCAAATGCAAACCTGCCAATCCAGAGCTCCTCTCTCAGTCATCTCTGTCCTGGGGGCTCACACTCCAAACCACCATGCCCCCCCCCCCCCCCCCCCCCCCCCCCCCCCCCCCCCGCCCTCATAGCCCCAGGGCCAGGGCCTGCTCAAATTATTCCAACTAGTCAATCCTAAACCTGCTGACTCTGCTTCGCTCCTTCCTTCCCTCAGAAACCACAATAAAGCCTCTCGCCTGCATTTTCCCCTTGCCCCCGCTCATCCTGACTGACCTGGGTGCCTCGCAGTGTGGCCGGGTGGCATGTACTGCCCACCCTCTTAGGAACTGTGAGTAACAAAATATCTTTTCAATGTACTCTTTCTTCTCTTGATCTCTTGGCTGTGCCAAACCTAAATAATAATAAAACCTAGATTTTAAAACGTACATATACAAATTTGCTGAATGATTCAAACAAATGAAGTTCACTGTCTCATCAAGGAAAATGACATGACCATGACCAGGAGGCACGGTTTTCCTGGACTCATGAGAAATAAAGTATCTGTGATGTTTTAAAGATTTATATGTAATTTAGCCCTCATCTTGGCTCTGAGATTAATTTATGAATTGTTTTTGTGGTCATTATTGTTCAATTTTACTTTGACCCTCAAGCTTTTTTTTTTTTTTTTAAGATCTAAACACCACTAACTCAATGGACCAGCCCTGCCTTGTTCTTTTTTAAAAAGATTTTATTTATTTATTTGAGAGAGAGAGCGAGAGCATTGCGGGGGTGGGGAGGGAAGGGCAGAGGCAGAGGCAGAGGGAGAAGCAGGCTCCCCGCTGAGCAGGGAGCCCAATGTGGGACTTGATCCCAGGATGCTAGGATCATGATCTGAGCCGAAGGCAGACGCTTAACCAACAGAGCCACCCAGGCGCCCCTGCCTTGTTCTTTATGTCAGACACAAATAATTAATGTTAGACACCAAATACCAATAAACTGTCACTAAAGCACACACAAGTTTATTCTCTTTAAATTTAAGGAAATAATAAGTCCTACCCATAACTTTCTAAATTATAGTAAGCTTTAAAAGTAGTGAGGACACATTTCCATAACTTGAAGCACTCAGTGAGTTTTTCAAAGAACATTAGAACACAGTTGTTCTCTTCTCATTCCAAAAAAATACAGTTCATGTTGTTCCATGGCCCACTGGTCAGATGCCTCGATGTGTTCTGCTGGCACACCCTCAGGCAGGGGTAAGCCTGGGCCTGACGGGCGGGGCAGCCCCAGAAACTGATCCTGGGAAAGTGACCTTTGATTCACCCTCACAGTAAGCTCAGAGAAATGTGCTGGGTGGTCACCCGTTCTTTGTACCTGGTGAAGGAAAGCCTGAGTCTGCAGCACAGGAGGGATGGGCCAAAAAGCTATAAAGATGGCCACAGGAATGGCAAAAGGAGCTTCTAGAGTGAACTGAAGGGAGCCTAAGACCTGTCAGTTGCTGCCTCTGGCACACAAGCCTTCAGTGGAATTTGATAGCTAGGGAAGCTTGCTCTCTACGGGGGAAACTGCCCCAGAACCTTCCATTCTATGCAGCTGTCTTCACGTGGTCAGACTCATGCCTCCTCTACTTACGTTACATCGCTCTACATAGCCACGGCTGACACCCACATCCTCCCTAATAGAAATACCTTACCCTGCTTAAGGTATTAGTAATAACAAGAGAATGATTTTCAGCAAACTTCAAAAAGATCTTAAAACTGTTCACGTGCTCTGAAAACATGCTTTCCAAATCTATGCAAGGATTAAGGATTTACATCAGAGGAGACAGGAGTGCTCTCTCTTGGGCATCAGCTTTCCTTTCTCACCGGTGGTGTGCACGGCGTCCCAAACACTGTCCTCAGAGCCCCTGTCCTCCCTTCTCTTCTCTACGCATCTGTCCTTCCAGGCAAACATGGAGGCCCACCTCCTCCGTGAAACCTGACGAGATCAACCCTTTATGGCTGCTTGCTCCCTCCAGCTCAAAGGTGGTATGTCCGGGGATTTAATGTGAGTCGTGAAACCATTATTTTAACTTTTAACAGTTATGTTTACTTTTAGCCATATGAAATTGATGTTTCTGTGGATTAAAAAAAAAAAAGGTCAAATATTGTTAGTCTCACATAGTTCAACCTCACATGTGTCAGGAAAAAAATGTATTAGCAGAAAACTGTATGATTTTGCTGATATTATTGCTTAGGAAGAGACTAAAATAGATACTTCATTGAGTTGTGTATAAATAAGTAAAAAATGTTCTGATGGTACAGACATGGCAAAACGTGTTAAGCTGGTATCCACTATCAAACGGCAAACAACTGCATTTTGACAACCAGTGTTCCATATGCCCCTTTGGCCATTTCACATGCCCTATTTTTTGTGGTAATCTTCTCTGTGTGTCTATGCATTTGTGTTTTCTCTCCAACTAGTTTCCCAGACACTCAAAGGCAGGGAGTAATCTGAATGATCAACCTCTCGGCATAGTACCTTGTATACAGCAGACAGACCTATCCTATGAATTGTCTGTCTGGTCACTTACGATGGTCTCACCAGGAAAACACCACTTGTTCTTCTTCTTCTTTTTTTTTTTTAAGTAGACACTATGCCCAACGTGGAGCTTGAACTCATGAGTCTGAGATCAAGAGTAGCACGCTCCACTGACTGAGTCAGCCAAGTGCCCTATTTTCCTTCTTGTTATTCTAAAGCTGGAAACCGACTGGCCATGCTATTCTGGCCACGAAGTCTTAGACTTTCAGCAACTTAAAACTGAGGACTTTTATCAACATGTCATGTTAGAAACTGCCAAGAAGTGTTGAGGGGCAATGTGGTCTATTGGACAGAACATGGGCTGACCATCTGGACTCGCTCCATTTAGCAGCAGAGTATGCATAGTTTCCTCTGCTTCTCCATCCCAACAGACAATGCCATAAATAGGGAGGCAGGGAGAGACTATTCCTAACTAAGCCAGTTCCTCCTATGACATGCCCTTGGCAGCTGTCTTCTCTGCTCAGCTACTGACCATAGTAGCCAGCATTAAGTTCAGTTAAATACTGTCCTTTAAAAAATGATGCCTGGGTCTTTTGAACTGTGTGGGGTAATTATGGCTCACATGTTTCAAAATGTTAACTGATGTCACTCATACAACCTCTATACTTCACTTCTCTTTTAAAAACCCACACAGAATATTACATACAGTTGGTATTCTGAAAGGTCTTGTAACATGCTTCTTTCAGGTACAGTGACTAAGAAAAAAATTATGCCTACTAACCAGTCTTATTGCCATTCATAGAATACTATGTCTTTATAATACCTAGGAGGTCAGTCACAAAGATGTTACAACCAATAATACTTTAAAAAAATTATTGTAGAAATGTGTGGTGAGGAGAAAAGAAAGATTCATTTCATCTGGGGTGTCAGGGAAGTACCACAGAGAAGAAAACTGTGGGCTGAGTCTTGAGGGATAAAAAATACCTCAACAGGAAGAGAGAGGGGGAAAGTGGCGGCTCAAGAAGGGAAGGATAAACCTTAATGTGTAAAATCCAGAGTGGTGGAGGCCACCGAAAGGCCAGGGTTGGGTCTCTCTTCACTACTTTATATTTAAGCAGAGTTATTCAGATTATATTGGTCTTTGTATCTACGGAATGACAATGGTAGTTTGTATTCCCTAAAATGTTGCTTTGAGGAAGATGTCAAGGAATTTAAATTCAGGCTTCCTAAGTATAATGTTTTCTTACATAAAGATGCTAGTTTACCAACTAGAAAACTGAAGTAAGCTTTTTTATAAAAAGACAGACTGAAGAGATTAGGAAGGTCTTGAGAATATAAACATACATTTACTCACCAACTCATGAAATACTAAAACTAGGGTTTTACTGCTCCAAGAGTAAAAGGAAGCATTTTAGTAGAAAGAAATTAAAGCACATTTTTACAGCATAGAATGTAATCTTAGATTTCATTAACCAAGAGACCAAAATATACACAACATATATATTTTAGGAGAGTTTTAAATAAAGTCATGGAGAGTAGGTTTATAATGATTTAGTTAAACCAGGTTAGGAATGGCAGGAGTTTGTTCACAACCTTCGAGGACAGGAAAAAAACCATATAATGGCCTTAATATTGACCAGTTGTGCAAAAAAAAAAAAAAAAAAGTCAGTAACAACATGAAGATGACTGGATTCTTAGAAGAAAGTTACTGTACCAGCCTGCTGTTCACAATAGTGAGGACAGAGAACATTAATTCTAATCGGATCCACCGCCATTGACTTGTGGAAAACATTTGGAAATTTCAGCGGAAATCTAAGTATGCTATGAACACAGAGATATCAACTCTAATAGAAAAGAGATTCCGAAAAATAAAATTTTGATCATATAACTCTAGTCATAACCTTGGTGAAAGAAAAGGGGATGCTGCTACAGAAATCGCTAAGCCTTTACAAGAACTGCTCTGGTGAATTCTGGTTCTACAAAAACGAGAAGCAAATGGTAACAATGACACAGAAGTAAAGACAATCACAAAAGTGAGAAGAATTCTAAGATGAATGCTAGAGAGGCCTAACCCCAGAAGGACTAGAATTGAACATTTTGAAAAAATACCAAATGCAGTATATAGAATATATTTAAACATATCTGAAGAGGAGGCACAAGGGCAAACAGAAATACTCTGGGGCAAGGCCATTAACGATGTACAACAAACATGAAAGAATTGTTCGATTCCCATTTTGTGGGTCTCCCTCTGAAAGCAAACAATCCAGCGTGGACATAGAATTTCAGCCTAGGTGGTAGTAGGAGTGGAGAGAGGGAAGACAGCAGAGCTATCTTCAGATAATCCCAGAACAAGAAACAGATGTGACACTGAATCTGAGAACCAATGGGATAAGATACTAGGTTAAGTACTACCCACTTTTCTTTCCTGCAAATCTGAGTTTGTAGCAAGTTTATTAAGATTAGGTCGTTTGTAGCAAGTTTATTAAGATTAGGTCACTTGACCTTGAGAACTTAAGGCAACATTGAAACTGTTCACAACAACTACCGGAATTCCAAAGAATGGTGTCAGCTTTGGAATGACAACTTACCAGCTTGGTGACTCAGGGAAAAAAGAGAAAGGGTGATGGTAATCTTCACATATTAGAAGGAAAGCAAATATAGAAGATGGATCAGATTAGTTAAGTGATACACCAAAGAATGGAATGAGGACCAGTGGGAAGGGATAATGGCCAACCTGCTTCAGGTTCATTCATTCTTTTCCCCTTTGGCTCAGTGAATATTCAGTTAACTCCTATTGTGTAGCACTGGTTTAAGTTCTAGGCCAACAAAAAATACTCCATTGAAGACTGGCCCAGACAGATAGGGCAATATACAGGTAGAGAGAGAGAGAGAGAGAGAGATAGCCAAATGGGTACTTTAATTAAAACACGGGTTAATATAAAGGACAGAGAGGAAGAACCAATCAACTCTCCCAGGAAAGCGATCTTAGATTTTCTTCATGGATGGTTGAAGGTGAAAACTGGAGGGGTATTAACAAGAAATAAAAAGTGTTTCAGTCATCAACAACACTATGAGCAAAGACACTCCGGTGAAGAGTACACAGCATGTACAGAAATGAGTGTTTTTGTTTGGCTGTGGCTTCAGGGGCAAATGGTGGGGTAATGATATTGAAAATATGGGCAGGGGAATGCTAAGGAGTTTGATTTCCATAGGCGATGGGGCCCTAATAGAGTATTTTAAATTGGGAGTGACAGGATCAAATTTGTAATTTAAAATAATTCTTAGAGTGATATACAGGGAAAAAGCTTAAAGAGGTTAACCTGTTCTGACATAATCACTAGGGACTAGGCAAGATATGGCAGTGGCAGAGGAGATCGTGGGAGTAGATGAGAGATATTTCTGCAGACAGGAAGATACGACTTGGTGAGCAACTGGAATATGGAGGTAATGGTGCAAGAAGGTAATATTCAAAAATGATTCTCAAGTTTCTGGCTCAGGAGACTTGGTGAATAAAAATAGGGGATTACAAGGCACAAGAACAGTTAAAATACGAGTTTAGCGTGGAAGGAGGAAAATGTGAGCTTCTTGTAGAGCAATCAATTGCTTCCATTATTGAACTTCTATAATATCTGCAAGCATGTTGTCTCCCAGGCAGATATCTGATTCTCCTGACTGCTACAGAGCTAGTCTCTGTGCTTGGCACACAGTGATTCTTGGCCTTTGGTGGACATTGGAATCACCTGAGGAGGCTTTTGTAGCTATATCTGGTCTCCACCCTCAGATTTCTAAACCCTCACTGGATCTGATATGAGGTTCCAGGCATTTTTTAAAACAGCTCCAAAGGAGATTGGGATATGCACCCAAATCTGACAGCCACTGGAGGATATAGTCAATAAATAACTGCTTCATTAATTAAAAGAAGGAGGGGAAGGAGAGGATTCCTGAGGTTTTCGAAGAAGCAGCTAGTTGACCTATACTCAGCTGCATGGTGTTGTTTGAAAAGTATGCAACGTGAAATTTCATAGTTTCCAATCTTAAGGGTTCATGAATGTGATGTTACGGTGTCCCTGGCTTTGGCTCTTGAAGACAGAGCACTGGCTGAGTGATCCCTGGTCTGCCTCAATGAATCTTTTTCACATCTTTCTCCTGCATTATTAATGGCCATCCTGCCTTAACTTTGTAACATTTTATTTATTTGTCCCAATGCCTGCCTCTTCTCCTAGACTGGAGTTCCATGAAGACAGGCGTGCTGTGTTGTGTGTCGAGCATTTATCCAGCAAAACCCAGGTGTTCAGTGAATAAGTGAGAAATGAGCCAGATTCTTCTTGTGAAAATTTTTAGGCTATATTGTATCACTTTCAATATGCCTATGGACCTGTTCATGAGTGTATTATAGACCCAGAAAACAAGTTTCAGAAATAATAAAAACACATACAGCAATGGACAAGACATTTTTATATGTTTTTTACGTCAAGGGAACACTTTGCCTCCAAAACTTTAAGGTTATATAACATGGCTCCCTATAGAAAATAAATCAAATTAAAAATAGGGAATAAATATCTAAAAGGATGAAACAGTCCCAGGTGTTTAACCTGAGAAATATTTAAACCGTGGTCCTATTCCTTATCTAGATCTAAGAAGTCTTGGCCTCGACGTCTGATTGACCTGGGGCTTTCATAACCATTATGTGTTAAGGATCAGGTCTGACAATTAGGTACAAAACAAATAAATGAATGAAAGGATGGGAAGCTCAAAGTTTATCTTAGCGGCACAAAGAAGTAGAGACAAGTGGCTGATGTGAAGACCCAGAAATGTTAAAAATCCCTATACTAATTGTGATCAATATGCTTCTATACTTTTGAACAGTTAAATATCGGCTGAAAGTACTTACTACAGTAGTCAACTAACTCATAACATTTTTTGACATTTTACTGCCCTGGGACTGAATGGGAGCTGTTTTCTTTTTTCTTCCTTTTTTTTTTTTTTTTTGCACAAAAATGATCAATATCAGAATTCTACTTTACCTACACTTAGCCAAGCACTTACAACCTGTTGCCACCTTCACATATGTCAGCTCCTGTAATTGTCACAACAGCTCAACAGATTAGGAAACTAGAGATCAGAGTGCTCTGATATATGCCTGAAACAGGAAGACCATAAAAAGTGTCCGTTATAATAAAAAAATCACTGAAGCATCATTTTGATCCAGGTGAAAATGTATATTCTATGTATAAAAGCACAGTTTTATTAAAATACTAAGTAAAAACCTCAATTATGAGAACAATAAAACACTATGTTCTAATGATATAATTTGGCTTCCTAAGAAGAAAATAGCATTGTTTCAACTGACGGTACCAAAAAGATGTTAAAATCAGTAATAAGATATACTGACCTCTTATGCCCTTTGACCTGAGACACTGAGAAGGGTATACCACCTCTGTGGTCTTCTTGCTAAAATTGTATAACCTTAATTTAATCAGAAGAGAACATCAGACAAACCCATATCAAAGACATCCTGCAAATAACTAACCAGTACTCTTAAAAAAAAAAATTTCATGGGTATGAAAGAAAAAGAAAGAATGCAGAACTGTCCTATTCATTTTTGGTATTTTTGGTGTATTCAGATCATCAGTCTGGAGACCAGCTGCCAATACACAGTATTGGAAGTATAAACGTAGGGTTAAGAAATTGGAATAATTCCCTATCACATTCAGGATATTAGCTAAACTTTATGATGCAAACTTGTTTTTATATTATTTGCAATCTTCCCTAAACAGTTATAATCAAAAGATGATTCTCCTTTAACTAGAAACTCCGGTTAACGAATTGAAAACGACTTTACACTAAGCTAAATTTATAGATGTCATTTCTTACAAAGGCTCTGTCTTTTCCAAATCAGTTATCTGAGCTCAGATGATTAGAATTAGGATGGCTCTTTCTGTTGTCCTAATGGGAAAGCAGACCTACAAGGGAAGTAAAACAAAAAAAGGCGGGGGTGGGGTGTGGGGTGTGGGGTGTGGGGTGTGGGGTGTGTGTGTGTGTGTGTGCGTGTGTGTGTGTGCTGGGGATTGAAGCCAGGAGGAAGGAAACACTATTCCCTTAAAACACATTCTTTAGCCTGTGAATACTACTAGATGCTCCAGGCCAAAAGTGAGCAGCTTGCTTCTAAACAGATTTTAATTTTTAATCCAGTGGAATAGGTCAGATGCAGCTCTCCCACCTGGAGGCCCTGGCCCAGAACCTACCTGCCCCAAGGCAGTACTGCAGGTCTGCTAGTAATGGTCACCTTTGGGTAAATGCAATCTCCTGGCAGCCGCGTGGCTCTGGGGGCTCTGATCCCAAGGAGCAGTAATAAAAGTTGGATGAGATCTCACAGTAGGGTGGGGGTTCTCTCCTACGATATTTTTGTAGGAGTGAGAAAGGACATAGCCAATCAAAAAACATTTTTTAAAGGGGAAGTAGGAGTGGGGATATCTATGTTTGAAATAAAATTCTAATAAAGATCAGCTTTACTACTTAATTAAATTTAGGTAGAGGCATATATGTTGGTCCAAACATGATATTCAGGAGACAAATCGTCTGACAGGGAAAGATCTCCAGGGGAATCAAACATCTAAATGTAGGGGGCACTGAACAGAGCAGTCCCCAGAGTGTCCAGACATGGAGCTAAAACAAGCAAGGAGGAAAGGAATCGGACCAATTCCCAAACTTTTCACAGACCTCAGATTAGCTGGGTTTTAGTGCAGCAGGTCTCAGCTGTCCTTGGAAATGAGAACACATTTTAAAAGCTGCATTTGAATTTTAAAGGTAATCAACATTTCTGCATTGTTTACTGAAAAAGGTCAACACGCCCATGTCTTATTTATGCAAGGCAGAACCTCAGTCTAAAAGCACTTGGCTTGCCACATGGCATTTGCTGAGAATGTGTTAAATGCATAGTTCCAGAAGCGAGAATATTATTTCTCAACTCAGTGAATGCATTATTAAAGGACCGCTGCTGTGTCCTCATGGGGAGACGGAGAAGAGGCAGGCGGTGACCCTGCGTGCTGAATGCAAAGGGACACTGACTGAGTCACTCACTATAAATTCACAGCCACAACACCAAACCCACACGACTCCGCCCCTCTTCAGTTCCCTTTTGGCCAATTTAGAAAAAAAGAAAAATGGAAACATTTAAATAAAACCCATCTAAAACTTCAGTGCCAAGTGCATTGTCTTTAGTTCTCTGGACAAGTGTCTCATGGAGATTTGTGCCTGGTGTCCTTTCCCATATTTTGGGAACTGCATGAACATTCGCCATCAGTCCTCAATTCTTCCTGCAGATCAGAAGTATAACATACTGACTCCTTCCAGTAAGATTTGTGTTGAAATCATCAAATGCCCACACAAGTAATTTTTTATTAACCGAACCTGAAATAATACATGATACATACCTATTTTATGACAATGAGAAGAGTTATGCACTGTAGTTAGCCGAGAGTATCTGTTGTATAAATTAAAAATCTTCTTAGAAGTAAGTCCAGTGTTTTAAATAGACTATGGAAAAGCATGAAATTAATCCCGTGTGAGTTTTGACTGGAACACAGGTGAGCCTTTACATTCTAGGAGAAATACTTCTCTGCAATAGACAAATTCCCTGATAAATTCAGAAATTATCCTTTTTACATAAATACTGTTCATTTAGAAAAATGATCTCTTTAAACTATTCTCTTAGTGCATTTTTTATACATAATTTGATGTATAGATAATAGATTTACATACAACTGTTCCAGTATACATCTTCTATATAAAGCAAAGTGAATCTGTGACAAAAATTCCTACCCTATTCTGGTGTGGGGAGCAAATAAATGACCAGTATCCCCAAGAGCATGGTGCCATATGCCTAGTTTTATGTAACGCTTTCCTCTTAAAAATAAGAATATAAAAAAACTCGTCTTTGGGAACTTCAGGAAATTTCAGAAGACTATGGTTTTTACATTACACTTTGATTGGATATATTTTCCTCAACCTCAGAATTCTTATATTAAAAGAGCTGATGCTGACATAATGTGGTCCAACGCCATCCATATGTATAGAACTCCCAGTGCACATCATCCACTCTGCTCTCTGCAGGTGACACAAGATGAATCAGGCACCACAGTCCACCAGTCCTGCCTTCCAAGAGCCCACAGCTGGGCTGGCAGGACAGACAGCTGGATAACTGGGGGTAAAGGAATGGAACTATATTCCAGTGGTGTGAAGAAAATGCTCTGGCAGCTTAGAATAAAAAGCAAGGATTCAGGAAGGGGACATGGGAGTAGGGAGGGCAGAGGCTCAGCAGAGAAGATGACATTTGAGCTGGGTCTTAAAGGATGAGTCAGATTAGACCAGGCAGACGGGAGCATTCCACGTTGGAAAAAACAATTCAGCCCATGCATGACAAGTTTTAAAAATCAGACTTTTAAGAGTGTTTTACTTCAGGCAGGCCTCGGTGGCTCAGTTGGTTAACATCTGCCTTCAGTTCAGGTCATGATCTCATGGTGTTGGGATCGAGCCCCACATTGAGCCCCATACTGAGCCCCGCAACGGGCTCCCCACTCAGTGGGGAGTCTGCTTCTCCCTCTGCCCCTCCCCCTGTTCGTGTGCTCTCTCAAATAAGTAAATAATTTTTTTTACAGTGTTTTTCTTCAAAAAGATTTAAGTTTGCAAAGCCTAACATGAGATAAGATCACAGACTGGATGGTTTCTTTCTCACCAGCCTGCCCTTCTCCCAGGAACCCTAGATGTTTAGTAAGGCCGTGTAATTAGAAGGAGCAGAGAACTGAGAGCCCCTTGGTAGGAGCAGAGAAACTGAGAATCCTTCCGGAACTGAAATAAGACTGGGAACCAGCACTACAGGCCTGTGAGGACAAGTGCTCGCGCTGAAATGAGAAAAAACATACTGCAATGATCACACCTTTTCGGTCTGCTTAAAATGCAAGTTAATCTCTTTAAGAAAGAGGCCCTGCCAAGAAAAAAGCCTGCAAAGTGTCATCCACTAAGGGGTCTGTAAGAATTCTGCTCTGTGCTAAGACCTATTTATTGGTCAGAAGGGAGGAGGGTGAGGAGAAATCAAGAATTTCCTTTCAGTGACTGAGTCACTCTGGTACTTGAGTGCAGGTGAAGGCTGGGCTGCAGCCTTCCTGTTTTGTACTATGCCCATCTTCTGCCACAGAGGGAAGGGGGAGGGGGAAAGCAAGGTCCAGTAGTCCTGGAGAGGGAAAGGAGGTCTGGGAAGTCCCTGTCCTCAGCTGGGTTCTAGGCACCGGCTCTAAGCCCTGAGGATTCTAGGGCTCAAGGGAGGATGGCTGGTTAGTGGCTGAGAGATGAAGAGGGAGACAGGACTTTGATAGGCTTCCGTAGTGCCTAGAAGCTAGCCAAACCAGAGGAACATTCAGTTAGCTAGAACCTAAATATAACAGGTAATATTTTGCTTATCCCTATTTTATAAAATGAAGTTCATCCATTCATATTGGTATTATTTTCAAAGGGGTACATGTATGTGTGAGTGTATGTGTGTGCACATGAGAGAGGTTAAAAAAAAAGAGAGTGAGTGTCTGGATTGTGTACATTATTTTTCTTTGGGCCATCTGTAGGTAGAGTCAAGTTGCAGGAAGGACATATTTAGGATGCCTCAGAGATGTTTTCTTTTATTCTTTTATTATTCCCCATATGAAAGGAGGCGGCTTCTGAGAGGTGCGTGATTGGCCCCTGAGCCCATGGGGCCCCCATGCCTCCTCCCCGGGCGTGCAGGCTATGGGGCACGGTGCAGGGCTGCTCTAGGCTCTCAAGGCTTGGATTCTGGCTCCCAGTTTTGGGGGTCTGCTGCTGACTCACTGCATGAACTGGGGCCGGTCACAGTTTTCTCAGGTAAAAAAACGCAAAGCCAGGGCTTGGATTTTAGAGACTTTTCATGGCGGTTTCCTCCTGAAGTGTTCTCTGATTCGGTAGCACAATATGATGTTCTAAAGAGATGTTTTCATCCTTCCGGGTTTTACATACTCACAATTCAAGAGCCACCGTAATAATAACAATGCCCCACCTAGTGTCCAAACGAGGAATACTGGTCCAGGAGTACACAGTGGGGAACGGCTCTCGGCCCTCCCTGGCATGCGGGCGTGGAATGGCAGTTGACAGAACGGATGCCTCCCCCCCCCCGGGGGGGGGTCTTTATATCTCACTGACCCAAGTTGGTGACAAAGGAGATTTTTGAAAAGGCTGGGTTTTACAACTCTTAAGGGTGATGTACCACGCTAGCACAATAAGACTTTTATTAAGGTTGCAGAGAATGATCTTTCCTAACATTTTTACTGGCAGCGATGGCCATGAACATAAAAAGAGCCTCAGGTGGCTGGAGATCAGAAGGCAGCACCTTGCTGATGGACAGTGAGAAGGGGTTCTGGGTGTGTGCCCCAAGCAACCCAGCCACGTTTTAGCATCTTGCTGAGATTTTCACATACAGAACCTGTGAGTCTGGCAGGGTTTCAATTCCCTCACCTTTCCCTTTTCATTTCTTTCCTTCTAAATGCTCTCACACAAGGAAAATGGGTCTGATCATTAACAGCTAACCACATGCTCTTAGAACTTCCCACATTCCTTACCACTCTGTCCCTCTTCCGACTTAAGGCCACCCCACAGCAAAGAAACCACGGGAAGGAATGAACACAAATACTGGGACAATGCATGCGTTGTTTAAGTGAGCGGGCCTCCTCCTCCTGTGTTTGACTCTCCTGTGCTGCTTTTTCTTCACTAAGTGCAGGGGCAATTGAATTTTTATATTGCCGTGCAAAAATCGCTGCATTTTGGGACCTGCCTCCCTCTCGGAAGCCAGGTCAAGTATTCCGTGGAATACTTGTACAGCGTCTCCTGCATGCCACACTGTCTTCATGATGTCTGGGCTGAGAGAACATAATGAGCCCAAACTCGGAAATTCTCCATCATGCTGCCCATCCTGCCCACAGCATTGTGACCTAGATTACCGGAAGCACGTTTCACTTCTTGTGACCAAGTTCGCAACGGCAGAGATTTTTCTCCTTGTTTATTATACTTAAGCCTGCTTCTCCTGATTGTTGAACCCATCCCAGCAGCTGCTTATCTTTCGGAATTCTGCAATGCTGACCAGGCTGACAGCCGGAAAAACTCACCTGCCTGCTGACCTGCTTTGATCTCTTCTTACTAAACTGGTTGCTTCTCTGTGACCTCCCTCACCAGTCTGCCTTCCGTCCTTACCTTCCAGTCAGTCACTTGGAATTGTATGATTTACTAGCCCAATGTGACTTCTACTCATCCCTGAATCTGCCTCCACGTGATCCATATTTCAAAACTCACTTGATTCCAGGGTGTCCCAAATTGTCCTTAACTCCCTCATCACACATTCCATATACCTGCTCCATGATCTTCATGCTCATCCTGAGAGCAGCATGCCCTCTGATTGAGTTCAGAGTGATGATTTCTGCTCAGTCCCACTGATCTCAGTACAGGTCTGGTGAGCTGTGGTATTCTTGAGTACAACTATTACCTGGTAACCAGTGACTCAGGAGGCTCAAACAGAAAACTGGCAAATGAGATTTGCCTTAGAGGGCCACCAGAACACAGTGACCATTGATAAATACTGAAGAAAGAAGACATCTGGAATATTTACTGAACATCTAGAATGGTGCCTGGTACATGATGGGGATTCAAAAAAATTTTGGCAAGTTATGTATGGGTGTCTTTTAAATAACAAATTGTAAATGTTTGGAGCTATGATTGGATATTGTCAGGTCCTTCTGGTTAAAGAATCTATCTGATTCATATTGATATCCCCAGGGCCCAGCATAGTGCCTAGTACATAGTAGGGTGACAGATATTTGTTGAATTAAAATGACTTTGTTGAAAAGAGTATGTCAAAGGTACTTCCGGAAGATGTCTAATTTCCCAGGAGTCTAGATGCGGTAGGACAACTTACCACGTCGAGACCAAACTATCAGATTGGTTGGACCCCTAAATCTACAATATTCTTGAGGGACTAGAGCCTGTGACTCTACCAAATGGGTATGAACCACAACAAGGGAAGAATAGGAACTCTTCAGTGACCTAATGTACATTCCCCTCCTGCTGGGAGCCTCTGCACCTTCAGGTTTGGCCTGGGATGCAAGACATCCTTCTGGACAGCTACTAACTCATAAGCAAAAATAGGAAGCTGGGTTTGGTCATGCATCTCTTATGTCTGACACATGGATGAGCATGAAGCAGCCAGCTATGGGCCCTCTAATGGAGCCCAACACAGTTGTCAAAACAGATGGATGGCAAAGGGCCAAGAATGTAACGCGCTTAGTGAATGGTGTAAGGCTAAGTGGTTTAGGACACTTAATTTTTTGTTATAGTTGAAGCTATCCAGAAATGTAGGGAACACTATACTTAGGTCATTCAAGGGTGCAAGATTTTCAAACTATATTAGAATGTGTTAGCACCCATTTCGCATAAACTATAAAGCACCCATTTTTAAAATACTCATAGCAATCAATGCTTTTAATTGAGCAGAAAAAACATATAGAGATATAGAAATATTTAGTCCGAGCTGTGGTTCCTGACAGTCATCTTCACAGATAAATTTCCACAATGGATGTTTCAATTAAGACAGTAATATTTATTGAAAGGTAAGCCATAAATGCATAGCCACTTGAAACATTATTGAACAGAAGTAATTTATACTGCAGCTGGTGTACTGCATTTGAGCCCTGCTTTGATTTTATCAGCATTTGTCAATTAATCAACGTGAACCTTGTAAAACATGTTCTCTTATTAGTGGAAACAAGCAATTGCTTGCAGACTTTGAAGGAAAGGTCATTTAATAATTTGCTAATTGTGCAAAGATAGATTTAAATTTAAAAAAGAAAGGCAAACTCCCATTACCGCTGTGCATAAACGCGACTTTAAGTTTAACCTTGCTCCCTTAAATGTGGTCCATGGTTCCATTTTTGTTTTCATTTTTAACTGAATAGCAGAAAAAGATTAAGACAGAAAAAAAAGTAACCTCCAGATTTTAAATTTATTTTAAGAAACTTTTTGTTGTCACCTTTCCCATTTCAAAGGAGTTGCTATCCTTGAGGCTACGGTTCTCAACAAATCAACTGTATTTTCTTGGCAAAAAAAAAAAAGAAAGAAAAAAGACAAAGCAAAAGAAATAGAAAACAGCAGCACAAAAGAGCCATACAGTGGCAATGTTCTGTCTCCTTCTTTCTGTTTTGTTTTTTTATTTGCCTCACCTCATCCTTCATCCTGCTAGATGAGATGTCAGCCCCTGCTTCTGACGGCTGGTTCATTTTAAGTTCAGTGAGAAAGAAGCTGAGTCAAGTTCTCCCCGGCAAGCCCCACACCAGCACACTGGCCGACGCCCCCCACCACCCAGAAAGTGCTTCAACTTCCAGCGCCACTAAGTGCTCAGCGGTCACCCACGGGGACGCCACCACGTTTAAAACGGGGAACATACCTCGGAGAGCAATTTCTACACCGGGGTCTGCAGGGCTAAATCGAGAAATCCGCACCATCTTAGAAGTGTCTGTGACACCGAAGATGAGCTCGCACGCTTTGAGGCCTTTGTAAGAGAAAGAATTTTGTACGGAGTTTACAGAGACAACATCTGTGGAATGGAGATGGGTCTTGCCAGACCCGGTCTGGGCAAGCTACTTTGCTGCACAGCTCCTTTTATAAGAGCTACGAGGCCTGGGCTGCTCTCTGCCTGCTCAAACTGGCTTATCAATCCATTCCATTCCGTTCTGTTCTCCGTTCTAAATAAGTCATTATTTCAGGCACATTTCCCTAAGCAGATGCAAACACTCTTTTCCTGTGTGAGATTCCCTTGGGCGAATTGGGCTTCTTGGAAAAGGGTCAAGGAGCAATCAAACAAAATACCTACTGAGAAACAAGCCTGTGGTTTCAGGGGATGCTGTCAGTCACACAGGCCAGGAGTCAAATTTTAGACACTGTGCGGGCCGCAATCTTGAGTGTGATAGGGCCGGTGATGGGGAGCACACTCCTGCTATCTGCAGCCAAAGTTTCTTTTTTGGTCATAAGCAATAGGTTTATTTTTTCCCCCAGCTTTATTGAGGTAGAACTGGCAGAAACAATTGTATAAATTTAACGTGTACATACAGTGGTGACAGACAGATAGAGAGATAGATAGTGAGGGATGACCACAATAAAGTTAGTTAACAAATCTATCACCTCACACAGTTACCTTTCTGTGTGCCTGGTGAGAAGGGCTTATGTCTTAAGGAAACAAAACTGATAGTCATAACACAATGGAAAAATTTCCTTGTCTAATATTTCTAATTAAATGCTGCTAATCAAATTCTAATTTCTTAATTAAACTGTAATAAAAACTTTTATAAGGGAAAAGTTATCATTCAATTGCTATCTTCTGTTCTCATCATCTTATCTAACAAATGTGGGCTATTTCTGAAATAAATACTCATTACATTTCTTTTTTCTTTCAGTCAGAGGGAGAAAAGTACCTCTGATGTTCTTTTAATATTTCCTTTTATTCACTTCACCTTCAGTTAGCTCACTTCCATATATCAAGATTCTTTTCCAAACAGGAGAGACAAGACGCACAGGCAAGGGGGGCAGGCAGGTGGCCCACCTTCAAGAAACAGAAGAGCTGCTCCCAGGCAGGGGTTACTTCCACCTAAAACACACATACCATATTACGAAGCCAGAGGCAAAAACGAATGGAGGTGGATGGCAGGTTTTCATTTGTTTTCCTGACATTCTGTAAATAAATGCGTGTGTTTCAATTCAAACAGTTCCATTATCTTGGAGGTCTTAACCATTTGTAATAGCGGTTTCTGAAGTGTTCAGAGCCTATGCTCGAGGAGTATTATGGGCATTCAACGTAGTCATGCTACCTGAAGCAGGTTTACAACTTTGTTCATGGTTATCCTTGATCATCTCCATTTAAAAGTAAGTTCAGGCTCGTGACGTGGCTGAAGCATCCTCTGATGTTTCAGTTTGTTGGTCAGCGCCCCCCAACACCCCCGAACATCTGGCTCTGCTGGGTACCCTCACACTCTTCACATGAAACTACAATTGGCAAGGTCAAGGGGGGGGGCGGGGGGCGGGGGGAATGGTGGCCAGCGGTGCTAAACTAAGAAACATGTTTAAAAAAGGGCAGCCTTGTTTGAAAATGTACCCGGGATTTTGGTTGTCTTCAGGTGTGATGAGGCCAGCATTTTAGGAGATGCTTGCCAATGAAAAGACAGTCTGCTATGTCCGGTTCCCAAGAGGAGGGGGGCGTGCAGTGCCAAGATGGCCTGGAGGCACTGGGGTCAGCTGGAATCAGAGGGGATAAGGGGGGAACATGGCAATTAACTTGTTTGTGGTTTCTGCAGGAAAGGCAAAGCAAGGCAAGGCAAGAGGTTTAGGATTGGCTAGTTTGCATAATTTCAGTGGGTTCTATGGTATACAGTTGGTTCCTAACTGTCCAGTACCTGGCCCTGAGGTGATTTAGGGCAGGGGGAAAATATTCTGGACTGCAAGAGCCTGATAAAAGGAGGCGGGTGGGGGCATAGACTCAGGATTGCTTGACATCAAAAGGGTGTTCCTAGGCCAATTGAATTAGCTTACCCTGCAAGGACAGTGCCTTCCCCAGGATCTGCGAGGCCCTATGATGTCCAAGTATCATAAAATACAGACAACAAAAAACAAGATTAATACAACCCTGTTGGAAACACTGCCATAAGAAGCATAAAAACAAAGTTTCTCAGACTCCACTGTGCAGAGAAATCACCAGGGTATTCTGTTAAACTACATGCTGATTCATTAGATCAGGTGGGGTTTGAGACTTTGCATTTCCAATAAACTCCCTGGTGCTGCTGGGACCACACTTTGAGAACTCAGGGATAAGAATGTCACTATAAGTCTGCTCTGGGTCACTTTCTGCAGGGAAAAGGGAAGGACTTAACATTTACTGAACCCTGCTGTGCACCAGATACTGCTGGGCACTGAATATTCAGACTTTATCTTGTTTCATTGGGACAATACCCTTGGCTCATAGCAAAAATTATCCCAATGTTATAGGAAAGAACTGAGGCTCCGGGTGATTAAGTCACCTGCGATGGGTCACTTAGCTAAAAGTAAGAAGTTATAAATGTATCTGACCTAAAAACTTTTTTTTTTTTTGATCCCACTACAACATCAGTACAGATGGTACCACTCTGATGGAAAATAAAAAGTCTCGGCTGATAAAAGCTTCATGAAGTATAAAGTCCATGGACTTGAATCATGGGGCACTTACAACTTGACTTTTGAAAAGAGGGGAAATTCTAAATGGTGTTCATCTCAGGACCAGAAATAAATGGTGCTGACTAAATAACTTATATTTTATTATAGCCATTCGAGAAACTCTGCAAATGGGACTCCCTCTGAAACTAGTGTTTTTATTTTAAGAAGTGACGCATGTACATGGTAAGATATATACAACAGAAGTTACTCTTCCTCCCAAATGCCCTTAGTTCTACAGCTCAGAGAGAACTATTGTTAGGTTTGCATAACCTTCTAGAGATTCTGGACAAATAATAAGATTCTATGCAAATAACTCACTTTTTCATACAAATTCATTCATACAGTAATTTTAAGGCACTGCGGGGGGGGGAAGCAGTAAATAAAACACACAGAATCCCTCATGTACCTTACATTCCAGTAGGGAATATAGATCATAAACAAGCAAGTAAAATAAATATATGGTATGTCAAATAGGGCTAATGCTAATGGAGCAAAAGCGGGAGAGGGGATGCTTGTGATTATCAACGCAGTGGTTAAGGACGACCTCACCGAAACAGTGATATCGCAGTAAAGACACGAAGGAGATCCTTCTGTTCCATGCTGACTTTTCCCTGGTACGTGTTAAAGCTCTCACCGTATCAGAACGGAACAGGTCTACCTCATTCTCTTTAGTGGCTCCACAGTATGCCACTGTTTGCATATAGGAATGTTCTAGATTAATCCCGTTGTGTAATTTGTTAAGATGATCAGTTAGTGGTCATAAAAAGATTGGGGAACGTGGCATCGAACCTGATGAAGCAGAAAGGGACTTCATTCAGCTGGGTGTGAGAAGCTGTGGATGTAAGTAAGTCCCAGTGTGCCATTTGCCCTGCATGCTCATGTTATCACTGAGTATTCTCCCCTTTCCTGCCTCATCTTAGCCTATGCTACTGTCCACCAGGCACAGGGTGATGTCTAGAAGCTCCTCTAGTGGCGGGGGGGTGTCAAGGCGACATCCTGTTTGCAATTTTCCTCAACGCCAGGCTACCTGGAGTCCTTGCAGAGTCAAAGAAAAACTTCGCCCCTCCAGGTGACAAGCTTTCTACATCCCCCACAAAGGAAGCAGAAGCAAACATTTTAGGGAGCAGTTAACCCTCTGGGCTCTGAAGGCAATCTTCCCCTTTAGGAGAAAGCATATAAGCTTCCCTAAAACAAAAACAAACAAAATCCGTACCTTCCAGTAATATTTATTTATATGGATGCAGATGTTTAACTCTGCGCCGTATGACTGAACAGATTCCACATTTAATGAAAGATTAATTTATTCATTTAATTATTATCTGAGGCAGTACCTGGATTATGTCAGCAATCTGCCAAGCTCTGTAGGAGGAATAAATATCAGTGCAATATGGCTCCTCCCCCTGTCACCTTCGAGCCTTTTAGCAAAGACAGAACAAGAAAAAAACAAAACAACATAACCAAACACAACACACCAGGATTGTGGCAAGTGCTGCCAAAGGCAATACAACAAGGATTAAAATAAAGGAGAGAATGCTCTGATCTGGCGCCCCTCAAAGACCCTTCAGAGAGGAATCTGAGCCAAGATACAAAACGGGTAAAGTGGAACAAGGGGACTCTGGGACTGGGTGGGTGTGTGTGTGTGGACACATGTGAGCGGAAGGTGAGCAAAGGCGCAGGTAAGGGGGAGTACAGATGCTGCATGGGAGCGTGCAGTGGCTCTGTAGAGCTTAAACACCGAATGTGGGGTGTGCTTGTGGGTGACGGGCAATGTTGCTTGGAGTGTGACCAGCAGAGGGTCCAAAGGCCCCTACTTCGTTATTAGATGTGGGATAAATAAATTAGTTCTGAAAGAGATCCAAAAAGGCACCATCAGCTTCTTCCTCTTTTTTTTTTTTTTTTTTTTTTTGTTTATGGGCGCAAGAGAGGGCTGTACACTTTGGTTTTACAACCTCTATTTCTAATTCCAGTAATTTTTAAAACCTACTTCATACTTCTCAAAATAATGTATGCCTATAGTTTAAAAAAGCACATAGTATTATTATGGTAGTATAAGGCCTATAACTAAAAACAACCATCTCTTCTGTCACCTGTCCCCACCACCTCTTTCCTGCTCCTCTGAGGACATGTTTTTTGGTTTGCTTTATTATGAAGGAGAGTTATTTGCCAGAGTGAGCTCATTATACAGGTAAGTCTTTTGCCCCACCCAGTTAGTTACTGTCAGTTTGATAAATCTATGTGCTTGTCCAGAGGAGAGAGACTAACCAGTAACTAATCCATCCCTCCCACAAGGTGGGTGAATCCTGCTATAGGAGAAAAAAACTACTTTTCACTTCCAATTCTGATATTTGGTTCCATATTTTTAAATAATGAGTACATACTGATATTTCTCAAGTCACCGTTTTTAGAGATTATCTTCTGTCTCACTAGGAGGCAAAGAAAAATTTAGCATCCTTGTACCATCACCACCTCCTAACAAGCTTCTGCCCACATCTCTCTAGTATGTTAAAGTAGCGATTTGGGGTTGAATCAAAATTCTGTGTTTAGATTGTTATGACTACACAGTAATTATTTACTATCAAGCCACGTAGTGTAAGAAAACACTTCCTATCTTGTACAATATTTAGTTTTTCCTTTCTTCTTTTTTTTTTGGTCCATTAATAACTGCTCCTGAACTTTCCATACGAACTATAAAAACCCTATTAAAACCATTTTTTTTCCCCATGATCAACGCCATCAGTTAATCTGTCACATCTATTCTTCCCTGGAGGAGCCTCCCATTGAGTTGTCTGGTCTAGCGGTTTCCCAGGCCAGCGCCCACCTGTTGTCCTGGGGCTTCTTTTTAACACCATCTTGCGAAATCCCTGCGCCTCTCGCCTGTGTTGGGTCCCCCGTTTCCTGGATCCCATGGCTTCCTCTTTCTTGGATTACATCCTCATTTTTGTAGAGCACATTCTCTAGTAGCTTCCTGAGAAAAGGTACATGGGAGGTAAATTCGTTGAGACCTTCCTTGAGCATCTGAAAACGTCTTAATTCTACTCTCACGCTTGCTAGTTAAGCTTGTCATTAAATCCTAAGTAAAAGGGGCGCCTGGGTGGCTCAGTCGTTAAGCGTCTGCCTTCGGCTCAGGTCATGATCCCAAGGTCCTGGGATCGAGCCCCACATTGGGCTCCCTGCTCGGCGGGAAGCCTGCTTCTCCCTCTCCCACTCCCCCTGCTTGTGTTCCCTCTCTCACTGTGTCTCTCTCTGTTAAATAAATAAATAAAATCTTAAAAAAAAAAAAAATCCTAAGTAAAAAGTCATCCCCCTCAGCATTCTGAGGGCCGGACTGTCTTCTAGCTTCCAGTGTGGTGCTTGAGGAGTCTGATATCATTGGCATTCCTGATCTTTTATATATGACCTGTTTTATTTCTCTGGAAGGTTTTGGAATCTTCTTTGTAATCCCTGGTGTTCTGAAGCCTCATACTAAAGAATCTCAATGAGGATCTTTTCTTATCCATTGTTCTGGACCCTTCAAATCTGGATATTCCTACTGTTGTTCCATTTTGAAATTTTTTCTTGTATTATTTTTTAATAATTGTCTCCTCACCATGAACATAGGTTTCCAGTCTTATAAATTTTTTCCCGGGTTTTATGTACTTATTATGTATTCTACTCTGGTCTAGTTTGTTTATCCAGAGAATTTTAGGTTACCCAAAATCAACTACTAACTACCTGACAATTGCTTTCAGGAAGGATGTTGCCCAAATCATTTTAACTCTCCATTATTTTCAAGGGAGCATCGTGCAAAGTGAGTTGAACTCCTCTAAGAATTTATCTTTATAGTGTCTCATTATTATCTTGGCTCCAGAAGTTTGGACCAATAATCAAACTTGAGGCACATGCCACAACAATTTCTTAGTACACAGGAAGGAAGGAAAGAAGGGAGGGAGGAAGGGAGGGGGGAAGGAGAGATGGAGGGACAGAGTGAGGAAGGAAATAAAATAAAGAAACAGACATCAAGAAAAGAATTTTAAAAAATAGTGAGATGACTGGCCCAAATAACTATCTTAAGAAAAGCTGTAATTTTATTAAATAAGAGAAGAGACTGCAGAAAGTCATCTGACTTTAAAATAACTCTAAACAATGATGACTCACTTGGAAGGCATTCAAGTAATGAAATCACTAAATGTTTACTGTGAAATTCCATTCATTCATTCATTCAACATGTACCCAAAATTCATATAAAAAAATTCATATAAAAAACACCATTATCCAGCAAAAACAATCCAGATAAGAAATTTTCACAACTACATGCCCAGATTATCTTCCATTTATGTTCTTGTCCTTTTACTGCCCTGAAAAGTATCTATTTTTGGTTTCAGAATGCATGCATATATGTATGCACTAATGTATATTGTATATATTCCTTTACCTCATTCCCTAAATAAATTTAAGTCTGCTTACTGGTTATCCTTTTAATATATTTTTATTTTTCCTTAGTACATTTCTTACAAATCTGTCTACCTGAAATTATGCAATTCTCTCTATACTATGCCATAACTCAATTATGGGCCAATAATTTTTTTAAAAAGTAAGTATGTTGTCAACAACAATGCCTCTAATGCAGCTGTGATCATATCTTAGAGCTTGATAAGATGAAAGACTTTGTAGTCAGACTGACCTTGTTTTAAATCCTAACTCTTCCACTTACTGAGTGTATGATCTTCAGAAAGCTCACAATCTCCCCAGTAGGAAAACAGACATAATATTATCTATTTTGCAGGTTTTTATGAGGATTAAATCACATAATGCATATAAAGAGCCTGACATATTCTAGGTGCCCAATAAATAAAAGCTATTAAAATCAGAACATAAGAAGACACCTTTAACTCTCTAGAAGTACATCTTTTCTATTTTTTTTTTTAAAGATTTTATTTATTGAGAGAGAGAATGATATAGAGAGCATGAGACAGGGGAGGGTCAGAGAGAGAAGCAGACTCGCCACTGAGCAGGGAGCCCGATGCGGGACTCGATCCTGGGACTCCAGGATCATGACCTGAGCCGAAGGCAGTCGCTCAACCAACTGAGCCACCCAGGTGCCCCCTACATCTTTTCTAAGTAAATAGTTTTCAGTTCTGTTCTTAGGCATCACATCACTGGTAAGCTTGTCCACTGGAAGCAACTTGTGAGTTACTGAGGGGAGATGGGGATAAGTTCTTATAGGCAATTAGGGAAAGCAATATAAAAGTGGGGGAAAACAGGGAGCCTGAAAAAAAATTAAAGAAAATATTTGACTCTGGACCTTAACCTTTTGGGGACACTGTTTATTTAACAGCAAAATTGGGAGGCTGGATGAAGTTCCTCGAGATATTGATAAAGAGTTCTAAGGTTAGGTAATTTTGGAATATGTGTTCATCTCCCTCATTCAAGGACTAGTTTGGTTTTGTTATACCTGGTGTATTACAAACTTATTTGCCCACAGATCATCACCACTTTTTTTTTTTCAGGTACTACTTATTAACATATTTTGGAAAGGACAATGAGTTGACCTGCAGCTTCCCATTCTATAATGTTTCTCTGAGTTTTATGATCTCAGCTAAATGTTCTGGACAAGGAAAACATAATGTGTCAGAGGTTTTATTTATTTATGATTTCTCCTACAGCAGCACACAACTTTTATGGGAGAAAGTCTATCATGATTTCAAGGAAATTTCTAAGTACAGGTTAACATCTCATCTGCAAGGAACCATCAATAGCTCTGATCACCAGTGCACTGACTGAACCACTGCCAATTCAGTGGATTTGATTTGGTGATGAAGATAGTCAGATTACTGGGACACATCTGGCAATTGTGGCAATCAGTGAATGAAATGAATCAACAGGGTAGTGATCGGACTGGTTGCTCATGATCAACAGGACCTGGATGGAAAATGACTGTGGGATAAATGAATCTTTAGGCAGGACGACCTCGTGATACCAGAAGACTCAAATGGGCATTTCATGGGCATAATTATTAATGCTACAATTACAAATTAAACTGTTGAAATGATTTGTTACTAAAACACTTTCACGGGACATCTGGGTGGCTCAGTCGTTAGGGGTCTGCCTTTGGCTCGGGTCATGGTCCCAGGGTCCCGGGATCGAGCCCCGCATCGGGCTCCCTGCTCCACGGGAAGCCTGCTTCTCCCTCTCCCACTCCCCCTGCTTGTGTTCCATCTCTCCCTGTGTTTCTCTCTGTCAGATAAATAAAAACTTAAAAAAAAAAAACCCAAAACAAAAACAACACTTTCACTTCTTCTCTCAACCTACCAACATTACTTTTATCTGAAAGGAAAGGGCTGTGTTATATGTTGCTGGGAATACAAGGATATATAGCAGGAAAGAGGCCAAAGAACCTATCAAAAAAGTATACGGGAGCCAGATGCTCTGTCAGTAACTTTCCATGTAGCCTTCAATAAGTCTTTGTTTTCTTACTTGTAAAAATAACTATCCTCAAGGATAGCTAAGTTGATTCTATTTACAAATTTATTGATTCTATTTACAAATTTGGGATTTTCATTTAATGCCTTCTTACATTATAAAATCATTCTTAATTTATCTACATAGCAGAGATAAAAGTGAATGAATATTTTGATGTTTTAATTAATTACATGAAATAAACCCCCCTCCTTCATCTTAATTACAGGAATTCCAACATAACCTGTTGCTATGTTTTCCCTTTTTTCTCCTGATATGTCTGTTTCTCCTCAAGGCTGCTAATAACGTTTTAAAGTGTTCTAATTATTTCTATCTTTTCATTAAATACTCTGCCTCAAAAGCATACTTTTCCTCCTTCTCAAAAGGAAATTTATCAAAAAAAACCCCAAAAAACAAAAAACAAAACATTGTAGAATCCAGAGAATGAGTGTGTTGGTAGTTAGGTGGCCAATCATCCTGGTTTGTCTGGGACTGATGGGTTTCCCACTGTGAGGGCTCTCCGGGCTAAAACTAGGACAGTCTCTGGCAAACCATAACAGTGGGTAACCTTGGTTGGTAATCTGAGCGAGAACTGGATGCCTGCATCAGAAAGTTGCAATTTTAATCCCCCTATTAGAAGTTCTCTTCTTTCATTGCCAAACAGCTGTAGTAAGCAGTCAGACACCAGATGGATGAATGAATTTAATGACCTTTAAGTTTCCTTTACACCAGTGGTTCTCAATTCTGGCTTCTTTCTAGAATAATCTGGTTAAGCTTTTTAAAATGATATTATTCCCTGACTTGGTCTGAAGGCGAGTCCCAATCATCAAAATATATATTTGAAATTCCCCAGCTGATTCTAAGGTTACCGTGGGCTAAAAAACACTACTTTGCATACATTCTGAGATTCCTACTATAGGTCTAATAAGAGCCACTCAAAGCAAGGAAAAATCTACTTTATGGGCTCTGACTTTTTAAATATTACATGCAAGTTTCCATTTCACAGTTCAAACAAATGAGAACCCACAAACTGACTTTACATTTATTCACCTAAGGATCATGATATAGATGTTTCTGTCTTGTCATATTTTCATTCTATCAATCACCACCATCTATTGACTTTTTTTGTGTGTGTGCACAAGATGCTGTATTGGGCACTGTGGGGCCACAAAGGTTTAAAACTCAAGTTCTCTGCCTTCAGGGAGCTCACCGTGTGACACATGAAAGGTGACTAAATGATGGAGCCAACGACCTCAAGAGGAGATCAAAGAGGAAATGGCTGTGGCCAGAGACAGTTGGGAAATCTGCACGGGGCAGTGGTAGGTAGGGTTTAAACAAGGCCTTGAGGACTGAGTGGAATTCCAGTTAGAACCAGGAAAGGCATCCCCAGTAGGGAGAAAAACACTTTTGGGGTAGGTAAGAAGCAGATATAAATATAATAAAAGTAAAATAAACTAATGAAAATATATACACATTCTACACAATGCAAACCATATCTAGGGAGGCACGTAGCTCAGTATAAGACCAACTATTGAGCAAGGGGGTCATAATTACCCAATTATTTTTTTGGTGATGACCACCCATGACACTGAAAATGAGAACTGGACTGGTGGATGAAATAGCTGGTTCGGGACAGGCATAAAGACAAGCTTGGGGAACAAGCCACCAAACAGCAGTAGTGGAAGTCCCTTCCCTCTCTCGTGCTAGGCCTACTGAAGAGACCTAACTGCCCAGACATAAAGGCAAATGCTCCAGCAGTCACTGCCAAACTCTTGAGGTTCCCACCCTAGCCAACCAAATGATTATTTAACGTTGAAGGAATACAGTTACAATAGAACTCATGCCAAAGTTACGCATTAGTTGTCATGTTATATGATTATCAATCATTGATTTTCAATTACTTTTATAATGCAATGGCCTTTTCTCTGGATTTTAGGATTAAAGCACTACTGTTCCATTTGTCTTTGCCTCCTAAAATAGTTAAATTTCCTATTTATTCCAATATCTGGTCTTCATGAGAAATATTAACTAAATGTCAATGAATGATCTGGGTATGCATCATCTCAGGAAGTCAGTTGGCAAAATTAACATTTAGAAGTAGGCACCACTGGTTATTTCACACATTATTAACTTATATTACAATTCAAATAAGCTTACAGCTGGCACACAAAAAAAAATCTCTTCTGTAAAGTGATCTCAAACATAATAGGCTTAATCAGAGATAAATTAAATTAGGCAGCCATGCATACTACAGCATATTAATTCTGAGTAGTTATTAAATACATTTTCTGTTATCAGTGGTGTGAACAACATTATATGCAAACAAATTCTTCAAGAGGGTAGCGAATAAAGTTTATGTCTGGGACACTACGTGCCTCACATTTTCCCATGCCTTCTTATACTGTTAAATAATCTTTTCTGCTAATAGTGGCACTAGGTTTAGTTCCCATAAACAAGTCAAATTTACTCCCAGACAATTAAGCAAAAGAACAGCAAACAAAACTGCCAGGGTGGTTTTGGCTTGTTCCAAAGGGAACTTTTCTACCTTTCTACGGCAATTTTTAAAAGAAGGCAGTAGTGAGGGACAGCTGGAGTAAAACTGTCCAAAGTATAAGGCAATGAATATTCATTATGTTAAAAATGATGCATCTCATTGTGTGTTTTGGGTCACCTGTGTTGCCTGAGAATATCCAAAGAAGGAAATTATTAAGGTTCAATGCTATTTCATAAATAAGCCTACCATTCTTCTCTCTTTCCTTAAATGGTTGTAATCTAAGCCATCAACTAGCACTCAGATTCTGTAAGCTAGTATACAGTGCTTTTGTGAAAGAAAATAAAAAGATATACCTAAGCCTTTATATACACACATGCACATGCACACCCTCCCTTGATCGAATTCTGCCATATTATCTTGTTTTTTTATTAATCAATAAGGCCCTTTAATTTCTGCATCCAGAAGCAATGCAAGTAACTAGGCATGGCCACCCTCCCACACCCAAGTCGGAGAACAGCATTCTACACTCTTTGCACTTTGCACATTTAAAACTCAATGTAAGGTGACAAGAACATTAAGCTGCCCAGTGAGCAAAATGTGAAACTAATCACTTTCTGTTCCTATCCGTGGGTACAATAATTGGCAAATTAAAGTGCCTGAGAAGAGTTGGCCCACTTGCATCAAAAAACATCACTTTAAAACGGCTAATGAAGATGAATGCATGCAGCCATCTTTACCAACAACTCCTCCAAACACCAGCAGACTGAAAAGGCGACACTACAGCACCCATTTAATTTACTGTAAAGTATACACCATGTAGACTTTTTGTTATTTAAAGGAGCAAAATCCAAACCCCTTCAATATGTTTTATAAACATCCTGGTGGAATTAAGGCCAGTACTTACTCTTCAAGCCCCAATGCTTTTCTTTTCATGCTAGAAAACTGCAATCAACTTGCCTACTAAAATGTTGAGTATGTACCTTTATAACAGCTAGATTCAAATAAAGATAAATGCCACAAAAAAAGGAAACAACTTAGTTTTAGTAACCTTGCTACTGTCCATTCATCCATCCACCCATTTATCCATTTATGTGACATGTACTGAATACCTACTTTGTCCTAGGCACTTCTTGATATTTGGCACAAAGAGATGAATGACTTCTCCTTGGGGGGCTTGTCAGCCACTGGAGGAAGGCTGCACAGAAACAGACAGTGAAGAGGGACGACATGTTATTGTGGAAATACTTCCAGAGCACCTCACTCCCCTTAGAGGCTTTGGAGAGGAGAAGACTCTTGAGCTGAATTCTCAGATGTTATGGAAGGCATAAAATGGAGAATTTTTGAGGCTGAACAAACTTGAGAAAAATCTTCTAAGCTGAAAGAACAGCATGGGCAAAATCAACACAAAGGTCATGGTCTGCTTGAAGGAAAGAAATTGCCTTCAGAATATATGACGGAAATAAATACAGGAGGCAGGAGATCAACAGATGATGAGGAGGAGAGGAAGGCAAGAGTGAGAATACAAAGGGCACCAGAAGGCGTGTCAGGGAATTTGGGTTTAATTCTAGAGGTAGTTTGCAAATCACGGGCGGGCCAGACAACCCTAGAGCGCTAGGGAGGGAGGGCGTGGAGGGAAGGGGAGGCCAGGGAGTCAGGACTCTGGGTCCCGCAACTCTCCTTGAAGCACAGCAGCTTTGCTAGTATCTGTTTTATATTGGGCCTTCTTAATTTTTCAAATAACTTTGAAAATTTGAACTAGTTTTAGATTTACAGAAAAGTTGCCAAGATGGTACAGAGAGTTCCTGTAAATGCCTCACCTAGTTTCCCCTAATATTAATTTTTTATATTACTGTGGCACATTTGTCCTAACCAAGACACCAACACTGGTACACTGCTATTAGCTAAACCCCGGCCTTCATTCCTATCCCACCAGTTTGTCCACTAATGTCCTTTCTCTGCTCTAGCTGATCCAGGCCAAGACACCACATCGCGTTTCATCATCATGTCTCTTTATCCCTTTTGATGTGTAACAGTTTCTCAGTTTTTCCTTGTTACTCATGACCTTGACAGTCTTAAGAAATGTTAGCCAGTTATTTTAGAGGAAGTCCCTCACTTTGGGTTTGTCTACTGTTTTACACATGACCAGACTAGGGTTATGGGTTTGGGGAGGAATACCGCAGAAATAAGGTATATTTTCCATCATGTCATAGCAGGAGGCGTATGATATCAACAAGACTTACACTTGTGATGCTAACCTTGATGACTTGTGTTTACCAGGATTCTCCTCTGGAAAGTTACCGTTTCTCTTCTTCACAAATTCTCTTATTGGGAGTCAGTCACTAAGTTCAGCTCCCACTGAAGGATGAGAGTAAACTTTACTTCCTGGAGGGAGCCATATCTGCCCATGTTAGGTGGAGTTATTTTATAAGGAAGATTTGTCCCTTCCATTCCAGTTATTAATTTGTCCAATCATTCATTTATATTAGGATGAACTCCTATATCTTCATTTTATACTTTCAACTGTAATCCAATACCATTTTATCTATTTTGTTCCTCAAATTGTTCAAGCCTTGGCCATTGGGAACTTTTGTAGGTCGGCTCTTATATCCCTTTGACATGCCCCCATTCTTCTGTTTTTTGAGTGCTTTATTGCTTTAGGGAATACCAATTGTTCCAGGTTTATATTCTATTTTTACTGCCTCAGCCCTAGAACCAGCCACTTTCTCCAAATATTCTTAGTTCCTTTTACTGGAGCATGATGTTTAGAAACAAGTATTTGGGCACTGGTGTGCTAGCTGCTACTGGGGTAGCACAGCTCCCAGGCCCTGTCAGCAGGAAGAGCTAGAGAACGTATGTAGATATTCAAGCCCAGGTATACACACACAACCACAATTGTTCCTATACTTGTCCATCTGTATATATATTAGGCTACATGTGAGTTCATATTTGACATGTCCAACCCTAATCCAGCACTAAGGGGTTCATTCCAGCCTTCCCTCCTTACTTATCTGCAAATGCCCTGGCAGGGAGAAACCTGGCTCTCACCATCCATTTACTGTTGTTCAACTCCAGGATTTGAACCTTCTTTTTTATTTTTTTAATTTGTTATGTTAATCACCATACATTACATCATTAGTTTTTGATGTAGTGTTCCATGATTCATTGTTTGCGTGTAACACCCAGTGCTCCATGCAGTACGTGCCCTCCTTAATACCTGTCACCGGGCTAACCCATCCCCCCACCCCCCACCCCTCTAGAATGCTCAGTTTATTTCTCAGAGTCCATAGTCTCTCATGTGAACCTTCTTTTGAAAACAGATTTCCACTACTTTAAAATAAGGAGAAAAGGCCTGAAAATAAACATTGTAAGAGAAGGTCATTAGGTTATTTTATGTATAAAAGTACCATAATTATGTTTGTATTTTTAGAAACACTATCCTGAGATGAGTGAGAGATGGCTCAAAGAGGGCTGAACCGTGAGGCAAGGATGCTGTGATTCTCCACACGGGAGGGTAAGGACCTGCCATAGCTATGGGAATAAAGAAGAAGCAATCAATGTGAGAGAGATTTTAGAAGATTAAAGCATAGAAGTGATTAGATGTGGAAAGTGAGAGAGAGAAGTCAGAGATGAATGTGGATTAAATAATGGGGTACAAAAAAATAAATAAATAATGGGGTACACAGTGTGCTTTTATCTGAGTTAGAAAAGACACTGGGAAGAAAGGGTTTGGGAAGGAAATAACTACGTCTGGGGCCTTTTAAGTGGCATATCCATGTGGCCTTGCTTCAAAGGCTTCCTGGAATGAGGTTCGGATTTCAAGAGGGTTGTCTAAGCTGTAGAAGTGAATTTCAGGGTCTTAAGCCCAAAAAGGAAGATGGAAAACCTTGGGACTGGATGAAAAGGCCAGGAATGTATGAAGAATAAAGAATAAAAGATCAGGGCAACAGCCTATCCAACATGAATATTGACAGATACATGCTGAATTCTAATACAAAGCATAGAAAATGAAAAGGACTTTTGAATTAGATAGTATATAGTGCTACAGAAATATAACAGCATTATTTTTTTATCATCATCACTGTAATTGTTCTATTTTCACCAAATCATTTCATGTTTCTTATAGGCACACAGGAAGACTACAATCCCCACTAACCCTTGCATTTAGATGTAAAAGTAACTAGTTCTAGCCAAAGGAATGTGGATTGCCACATGCAGCCAGAGCCCTGAAAATCTCCTGTGGGATCCTCTACTTCATTGTCTATCCCAGTGTCTATTTCATTGATATTGGGTACACGATAAAGTGAAATATTCAAGAATAAAAACTGTATGAGGCACTTAATGGATAAAGAAAAAACTTTTGAAAAAATTAAACATCCATTTATGATAAAACACTAACCAACTAGGAATGGAAAAGAACTTTTCCAATATGATATAAAGCATCTCTGAAAATCCTACAGCTAAAATCTTATTCAATTTTTAATACAATAAAAGGGTGCTCAGGAAATCAGAAGCAAGGCAAGGATGCCCAATCTCACCACTTTGTCCAAGGAGATTTGAACCACTACAATAAAGTAAGAAAAAGGAATAGAGGATAAACATTGGAAAGAAACAGAACTGTATCTATGTGCATAGTTTATATTTAAAAATCCTATGAAATCTACTAAACAATAATTATAGCTAGTAAGTAAGTTTATAAAATCACAGGGCACAGTTTTATTTTTATACTGAGATATAATTCCATACCATATATTTCACCCTTTTCAAGTGTATAGTTCAATGGTTTTGGATATATTTACAAGATTGTGCACCTATCATCGTTGTCTAATTTCAGAATATTTTCGTCACCTGAAAAGGAAACCTGTACCATTAGCACTTACTCCCATTCCCCCAAGTCCCTGGTAACCACTAGTCTACCTCCTGTCTCCATGAAGTTGCCTAGTCTGAACATTCCACATAAATGGAATTAGGCAATATGTGGTCTTTTGTGTCTCACTTCTTTCCCTTGGCAATCTGTTTACAAGGTTCATCCACATTGTAGCATTTATCTGTATCTCATTCCCTTTTTTGGCTGAATAATATTCTGTTGTGTGCATATGCCACATTTTGTTTATCCATTCATTAGCTGTTTGGGTTGTCTATATTTTCAGCTATTAGGAATGATATTGCTATGAACATTTGTGTATGAGTTTTTGTGTGAATATATATATATATATATTTTAAGATTTTATTTATTTGGGCACCTGGGTGGCTCAGTCGTTAAGCGTCTGCCTTCGGCTCAGGTCATGGTCTCAGGGTCCTGGGATTGAGTCCCACATCGGGCTGCTCCCATCCGCGGGAGGCCTGCTTCTCCCTCTCCCACTCCCCCTGCTTGTGTTCCTGCTCTCGCTGTCTCTGTCTCTGTCAAATAAATAAATAAAATCTTTAAAAAAAAAGATTTTATTTATTTATTTGCAAGAGAGAGTGCACAGGAGAAGGAGAGAGTGAGAGTACAAGGAGGGGGACCTGCAGGCAGAGAGAGAAGCAGGCTTCCTACTAAGCAAGGAGCTAGAGGTGGGACTCGATCCTAGGACCCTGGGATCATGACCTGAGCTGAAGGCAGACGCTTAACCAACTGAGCCACCCAGGCGTCCCAGTGTGAACATATATTTTCAGTTCTCTTGGGTCTATACCTGAGAGTAGAATTGCAAGGTCAAATGGTAATTCTATGAATAACTTTTTGAGGAAATGCCAAACTCTCTTCCAAAGTGGTTGCAGCATTTTACATTCCCACCAAAATGAATAATGGTTCCAAATCTCTCCCTCCTCACCAACACTTAGTATCATCTGTCTTTTTTATTTTAGTAATCCAAGTGGTATTTTATTGTGGTTTTCTTTGTGCTTTCCTAATTACTAATGATGTTGAGCATCTTTTCATGTGCTTATTTGCCATTTTTATATCTTTGGAGAAAAGTCTATTCAATAATTTTCCCCATTTTTAAGTTGAATTATTTGTCTTTTTATTGTTGAGTTGTAAGACTTTTTTATATGTTCTAGATACTAGATATTTACCATTCATAGAATTTGCAAATATTTTCTCCCATCTTGCAGGTTTTCTTTTCACTTTCGTGATAGTGTCCTTTGAAGCACAAACGTTTTTAATTTTAATGAAGACCAAATTATCTTTTTCTTTTGTTATTCATGCTTCTGATGTTATATCTAAGAAACTACTGCCTAATTCAAGGTCATGGAGGCTTATACTTATGTTTCCTCATAAAAGTTTTATGGTTTTAACTTTTCCACTTAAATCTTCGATTCATTTGGAGTTAATTTTTGTGTATGGGGTGAGTAATGGTCCAAATCACTGTTCTGAATGTGAAAATCTAGTTGTCCCAGCACTATTTGTTGAAAAGACTATTATTCCCCCATTGAATTGACTCAGCATAATTCCTATAAATCAATTGACCATAGATACATGGGTTTATTTCTGAACTCTCAATTCTATTCCATTGACCCATCTGTCTATCCAATCTGCTGGTACCATATAGTCTTGATTACTGTAGTTTTGTAGTAAGCTTTAAAATCTGGAGTGAGTTCTCCAACACTATTCTTTTGCAAGATTGTTTCGGTTATTCGGAATCTCCTGTATTTCATAGAAAGTTTAGAATCATCTTACAAATTTCTTTTAAAAACTCAGCTGAGACTAGGGACTGCTTTGAATTTGTGGATAAAGTTGGGGAGAATAGAATTATATTATTATCTATAAAAATATAGATTATTATCTATATAATATAGACTATATTTTGCGATATATTCATACATTCATAGATTGCCATCTTAACATAAGTCTTCAAGAACATGTGGTGTCTAATTATTTAGGTCATCTTTTTTTTCAACAATGCTTTTTTAGTGTTCACTGTCCATGTATTATGCTTCTTTTGTTATGTTTGTTCCTAATCATTTTGTTATTTTTGATGCTATTTTAAATGGAATTGTTTTCTTAATTTCATTTTTAGGTTGCTCATTACTGGTGTACAGAAATATATCTGGTTTTAATATACTGATCTATCCTAAAGCCCTACTCATTGATTAGCCCCAATAGATTTGTGTGTGTGTGAATTCCTTAGGATTTTGTCTATATAACACTGTGCCATTTGTATACAGAGTTAGTTTTATTTGTCCCTTTCCAATCCAGATGCCCTTTATTTCTTTTCTTCTTGCCTAACTGCCTTGGCTAAAACCCCCAGTATATTATTGAACAGAAGTGGCAAGTGCAGATATCCTTGTCTTGTTCCTCATCTTTGGTGAGGAACTTTTTCAGTCTTTCACCAATAAGTATGTTGTTAGTTGTGGGTTTTTCATAGATCTCCTTTATCAGGTTGAGAAAGTTTCTTTTTTTTCTAGTTTGTTGAATAGTTTTATCATGAAAGGTATTTGGTGAAATGCTCTTTCTGGGTCTACTGAGATGATCACATCGTTTTTGCCCTTTTTCTATTAATATGGTATCTCACATTGATTAACTTTTGAATGCTGTACTAGCCTTACATTCCTGAGATAAATCCCACTTGGCCATGGTGTATGAGTCTCTTCACATGTTGTTTTATTCCTAAAGAATATGTGTCTGGGGGTGCCTGCATGGCTCAGTTGGTTAAGTGGCTGCCTTTGGCTCAGGTCATTATTATGGGGTCCTGGGTTTGAGCCCCACATCCGGCTCCCTGCTCAGCAGAGAGCCTGCTTCTCCCTCTCCCTCTGCCTGCCACTCTGTCTACTTGTGCTCTCTATCTCTCTGTCAAATAAATAAATAAAATCTTAAAAAAAAAAGAATATCTGTCTGTAGCATTCTTATATTTGTTTGATTTTGGTACAGGATAATACTACAATTATAGTTTTATATATTAGCAGTAAGCAATTAGGACATAAAAAATTGAAATTTCACCTAAAATATTAAAAATACTTAAAATTCTTAATATGAAACAAGAAGCATATAATAATTTTACACTAAAAACTACCAAATATTGCTGAGAAATATTAAAAAAGACCTATATAAATGGAGAAAGAATGTATGCTTATGGATTGGAAGGTTCATTATTGATGATATTCAATTCTTCCCAAACTGAGGCTTAGATTCAACATATTCCCAATCAGAACCCCACTAAGCTGATTATTTTTAGAAACTGGCAAGCTAATTCTAAAATGTACATAAAATTTCATAAAAACTAGGATATCTAAACCAATACTATAAAAGAAGAACGAAGATGGAAGGCTCACACCATCTGTTTTGAAGACTTACTATAAAGCTATGGTAAACAATACAGTGTGGTACTAGCATAAAGAGCAACAAAATCAATGGAACAGAATAGAAAGCTCAGAAATAGATGCACACTTATATGGTCACTTGATTTCTGAGAATAGCGTCAAGGCATTCATTCCATTAGGGAAAGGAAAGTCTTTTCAACAAATGGGGCTAGAAGAATTTAATATCTTACAATATAGAAAATAATAAACCCAACCCAGACCTCACATAATACACAAAAGTTAATTCAATATGGATCATAAATCTAAACATAAAAGCTAAAACTATAAAGTTCTTTAAGGAAGCCATAGATTTGTTTGTTTGTTTTTTTTTTGCCTTGGGGATAAAGTTATTTTAGGATGCAAAAAAACAATATCCATGAGAGAAAAACACCAATAAATTACATCTCTCAAAATTAAAACTTCTGCTCATCAAAAGACATCACTTAAGAGAATGAATAGGCAAGCCATAGAGTGGAATTTTTAAGAAATGGTTACAAAGTTTGTATCTGATTTTATATATAGTAAACCTCAAAAATAAAAGTACAAACAACCCAATATAGAGATGGGAAAATAATTTAATGCCATTTTCTGAAGGAAGATATATGAAGGCCCAGTAAGCACATAAAGAAGGTTTCCAGATATGAATCATCAAGAAAAATACATATTAGATAACAAGGTAGTACCACTAAAAACCCATCAGAGTGGCTAAAATTCAAAAGACTGACAACACCAAATGTTGAGAATGTAGAACAACTACAACTATCATATACTGTTTGTAGGGATGTAAAATGGAGCAACTGCTTTGGACAAAGACCTGGAAATTTTTTGTAAAACTGAATATGTACATATGATGACTTAAATTCCATTCTTTGATATTGACCTAATAGAAATGAAAGCCTATGTTTACCAAAAGATTTGTTCAGGAATGCTCATAATAACTTCAATTATAAGAGTCAAACCTGCAAAGAGCAAAGGTGTCCATCCATAGAAGAATGGATCAATGAACTGTGGTATACTTATAGAATACAATTTCAGTCCACAGGAAATAGAAATTCATTGCAAAGGAAACAGTCAACAAAACCAAAAGACAACCTACAGAATGGGAGAAGATTTTAGCAAATGTTTTATCAGATAAATGTTAGTATCCAAAGTCTATAAAGAACTTATCAAACTCAACACCCAAAGAATAATCCAGTCAAGAAATGAGCAGAAGACATGAACAGACATTTCTGCAAAGAAGACATCCAAATGGCCAACAGACACGTGAAAAAATACTCAACGTCACTCGGCATCAGGGAAATCCAAATCAAAATGACAATGAGATACCACCTCACACCAGTCAGAATGGCTAAAATTAACAAGTTAAGAAACGACAGATGTTGGAGAGGATGCAGAGAAAGGGGAAACCTCCTACACTGTTGGTGGGAATGCAAGCTGGTGCAGTCAATCTGGAAAACAGTATGGAGGTTCCTCAAAAAGTTGAAAATAGAGCTACCCTATGACCCAGAAATTGCACTACTGGGTATTTACCCCAAAGATACAGATGTAGTGATCTGAATGGGCACTTGCACCCCAATGTTTATAGCAGCAATGTCCACAATAGCCAAACTATGGAAAAAGCCCAGATGTCCACCAACAGGTGAACTGATAAAGATGTAGTGTGTATATAAATATATATACACACACACACACCATGGTATATATATACCATGGTATATATATATACAATTACTCAGCCATCAAAATAATGAAATCCTGCCATTTGCAACAATGTGGATGGAACTAGAGGGTATTATGCTAAGTGAAATAAGTCAATCAGAGAAAGACAATTACCATATGGTTTTACTCATATGTGGAATTTAAGAAACAAAGCAGAGTATCATAGGGGAAGGAAGGTAAAAATAAAACAAGATGTAATCACAGAGGGAGACAAACCATAAGAGACTCTTAACCATAGGAAAAAAAAACTGAGGGTTGCTGGAGAGAAGGGGAGTGGGGAATGGGGTAACTGGGTGATGGGCATTAAGGAGGGCACGTGATGTAATGAGCACTGGGTGTTATATACAACTGATGAATCACCGAACTCTACCTCTGAAACTAATACACTATATGTTAATTAATTGAATTTAAATAAAAATTAAAAATTTTTTAAAAATTAGAAAAAAGAAATGCACTGATAAATTCAGGAACAGAGTCATCTCAAAAACATTATATGTTTGAAAGAAACCTGACACAGAAGAGTATGTGGTGTATGATTCTGTTTACATGAAGTTCTAGAACACAAGTGATTTACTCTGGGTGGTTGAAGAGGGCTGGGGATTTGCTGGGAAGGGGTATGAGGGAATTTTCTGATTTGAGCACATTTGTCAGAACTCACAGAAATGTACACTTAAGATCTGTGTATGTTATGTAAATACAATTTTGCCTAAAAAAAGAATTATAAAAAAAATCACAAAGTTTGAATTCTAGTAATGATACATAAGCCAAAATATTTGGGGAAATGGTAGTGATGTCTATAACTTACTTATTAAAATGTATCCAAAAAGAAGATGGATTCGTGGATGGCTAGAGGGGTGGAATGATAGTGGTGGGTATATGGGTGTTCACTATACATTTTTTTCAACCTTTCTGTATGGTTAAACATTTTCATAATAAAATGATGTAAAAGAAAAAATTCTTAAAAATGGAGTCTTTCACAATAAATAATAAATGACTTAAAAAAATCAAAAGAAAACAGAAAGCAATACCAGCTCTGTAAGATACTAGCCATGTGAATTTGGCAAACTATTTAAATAGTCTAGGTCTATATTTCTTTATTTATGAAATGTAATGTGATAAATAATACCTTCTATACAGGATTGTTAAAGGACTGTACTTGCTCATATATGTAAAAAACAGTTCCTGGGATAAATAAGCACTGAGTAAATGTTTTAGCTACTATTTTTAGCGAGCATAGAGTGCCTGTGGCCATAAACACACAAAAATAAAATGTCTCAAAAACAAGAGGAGGACAATGTTTGCACATTTCACGAAAGCAACTGTTATGCTTGTTGCATAGATAAAGTCAGATTCACTGTCATTTTTTCCTTTGCATGAATGTCATTTATTAGGACCTCAAAGTGAATGAGCTAGTAGAAAGGAAATACTATATTTTTGAAAACCCATAAAGCGTATTTTTAGAAATGGTATTTCCTTGACTTTAAATTCCAGGAAAATGCTAACACACGGCATTAAGCATGCTGGGCCCAGAAAAGCAAGCCTGCCAGATGCCACAGCAATAAATAGAGTGAGTCCTTGGAGAGGAAGCATAAAGCGAGAATATGTAGCATTATGTCTCCCAAACCCTTCCCATCTGGTACTTAGCCCACTGAAGTCATGGGGTTTTTGGAAATTCACCCTTGTAGGCCACTTTTAATTAATTTTCTTATTTATTTGCTCAGCAAACACTTAAATCACAGCCTATTTTTGGCACAGTTCTATGCATTGCCCTCCAAGACCTAACCAAAATGAAGCTGGGTAAGGTAATCTTAGGAAAAAAAAGTTCTAAGTGCAGTAAAAGAAGAGAATAGTACCATTTACACCCCACCACCTCTTTTTTCAAGATTCACTTTAAAAATACAATTTTAGCATTTTAAATCAATAGATGAAGCAACTGCATGTCTTCCTAAGTTACAGAAATTCTCAGACAGGAAAGACAGCAGCAGAATTTATGTGGGTTATAGCCTACTTTGCTGAGAAGTGTGTAAGTAAAAATATGTTTTTATAAATGATATTTTCTATTGTGCTTATAAACATCATTTTTGTAAATGGATATTGTAAATGCAAGTGGAATTTCTTCATGTGATATCTTTTACTAAATTGAAATGTAGTAATGTTTCTAATAAGAAAACTGACCTCTAGAATGCTGAAAATTTTCATCTTATTTTGACTGCTGTTTTGGGGGTTGTCAAATATATATACTTATGATAATTCCAAGAAACTGTGATTAATGGATTTTTACCCAGGATTTTAACACAACAAAAGAAATTCTTTTAAATGAAAGGAAAAGTACATTCCATTCCCTCAACTCATCTTTATTTTGGGATTATACTTTCTCTGCTAAAATTTAGGATGGAATTTCTAACAGTGATGGCATTGTTCAGTAAATAGCACTCCTTTGTGTGTGTGAAACATTTCAAACGAATGGAAATGGTCTCAGACTTTTTAATCTGGAAAACTTTCACCTATAGTATTTGTTCAAATGTTGTCCATATTTTCAGGGAAGCATTTAGAAAAACGTCTTTCTCATAAAAATATGTCATTCCCTTGTGTCTATTTAAAAAGGAACTCCCTCTCCTACCTCCAGTGCGGGGGCACACACACACAAACCCAACGCTATCAAGAGAAGTTAAAGATAAAATTAAAGAGACACTGGCTGCACGCCAAATTCTGGGATAATAGGGAAGAGAAAGCTGGTTGGCAGTCACCTCTCCCAGCTCTTGTATGTTCCTCCCACTTATCTCTCCTGGGCTGGGGGGCTGGGATGTCCATACTCTATGACCTCTTTCTTGAGTGGAGACACAAGCTGTGAGTCAGGTGTCCCGTGCTTTAATATCTTATTATTCCTCCCCTCGAGTGAAACCTTACTGTTGAGGGGAAATAAAATGTTATATGTAAATGAAAATACTCACTTGGAAATCATCTTTCTGGGTTTCATCACCAATACGCCTGTAATTTTAAAACATCCTTTTAATTTAAACAGTAATAAATTTGTCAGGCAACTATATTAGGAGATCTGTACTCAAACTTTACCACTGACTTTAGGTTATCTACTGTTTTCTAAATTAGTACACGTTGCTGGGGCACCTGGGTGGCTCAGTTGGTTAAACATCGACCTCCCGCTTAGGTCAAGATCTTGGGGTCTTGGGATGGAGCCCAGCAGTGAGCTCCCCACTTAGCAGGGAGCCTGCTTCTCCCTCTCCCTCTGCCAGCCCCCGTTTGTACTCTCGCTCCCTCTCTCTCTCAAATGAATAAATAAAATCTTAAAAAAATTAATATACATTGCTCAGCATGGTAAAAGGCCAAACTTTTGTAATTCCTCCCAGTGTGGATCATCTTAGAATAAAATTATTAGGAGGAAGTTAGGGATTCAAGAAGCGGGATGGAGACGGTGTTTGTTGGAGATTTTTACTACCGTATTTACTAGAGAGGGTATAACTAGCCTTGGGATTAAACATCACGTAATTCCAACAAGTGTGTTCTCTCTGGTTCACCCAGATTAGGGAGATTTCCCCATGTTAATTTTGTCTCTTTCACAAGCATCCTTGAAATTCTTTGTTCTTCCTTAATTATTTATGTCTATATCTCAAGTAGTAAGAGCACACTTGAAATTTACAATTTTTCTGGGTTCCTAACACTCATTAGTTTTGTTTTCTGCCTAGACTTGTTAAACTAATTTTGTCTTCAACACTTTTAGGAATAATGCATTACTTATCTTTACATTTTGCATAGTTGTTTCTGTACTACAGAATCCAAATTTAGGTTTCAATTTACTCAAAATGAACTTGCTGATCCTCAGATCTGAATCAAAACCCAGATTGATTATTTACTCTTTTCCATTCCACTTCCAATGTTAACAGATACTTTCTCAAATTATATTTGAAAAACTTACAATCCAACATCATGACCAATTGTCTTTCTGCCAAGCCATTCTTTTCTTTAAAAAAAAAAAAATTCTATGGACTCTGATATAAAAGAAAAGGAAAAGGAATATAAAGGGATGACAGCAGGCCTATTAGTACTGGACACATTTCCTCATTTTCTTCTGCGGCTCCATCTCAGCTGGTATCAGAACCCTGCTGTCCCAATCCAGCTCCTGGGAGAATCAGCCTGAAGAGGAAGGCAAGGAAGGCTACCGATCTGGTGACAATTAGAGCAGAGTCCCTGTGCAACACCTTGGAGGCAGACAGATGGACAGAGCAGATATTTTATTTTCTAAAGTAAGATCTGCCAAAATGAAGAGTGTGTGATTTGTTGGAATTTGACCACACTTATTAACAAATATGCCAAATGAGACCCTGGGGCCATCGGCAGACCTATCATTACAGTGGGTACTGAATCATAATTTAATGTTAGAAGATAGCCCTAATGATCTCACATTGAGAATATTTGCACTACCAGAAAAAGTTCCACTTAAAAACATGTGTGAGTTAAGATTGAAAGCATTTCTCTGCTGATTTCCAGACATACAGCAAAGCCCAAATGTGGCGGTAAGGCCCAGCAAGCAGTTATAGGTAATGTGTGCAAGAATTCCTGACAGAAACTCTATTTTCTGAAGACTTATACTCAGGTACAAAAGTCTGCTGAAAACTAAACTTGGCCCAAACCTTAGCTTAGTAGAACTCCATCAGATACAGTGAAAAATAAATGTTGGGGGGGGGGAAACCCTACAGACTTGACTTTCAGAAAAGACCACAGCATTGCTTGCAAGGGAGACCAAAAGAACTTCTCAATACTTATTAATCTTTTTATATAGAAAATTACATTTGGCAAGTGGTAAAATAATTTACAGTATAATAATTTCCAGCATCTTGAAGTTTTCATCCTGAATTTTTCAAAGTTGCATTTTTTTTTAGTGGTGTCAACTGGGTCAGCCCACAGTCACACACAAAAATATGACTGACCAAAAAAAAAAAAAAAAGGCTTTAATCCCTTAGAATAACAAAACAGAACCAAATATGAGAGTAGTCCAAACTCTAATACATACAGCTCTTACAATTTTAAGGGAGTAGACGCTTGGTTTGACAGCTCTAAATAATCTGAGAACCCTGAAACAGAGACTTTAATTCTAATAACTCTCAAAAATTAATGCTCTCAGTTAACTCTGATCTTTCATTTGTTTTTATACCTCAGTTTTCAATCACAGGAGGTCAAAATGTTGAAACTAAGCTTTCTAGTAGATGAAAGATGATTACTAGGAAGGCTAAAATACCTCCAAGTCAAATGACCACATAACCTCTACAAATATTTATTACTGTAACCTCTACAAATATTTATTACCTTGTTTATTCATTCAACCATTCAACAAAGATTTATTTAGCACACGCTGGGCAAAACAGTCACAAGATAACCCTAAAATCTACTAAAACAGTACAAATATATATTCCTTTGAGGATTTTTGATAGTACCCCTTTTTTTGAGGGCAGCAGACACTAAACAAATATTTAACTTTAGATCTGGAAATTTTTAACATTATATCTACCTTTTTAAAAATCACACATTTTTATAATGTTGTTATAAAACCAAGAGATGAAAGGAAACGTTTGCTTGCTCCAATGAAAAAGAAAAGGCTTCCCAAACTAGGGGACCCTGGGATGGTGGAGTGTGAAAAACTGTGCAGCTGAAGGTCAGAGTCTAAGGGTTGGAAGTAATCCCTTCTTCCTTCTTGCATTCTCTCTGTCTTTGCTCTATTTCTTCTGTCTTTTCTCACCGTTTGGACGCAATTATCCTTTGAGTGAGTCCGAACCGGCAAAGCCACATTAGAAAATGCCCTTCGGAAAAATCAGGGGGGAAGGATGAAGACACATCTAACAGTAACAATGGAACAAGGTAGAAAAGTTTGCTGACAAGAAGAAAGAAAAGGTTTTGTCGTAGAATTTAAAGAAGAAATATTTCCCAAGGGCCCATTCAGTGGCAGGCAGGACACAGCCACACCACGTAGGAAACCCCTATGTCCACTGTGAATGATAAAAAGATGAAAAAAAAAGAAACCTGGTAAATGCTCTGTTGTGAGAAGGTAGATATACTTTATTTGGGAGACTACACAATAATTAACTACTAAGAATGTGCCAGATGTCCATATACTAACATAATAAAAAAAAATGTTGAGGAAAAACAAGTTGCAAAGTTACAAATTCAGTATGATCTCATCCATTTAAAAATAATACTCATACACACACACACACACACACACACACACACACAGAGATACAGACTTATATTAGTTATGGATACATATCTATATGTCTACATCTATCCCTCCATAACCAGTATATATAATATGATATATTATAATATAAATGGAATAATATACAATAATTTTATTAGTGTTTGTATTACTTCTGGGGATGGATGAATAAGAAGGAGGGTGATTTTTTTTTTTTTTAGCTTCAAAAAAAAGAGATCCAGGGCAGAATTGGTGCCTTCTGCAAGATCGAACTCATGGCAGGTCCAGAAACTGATGCTCAATTCCATTTCACTGGTATCAAAAAATATTTCAACTCTTATACTCTCACAGGTAGAGTGAACTGTGTACTGGCCACATAAGGAGGAACTGCTCTGATGATCTTATACTTCAAGTTAAAGTCTAAAAAAACACCAGCTGTGAAAGCAACATAAATGAATTTAACCTGTACCTCATCTGTTAAGTTCCCATGCCTGGAGAAGCTAATGTCAACTCATCATGTGATACTCAATTTGTACAATAAATTATGAACCTGGAAAAAAAATCCAAAGCAAATATGATAATATAAATATATTAAAATATGGGGGTGGATATATAGACTTTTTCATTTTCTGTAGGTTTAAACCACTTCATAATAAAAAATGTATTTTAAAAATTGTGTGGTTTAAAAGAAAGATATGTAGAAATTTAGGCAATCAGAATGAACTATTTATTCTCGTAAGTCCAATTTTCTTACTTTTGAGCCTAGAATATACAAGGCTGATTATTTTCCATCTTTAGCAAGAGGAACAATGGAGAGTTAATGTAGAAGAAAAGACTGTCCTTGATATGATAAGTCAGTGGCACTTTTGGCAAATGGATGGTAATTTCCAGATGGAAGTGAATTGTCTGAACATAATTATATTGAATCCTCTAGCTTTAAAAGAGTGTTTCAATCATATACTATCTATATAAGTCACTCTTTTCTTCCTTATGGGGTGTGAATGTGAGGTTTAAGGGATGGTTAATGGATGCCACATTTTCATTGCCACTAAAAATATATAATTAGAGTCTGGATTTGGGAATAACAATTTGCACATTTAAAGTATTGATTAGCTGTTCAAGACCACACTTGACTTTTTTTTTTTAACCCCTCACAAAGACTTCCTGTTCTTTCAAAATTACCATTAAGCATTTTCCTAATGTAAACCCAAGGATCTCACTAGGTACTAAGGTCCTCTAGCAGGAAGGAAACCTGCAAATATTTTATTAACTTTGGATCATTTGCAATTCTTGGAATTAATAGCAAAGAGCCAGAGGGCTTTTTTTTTTTAATCATAATGGTAAATAAGCCTGAAACATTTCACTTGTGAGGCAAGAGTCACGAGATATATTGTTAAATATGAGGGGTGAAAATATATCACAGACACAAGTGGTATTACACAGAACACATTTTTCTGAAAAAAATAGTCTCCATGCATGAGGATTAGATATATACCCATAATAAGAGGGCATATTGACCTATAATTTTCAATATTACATCCTTGTATTTTTTATTATATGCTATTTTTCAGCTAGTAGAGGAACATGGTCTCATAAAGCTAATATTTATTCTTCCATGTTTATAGAGCTAGTAGTGCATTTCAGGAAATGAGAAACTCTGAAAAGTCAAATATAACTTGGTGTCTGGTACACAAAAGAAGACAGAACGGGAAAATCACCATGTTTAAAAAATCTGGCTGAGGAACCCAGTCATAAAGCTTTCAATAATTAAATAACATAAGATAAAGGAAGCCTTTGATGCTATAATTTCTCTCTTCATACATGTAAGCCTTTTTAGATATGATAAATCTTCTCATGTAGGAATCCTCATTTTACTAGAAAACAGAGTCCTCTAGTCCAGTCCGTATTTTCAACTCTGTACTTACCATGTGCATTTTGTAGAAGGTAAGGCAGATATTAAGTATAATCTATTATAACAATCCAGATACTCCTACTTAGAATTGTATCTGTAAGTCATGAACACTTCTTGTTTTGTTAATAAGTAACTTCTGTACTAGGGAATTAAATGATTTCTTATGTTAAATTAAAAAAATTCATAGTGAATGAGATTTTGTTTTTCTATGGAAAGGTACCTATATTATGGTAAATGTCTCAAGAAATCAGAGCCTTTTAAAAAAATATTTTAGAGAGAGAGGGAGAGAGCTCTACCTATTATGTATTACAATATATTTCTAGGATGTGCTTTTTTTTAAAGATTTTATTTATTTTAGAGAGAGAGAGCACACACGCACGCGTGAGTGAAGAGAGGGCAGAAAGAGCGGGAGAGAGAGAATCTTAAGCAGACTCCCTGCTGAGTGCGGCACCCAAAGAGGGGCTCAATTTCACTACCCTGAGATCTTGACCTGAGTTGAAATCAAGAGTCAGATGCTTAACCGACTGAGCCACCCACGCGCCCCAAGAAGTCAGAGCCTTAACAGACTGTCTGTGGGAGAAATTTGCCAAAGCTCAAATGTTTTTACATTCTTTCAATTTACAACTTTCCTTGAGACCTTGGAAGGATCCAGAAAGATAAAAGTCATCAAGTCATTTCCTGATTCTCTGCTTAAAGCATGAAGTAGGAGCCATCAAAAAGCAAGTGAGGGAGAAAGGAGAAATGTTGATGGAGGGTGGGTGAAGCAAAGGATATTGGATTGAAGGGAGGGAGAGTTTCAGCTACAACCAAGAACCCTTTAACCTCCCCAAAAACTGATCCTCAAATTTCTGAGGAAGCCCATGACATGGAGTAGGGAGTTGAAACTAGGGTACATGGTGAAAAGCAAGTGAAGAAATATTCCTTTGTTACTTACCTTTTTCAGTCTTCCCTCAGATGTCAGCTTTTCTACTCCTTTCTTGGTGACTGAGCTAATACCTTTGCAACATCAACCCCACTATTTCCTCTGGGGTCTAGGTCCTCTCTTTTCCCTAAATCCTCAGAGCTGTCCTCTCTTTGCTATTTTCCTGCACTGAGTTCTGATACTATCTTTCCCAGAGCCATGTTCCCATATCAAACAGCAGTGATGTCCTTTAAACACCAAACCAGAAATTCTAGTTCTCCAAAAGAGCATTCATATATGCATATTACTGTTTCTGGACAGTTGAGAAATAAATGTAAGCCCAGAATAGAAGTATGATGGAGTGGGAAGAAAATGGTACCTAGTGTTAAAAACTGGGTTTTTAGGCCCAGCCCCACCCTTCACTCAACTCTGCCGGTTTCAGCATCCTCAATTCAAAGTGAGGAGTTTGTAGTCTGGGCCTCACCCTTCAAAGTGAGTCAATCAGGCCACCTGACAATGAAGGGTGCAGTAGGAAAACTGGAATCTAGCCCAGCACTGCGGTGAAATCTACTTTGATTTCTCAGTAGAAATAAAAGAAATAACAAGAAAACCCACAGAAAAGGGCCATTAGGGGAGAAAACATTTGTCACTGTGGACGGAATCAAAGTCCAACCAAATGAAATAAATGCCTGTGGAAAAAGACATGTCAATCTAGGGAAAATACAATGTTCCTTCTCCCTTGCTCTTCATTTAGTTTTTGTCCACTCGGTGGACTAAGCTTTACCCCCTCCCTTGTTTATTTCCCATCTATGAAAGACGCATGGGTTGAATTCAGCTGTTGGTTAGGTCTTTGTCAGAAAGTACTTTCAAAATAAAAGTATTTTACTTGGTACTACCTCAACAGCAAAATATGTACTTCCAAAATAAGATGCTTGTTTTGCTAGCAAGCTTTTCTTATTGAGTAAGCGACAATATTGTTAGCAATTTTTCAAGCTGTTAATATATATACATATTAAAAAGCAACAACAACAACCCTGTTCTATCATTATAAATCACAGGGTGAATACCCCTTGGTAGAACTAAATGAAAACATTCTGGCCACTGAGGCTTTCTAATTTAAAACCTGTCATAATAATAATGCTAGTTGATACCGACAAATGCAAATTTGATTTTTTAATGTTTCCAAATATAATTTATCCACAAGGTCTCTAACTATTGAAAGTACTTAACAAAATCTGATATATATTATAGATACTCAGTATAAATTTATTGAATCTATTCAGTTAGAATTTATGAACGAAAAGACAAAATTTGTTTTGAGCCAATGTGGGGGATATTGTATTTCTAATATCCTTGTAACATCCTACAGAGCATACAACAATAAACATGAGAAGTAGCATATCAAATTTCTTTTCATTTGTATCTATTTCCCAATGAAATCACAGGATTATAATCTGTGCATAATCTACCCCAGAGTTCTTATTACAGTAGAGTATGACTATGATCCATTTTTAAAATATCCCTCAAAATTAATAATATCTTCACTAAGAGAAATAAAAAATATTAACACAAACCTTAAGACCTCCAGCAGATCAGAAGACAAATATGTTCTCTGGGGACCTGGTTGAGACCATGTATTCACAAAAGTCTTTTAAATGGAAGCTGTTCACAAATGGCGTCCCATGGAAGACAGTATGGCTCTGACATGCCAGATGCTTCTGGAAAGAAAGAAAAGGACGCTCTTAGGAAGTATCCAAGTACCATTACTGCCAGTCTCAGCCATCATGGTCTGTACTAGCACCTTCTGCCATTATTAATATAATGGTATTCATTTCTGTTTTCTTCTTACCCCTGAAATCGTATTCATAAATGGCAGGGTAGGACAATAATCTCTCAGTCCTGTATCTAAAAACCTTTAAAGATGAGGAGTACTGAAGAACTGTGCATGGGGGGTGAGCACAGAGACAGCAACTGGTATTTATGGAGTACCTACCAGCACAGCAAGGCGTTGTGTATATATGGGCTCTTAATCTGAACCACGGGCCTGCCATGGGAGAGTACTGGCTCCATTTCACAGATGAGAGAAGTAAAGTATAGACTCCTGAGGTCAGGCTTAGAATCTGAGTCTTGCAAAGCCCAAAGGCTTTAGGGCTGGCTCTTTCCCTCATCTCACTCTGTGGCCTATGTGATTTAGAAAAATATTTCACAAACAGAATTGACAGGAGAACAGACAATGCTACAATTTATTAAATTAATTCAAACATCATTAATTTCAGACATTTTCTTTCCTGTTTTGCTTTAGTTTTATGTATAAACCGGTCTTAATTCAGTCACAGAAATACAGATCCTCAGTTCTAAGCAGGGCAGTTTGTCGCCCATCTTTGTTCTTTGGGCAAAGAGAGAAAACTCACTGGAGACTCTGTAGCCCCCTTGTGAAGACCGCCATGCCAGTTTGTGTGCTGTTTCCATCAAGGAGAGCAGCGCCATCCTCTTCCTCTGCTCCCTCTGCCTAACCCACTGTTCCTTCCCCGTGACAGTGAAAGGGAATCCTGACTTTTCCTGAGGGTGTGCCTGCTACAGTTGGGGAGGGAAGCCACACCGTCTGTGGATCTCTGAGTGCTATTACTGTATCTCCTCGTGGCCATGTTCATCTGAAGGTGGCTGGGCAAGCCTCGGCAGGGCACCATCTAGATTTCCATTCTCCTTGTTCATCAAATAGCTGCATGTTTCCGGTTGCCCCAGTGCCAACACAGAGAGCCCCTCAGCCTACCCTCCACCAGCTGTCCCAGCACCTCCTCTCACAGTGTGTTTCAGGGTCACTGCACACCAATTAACCACTTCAAAATCTCCCTTGAAGTTCCAGCTTTTAATGCCACTGACTTCTGAGTATTGGGGACTTTTAGTTCATATCCACACTGCATTTGGGAAGCCCCTCAGAAAAGCTGGAGAATGATAGAGCAGGAAAGTCACATATAACTGTAAAAATTTTATTTTATTTTATTCTATTTTATTTTGGGAACAAAAGCTTAAGTCGTGAATAAAGAAACGGGAAAACGAGAGATAGCACTTTCAGAGTTCTATAGGACTGGAGCCTGGGATTATTACATAGGGGGAAAAAGAAAAAAAGAACAGAGCCAAACAGAGCCAGTTTATCTTTGCATAAAAGAAGGAGGAAGTGCTTGACAAAGAACTGGGAAAAGAAGTATTTGGACCATAGGATCTAACCTAAATGACAGGGATAAAAATAGAAACTCTTCTTAACGCCTTGTATACTAGCATTGTTTTCTTCATATCACTCAAAAGCAAAATTTCAGGTGATATGCCTAAACCTGTAGACCCTGCTTCCCATAAAATCCAAATGGCAGTTTTCAAGTATTCACTTGGCTCATTTGTTGACTGCTCATTTATTTATGAGTCAATCAGTAAGTCATAAAACTCCAGGAATATGGAAACAAGGTAGTCCACCCCTCAAGCCTGTTAACTTTCTTGCAGGGGTATGTGAGTAGGATGTCAAAAGTTATAAGAAGGGCATACTGATAAGTGTTTGAAATAATGGGGTCTGGACCAGACCGCCTAAGGGTGCTCTTGTTTCATCACTCACTGGCGATATGACCTGGGGCAAAGTATTTGACTCTTTACCCTCAGCTTTCTCCTCTGCAAAATGCAGAAATGGTATACTTCCCCTGCAGGTTTTTGTGATCACGAAGTAAGATAACCTAGAGAAAGGTTTGGCACAATGAGTGGCAGGTAGTAAGAACCCATCAAATGTTAGGGAGGAGTAATATGATTGCCGCGTAACAGACCATGATGATGTCAGGAAGGCAAAAAGAGCTTCCAAGCTTTAGTGAGTTGGAATCCTCTCTAGAGGTAGGGCATGAAGGGAATCAAGAAGGCTGCCATGGGAAAGGTAGCATCCAAGATCAACCATAACTAAACAAGCACAAATGACTAGGCTTTTACAGAAATCTTCTGAAGATAATTGAAAAGCTAGAAAATGAGCTACTTTAGGGGAAAAAAATAGGTCCATGAAATTAGACATTATTTCCCAGGATTTGGTGTGAAAGTAGATATCTGCCATAACAACACAGTCAGGGAATCATACAAAGAAGAAAATCTGTATTTTGCTACTAAGAAAGATACAGTATCTCACTGAATCCTGTTTTATTCAACCATAATCCAAAATGACACCATGGCTTTTAATGGAACTTGGCAAGCTCTAGACACACCACATTTAAACTTAGCTTCAAATTTAAATCACAGGGCTTGTGACTCAAATCTCCAACGTGAACTTTACAGGGTATTGTTCAAGAAAACATGTCTGTCACTGTGCAGAGAAACTATACATCCTTTTATTCCAGGAAGTATAATGAACAGATGTACTATATTGTTAGAAGCAGAGAGCCACAGAAGGATTGTGTGACTTTGATTCTCTAGAAGCAATGAAAACAAAGACTGTGTTTGATTTTGCATCATTCATTCAGAAATGTTGTCTTCTTCCATTAATGAACATTCCTATTCTCCCCTATTCTGGACTTTATTTAATTCAAAAGAAGCTTAGCAGGAATCCCATCATTTATAGATTAAAAATGTAGTCTCTCTGAAGTCTCTTTTCAAGGGCTTACTGAGCCATGCTACTTTGTCCTTGCCAGACACATACAATATTGTACTAAACAGAAGAGCTAGAAGCACACAGTGGCTTGGATTCTCCCCATCCCCACCTGCTTCCCAGCCCAGGGAGGTCTGCATTAGGAGAATGAATCTGCAAAGCTCCTGGTAGCATCATTCCCTTCTTCATCCCTTCCACTGGATAGGAAATCCTACCATTGCTTCTTCGCATTCATCCAATTCATGATATTATACTGTATGTACTCTCCTAAGCTTCTAGCTGGTTTTCCTTCTTGTAGCTCATCTTGAAAACAGTCCAAAGATCAGTCATCCTCTCTGACTGGTCTAGGGTGGTGACAAATATTTGGAAGAAAAATTAATGAATGGCTACATAAATGAAATGAAATGCAATCCTAATTATGTATATCCACTACTGAAGAGCCTACAACGGCGCCCTATTGTCTAAAGGATCGGATCTAAGTTCCTTATTAAGAACACTGTTCCCACCACTAACTTTAAAAACAGATTCTTTCTGACTTAAACCCTGGAGTCAAAAAGGAATGGTTTGTTCATTATATTACAGTGAATCTCAACTAGGGGTATATGACAATCACCCAAATCTTCTGAATTGGACACAGTGGAGGAAATTTTAAATTTTTAAATTTTAAAAAATGCTCTGCAGGTGATTCAGACATACATCACTTGTTAAGAACCACTGCTGTGCCTTCTCTTCTGTGTATCAACCCGCCTTTCAGAGAGTACTAGAAGCCTCACCTTCTTCAGTGAATCTTCCTAGGCCACAACAATATTTCATCCCTCTTCTAGTTTCTCACTGTAGAGTTAAAATGTTTTAAGCTAGAAAGGATCTTCCATTGATTCTCTTGCTTAACTAGATACCAGTATCACACCCTTGTATAATCCCCTTCTCTTCCCCACCTTGGGTGTGGGCTAGATTTAGTGACTTCTAATGAACACAATACGGCAAAAGTGATGGGAAGTGACATCTCTCTTGCCCTCTGACTCTGATGATAGCCACTGCCTCATTGTGAGCTGCCCAATGGAGAGGCCCATCTGGCAAGGAACTGAGGGAAGTTTCCAGCCTAAGGCTTTCAGTCCAACACAGGAGGAACTGAATCCTGCCAACCACTGAGTAAGCTTGTTAGAATCATACAGTATATTATTCTTTTTTGTCTGGCTTCCTTTGCTCAACATAATGATGATGATTTATTGTTATTTTTAATCTATTAGTTAATCCATAAGAATTACTCCATTGTGTAAATGTGTGGTATTCCATTGTATGAAAATACCATGATTTGTTGTCCATTCTTCTATTGATGGACATTTCAGGTTGATCCAGTTTGGGCCATTATACACAAAGCTATTATGAACATTCTTATTCAAGGTTTTTTGTAGATATATCATTTTCTCATGTAAATAGGCATGAGATTGCTCAGGTATAGGGCAGGTACATGTTTAAGTTTCAAAGGAATCACCAGTTTTCCAAAAATGGCTTTTCTATTTTACCCCTCACCAGCCCTGTATGAGTCTCTGCATTCCCATGTCCTCATGAGCATGTGGGGCCATCAGTGCTTTTATTTTTAGTTATTCTAGTGGGCATGAAGTAGTATTTAAATTTCCATTTCCCTTATGACTAATAACGTCCTTATTGCAACTTCAAATGTGTTTTGTACATTGTATTATCTTCTGTGAAGGTTTTGTTCAAGTCATTTGCCCTTTAGGGGAAGGATGTTCTTTGTCTTTTTAAATTAAATTGTAAAAGTTTCTTTATATATTCTGGATTCAATTCCTTTATCATATATATATATTGCAAATTATTTTCCCAGTCTGTGGCTTCTCTATTAAAAATGTCTGTTCATGAGCAGGAGTTTTTTTATTTTGGTAAAGTCTACTTTAACAGGTTTCATTTCGACAGTGTCAGGGCTTTTGGTACCCTAAGATATAGTTGTTATCTTTCTAAAAAATACTCTTACAGTTTTTTTCTAGAAGCTTTACAGTTGTTTTTATATAAAAATCTATGATATATCCTGAATTAATTTCTGTGTGAGGTAAGCATTAAGTTTCATTTTGTTTCAATACAGCTAATAAATTGCTCCAATACCATTTGTTGGTAAGTTCCTTTATCCCACTAAATTGCTTTGGTGCCTTTGTTGAAAATCAATTAACAATATAATTGCTTCTTTCCTGATAGTTGATTCTGTTCCACTGATCCACTTTTCTATCCTTATCTAATACCATATTTTCTTAATTATTGATGCTTTTATATAAATCTTGTAATCAGGGAGTAAGAGACCCCCAGTATTGACATTCTTTTTTAAAAAATGTTTGACTCAGTAAAAAAAAAAAAAAAAAAGAGGAAAAAATGTTTTAATCCTTTTAAATCCTTGTATTTCCATACAAATTTTAGAACTTGTCAATTTCTATCAAAAAACCTTTTGGTAGAACAACAATAAAACCTTTTGGGACTATGTTACATCTGTCCATTATTTTGGGAAAAACCAACATTTTAACAATGCTGAGTCTTCCATTCTAGAACATGGTATATATCTCTCCACTTATTTACATCTTCTTTAATTTTTATCACAAATGTTCTATAATTTTCAGTGTATAGGTCATGTACTTATTTATTTAAATATATTACTATTTTATGGTTTTGATACTACTATAATTGGTATTGCTTTAAATTCCACTTTCCAATTATTTCTTAGTGTATAGAAATAGGACTGATATTTTACATTGACCTTGTATCCTGAAACCTTGCTAAATTCAATACATTTTTGCTAAGTTCAAATAGGTCTTTTTAGGTCCCTTTGGACTTTCTAGATACACAATCATGCCATTTGCAAATAGAGACAGTTTCATTACTTCTTCCTTTCCAAACTGTAAGCTTTAAAAATTTCTTTTACTGGTTAATTCTATCACATTGGCTAGGATCTCCAGTACAGTGTTAAACAGAATTAGTGAGGGCATCCATGCATTCTTCCTGATTTTGGAGGAAAGCATTTATTGTTTCAACATTGTTAGTTGCAGATTTTTCACAGATGTTCTTTATCAGATTAAGGAAGATCCCTTTTATTTGTAGTTTTGCTGAGAGTTTTTATCATTATTTGGTGCTAAATTTTGTCAAATGCTGTTTCTGGGTCTATGGATATAATCATATGATTTTGATCCTGTATGTGGACTGATTTTTTTTAAATTTTTTACTGTTATGTTAATCACCATATATTACATAATTTGTTTTGGTGTACTGTTCCATGATTCATTGTTTGTTCATAACACCCAGTGCTCCATGCAGAATGTGCCCTTTTTAATACCCATCACCAGGCTAACCCATCCCCCCACCCTCCTCCCCTCCAGAACCCTCAGTTTGTTTTTCAGAGTCCATCATCTCTCCTGGTTCGTCTCCCCCTCTGACTTACTCCCCTTCATTCTTCCTCTCCTGCTATCTTCTTCTTTTTCTTTTTTCTTAAAATATGTTGCGTTATTTGTTTCAGAAGTACAGATCTGTGATTCAACAGTCTTGCACAATTCACAGCGCTCACTGTAGCACATATCTTCCCCAATGTCCATCACCGAGGCACCCCATCCCTCCCACCCCCGACCACTCCAGCAACCCTCAGTTTGTTCCTGAGATTAAGAATTCCTCATATCAGTGAGGTCATATGATACATGTCTTTCTCTGATTGACTTATTTCACTCAGCATAACACCCTCCAGTTCCATCCACGTCGTTGCAAATGGCAAGATCTCATTCCTTTTGATGGCTGCATAATATTCCATTGTGTATATATACCACATCTTCTTTATCCATTCATCTGTCGATGGACATCTTGGCTCTTTCCACAGTTTGGCTATTGTGGACATTGCTGCTATAAACATTGGGGTGCACGTACCCCTTCGGGTCCCTACATTTGTATCTTTGGGGTAAATACCCAGTAGTGCAATTGCTGGATCGAATGGTAGCTCTATTTTCAACTGTTTGAGGAACCTCCATACTGTTTTCCAGAGGGGTTGTACCAGCTTGCATTCCCACCAAGAGTGTAGGAGGGTTCCCCTTTCTCCACATCCCCGCCAACATCGGTCGTTCCCTGACTTGTTAATTTTAGCCATTCTGACTGGTGTGAGGTGGTATCTCATTGAGGTTTTGATTTGGATTTCCCTGATGCCGAGCGATGTTGAGCACTTTTTCATGTGCCTGTTGGCCATTTGGATGTCTTCTTTGGAAAAATGTCTGTTCATGTCTTCTGCCCATTTCTTGATTGGATGATTTGTTCTTTGGGTGTTGAGTTTGATAAGTTCTTTATAGATTTTGGATACTAGCCCTTTATCTGATAGGTCATTTGCAAATATTTTCTCCCATTCTGTCGGCTGTCTTTTGGTTTTGTGGACTGTTTCTTTTGCTGTGCAAAAGCTTTTTATCTTGATGAAATCCCAATAGTTCATTTTTGCCCTGGCTTCCTGTGCCTTTGGTGATGTTTCTAGGAAGAAGTTGCTGCGGCTGAGGTCGAAGAGGTTGCTACCTGTGTTCTCCTTTAGGATTTGGATGGACTCCTGTCTCACGTTTAGGTCTTTCAACCATTTGGAGTCTATTTTTGTGTGTGGTGTAAAGAAATGGTCCAGTTTCATTCTTCTGCATGTGGCTGTCCAATTTTCCCAACACCATTTGTTGAAGATGGACTGATTTTTTAATGGTAATGCATACTTAACATACTTGGAATAAATTCAATTTGGTCATGACATATCATTTTTTAAATATATCCTGTATTCTATTCCTAATTGTGGGTCAAATATTTTTGTGTCTATGGTCATAAGGGATATCAATGTATAATTTTCTTTTAGAGTGTTCCTTATCAGGACTTAGTATTCAAGTTATGCTGGTCTCAGAAAATGATTTGGGAAGTGTTGTCTTTAACTCTATTTGTTTCAGATTTATATTATTTCTTCTTTAAATGTCTGAAGGAATTCACTAGTGAAACCATGTGGATCTGAATTTTTCTTTGTGGGAAGGCTTTTAATTATAAATTCAATTTATTTAACAAATATAGAGCTATGTCTGCTTTCTATTTCTTCTTGTATCAATGTTAGTAGATTTAATCTTACTAAACAAGAAATTTATCTATTTCATCTAAGATGATTTTGTCTCTTACTGCTTCTCACATCATAATAACAATTCCTGAACTTATGTTTTTTCCTTTCTATTTCACTTGACTAAACTATATGCATCTTTCCTGGCTTTCTTCTTGACATATTTAGCTAAGTGTTATTTTTCCTTTTCTGTAAGCTTCTCTAGCCCTTACTGATTTAATATTGTACTGCTTTCTTTTTTCTTTATCTTTCATTAGTTTATTTTATCTCTGAAAATAGAATCCTTGAGGGCAGAAATTACTAATTTCGACTTCATTGTTCTCCATAGCATCAAATATACTTGTTTAACATTAAATAAATACTATGAGATTATTGATTTGTCCACTCTGTGGTTTACTCTAAACATCTATTGTGGATAAGCTTGGAGTGTATTATAATGCCAAGGAGCCACGGAAGGGTTAAAAATAATGATACTAATAAAAATTATTATTCAACATGTCAAAAGGCAGAGGAGCCAACCTGAAAGAGTTCCCAGTGGCCAATATAAGAAACAAAATAAATAATGATCACTTTAGACTATGTAACCAAAAACTAAAATAAATATTCATGAGTCCATAATGGTATTAAAATGATTGAATAAACAAATAAATGGGAAAAAAGAGACAAGTCTTCTTACAGAATTTCAAATAAAAAATGTAGAAGGAAGGAGGGAAACAGAAAGTAATTAGAACACTCAGTAGTAATTGCTACAGACAAGACTTAATGATGAATACTAAAATTAGTGGGCAAAAACTTGAAGAAGAGCATGATAGTTAAATAGCCTCTAAGTAGCACCCCTAAAATATTAAAATTACCTTAGTAGTTTTAACATAATACAAAATATTTTGATACTCTTCTACCCAGGAGATGTAACTTAATTTCTCTCCAATTGACTGTATGCTAAACTTAGTAACTTGCTCTAAATGAATATAATATTGAAAAAGAAAATAGTAACTGTGAAGGCATTGGGCAGGCATTACCTCAATCAAATGATCAAGGTTCATATCATCAGTAAAAGTCATGTTGCTATCATGTGCCTTTGCTATAATAAGAAGGGTACTTCATCTCTGTGGTATTGTTTCCTAGAATCTAAAACTCTAGCTTAATCATGACAAAACATCAGGGGGAAAAAAACTGAGGAAAATCCTACAAAATATCTGACTAGTACTCTTCAAAATGTCAAGGTCATGAAAAATAGGGAAAAACTGTGGAACTGTCACAGATTGGAGGAAACTATGGGGACATGATCCCTTGGTATCTTAAGATGGGATCCTGGAACAGAAAAGGACAGAAATGAAAAACTAGTAAAGTCCAAATAAAGAATGGAGTATAGAGGCGCGTGGGTGGATCAGTCGGTTAAGCATCCCAACTCTTGATTTTGGCTCATGTCATGATCTCAGGGTCCTGGGATCGAGCCCTGGGTTGGGCTCCCCACTCAATGGGGAGTCTGCTTGGCCCCTCTCCCTTTGTTCCTCCCCCTGCTCATGCTCTCTGTCTTTCTCAAATAAATAAATCAATCTTAAAAAAATAAAGTATGTAGTATAATCAATTGTACTGTACAATATTAATTCCTTAGTTTTGATAAGTGTACCAAGGTTACATAACCATGGCACAGGTACCATTAGGGGGATCTGAATGAAGAATATACAGAAACTCTCTGTATTATCTTTCTAATTCTTTGGTAAAACTAAAATTATTTCAAAATGAAAAAGTTGGTTTTCTTTTTAAATTTTTAAAAAACATCTATTGAATCAGACCACATATATATGTTTGGATTCACTGGAAGTCTGTGCTCCTTGTGTTTATATTAATAATTGAATTTATGCTCCCTTTTGTGAAATACAGTCCAGATTGGATTTAAAACTAGACGTAGGGGTGCCTGGGTGGCTCAGTCGTTAAGCATCTGCCTTCGGCTCAGGTCATGATCCCAGGGTCCTGGGATCTAGCCCCGCGTCAGGCTCCCTGCTCAGCGGGAAGCCTGCTTCTCCCTCTCCCTCTCCCCCTGCTTGTGTTCCCTCTCTCTCCGTCTCCCTCTCTGTCAAATAAATAAAATCTTTAAAAAAAAAAAAAGCCCTAACTGAAAAAAAAATAAAACCACACATAAACAATTTTAAGAAATGGGCTAAACAAGAGTAATTTATTAATAACATCATCAGTAAAAGCCATAACAAATATATCCAAGATGACACAGGATACCATTAGAGAAGTAAATAATAAAAGTCAATATCCAAAACCACTCTCTCTCCAAAAGTCAGTGAGATAATACTGATTCTCTCAGGAAACAAATAAATAAAAGAAACTTACAGATATCCTTTGGTGAGGTAGTACCAAAATATTTTACATTTTAATTTCTCAAGCAACTTAAAAAATATATGAAATTTATACTGGTTCTAGATGTTTCCAGCTCAAGAAGACAAATTGATCATATGGTTTATACCATGCCTTCCCAGGTTCCTATTAATATTAAAGTCAAGAAGCCGGATGACCATAAACCTATAAAACCAAACACAATAGGAATGGGTGAAACAATTCAGCAAAATCCTAGATGATGGACTTGAACAGAGGACTAATAAAGCTATAACCTAGATACATGTAGGAAGAGAGGATCATCAAAAGAATCCAGAAAGTTGGAGACTACTGCCAAGAAATAATAAGCTTTCCAACAAACACCATAAAAAGCAGGATGCTAGACTATAATCTCTCATGATAGAGTCCCCAAATTTTCATTCTTAAATATAACTGGATAACTGTTGACAGACATTTGTAAAAATGTTGTAAAGATAAAAGAAAAATATCTACAACAAACACACACACAAACAAAATGACCTTTGAGGAAACCTGAATAATCTGGGGAATAGAACTTTAAAATCTCTAAAAAACAAGAACAAGACGCTTAAAGACTGAGCCACCCAGGCGCCCCAAAGCTTGTAATTCTTTTAACTGTTTCTGTGTTTATACTTTTGTTAGTGCCTTTAAAGTTCTAAATATATTTGTAATATTGGCTAAGTCAAGTATGAGTGTGTGTGTTTATAACCACCATTTCCTGATTTATGAAATTTAGATATTATCTGTTTTAATACTGGGATTTATAAGAAAATATATATTTGGTCATCTGATTGACCAAATATATATTTCTCATAAGTGTTTGGTCTTTGTACATGGTTCCTGGCTCACAACTCCCAAAACTCTTGGAATTTCCTGAGCAATAAGAGCAATAGGAGTGTCTTTGGTTATAATATTTGATCTTTTCCTAAGTTTCTGAAATCTGCTTCATATCCATAAAGGCGAAATGGGTGTCTTGTTATTCTTCATAACTGGGTTTATGTGAATGTGGTGAATTTTGAAAGCACCTAGGGATAGGGGCTGGTTGCGAGGGGAACCAACCATAAATAGAAGATTGGAACTTTCATTTTCACCCCCTGATTTCCTGGGAGGGGGCAGGGGCTGGAGGTTGAATCTATTGCCAATGACTAGTGATTCAATCACTCATGCCTATGTAATGAAGCCTCCATAAAAACCAAAGGATGGGGTTCCAAAAGCTTCCTTATCGGTGAATATGTGGAGGTTGGGGAGAGTGGCACACTCAGAGAACATGGAAGCTCCATACCCTTTCCCCATACTGGGTCCTCTCATCTCTTCCACCTGGCTGTTCCTGAATTATATCCTTTTATAATAAACTGATAATCTAGTAAGTAAAATGTTTCATTGGGTTCTGTGAGAAGTTCTAGCAAACTAATCAAACCCAAGGAGGGGGCCTTAGGAACCTCTGATTTATAGCCAGTTGGTCAGAAGTACAGGTAACAATCTGGACTTGTGACAGGCATCTGAAACCCAAGGAGGTGGTTGTGAGAACCTCCAGTCTGTGGGTCTGAAGCATAGGTAATGACCCAAGCTTGCAACTGTCATCTGACATGAGTCACGAGAAGGTAGTCCTGTAGGATGGAACCCTTAGCTATAGAATCTGATGCTATCTCCAAGTAGATAGTATCAGAATTGAGTTCAATTATTAGACATCCTGTTGGTATCTGAAAATCCTTTGCTGGTGTGGGGGGGAACCACCCTCCCCCATTTTGGAAACTGAGTCTTAGGACACAAAAAGATCTGCTGACTTACTACCATATAGATAAGGATCTAGCTAGCTTATTTGTACTAGCTCCCTATTCTCAGTATACTCTTTTTTTTAGTTCTCTTATTACCTGTGTTCCTTAAAATAATATACTTATTTCTTTTTAAAAAAAAAGATTTTATTTATTTGAGAGAGAGAGCATGAGCAGGGGGAAGGGGGAAAGGGAGAGGGAGGACCAGACTCCCTGCTGAGTAGGGAGCCTGATGCAGGACTCCATCCCAGGGCCCTGGGATCAAGACCTGAGCAGGTCAAAGGCAGATGCTTAACTGACTGAGCCACCCAGGTGCCCCTAAAATAATATACTTATTTCTGTATCTCTAGCTTATTAACTTTAGACATTATCTAATGCTTTCTTACATAGCAAGATGAGAATATTACCCTTTCCATAACTTCTTTTCTCTTTAATATCTTCTAGTTTCTCTCACTTGTACTGTTAATTCTGTATTTATATTCTATTTTTAGCCATATTAAGACTTTAGTGTTTTGTCTGTAGATTGATTCTAAAGCTTGAAAATCAACAAAAAATTCTTATGAATATGTGTCATTCTACTGCTGATATAAGTAGTATACTATGATTACATTGCCTTATATTGTATAGCTTTTTGTTTTCCTACAGTTTCTAATTGCTTTTGTTTTTCCTTGTATAATCTGCCTTTATGTTATCATTAAGTACTTTCAACTTCTCAGAAAGTAGAATGAAATCTTTGGAATTCCCCCTTTTCCTGGATACCTCCTTCTGACTCATGGTGGAGCAATTGCTACCTAAGCATCTTATTGGGCACTGATCTTTCCTGGATCCCTGTCTTCCTCTCTCTCACTTTAATCCCATGTGCTGCTGAAGCCTTCTTAGGATGCTTCCTGAAAAGGGCATGTAGGAGGTAAATGTTCTGAATTTCTGCATGTCTGAAAATAACTTATTAATGTTTTGACTAGGTCAAGAATTATAAGTTAAACAATTTTTCTTAGGAACTTGAGAGACATTGCTCTGTTTTTTAGCATCCTTAATATCCATTTAGTATTATTGATAAGAAATCTGATTCTTGTCCTTTGAAAGTTACTTTCCCTGCCTCCATTTTTAGTCACTTATCTTTAGGATCCCTAACTAATGCATAACTGGTTATAGTTCTTTCCTTGACATGCCTTCTTGAAGGGCTCTTTCATTCTGAAAACTTGGGACTTTTAGTTATGGGAATTTCTTTTAAATTATTTCTTTGATTATTTTCTTTCCTATGTTTTTCTTCTTTGGAAGTCTCTTTGGAATTCTTAGTAGTTGGGCCTTCTAGTTAGATTTTGTTCATCTTTTTTCTTTTCCCTCATGTTTTCCATTTCTCATTTTTAAATTTTGGGAGGCTTATTCAAAATGATTTCCTTACCTTATGTTGATTTTTAAAATTTTTTGGCTATTGTACTTTTAATTTTCTAGTACTCTTCCTTATTTTCTGTTCCTTTTTTTAAGAATCTTGTTCTTGAGGCAACTGGGTGGCTCAATTGTTAAGCGTCTGCCTTCGGCTCAGGTCATGATCCCAGAGTCCTGGGATCGAGCCCCACATCGGGCTCCCTGCTCAGCGGGAAGCCTGCTTCTCCCTCTCCCACTCCCCCTGCTTGTGTTCCCTCTCTTGCTGCCTCTCTCTCTGTCAAATAAATAAATAAAAATCTTAAAAAAAAAAAAAGAATTACAAGCTTTTCTCTGGGCAATAACTCTGGAGGTAGAATCCAACATTATAGTTTTTCATTATAAACCTACTGTATTTTTCAATTTTTAAAAGCATATATATATGTATTTTATTGATGAAATTAAATGTGAAATATTTATTTGGAAATCCTCTAACTAGACTATGCCTCATTGTGCAGCCCTCAGCATTTAAATAAGCTCTTGGCATTTCAGAAATTAAAATACAACATTTTTAAGCCTTAAATAGAAATATCTGTGCAAATTCTACTCTGTGGCAGACAATATCACAGAAACAATTTAGAACACATGACAAAATAGCCTACTTCAGCTTATTAGGCGCTGAAGATATAAAATGTTTAAAACATTTGTGAGAAATACATGAAGTGAGTAAATGCCTATTCTTCATGACTCTCCACGATGATACCTAACACATATTACAGAAAGGGGCACATTGGCCTCAATAGCTCACTAATACAGTAACAGAAGACTCCTTAAATTGGAACCATCCTGGAATGTTCTGCACCTGTCATTTATTCCCTCTGTGACCTCCAGTGAGCCAGGTGACAAACTGCCCATCAGAAGGAGGATCTGGGAGCCACATCCCCAGCTTTCATTTCTAGGACACAATACCTCCACCATCAAACATGATATAGCTCAAATGACTTTAGGCATACTATGACACCCCAGAATTTATGTCACCTGAAATTAGGGATGTACCTGATATGGCATGAATTTGAATTTTCTGGATGGAAAATTCTTTGAAATTTCTTTGAAAAGAATTGAAAGTGAAGTGGGAAAGTTTAAAAAGAGACAAATGTCAAAATAAGAAAGATTGTAGAGTCTGAGGATGGTATTCTCATTCATCTTCAAATTTTCTTTGCTCCATGTTTAAACATTTCAAATAAAGAGTTTTCCAATGTCATTCGATACAGGCAAACATCTGAAATTCAACAGCAGACTTTGAATACTTCCCATCTTATAGGAGCTTTAAAAATGAATGCTGGCTTGCTTTTCCTAAAGAAAAAAAAAATATATGGGCTTTTATCCCCCTTCCTGAATTAGAATTTTCCAGCTGCTGCTAAGTTTCCAGATGTAAGTTCTCAGAGTTGGACAGTCCTACATCTAAATACTCCTTTTTAGCAAAAATGAGGTCCCAGAGAAGTTCCTAAGTTGTAACAGACTTCAGCTCTCTGTTGGAAGTCATTATGGAAATAATTTATCTATACATATATGCAGATATAACTAGAAGAGGAAAGTCTCCATAATGTTTTTGTAATAGAATAACAAAAAGTAAATAATCTATAAATGTTTTCAGATTGCCTTGCTGTGAATGAAATCAGAGCTTCAGGCGACTTCAGATCACACCATGTGAGCTTTCGCAAGCCTTCCTGAAACAGGAAAGGACAAGATTTTGCTGCCCTGCCAGCCTACGTTGTTGTTTCTGACCCATTCACATGTAGCAGTCCTTGTTACTATTACAATTACTATGCAATCCTTTTAAGTAAAGTTCCATGAGAACAAGGACGTTGTCTCATTTACTACTATGTTCCATAATCTAGGAGAGTGTCTGACATAGAATAGGTAATTCCATAAATTTTTCAAATGAATAACCACCTTATAATTTTACTGTAAAGAGCAAAGGAACAAGTTCAGGTGAAAGTGCTTCGCAAAGTCTAAAACATTCTAAGACATTAGTTATCATTGTTGTTATTCAGCATAATCTAGGTCCCCCCGGGAACAGCTCCTACAGCTCTGACAGCCATTCCCTGCACTTTGGATCCTACTACTGGGCAAAGGAATTAGACTCACCTACAGGTGAGAGGCAGAATAGCACAGTCTTCAGAGGATAAACGCAAATGCCGCCTCTACGACTCACTTATTGGCTGAATGACCTTGAACTGGTTATTTAAACTCTATGCTTAGTTTGCTCATCTGCAAACCAGGCGCTGTGCCAGGGCCGAACTAATAGGGCTGTTGGGAGAATTAGATGGGTTACTATAGGTAACTCATTGAAAACAAGGCCCGGTGTACAGAAAGCGCTAAGTACAGCCTCAGAGCAGATGCTACTATTGCTGTTACTATAGGGATTCGGAAAACACAGAAGGAAATTCAGTAATGTCCGTGCTGTGATTTTCTTTTAAACTAATGCCATACAAGTTTAAGGACAGATTTTTTTCTTCCTGAATTCCTCTGAAGTTTCAGTGTGATGTACTATTCTTCTACATATTTAGCTCCTTCAAGAGCCCCGTGGAGCCTCAGCTCAGTAAGTTATATGTTTTGGGAAAACATGGATATTAGCTAAGGCATTTAATCACAAAGAAAGCGTCAGGGTCTCTATTCACTTTTGGTGGGTTTTTCCAAGCACATTGCTACATGTGTTTTCACTTTCATGAAGGCCTCTTAATGTGACTTGGACACTACAAGCTACTTTAAACGTAAAACAGTTTTACTTTTGATTGAGACTTGCTTTAGGAACATTCTTCGTGTTGGTAAGCTCACATGTTTTCAGACAGCAGCTTCATTCAGAAGAGCTTAGTTTATTATTATTGTACACATGACAGAGCTTGTACAGTTATATTTATGTTGACTCTTTGCTCCATTAGTATTGAAATCCAGATGTCAGCTTACTTCAATGTAAACATATCAGATTGACCTGAATTTTCTTCTCTAGCATTTAAAAGGAAAAGCCCAAAACAAAACAACACACTATTTCTGAACCATACTCTCTGCTCTGAGAAAGACCTTTCCATTACAACATCTAAATTAGGTCAAGGGGTTCTCCTGGGGAAAAAAAATAAGTAGTTTGCCAAAGAAATTCTAAAATTCCCAAAAATAAAGCATAAAGCAATATGCCATTTTACTGATTCTTGTTTGTTCTTTTATAGCACTTTGGGAAATGTTAGACCATTGGTCTGCATCATTTCACCTCCTTGTAGGGGAAAAACTGTCAACAGCAGCTGTTACTTCAGACTTTAATAATCTTCCAGGTTCGTTCTAAGAGATCCAAGAGGACATCACCTGAAATTCCCTTTCCACAGGTGATCATGCCAATACCCTAGTGTAAAGCTTAGTAGTGTGTGTGTGTGTGTGTGTGTGTGTATGTATGTATATATTTACATATGCATATATAATATACATAAGGTGTTATTTATTTATGTAGAGCCCAGGAAGCTACTTCTAACTTGCTTTCCTTCTGACTGTACTATACACTTCTGATTACACAAGACTATGAGGTTCTTGTACCATTTTGCATATTTTTATCCCAAAATTCAAACCTATTTCATCCTGAGAACAAAAGCTGGCAAGAAGCACACAAGTGATGAGTGAACAAAATGCAATAAAAAAGCAACATACTGACATGGAAATGTCATGTGAGCTGCTGAATGGCACACAGCTCCAAGGTTTACCAAAATATTTTGAAACACTTTGCCAATGAGCATATAATTGACTGAAAGACTTGCCAGCACCATTCTAGAGATGTCTAACATACTATATGATAAAGAAAATCATTTACAAAAAAATTAAATGTTAGAATACATTTTTAAAGAGCTTCCAAAACCAATGTGTTTTTTCCCCCCATTTCTGGCCAAGAAAATAACTTAGATATCAAGCTTTCATGTTTTCATGTTCATGTTTTACTTGCTGCCTATCACTTGCATTCCTGCATGACAGTCAAATAAATCAGTCAATCAACCTATATTTATTATTGAGAATCTAATAAGTACAATTTCCCTAGCTAAAATTGTTATTGGTAAGATCCTGATTCATGAGGCCAGCATCTGTCCTTTATGAGCCTATATTCTTCCATCCATCCGTCCACCCATCCATGCATCCATCTAACCACCCATCCATCTATTCATTTTTCTAACAAGTATTAGTCAAGTATATCTAAGATGTGTCAAGCATTGTGCTGGTTGCCAGAGAAATAATGACAAACAAGAGGGATTCCCTGCCATTGTGGAGTCTGTAGTATAGCTGGGAAGATTCACTCTGTGCTAAGTGCTAAGATAAAGAAAGAACAGCCTGCTAGATGGGGAGTACAGAGAAAGGTCATAAAGGATTTCTGAAAGAAATAGCATTTGTTCTGAGGCTTTAAGAACTTTAAGTACTGGGTCAGAAAAAAAATAAAGAGAGTTAGGGGCCAGAAGGAACAGCACAATTTAATGGCCCAGGGGGGGAAAAATGCAAAACATTAAAAAAAAAAACAAACTCATAGAAGGAAGGGCTGGTGTACAGAGAACAGGAGAGAAGTAGCAAGAAATAAGATTGGAGAGATGGTCACAGGTTAGGACTACTCCTGTTTTTCTGAGATTCATCCTCTGCCCTCAATCCCTCTTCTCTGACAATTTGTCATTTTAATAAATATTGGATAAGATGACTCTAATGATACACTCTTTAGTAGCAATAAACAATGCAAGTGTTATTCCAGTATTCTTAACACGAACCTCTCCTTGCAACCCAGTGAACTGTCTATAACTAAACACAAGCCACTCTCCACCCACTCCACCAGGGAATTCTGGAGAGCTTTTTAAGTGACAGGTCAAGCATTATGGCCACATCTCCATCTGTGATTTACACTTCCTTTTTGAAACTTACCATAATGAGCAAAAATAACACAAAACTAATGAGTACTTTGAATGTCAATAAATAAAAAAGGAGAAGCATCACCAATACTCCTTTACCTTCAAGTAAAAGTTCTTTCTTGGCTATTGATCACAGTTTGAAAAACAAGTTTTCAAAGAAAAAAATAAAGATCTCAACACTATAATTTGCCATTAGTTTATTATATAAACAATGAAATGCTTTCAGAGAAAACATCAAAACCTTTAACTATAAAATTCATATTAAATGCAACACTTGTTTATATTCAGACACGTTTATACAGACATTTGTATGTGCATCTATTTCATAACAGGCAGTGAGAGGAGCAGTAATAATTAGCTTTTATCCTTGTGGGTTAAGTCATATTCACCTCTGAAGACAAAGAGGCAATTTTGGATTTCAGCTCTTTCTCTTGTTGGATTCTTTTAAAATTAAAGTAGGAAAAAACGTGATTCAAATCAGTTTTACATATCCTAATTTCCAACTGAGAGTTTGTTTTTAGTACTAAATATTTTGTTTCATAATAGTAAGTCCCAATGGGTAGCTGCTAAATTCCCAAACCAGAAGCAACTATATTTCAGGAAAACATTTATATCTAGCACCAAATTTATTTTTATCTTAATAAATGATAAAATGTCTCTCCTATCCTTTTGTTTTCTCAATCCTCTCTTCTTTTCATTGTGGCATGTAAACTTGGAGCTATAGCCAAAGACATCAGATGAGAGTCAGTACTCACTGAAACAGCTAGGCGGGAACATGGCAGCCCCCTTCGCCAGTCAACCCTCCTTGAGCTCTCCCCACCCAAGTTCTGGGTTCTAGCCCCACTCAATCCAAACAGCCTGTTCTAATTAGCCCTTCCACAACCCAGTTGTCTAAAATGATATGGCAAAATCTACCAGCAGGCCCATTTTGGCTCAGTTCATAGAACTCTCTTACAACCACAGCTGTCTAATACCTGGGACTGTTTACTTCATCAAGTAGTAACTCCCCTCACCTGTGTCTGCTGAGCACCAGCCTATTAGCTGGATAACGAATCAAGATGCCATAGAAGAGACATGTGGTTTCCATGGAGGAAAGTAGCCAGAGGTCCAGCTTCAACCACACCCCACCTCCCCAGTCCTAAAATAACCTTGACATCAGGATGGAGGTTTCCTATCTGCCCAGCTGTGGGTTAAGGGCCCCCTGGTTCCAGTAACAAGATGACTTAACAGTGGTGCCTTTCAGACACACATCTTATTTCATCTTCACAGCAGTGCAATGATATTATTCCCAAAGAAACAGATGCTCAGAGCATTAATTTACATGTCCAAAGTCACACAACCAGGAGTGGGAGAGCTGAAACCAGAAAACAGGGTCTTCTTAGTCCCTGTGGGTCACATGCTCCAGAAGCACAGTGGCTCAGGAAATGTCTCAAAAAGATTCTGGGACAGGCTGCATGAAAATCATCATGGGTAATTTTAAGAAATGCATATTCCTGAATCCCAGCCAAGAGCTATGAATTAGATTCTTGGGAGGTAGGGCCGAGAATCTGCATTTCAATAAGCTCTCTAGGTATTTCTTTTTCACAGGAGAGTCAGAAAACTGCTAATCTAAGTCTTTTCTTCTATCTCTAAACTTTGGAGGGTTAGCTTTTCATTAGGGACACTCCTGGGATTTTTTTACTCACCATTTGAGTATCTTTTATGAACAAGCCACAGCCCTGGTCCTCCTAGTCTCACATTTTGTTATTTAAGATACTTATATAGTATTTACTACATGCTGGACCCTATTGAATGATGATTAAATTCTCACCACAACCTTATGTGCCAGATAATAATACTCATGGTATAAATGAGGAAATTTATGCACAGAGAGGCTAGAGTTTCTTGCCTCAAGGGTCCCAAGATGTGATCCTAGGCTGTCTGGCTTGAGGCCATGTGTCAACTAGTACACTGTGCTTCCCACAAAGAGCTGAAGTTTCCAACAAAGATTTACAATTATCATATGAAGTGCTGGAAGAACATGGCTTCCCAGCCCTTGGATTTGAGCTCTGTGCAACGGCGTAGAGTTCCTTCACGATGTCCTCTTGCTGCATATCCTTGTGCCTTCACAAGCTCTGCTCTCTCTGCTAACATGCCCACCACCCCTTCTGCTCAGGGCTCATTCCTCCTCGTGTGACAAACCTAGATGCTATTGCTGGATGTCCAGGATGAGTTAGATTCCTGTCTTCCTCACTCCCAGGGCACAGGGCTCTCTGGCCTCATGGCGTTAATTACCCACAGCTCTGCTCCCACCTTCCACAGGAGACTGTGAGCCCCTGGAGGGCATATGTTGGGACTTACTTATTTTCTGTTCCAGGTGTCTAGTGATGAGAAAGTGCTCTATAGATGCTTGCGGCATAAATGAACGGTTGTATACAATGTAAGGGAGGGTTATTTGCTTTATAATAGAATTTACCAAAGGTTTCCAAACCCCTGTGTTCATTTACATATCATTAATTTCTGGACAGAAACCCCGGAGGGCAGAAAGTTAAAGCCACTGCCAACTGGAAAGCAATCCAAATTCCAGATAAAATGTCTCTGAAATTATAATTTAAGTTAGTGGGAAATCTACTATTGATCTATGAAAATGTGAATTAGACACAGGTTTTCAGGGACACTCCTGTTGCAAAAAGGGAGGTGTACACATTAAAGCGTGTTGGCTTTGGTGCTATAAATGTGTAAGCAGATGGGGGAAGTGAAGCTTGGCTTGAATTCAGTCCTTTCCTCTCCAGCTGGCAGAAGGCAGAAATTTTGACAGCTCTGCTCTCCTGACTACTGAAGAAGGATCAAGTTTCCCTGCTCTGCACTGACCATTGAAGCGATCTGGGGAAAACAAAATTCTTTCACACAAGGAGAACATAAGGAACAATGGGGCAACTGCAATACTTTGGTTCTTCAGCTCCTGCTTCTAGAAAAGTCTAGCTGGTGTTTTATCTGACTTGTCTCTAAGTGGCCCCGTAAATCAAACAGGATAGTTGAAAATGTTCTACAGTCTTAAGGTAAGAATTTCTTACATGCCCAGAAAGCCACTGGAGTTATAATTAAATTCCTCAAACAAGCAAAGCAGCCCCAAACATAGAATATTAGCTTCCCCATCTTGTGCAGCTTACATTCTTGAGATTGTATACATGCTAAACAGACTCACTGACATTTTTCTTCCTCTAAAAGAGATTTAGACTTTTTCCCTCACATCAAAGAAAGTATATCAAAAAATACAAAACGGAATTTGTGATTAGCAGAAACAAACCATATTAATTTTTCCTTCTAAACAATACCCTAAGAGGAAAGCAGGCTAAACCCATTATGCTAATTCAGTGATGGAGCACTCAGATTACACCACAAAAGTAAACAATGTGCTTCAGATAAAACAGACTACACTGCATCTCACAATTATATTTTATGGTAAAAAATAGGTTTATGAAGCTTTTGGCCTGGTGATTTAAGGAAAATGCCCTACACGCTTCATGTGAAACATGCAGTTCTGTGAAACCCATTTTTGGAAATAAAGTCCAGTCAGTGTTTTTGACCAAAACTTTAGGAGTGACTGTCTCCTGGTCAATGAATGCAGCATTATTTCCCTGCAAAACTAATCCTATGGGACAAGTCAGGAAGCCTCATGCATGATCAGAGAGAGCATCCCCAAACAAAACCAATGGAAACAATGCATTCCTCACCAAGGAGAACTCATCAATCCTATGAATAAGTTTTCCTTTCCTTAAAATGCCTTTCCCCTCCCTTCATTCAGTTGGTCCTCAGGAAATACGTTATGAGAACTGATGTAAGTCAACCTGATCATTCCTCCATATGAGGTTCCTTCTGGTAGGTGAGACCCAGACCCAACACACGTTCTGCACATATTAGTGAGCAGGAGTGAAAACAGTTATGCCAATAGCTCCATGAGAAGTTCCTCCTGCTATTTTCAGCGTTCCATCAGCATTTTGGATGAAAAGTTCAGGGCAGACAGATATGATCTTCTAATGCAACATTTTGCTATCTCTTTTAGTTAGTTTAGGACAGTCTTGTATACAGGATGGTCCAGAACTATAAACCTATGGTCATCTTCAGAAGTGGGTTCCCCACACTTGGTTAACGAGATCTTGCTCATGCAATGGTACAAAATCCACAAATTTTGAATTCCATTCATTTCCACCACTCTGGGAAATAATAATTCTAAATCTCCCTTGTTGATCAGAAACAAAGATCACTGAAGTATTTATTATAACCATCTCATGAATCTTTCAAATACTAGCTAAACACCCTGAACTAAATATTCTCAATTAGGTGTTGCAGATATTAGTTTGCCATCTTTGAGATGCAGATTAATTCACATGCAGCACACATACCCTACAGTGTCTACACTGAAGAATTTTAAAGTAAATTACAGAAAACATAATCAAGTGAAATCTCCATTCATTTTAACATCCTTTTTATTAAATTTAAGACTGACATTAGTGATTCTAGGCGGTATAAAACAAAACTCTCCCTTACTGAAGTCAAGAATCCTTGCTAAGTCATATTTCCTTTTCACTGAATAAAAATGACTGGGGGGCCTAAAGAGAACATGGGTGGAACACAAAAAGCCTGGGTACTAGTTCTACATATGCACATAACCATGTGAGTCCTTTTAGTTAGGAGCCTCTGTGCTAAAATTTCCCTAAAAGGTATTGTCAGAGCAACTGAGATGCATATTAATTCATACCAAGACAAGTGTAACAGAATAAGTTAAATTTAATAACATTACTTAACACATGTGTTTCTCCCAATCTAACCATCTACCCTATATACCCACCTCTGACCCATTAGCCTACAGCACTGCATTAATCGTATGCCAAGTTAAAAAAACCTCATGTGCCTACTAATAAGGAACAGAATATCTGGCCTAAGAACAAAACTTCAACCTATCTCCACAGCCTAATTAGCTACCACTTTGACCACTTCTTCCCATTTCCTGCCTCTGTACTTGCCTCAGCTCCAGCTGTTCCTAGCACCTGAAATGCCTTTCCACGTACTCTCCAGGGTCTCCCTCTAACTAGCTCTGAGACTGTCATAAATTCATCTCCGTTTCCCCACAGCACCTAGCAGAAAGCCTATAGTGGGCACTTGGCTGGCAGCCAGATAAACTGGGCTGGGGAAAGCAAAGACCAGGAGACCCCAGACCACAAATCAGATCCTCAGAGCAGGCCTTAGGGAGACAGAAGGTAGTTACTCAGCAAGAGGAAGCAGAACCAAGTCAAGGAAGTCCAAGGAATCCTTCATCCCATATGATTGGGCTTGTACCTTAACCCACCTGCTTGGCAGTCCCAGACTCATACCCAATGCCCTTGTCTTCTATACAAGCCACCTTTTCTCTCCATGCCCTTCACTTAGATGAGAGGAATGGATCCATACTTCCAGTGGGTTCAGTGTTCCTCCTAGGCCCCCAATGATATGCACACCATCACCATCCCTGAAATTTACCCTGCCTTTTTGAGCGCCTACTCATGTGTCTGCTTCCCCACTGGGCTATGAGCTTCCCGTATGAGCAGGGACCTCATTTGTTTTTGTGTTCTCAGAACCCTGCAGAGCACTTAGCCCATAGTAGATGCTTTTTAAAAAGTTCATCAAATAATTGAACAAATAAGTGAACTCTAGTTTAGAAATGTGACCGTGCCTACTGACAGACTTGTCCCCTGGCTTAGCGATCTGATTTCATCCCACTGACCCTGGACTATACCTATCCTCTTACTAATTATCCAATAGCAGGTCAGAAGCGAGTTCTAGAGCCACTTCCCCATCAACCTTTGCTGGAAGGTTCTTCACTGGTATTGTCCCTAGCTATTCTTTAGATTCCCTTACGTATAATGGTCACCCTGCACACACACGGGATCTTGATGTTCCAATTATCTTACTAGTGAATTACCTAAAGTAAAAGGCAGTTTTTTTTATGTTATGTTAATCACCATACATTACATCATTAGTTTTTGATGTAGTGTTCCATGATTCATTGTTTGCATATAACACCCAGTGCTCCATTCAATACATGCCTTCTTTAATACCCAACACCAGAATTTCATAATGACAGTTTATTTAAATTCTTTAAAGTTCTCTAATACCACTACTGTGGTCTGAATGTTTGTGCCCCTCCAAAATGCATTAAGTGGGAACCTAATGCCCAATGCGATGGTATTAAGAGGTAGGGCCTCTGCGAGGTGACCAGGTCATGAAAGGCAAAGCCCTCATGAATGAGATTAGTGCCCTATCAAAGAAAGATCCATTGCGCCTCTGCCATGTGAGATTAGAGTGACAAGACAACAGAAAATGGGCCCTCACTACACACAGAATCTGTGAGTGCCTTGATTTTGGGCTGCCCAGCCTCTAGAACTGTGAAAGAGACATTTCCGTTGTTTATAAGCCTGTTGATGTTCTGATATTTGTGCGATGGATAGCGGCGGGCCCCGACTAAAATAATTACTAACAAATACTGACTTAAATCTCCTAGGTGAAAGAAACTATGCAAGAAACTAGCTGGGTGGGGTCTAAAAATGATAAGATGTCATTTTTCTTTTCACAGGGCTTTGTAGGTCAAGGAAGCGAAAGAAAGCAGGATGCTCTGTGAGCAGGACGAGGCCAGGGCGGGCTCCGTGCCAGGATCCCCACATCGTGGCAGTAGGCTCACCCCAGGCACTGACCATCACTCTTTAAAGGCGATCCTTTCATGAACCCTCTTCTTCTTTAGACATCAGGATAAAAAACAAAACAGGACAGAACCAAACTAAACAACAATTTACTAAACTAAGACAGCTAATAAATATTTTAAGCTGCTGAAAACTTTTCAGTGTGGCATTTCCATACCAGATAAAAAAAGAAAAACACTGAGCTGGTGAAAGCGGAGTTGCGAGCTTCGCCACAGAGGAGCCCCAAACAGCCAACTGCTGCGGCAAACACCTTGGAAGACAAACAGTGACAAGGGACCACATGTAAAGGTGAAGGGCACAACGATGTAACATGGCAGAGCTTCATGCAAAGATAATCTCTGACCATGTCTAACTGCATATACCCATCCTTTAGAAATTAAGCTTTAAAGATCTAGTATAAGAATTCCAAACTACCACATTTCTTTTCATAGACACGTTATATTAGCATAGTATCTGAACTTTAGTCAAATTAAATGACTTTTTCCAACACAGAAACCTACATTTTTTCCCCTTTATTATCTGCAGAGGGTTTTCGCATCATTTCTAAGTTCAACGGGAGATCTTTCCTACTCAAAAAAAAAAAAGTCATATTAATTCAGGGAGTTGAAATATAAAGGCTGCACCTACTAACCACAACTTAGAATGCAGCCATTCCCTTTCTCTCACTTATAATCATACCTGGTAAGAGAAAGAGAGGGAAAAGCAACTTCCTGGTTACCTTATTTAATTTCTACAACTCTGTAATAGGTTTAACTATCTTCATTTTAACAGATGAAGGAAGTGAGGCTAGAAGAGTAAGTTGTCCAAGGCCATAGGGCTAATACAGAGTGGAGTTAGGACTCACATCCCGCCTTCAGTCCAAAAACTCTCAGGTCCTTTTTCACAAGAGAACAGGAGCCAAGCACCTTGCCATGGTTGGTGGATGATGTAGGAAACAGGGAGTGATATAGTGTGTATGGGGATTAGCAATAAGGCTATAATTATACCTATCAATGCCACTTTTATTTTTATTTATTTATTTTTAAAGATTTTATTTATTTATATGACAGAGAGAGAGAGAGAGAGAGAGAGACAGTGAGAGAGGGAACACAAGCAGGGGGAGTGGGAGAGGGAGAAGCAGGCTTCCCGCTGAGCAGGGAGCCTGACATGGGACTTGATCCCAGGACCATGTGATCATGACCTGATCCGAAGGCAGACACTTAATGACTGAGCCACCCAGGCGCCCCCAGATGCCATTTTTAAAAACAGAATGTGATGTCAAATATCTCGTTGTAGAAAAACATAACTACTCAGTTAATTTGACTCTCTGAAATTACTCGGGCTGGCAGATGTGGAGAGAAGGTGGGTCTCCTTCAGAAGAGCTTACTCATTCACTCTGTTGCTCCTCATTGAGCCCCCAGCTATAGGAACAATAGCTCACTGATTAGAATGGGAAGAAGGGAAGGAAGCTCTTGTGTATAAAATTCTAGGAATTTGGTAATGTATGTACACTTTGCCAGAGACAGATTTCCTTAACATAGGGATACATGAGAACAATTCACTGTTTTCCAAACAAACCCCAGAAGTGCATGCTCTGGCCCACTCTTTCCTTTGGAACTGTGTGGAAAAGCAAATGTAATTTGAGTTTTGCCTAGACGTTTAGGAGGAGGTACAGTGACTAGTACAGGTATACTGTCTGGAAACAGGCTTTTTCTGTAAGAGAACAATTAAATTCCATATTTTATAGGTACATTTTGAAAGACACAAATCGATAAACTCTAGTGTTTTACTGACATGATCAACTGAATAATAAAACATTTAGCATCGATTTTAGAACAACGAGATTTCCACCCTTAGAAGATGCATTCGGGTACAGCCCGGGGAAATGATGCACGCTATGCGGGATCGTACAGGTTTTGCACAGAGAAGCAGTCAGGATTGTCCCAACACTGCCGCCGGAGGCTCAGCGCAGTTAGCTTAACAACTGATCTGGGGCCGGTGCTCCGCTTGCCCCAGGAGCAGTGCCCAACTTCTCTTCCTCAGGAGACCTGCAACTACCCTCACCCCCACACGGAGGGCTGTAAACTTCCCCTAAGCCCCATACAGCTTGCTCCCAAGTTCAGTGCTTTGGTGCCAAAGAAGCGCTTTGTCCTGGACGCCTACAAGGCACTCTTATGTGCCCCCTCCCGAAAAGGAAGGACAGAGAACAGGGTTTCCCTGAGGAGCCTTGGCAGGTTATCAAGGGTCGGGGGTGGCTAAGTACACCTGTGGCCTGAAGGTCCAGCCTGCACCAAAAGATACTTTCCCCTAAAAAACCATTGCTTGGGGGGCACCTGGGTGTGGCTCAGTCAGTTAAATGTCTGCCTTCGGCTCAGGCTGTGATGCTGGGATTGAGCCCCGCATCAGGCTCCCCACTCAGCGGTGAGTCTGCTTCTCTCTCTCTCCCTCTGCCCTTCCGTCTGCTCATGTGTGTGCTCTCTCAAATAAATAAATAAAATCTTAAAAAAAAGAGAAAATATTGCTTAGAACAAACATGAATAGAAGTTTGAGTATGAAGACTGAAAATATAAACTTTCCACCACCACATTTATACCACATTATAATGAGTCATTTGTAAGCCTAACTCCTCTACCAGGTTACAAGCTCCCTGAGTCTGGGACTGTGTCCTCAAGGCCTTGTCCACTGTTTGGCAGATAGTGCAGGCTCACTACATGCTTGTTGACTATGAGAAAAACATAAATGCTGCAAAGGCAGGAGAGTTGCCCCAAATGAAAATTTGAGTTTTAAAGCCGATGTGGCATTGAAGTATTCATGAGTGCACAGAGACTGATTTGTATAGAATCATGAATAGGATCAGATCCTAAGTATCTGAAGATTTGTGGACTAGAGGACTGGAGCACAATTGTGAAAGTCAAATGGGTCCACCTGCTAAGACAGAGATGGATGCTCAAAGACAGAGACCTCTCAGTCACATCCAGTTCCTGAATGAGGAGGAAAAACTCTATTTAGAAAGAGGGAAACTGAAGAAAATGAGTCTTGCATTAACTAGATTCAGATAATTCAATATTTTCACTACGAAATCACAGAGATCTAGATTACTAGGGAATAACAATTGCTTTGAATTAAATATCACTCTGGGTAAGCCAATGTTGGCTTAATGAGATTTTTGTGTACCAGGTTTTAAAAAAAATGTATTAGTATTTTCATACAAATATGGTAGAGTTGATGAATTACTCATAATGAAGGAAATGAAGGAAAATAACCCTTAATCCTTTTTAATAATTCCCTTGTTTCAAAATAGAAATTTATCCTTAAGCATATAGAATCCTTGATGATACAGGCCCAGAGAAATGAAGTGATTTGCTAGAGTCACATAGCTAATTAATGATAGAGGTAGCTTAGAATGTAAGTCTCACAACTCTGTGTCTGGGACACTTTCCACCACATCAGTGGTTTTCAATTAGTGCTCCGCAGAGCCTGCTAGGCATCTGGACAGCGGGGGCCTGAAGGGCCCAGTTCCACTGTCTGTCTCATGCTTTCTGCTTAGGCAGACACATTGGGCTTTAGTGCATAGGTATCCAGATTTGTGGATTTTGTGCTATATATTAAAAAAAAACTACATACAATTACGACCAAGTCATAAAAGAGGGGATATTTTATTTAAACATTAAAACAATTTTTTAAGAAGAGATATTTTAATACTAAGGACTTTTAGAAGGACAGAATCTCAATAAATGGAGATTCTTGATAAAACATAATGCTATCCCATTTTTCTCATTTCACTGAGGATCACAGAAAAAAAAAAGTCAATATGGAAAGTCACTTTTCTATGGACCTGAATTTAGGAAGCAATGGTTTGCAGAAAGAACATAGTAACAGGGTATCCTTAGGTGAGTCATTTTGATCTCCATCTTTTATCCACAAAGTTCAGTAATTCCTGACCCAGCCATTGCTAGGGTTATTCCTTCACACACACACAAAAAAGATGGACTTGGTTATTCTCAAAATGTGGCCTCAGGACTCCCCGCATCAGAATCATGTGAGGAACATATTACGAGCCCAAGTTCCTTGGCCCACCCTGGATGTGGTTCTCAGGAATGGGGTCTAGTTCTAAGGAACGCTGGGTTCTTATTTTTCAAATGATGGCTGATAAAATCTGCTCCAATCTCCAGAGAGGCTGGTGGTAAGATTACAAGGATAAAATCCCTTTGAGAATCCGCAGCAGCTATAACAGCGGAAGAGAGGAGAACAAGAGCAAGCAGGAGGAGAATAAAGAGAATATTTGAAGAAGGCAAATCACTTATTTTCACATTCTGTGTTCCCATCTGACAGACAAGGATTGTGAACAGGACTGGGGACTTTTTAACCCCCTTCTCAGCAGCTAAACTATTTTCAAGCACTATCTTTCAAGGAAGCAGTATCTTTGGATGAATGCAGAGCTACTCTGATAGAAGTGACCAGGAGCCCTATCCCTTCTGCACCCCCTTCTCAGATACCCTCCACCCTCCAGATGACCTGTGAGGAACCCCCCACACGAGACAATGACAGAACAACATGATCTTTGAGATATCATTCTGGCTCCAGAGGAGGTAAATCGAGCCACGGAACACCAGTCATCAAGCAATGCCACTGGTCTGATGATCATCAGCACAGAACAGGTTGCCACTTAATCACCAGATTCAGCTTGACAAGGGATGCAGGTGTGCAAGGGAAGTGGCATGGTACACCACAAACACAGTCAAAAGATATTACCCTTAACTTTTTTTTTAACCCATTACCATTCTTAACACAGACGTTCTAACCAAGTATTTTGCCCCTTTTCTTTCTTCACAGTACTTATGGACTCTGTCTCTTCCTTTCCATCCTCCAAGGCTACAGCCACAATACAAATCTCTAGAAACTGAGACACTCAGCTGCCTTCCCTACATTGTCCCAGCCTCCAGACCCCTTAGGTAACCACAAGCCTTCTTTCTAACTCATTGTCTTGATAATGACAAACCCAACTGTGATCCGGCTTAAGTTCTTATCCCATAGCCTTCACAGAGATACTTCAAACTCCTCACCTGCCAATTGCCCACATTCCCTAGCAGCTTTCATTGACAAGCATCTTTGCCTAGTGCTCTTACTGAATAATCAGGCTCCAGCCTCTTGTTCCCCACCCTTGACATGTGTTTCACTTTGGGTCCTCATCTTGGCGGACAGAAGATTCCACCATTCACCTAGGTGAGGTATTGAGGTCAAGTCCTTGGATTCATTCTTGACACATTTGCTTCCCTCATATCCTAACCAGCCCGAGTCCTGTCATAACCATGAAATATGGCCACTTTCCCCCTTGGTCAGCTCACTCTGCTCCAGCTTCCTAGATTCCTTGCTGTCCTCAAGGACACCAAGCCCACTCTAGTTTCACAGCCTTTGCACCTGCTTGTTCCTCTACCTGGAACACTCTTCCCCCAGGTACCTGCATAGACGTATCATTCTTCTCATTCAGGTTTCTGTGTAAAGGTCATCTCTTCAGAAAGGTCTTATAGCTAACCACCCTGCTTAAGACAGTGCTTCCATTCCTCAGTCTTTACCCTGATTTATTATTTTTTTCATAACATTACCACCTGAAATTCAATTATATATGCTTTAGTTGATATGTTTATTATCTGGTTCCGCTCTCCTGAGTTATTGAGCAACATGAGTTCTGAACTGTAACTTTGTTTTTAACCTAGTATCCCTGGTGTCAAGAATAATACAGGGCACTTAGAGGGTGTCTGATACATATTAGAAAAGAAAGAAGGAAAGATTTGATTTTGTTCTTAAAGCCCTCATTTCATCAACTATCTAGTCACACTTAATGTCAATGTACATATATTTAAAATTTTTTAATTGCGGTAAAATACACATAAAATCTATCATCTTAACCATTTCTAAATGTACAGTTTAGTGGCATTAAATTGTCGTCCACATTGTTGTGCAGCCATCACCATCCTCCAACTCCAAAACTCTTCTCATTTTGCAAAACTAAAACTTTATAGCTATTAAAGAACAACTCCCCATTTCTCCCACCTTCAGCCCCTGGAAACCACCATTCCACCTTCTGTTTCCATGAAGTCGCTTACTCTAGGTACCTCATACAAGTGGAATCATGCAGTATTTGTTTTTTTGTGACTGGCATATCTCACTGAGCATCATGTCCTCAAGGTTCATCCATGTTGTAGCATGTGTCATTCTTAAGGCTGAACAATATTGCATTGTATGTACAGACCACGTTTTGTTTACCCATTCAACCATCAATAGACAACTGGGTTACTTCCACCTTTTGGCTATTGTGAATAATGCTGCTGTGAACACGAGTGTACAAATATCTCTTTGAGACCTTGCTTTTAATTCTTTTGGATACATACCCAGAAGTAGAATTGCTGGATCATATGGTAATTCTATTTTTACTTTTTTTGAGCATCTGCCATGCTGTTTTCTATAGCAGCTGCATCATTTTATATTCCCACCAGCAGTGAACAAGTGTTCCATTTCCCCCCATCCTCACCAATACTTGCCATTTTCTGTGTTTTGGATAGTAGCCATCCTAAGGGGTGTGAGGAGGTCCCTCATTTGGTTTTGATTTGCATTTCTCTCATGAATAGTGATACTGGGCATCTTTCATATACCTGTTGGCCAGTTGTACATTTTTTTTTAAGTTTTATTTATTTATTTATTTATTTATTTGAGAGAGAGAGAGAGAGAGAGAGAGAGAGAGAGAGAGAGAGAGTACAATGCAGTGGGAAGGGCAGAAGGACAGGGACAGAGAGAGAGAGAGAATCCCAGGCAGACTCTGCACTGAGCATGGAGCACAATGTGGGGCTTGATCCCACAACCCCGAGATCATTACCTGAGCTGAAACCAAGAGTCAGATGCCTAACCAACTGTGCCACCCAGGAGCCCCTGTATATCTTTTTTGGAGAAATGTCTCTTCATGCCCTTTGCCCATATTTGAAGTTGGTTGTTTGGTTTTTGTTCTTGTTGTTAAGTTGTAGGAGTTCTTTGTATATTCTGGATATTAATCCCTTATATATGATTTACAGATATTTTCTCCCATTCAGTGGGTTGCTAAATAATGTATATTTTTAATTCCTTGAATTTTTTGGTGTCCTCTTAACCTGTCCATTTTATTTTGGGTGGCAAACTCCTAGAGAGATGGTGCCCTGGTTTGACCCATGCAATTCTTAGCAAACAATGCTCTATGCAGGCTTTCTGAAGATGATTATGAAACAATGTAAGATACTATTTGGTATCACTTTTCTTTCAATAATGGCCGACAAATGGAAGTACAACTGTTAATTAAAAGCACATAATGTTGCCTGATTATGAATAAAATGTCCCCAGCTCATGAGAGCATAATTCCTACAGCATTAGTGAAGAACTAACTAGCTTTATTAAAGATTTGGAGGACTAGTCACTTTTTCATCATCCTTTAATTGAAACCTCTACATCTTGCACTTGAAAGCCTTTGTTTCTTACCCATTATTTTCACTCTTTATTCTGTCTTTAAAAAACCAGGATGAAAAATTAAAAAAGCACAAAAGTTTTTAAGTGAGCTTTTCATGCTCTGTAATAATAGAACGGCATAGTTTTTTAAAATATTGAAAAAAACCCATAAGATTTTAATGTTCTTTGAAACAGAAGGCCAAGAAGAAAGAAGAAAAAGCAGTTTGGTTAGCAAAACATTTTGGATTTAAAGTTCTTTTATAGTCTAAAATAAAATTGTATTAATATACAATTTCTTTCCACCTCCCTACCTACATTAAATTAAAGATAACCATAGTGCAAGGGTACCAGCTCAAAGCCCGAAAGCAGAAACTCATCCAGTTATAGCACACCTTATTTTACTTTCTTCTGCACTTGAAATAGTTATTTGCCCTCAGTAAATGGCCCAGCAAGACAAGCTCCCTCACCCTTGGTTCCTTTCCCCTCCCAAAGACCCGCATGTGAGCGACTCATGTAGTGCCAGACACTCAACAGAAGTTTGTGAAATAAATTAATAATTTAAATCCCTCAACCAGGATTTGTTGGGTATTATGTGCCAGGCTTCATGCTGTGTGCTGCCCAGTCATGGTGTCACAAGGCCACATGCAATTTTTGTCACTTCATGACCACTAAACTATTCTACACTCGATTCCACATTTCTCCCCCTAAGCCCCCAGTTATGGACTTTTTCTCCTCCAAGAATTACTGTATGTTACTTAAGGAAAGGAGAACTTGCTTGGTATTTTTTATATTGATTTTGGGACTCACATCTCCAAATTCTTTTATACAAGTAGAGTTTATTACATAGCTAATTTCAGTCCTGCTGAGAAGAAATCTAAGAATAATATATTTTTTGTCTCATCTTCTGTTATTGAATGTAGCCTGATGCATCTTGCAAGGAGAAAAAACTGATACTATGTATGTGATAAAGAGTAAGAGTGATAGAAAGCAATAAGAGAGCCAGCTAACTTTCCACACCAGAATTATTATTTGTATTATTAAAATATAAAGACACCTGAATTTATCTTTTCTGTTTATGCTGTTTGGGTCTCATTAAGTCTATGTTTCTGCTTTCTTCTCAATATTGTTTTCCATATTTCAAACATCTAATTAAGTAAACAATGCAAAGTGAGATGATACACTGTTTGGAAAACAATAAAATTATAGAGTAGATAGACTTCCATTATAATCCAATTTTCACTTTGTCATAATTTTCCAAAAGGGTTTCCTTTGGGGCTGAAACTTTCTAAGCTTGATTATGGCTCAAAACCGAATGTCTTGATTCCCCTGAATTTGGAAAAGGAGCTCTTTTTCTGTTGATCACGTGAGTTTGTTTCTTATAAAAAGAGATCAGGCTTGGGAGATAGATCTCCTTTTGGATGATTTAGCCTCTGACAGACTTCAGAAGCCCCTCTCCTTTTGAATTCTTGGGCACTTAACATTAATTAATCAAGGCTTGCAAGTGGTACAGAAGATGATGACATAATGATGAGATGGCGTTCTTTGCTCAGTCTTTGCCCAGGCCTGCCCTTTGCATAATGTCCACCCTAGTACACACCCTTTCTTAACATAGGAATACATACGTACTGTCTTATTATAGATACTCAGAACTGTTAGATCAAACGGAATGTGTATTTTATTATTTAAATATTTTATTTATTTATTTGAGAGAGAGCGAGAACACATGAGCATAAGTGGGGGAGGGACAGAGGGAGAAGGAGAAGCAGACTCCTTCCGCCCTGCGGAAGCAGGGAGCCCGATGCGGGGCTCAATCCCAAGACCCTGGTATCAGGACCTGAGCTGAAGGCAGATGCTTAATATATGCTGCCAAACTATCTTCCAAAATGACTGCATGAAATTGGTATAATTTCACCTAATGTACATACATGAGAATACCTATTTCCCATATTCACCAACACTGAATATTATTCTCTTGGATAAGAATTTCTTCATTGTTATTTTCATATGAAATCCCAACACTGTGATGAGGCTGCTAACATAATGCTCTTTCTTAGGTTGCTTCTAAGAAAAATAGAATTTTTTTCTTTATCCAAGGAATTCTGAAATTTCACCAAGATGCACCCTGCTATACATTATTTTTCTTTCATTGTGTTGGAAATCTGCCAAGCCATTTAATCTCAAAACACAAGTCTATCTTCCACTTAGAGAATTACCTTCTGTCATTTCTTTGGTAATTTCTTTGAATATTTTCTTATCTACTTTCTCTGTCCCCTTCTAGAACTCCTAGTCAATAAATGTTTGACCTCTTGGATTGATTTTCCGTGCCCCAGTTTTCTCTCCTGTTTTCAACCTGCTCTCTTGTTGCTTTGTATTTTGGGAGGACAGCCTGAGGTTCCCAAATCACTGTTCTGGCATTCAGCATTTTCATTCTATTCGTCAGCTGCCCCACTGATTCTTCTAATTTGGGGAGTTACACATATACCAGTATCTCCTTCTTGTTCTCTGATTCTACCATTTCCATTCCTTTAGTTTTAAGTCTACACAGGATCATGTTGTCTTATACCTGAAACAGATCTTAATGAGGCTAGAGTATGCAAAATTTGACTCCCAAACTGTGGGTACTCTAATATGGCATTTGAGTGTAGGATGCTTCATACACAAATTTGGGGGTGTTGCTTAACATTATTGTGTGCTTACCGATATAAAGAATTATAGTACTATGAATAATAGTCCATATATGTTAAAAATGTCCTGCCTGTCTTATTTTATATGTATTAGCCCATTCAATCCTCATAGAAACTCTGTTATTTCTGTTTTACCGATAAAGATATTGACTGAAAATGGCTAACTAACTTTCCCAAATGATACTATTAGAAGTGGAGGCGCCAGGTTTAATCCCAAGTAGAGTAACTCCAGTGCCCACTCAATTTAAAAAGCCAATATTCTAATAATTGTTTGCACAACTATTAAAACAGCAAACTATTAATGTAGCTGTCACACTAAGCTGTCCAACCTGGAATAGTCTTGAGTTTAGACGCCAAGAATGCCTCTGACTCAGGATCCCTCTGAATCAATTATTAAAGCTAGGATGACTCTCCCGTGTGTATGTTATGTTTTAATATTCATCTAATATTTCATGTGGCCTGTGAGCGAAGGCTATCTTGGAGCAGACAGGAAATAACTAAACAAAGCATCCTATGTTCATACTATTTCAAACAATACCTATCAGCTTTCATAAATCGTCTATTTCAATGGAGGTAACAAGCTTGACATAGATATTGTTAAGAACTGAAGTACATAATCAGAGTAGACAAGATGTCTGGGGGATTTACCTTGTGATAGACAGAAAGAGTAAAATTTCTCCAAAAGAACTAAAGCTCAACAAAGGAAAGGTGCTGCCATTCAATTATTTCTTACTTATCACTTCTGATTGGAAGCCACCTGGGAGTAACTGTGCAGAGTCTACCTGTGTTAAAGTGCCCTCATCTAGAGCTGATCATACAAGTGATGCTAAGAAGTGAAAATTATATGGTTTTAGCGAATGGTTGTAGGTGAAGGCCAACCAGCAGAAATCTCTCCTAGGTAGACATAATGCAACACCAGAATTTAAAAATAGTTATCTTTCCATATTAACTCTAAGTTGTATGTGGAATAAACCAGGTTGGGAATGATTGAAAGTTAAAAAAGTATAGTTATAACAACAATAACATTAAACCAAACTGCCTAAATGGAAGTATCTTTGGCTATTTTTATATCTTTAAGAACAAACGGAAGCTTGCTAAATCATTAAAATCAAATTAGCATAATTTAGGATCTAAAAATTATTAGAGTGTTAATGTAACGATTATATTTCTTTAAACCTAGTTAATGAAAAATCACCATTTACTTCCTTTTAGAAAGAAATTACATTAACTGATATCATTGGCTACCATTGAGATTAGCCAGTTCATCTCCATATGAGCCAAAAATTTGTACCAGTAATTAGAATGCTAATATTTTATATTAATTATAATGAAAGCTTCTTGGTTATATACAGTAATAAGTGGAAAAATGAATTTTCTACTACTCTATGAAAAGGACTCTTCAAAATATAAATACAAATGAATAAAAACAAAAATGAACAAGAAGTAAAAACAAATAAGCCCTAGAGATCTGTTGTACAATATTGTGTCTATAGTAAACAATGCTGTGTTGTGCACTTAAAAATTTGAGAGGGTAGATCTATGATAAGTGTTCTTATACCACAATAAAATTTTAAAAAACAGTATTATTAGGGTAATGGGACTACAGGAGGTTTGTAGTTTGCTTTAATTTTCAAAACACTTGATTTCTAATATGTTCAAGACTGACTAAATAAATTTGTTCCCTTACAAAATATTTTCTATAGGAGATTCTATGAAATAAACAAGAAGAGGAAAATTAATTACCCATAATTCTTCTATCCTGAGACATTATCATGGTTTAACAGTTTAATATATACCTTCAAGTTTTTCTATGGACTATAAATATTTTTACTAAAAAAATGGAACACTTCTGTCACTTTATTACTGAACAATGCACTGTGGACTTTTTCCGGCAATTAAAAGTGGTGTTCCATAATAGCAATTCTCAAAGTACAGACTTCAGACTTCTAGGTGTCCCTGAGATCCTTTCTTTGGGTCTGGGAGGTCAAATCTATTTTCATAATAATATTAAAACATTATTTGCCTTTTTCACCATGTCGACATTTGCACTGATGAGTCAAATGGTGGGTAAATGGTGGGTAAAGACGCTATAGCCTTAAAAAGAATCAAGGTAGTTTTTGAGTTCTGGTGCACTATCAAAGAATAATATCCACAATTAAAATACGTATTATAGTGACATATATATTTGTGGAGCTGGATTCTTTTTATTCTTCGACTGAAACATATCAAAACAGATTGAATAGTGAAGAGGGACAAGAATCCGTATGTCTTACCAGTCAAGTAAGATATTAAAGAGATTTGCAAAAGTGTCAGAGAACACTAACCTCACAAATATTTTTTGTTTTGAGAAATACATTTTCCAAAAAGTGTTATTTATGTTAGCAGGTAACGTGTTTGCTGTTTATAAATGGATAAATACATAAACACATTAAAATTTTCTATGTAGTTTCTAATACAGTAAATATTGATAGATATAAACTGCATGAATGAAAGCTATTTAGAAACTTCAGTAAGCTTTAAGAAGTCTTGAGACCAAAAAGTTTGGGATATGCTGTTTTATAACAGGACTTTTATCAAAAGTATAGTGGTCTTTTTAGTGGACATGCCTTAATTTAACTCCAGAATATGCAATTCTTTTTTTTTTTTTAAAGATTTTATTTATTTATTTGACAGAGAGAGAGCACAAGTAGGCAGAGTGGCAGGCAGAGGGAGAGGGAGAAGCAGGCTCTCCGCTGAGCAGGGAGCCCGATGCGGGGCTCAATCCGAGGACCCCAGGATCATGACCTGAGCCGAAGGCAGCCGCTTAACCGACTAAGCCACCCAGGCACCCCCAGAATATGCAGTTCTTGAAAGCAAACACAACCATGTAAATCCTAAGGGCCAGTAAAAGATTTGCTCCCAGTGAGTAAATGATTGAGTAATGCTCAATTGGGTTAAATCCTGACCACCCCAGTTTTGCTCCCTTCCCATCCTCACTGCCTCTCAGTCAAATCACTGGCGATCTGCATGGCCCTAAGGGAGTTGGAAGTATTATTTAATCAGCCTTTTTTTTTTTTAAACAAGGTTAAGAATATATTTATAGTAGTTAGAACTCATGAACCGGTTTATTTCATAAATCTGGATTTTCTTAAACCAGGATTATCTACACCAATGGATGGATTTTTAAAATTAACCTAGGATTAAAAACAACAAGTCTGCCCAGTGTGAAAGCATACAAATTCCATAAAATGTCATTCTCTCATGTATTAATATTACTTTTTAATGAATTAAATATAGAGAGAATTAGCCTCATTACACTCAAACAGTCTCTGGGGGGCTTACCTAAATAACTTTAAACCAGACTATACTCTGAAACATCTTCTGCCGTACTTAGGAATGTCCATTGTCAGAGAGGCTCTTGAATACCCGTTTTAAGTAGTCTAGGGTATCAGTGCCAGAATGCTAAAGAGTAGAACTAAATGACAGCCACAGCCACGTAAGGTTCTCAAAGTGTGGACACTGGAGTGCAGAGCCTGTATTTTAGTGCAGAACGAATACGGGAATCTTTATCAGTGATTTTCAAATGCAAAAGCTGACTTTTCTCTCCAAAAATCTACACTGGTTTTTCCTATTTTTTAATTAAAACCCTCCCTCCTGGGGGTGCCTGGGTGGCTCAGTAGGTTAAGTGTCTGCCTTCGCTCAGGTCATGATTCCAGAGTCCTGGGATGGAGTCCCGCACTGCACTGGGCTCCCTGCTGAGCAGGGAGCCTGCTTCTCTCTCTGCTGCCCCTCCACCCCCGCCCTGCCCACCCATGCATGTTCTCTCCTCTCACTTTCTCTCTCTCTCAAACAAATAAATTTAAAATCTTTAAAAAAAAAAAAACATACCCTCCTGTCCAACATACCCGTTCTATTTTATGACTTAATCACAGACTTTGGGTCCTCAATAAATGGCGATTCTGAAGAAACGCAGGAGTGGGATATGTAACCATCCATGGGACCCTCTTCCCACCTCCCACTGGACCTAGGACACAGGCTTGCATTCTCAAGACTCAGCCTAGTATTGCTGCAACCAACGGATTACACTCTTGCCCCCAGTATAATATGCTTCATCCATGGCCTTATTCCTCAATATCAACCTTTTCCTCTCCCGGGATTAGAAAGTAATTTTTGGGGGACAAATTCTTGTCATTTTCTTGGGATAATGTTTTTGCCTTCTCTCATCTTCTATAACAGAAGGAAAAAAATAGAAAAAAACAAAAATCAAAAAATTGTTCCCAACCCCATCCCCTAACCCCTAGAGTGTGAAGACAGTGGTACCATCACAGAGGACAGTAAATGTACCTAAGGTAGATCTTCCAATGAATGGATCTTGAAGGTGATGCTGTCATAATATTCCCAGATGACCATAGTAGGAATTGGTCCTTCTCAAGTAGAAGCCTAAGGTGGCCTTCTAAGGCCAGCACTTCTAAACTGGCAACAATTTTGTCCTCTGGAGACAATTTTGGTTGTTACAACTTGGGGGGGGGTGTCCCACTGGCATCTAGTGGGTAGAAGTTAGGGATATTGCTAAGCATCCTCCAATGCAAAGGACAGCCCCCACAACAAAGTATCATCCAGCCCCAAATGTCAATGGGTTAAGAAACGCTGCCCTAGTCTAATGTCAAACACACAGTTCTGGGGGCCATCTATATAAACGGGAACACTGCTTTCATTATTCAATAGTTCATTCAACTATTTGCACTTTTGTACCATTTTCATTATTTTTATTTATTTATTTAATTGACAGAGAGAGAGAGAGAGACAGCGAGAGAGGGGACACAAGCAGGCGGAGTGGGAGAGGAAGAAGCAGGCTTCCTGCCAAGCAGGGAGCCCGATGCAGGGCTCGATCCCAGGCCCCTGGGATCATGACCTGAGCTGAAGGCAGTCGCTTAACCAACTGAGCCACCCAGGCGCCCCTGTACCATTTCCATTATTAGAGATGTCCGATCCCCAGCTCTAACATTTATTAGTTGTAAGACCTTGAACAAGGAGCTTAAACTCTGCACTTTATATATGAATGTTAAAAAAAGAATGCCTCCACACAACTGTTGTGAAGACTGCATTAGATAACACGTACAAAATGCTTAGTGATAAATGTTAGCTGCTCCCACCACCACCACCACCACCATCATCATCATCAAACACTTATAACTGCTAAGTGCCTGACACTATGTTTGAATCTGAAAATACATGAATGAATAAAGACTTGGAATCTATCACTAAGGAGATCACAGACACACAGCTAAGCAAAAACACAATCAAAAGACATATCTCAAAGTTCTGAAATCCTAAAGAATTGTCCCCAAGCAGGGGGTACTTCTCTGTGCCCCTTGACTGCTCAGTGAGACACACCTTTTCATTCTCCATTAGTCCCAGAGGAAGCCATGCTTGTTCTAACTGGGCTTTCTCATGTTCTGCTTCTCTGCTACCTCTCCCTCCCATCAGAACCCCAGATTCTCTGATTTGTGACCTCAGGTGTTTTGGTGAAAAGTTATGCTCACAACAAAGAGCAAGTAGCAAGGAAGTGGAATGATTTCCCATGGGCCTCCAAAAAGGGGAAGGTGGGCAGGGTCACCATGTTCAAAATTCAAGGGTCAACATTTCAGCCCAGGAGGGGCATGTGGTCAGCACGTACCATCAGGCTACCTGCTTTCTGTGGCATTTTTGGTATGTGTCAGCCAGAAACTCTTAATTTAGCAGAAATGAGTATCTCTTAAAAATTCCCCTGGTTAAAAAATTCTTCCTAATTTATTTTCCTTATTGTATCAAGTGACTTTTACTTATCCCTCTTATATCACCTGATACAGCTCTGCTCCTTGCTCTGTGCAAGAAAGTTATAATTTGCACATGCACATTATAATTTGTAACTGTACAAATGACTGCAGTGTCACATTCACTAGAATAATGACCTGTAGCATAAATAAATGGGGGTTGTAAGGAGGGTATGTGCCTTGCGAGAATATCCTTTAAGCTCTGCAGTTCAGAAATGAAGTTCTGTCCTGTACCATTCTACACATTCAGCAGCAGGAAAATTACTTGAAAGGTAAAAGCTCTATTTAGAGGCTGTATATATTTTTGTTGATTTGGATTAAGCCCAAATGATTATTTTTAAGTTAATACAGAAACATTGTGGAAAAATGAATCATGTTTTAATTGTTACAATGCTGCATCATTTACTTACACTAGAAATGATTGGTGAATCTGGTTTGCGGGTACGTCCTAAACAAGCCAATTAGTACACAGATTAACCTCTATAATCACTCTCTAGCCAATTGTTTTCCATAATTTTTTCCATAGAGTTTGTTCGCACTCATGTTTCTTAATGAGACAGGTAACTAGCCTTGTATTTCAGGAATTTGGTTTTCTAGCATAAAAAAGTTTACGTTATTTCCTTTGGAGAAATTTATTGCTGATTTACTTGCATGTAATACTAAAACCCTCTACTCTGCTAAAAGGCTTCAAACCATAAGAGGATACAAGATGGATAGCTTTTGGACTATTAGAAAGCAGAGAGTTTCACTTAAAAAAAAAAAAAAAAAGAACTCTCCATGGTTCCAACTCTGTAAACCCTTCTTTAAGAAAAATACACATTCCAAACCAGAATGATAAAGGAAGCAGAAGTATCTGTATGACAGCCTTCCTCCTTCAAAATATATCATCGCCTTTTATAACATCTAATATTCCGGTCACTTACAATTTTATATGTTCAGGAAGGAATATTTGTTAAGATCTAACTGTAAAAAGCACTAAGGTGTTCTCTTTTTTTGTTGGGACAGTCCTAGAATTTACTTATTTATGCCCCATATCTGAGCTGAAGCCCTATGTGTGCTCAGGAGTCAGGTGTATCTGTTATCTCTGGAGGACCGAGAGGTGGATTCTCTTTGAACTAACCTACAGAAGGAGGAGCTTCCAAGGATAAAAATGGAAGGGAAAGTAGTGACAAGGAAACAATTTTCTTCTAGGACAAGGAACCATGATACAAGAGAAAAGAAGCGATGCTGAGAACCACAAAATGTCTGCTCTTTGAATATGAGGAGACTGCTCCAGCAGGCATACAGGGGTCCTAGGTAGGGAAATTGCAATGAATTAACAGGAAAAAATAAGAGTGGTTTATCTGAAATCTCAGCAGGGCACTAGAAGATATTAGTGGCATTTGTCCAGTTCCATTTCTAAATTTATGACACTCACTGTTGGGCTGCACCTAATTAATGCAATTGCCAGTGTTAATATAGGTTTTCCCCACTATATGAAAGTAAAGCATTCCCCTGAAAACTTTCCTGAACCAAAATGGTGTAAAGCAAAGAAGCATTTACCATTAATATATATGGAAAATTTTTTAAGCATTCCCAGACCCAAATGCTTTTCTGATACTTAAGGACACATCTTGCTAACATATGCACAAAATAAATCAAGATAAAGCACAGATGCTTACAGACAGAGTTCAAAGCTTGATGCTGAGATGCTGAGCACCGTTCCCAAGGAAGAAGCTTGGTGGGGGGCCACTCTGCTTGGGGTGCGTGCTGCCCCAATAAGGGCTTGCTGTAGAACAAATACTGAATGCTATTTTTCACTTTTCACCTTTTTATGTAAAGGCAGAAATTCTCTTTGGATTTTTTTTTTTCAGTTAATGAAAACAGGTAGTAATGTAATTTTTTCCTAAAAGTGAAGTGGAGTAGTGTGAACTTAGGAAAAGTGGGGGATACCTGTCCAACCCTAGATGTGAGGTTCTGTCACCCCTGGATAGGTGTCAGTAGAACTCCCAGTTACCAATGACATTGGGGCCACATGTGAAGTCACAGTGACTGGAAACCTCCCCTAGGATGAAGGGGGAATCAACTTGCTGGTAAGCCACAGTAATCAAGAGGACTCACTCACACACACATGTGACGCACTCACTGAGACCCCAAAGTTCTCTGGGAGGGACCTGGGAGAGCTGGCTGGAGCCAAAGAAAGGCTGTGGTGTAACTTTCGCTGTGATTTGTTTTTATTCCCAGGATGGAGCAGCTTGGGAAACACAGGAAATGTGCAGAAATAGTCATGATGACTATGACAGTAGCTACTTTATTTTCCATGTTGTTGTCTGCATTGTTTCTGTGAAACAGGACAACTGTATCAAAATACTTCAGTGGAAATTAATACACACACAAGTTAAACTCCATGACGTGAGACACAATATCCAAAAGTACTGAGCCAGGTGGAGGAAACTGCTGAGAATCAGTGTTCCCTCGGCCTCCTCATTACGATGCACCACAGACAAGAACATTTCCTGGTTTATTACCCCTTGTCCCCAAGGAGTAGAAGAACTAACTTAGCCTCTGGCCCCCCGATCATACAATAGCCCTATCTCTTTGCATTTCCTTCGCTCTGGACCCGTCCTCCAGGGATCTATGACAGCTCCCCATCCTTTCAGAATTAGCTGATTTCTCTCAGCTTTTCCTAGGGTTTGACCTTGACCTGTCTTCTGGACCTGGCCTGCCCTGCCAATTCTGCATTCCTGTTGACACTGGTATTCTTTTGCTTAAAGGAATGCCTAACTTAAAATGATATCAGTATATTTAATCTATTTACCATCTTTATAGGCATCCTTTATGGTTTCAAAAATAGTAAGATATTTCTTTCATTGTTCCTTTATTTCATCAATTTTTTTTTTTGACAAAACCATAGAGAAAATGAACAACTAAATGTGGAGAATGGCACAGCACAGGTCAGAATGAGGCCACAATGACTCCTGACAGGAACACAGGCTTTAATTGTAGATTTGGGGTGCGCATACATAAACTATACTGTAGATTCTGGTGTGGATATCCTTTTTGGATTAAGAAAACTTCCTTTTCTTCCTGGTACACTAAGAATTATTATCATGAACTAATGTTAAATTTTAATAAATACTGTATCAGTATATAATAATCATATGATTTTTCTCCTTTTATATAGTGTGGAAAATTACATTAAAGCAACCTTATGTCTCAAATCAATTTGCTCATGTAGGTGTACCTTGAGTGGTTCAACTGGTTAAACATCTAACTCTTGGTTTCAGCTCAGGTCAGGATATCAGGGTTGTGGGATTAAGCCCTACACTGGGCCCGTGCCCCCCACTCAGTGCAGAGTCCGCTTGTCCCTCTCTCTTCCCCTCTGCTGCTCCTCTCAACCCCACAATTGTATCTCTCAAAAAAAAAAAAACAAAATCTTTAAAATCAATTTTCTCAGGTATTTTTTTAATATATTGACAATTTGCTAATATTTTCTTCAGAAATTTATACTTATTAAAGTTGTTGATAATGTCCTCTTACTATATTTTCAATGTCTGCAAGGAACTATAATGATATATCACCTTTTATCATTTCCATTGCCTGGTTATTTAATCTTTTTTTCTTGTTTCAGGTTGCCAATTTTTTTTTAAATGTTTTATTTATTTATTCATGAGAGTCAGAGAGAGAGAGAGAGGCAGAGGCAGAGGGAGAAGCAGGCTCCCTGCCCAGCAGGGAGCCCGATGCAGGGCTCCATCCCAGGACCCCAGGATCATGACCTGAGCTGAAGGCAGACGCTTAACCATCTGAGCCACCCAGGTGCCCCTCAGGTTGCCAATTTTAATAGACTTTTCAAAGAACAAAATTTTGGCTTTGATGATGGTCTCTGCTATGTATTTGTTTTTTGTTTTTTAATTTTATTTTCTGCTATTCTCCTTTTTTCTTACTTCTACTTTCAGTATATTTTTCCTTTCTTTTTATAAATTTTTGAGATGGATGTTCAGTTCATTAATTTTCAGTTTTAACATGCATTTAAGGCTGTAAATTCCCCTCAAATATGGCTTCAGTTGCATCTTATACATTTTGATATGTGAAAATTTCATTACCATTCAGGTAAAAATACTTTCTAATTGCAATTGTGATTTCTTTTTTGACCCTGTATCTATTTAGAGGAATAATTTTTTTTTTAAGATTTTATTTATTTATTTGACAGAGAGAGACACAGAGAGAGAGGGAACACAAGCAGGGGGAGTGGGAGAGGGAGAAGCAGGCTTCCCGCTGAGCAGGGAGCCCAATGCGGGGCTCGATCCCAGGACCCTGGGACCATGACCTGAGCCGAGAGCAGACAATTAACGACTGAGCCACCCAGGTGCTCCTAGAAGAATAATTCTTAATTTTTAAATATGGGAATATTCAAGATTTTACTACTATTCTCAGTATTACTATTGCTGATTTGTAGCTTAAATGAATAGTGATCAACTTTTAATTATTTATAAAATTTTAATCCTTTCAAATATTTTGAGACTGGCTTTTTGATTCAGTATCTGGTCAGTTGTTTTTTCTTTTCTTTTCTTTTTTTAATACATATATGTTCCTTATAAACTAGGCAAAAATGGCTTTCTGTGCTTGTTTTGTGTTCAGTGTTTTTTATGTGTCCTTAAGTAAAGTTCGTCATCATATAGTTTAAACCTTATAAATGCTTACTCTTTTGTCTCTCAGCTTACTGAAAGAGATATATCATAATCTCTTACTACTTATGAATTTTTATATTTCTTATCTTAGTTTTGTCAATTTTTAAAAATTAGGTCATATGATTGTCTAAAATTTGAGGATGATTATAACTTCCAGGTGGATTAATTTTTACCAATGTAAAATATCCTCATTATATCTGATAATACTTTTTGCTTTAAAAAGTCTTCTTAGTATTAACATAGCTACCACTGCTTTATTTGGGGGGGGCGGGGCAAGTGGAGACATTGGTATTTGCATTTTATTGGGTTTTTTCCACTTTTTTATTTCCAACCCTTTACATTCTTACATATTGATATATTTCTTGGAACAAGCATTAAGTTGGGCCTTATCCAACCTGATAATCTTCGTCTTTTAATTAGAGCACTATGTCTATTTACAATCAACAACCATTGCTAATATATTTAAATCTAAGTCTGCTACTCTACTATCTACTTAGCTTCTCTGAACATCAATATCAACTTCAAACATAGGTCTTATGAGAATTAAACAAAATTTAAATGAGAAGAATTATACAAGTGCTTCAAAGACTACAATGTTTTAAACCAAACTCAGTATTACTAAATATTCTTCCCCTGAAGATTTTCTCAAAAAAACCCTGTAGGCTCTTGAATGCTGCTTCAGAGAAACCTAAAAAATACATCAAGTGATGGCAGCGTCATAAGAATATACCCACAGCCTCCTAATATGACTCCTTCAGAAGAAACAAAGCTCATGATGTTTGGCTTGGGAAAGTATGTGGGAAGGCTCTGAGGAGGAGAGGGACTCAGTGAGTTCAAGGAATGGAAAGGAGGCCAGTGTGGGAAGAAGGGGTGACTAGTGATGGGGACATAGTGAGATCCTGTAGAGCTTTATGGGGTTATTGACTGTGTTAGAAATGTACTTCCCAGTATATAGGACAATGTGGTCGGATTTATGTTTTTAATAGTTTACTTGGGCAGCTGCTGATTAGAGAAGGCAAGAATGGAAGTGGGGTGGGGGATAAAGTAGCCATTTCAGAAAGTCTCCTAAAGACATCCCCACCCTCCACAAAATGAGGTGGTATCTTTGACTTGAGAAAGAGAAGCAGGTGGACTTAAGGTTCTCTGAGAATCAATAGGACATAATAATGCCTCATGTGGGGAGTGAGGGACAGGGTGGTGTTAAGGAGGATATCATGGTTCTGGCTCAAGCAACACACTGATGGCAAGTGTTTGTAGTGAATTTATATTTACAATGAAGTCTAATACTTAGAGACCAGTTATCAAATCTGCTGCTTATTATCTTCTCTTCAATATCTTATTTCCATCATTTAATAAATTTAAAAAAAATCTCAAGCTTGTGAATACCTCTCATAGTTCCACAAACTCCAATCTCTCTATAATATTTTTCCTTTGCAGCTTTTGTGCTAAAAATGATTCCAAATAAAAGTGAACGGTGCACCACATACTATACTGTATTAATCTTCTCACAAAAGACACTATAAGGTTTGGCCAAAAACCCTCAGTGGTTCAGACCAGGTTCACACTAACTCAAAAAACAAAACAAAAAAAAAAAACCCACAGGTTCTATTACATTTTTCATGAGAAAACAAAATACTCCAATACAATTCTGATGGAAGACAATCTGTTTTTCCTCAGTGCAAAACTTTAGTACCATTACTTTCAAAAGAAGTTTTGAAAGTTTTTTTCTATTAAAAAAACCAGCATATTTGTAATTGAAATGATAACCCTCCAATCATTCACTGGGCCTGGATTTCATTTAGGTTTCTAAGTTTGACCTCTCTCTCTAAAATAAAAAGGTGAGTTCCTAATGGAATTGTAAGATTGTTGAGTGACAAAGATTTTCTTCTTTTTCTAGTTATAAAAGTTATGTTGAAAAGCATCCAAAATTAGGAATGTTTTCTCACAATTAGAGAAGTGTCATTTACTGGGGAAAAAAAAAATCCCTTCAACAATCATAATCTGCAGAGCACCAAGAATGAACGGGACACTCTCCCCATTTGCAAAAAAGGAAGGGGACAGATACCAGTGGTCCCTGGTGTTTGAAGCCCGGGTCTATATGGATGTTGAGAGGAGGGGCACCTGTGTTGAACATGGATAGGAATGTGGAACAATGAAGGCGGGGGGTGACTGGTGTCAGTGTTTCTATTTTTACGAGGGATGTTTCTCTTGGGGTTGAGGGATAAAGAGAGGAGAGGGAAAAAAAATTGAGGGATTAGACAGAGCTTTGTTTTTCAAACATCATGCTGTGAGCCATCAGTGAGTAGATCGGGACCAGAATTTGTTTTATTAGCTAGAATAGAAGATACCAGAGTATATTGTCTATAACAGAGGTAATATTTCATTAGACTCTGTTTCACATCTATGTGAATATATTTTTGGGATTATGTAAGTATGTATATATAGATTTGTCATATAAAATGTTTCCAACTCTACAGTTTGTAGTAAAAATTAAATCATTGAGCTGCAGTATTTAAGGTTCCCTGCCTTTTCCTTCTGACCAAAAAAGGACCGCTATGTTTAAAGACTTGTTCATTTTTTACTTGGGCTTTACACCTTCAAAACAAAACACAATGTTTTCCTTTTATTTCTGTTTCCAATAATGCAACAAAGACAAAAACCTTGCTTCCAACTTTTCAGAAATTATTTCTTCTTTGTCTCATTCAATGTCATAGGTTGATTCTCTGTTAAATTGTTCTCAAATCCCTCAGCCACACAGGATCACTGAGCTTTGAAAAGATTATGAAGATCATCTCTTACCTTTGCTTATCTCTTTTGTAGATGGTCTTAAAAACTAGCATTTGAGCTGGCTTCATTTAAAAATACATTCCTATCTAAATTATTGTCCAATGGGGAAAAAAAAAGGGAATGAATCAGAATAGCTTCCTTGCTGTATAAATTTGGAAAGTTATTCATCTTCTCAGCCTTAGCTTCTTTGGCTGTAAATTAAAGTTAATACTATCTCCTTAGCCAGATTGTTGCAAGGAGTAGAGATGATTCGTGCAAAATGTCTGACAGAAGTTAGGCATTCAATAAATGACTATTTTGAATTATAATAAAAGGAGAACTCAAGCACACAACTGTTTCTTATCCTTCTCATATATAAATAGGCATCTTGTTCTCTGCCTTCCTGAAGAGCATATTTCATCTCTTTTCATCCCGAGTGTGACACATGGCCTGACACACAGTAGATGCTTGATCAAAGTTGACAGAATTGAATTAAGGAAAGGTGCTGTTGTGTTTTCTTGATAAGAGAGTATACTTATTGCAAAATAATTATAAAAGCCAATCTTTACGCACATATTAGCTTGTTGATTTTTTGGACTGGGAGTGTAATCTCAATAGGAAAACACCCAAATCCCAAATGGCCCAACTACAAAGGGAGCCAAAGTCAAGTTTCATCAGGTAGGCTTCATCTTCCCTGACAGGAATTTAAACGCATCTCTTCACTCTGGGAAGAAGCCAGTAATTGAAAGCACCTGCCAGTCAAGACAAGCAAAGCACCTAGCCTTGAGGAGACTGTGATGTTTTTGCTTATCTTCAAAAGGGAAGAGTGAGCTGATAAGATATAGAACAGTCACTTTGGTCTGAAACAAGCCTACAAAAAACCTTATTAAACAGAGACCAGTCCTTATTTTCTTTTCAAAACTTCCCTTCTTCTGATCCCATCTATATAAACACACCTCACACCCATACACGTGCAACCCCTGTTCTGTGCTAAATCCTTAGTCCCTTGAGGTGACAGGACATCTTTGCACATGTGACCTGCTGCCCTCACCAGGGGTCCACTCTCTCATGACCAAGCTATGTCCAAGAGAGGAGGGGATCATGCTGTTCCACATTTCTTTCTCCTTTGTCATCTCAAAGGAATTCCAGATACCATTAAAATCAAATGTCTGTGCCTCTGAATAAAACAGGTCATATATGTTTCAGTAAATGGGACAGTCATCTCTAAAGGACCCCTAGGTGTATGAAGCTACCGAGTTTTCCCATCCTACCATCTTCAAAATAACAATGAAAATGCAATTCTTATACATCTAGCCTTTCCAGCTGACCCTAGGGTGGCATTCACCGTCTATTCTGCCATTAAACTGCTTCACAAAAATCATCTTTTTGTCAAGTTTCTGTTTCTTCTCTTACACACATGAATAATAATAATTCATCTCTTTAGACAGTGTTCGGGTGGGGAGGATGGAATGTTCGGGTGGGGAGGGATGAAAGGGAATCCTGTGGAAGGCCTCTGTCAGCAGCCTGGTCTATAGGCCCCAAGTCCCTGCAAAACGTCCACAGTGAATGCCAAGCTCTTTCCCAGAACCTGCTTCTCTTCCTGCCAGGTGGCATGATCACACATTTCATAAAGCAAATCCAAAGGCCACAGATGGAGAAATGGCAAAAAACGTTCAAGGACTTGTTAATTTTCAAAAACTGACACATGTGCTGTGTACCCACGTGCAGGTTCCCTGGGGGTGGGGAGAGGGCGATCACAGTGTGCGTCTGGAAGATGCTTCAGGGGAACGTGTACGCCCCCAGGCAAGTGACACACATTTCATTGTTAGCTTCTACTGTTCTCTCTCCTCTTTTACCCAGTAAAACCTACCACCTTGTCTGAGCTACCGGGACCTCTGATAGGTGTGGGGTGGAGGGAGGTGGGAGGGGGTGCCATTTCAGGTGGCTAAAATTTTCCCCATAATGGCAAGGGGCAATAGAACTGTTTATGTTTGGTACATATATAATAATGGATCAGCATTCAAATAGATCTAGAAAACTGAAATGTTCATTGTTAACTGACCCTCTATATTGTACCAGATGATGCTTATTAAGGGCTGGGAATACAGTGATGAACAAGGTCCCTCCCTCATGAAACATGGATTCTAGTAGGAAGAGATGGAAAACTGACAAGCTAAAAAATAATTTTAAATAGTGATAAGTGCTATGAAGAAGGTAAAACATGTTCCCTGTGTAGAGTGACTGAATATGGATGGGGGTAATATTAGGCAGGTTTAGAGAAGGCCTCTTGGAGGAGCTGCCATGTAAGCTGGGAGTTGAAGGATCTGAAGGAGCTGCTGAGATCAGATTCTGGTCAAGAGCATCCCAGGTAGAAGATGCAAATGGCCCATGGTGGCTATGGAGGGGAGGCTGGTGGACCCAGAGCCTGCTAACGCATGGGCAAGTGGCATGAGCAGAGGTCACAAAGCAGCAGGGCCAGATCCCACAGGGGCTTGTGGATACTGGGAAGGACTTCCTGTCACTCTAATAGCAAAGGTAAACCAACTGGAAGGGATCTAAACCGAAATAAACACCCTCTGCCTCTTCACGGCATGTCTCCAGCTCAACACTGTCTAAAAATCCATGCCTTTCAGGCCTCTGCAGAATCAAGAGCACAAAGATATATTCCCCATATTCCCAATTTCTGTTTTATCATTATTGGTGACTCAACTGAGACTAAATTTTGATGACAAATTGCTTACAATTAAATAAACCTATCATTAAAGAGGACCTCTCGCCTACCACTATGCTCTCATTCATCATTCTTATACTTCACAATGACTTTTTTTTAAAGATTTTATTTATTTATTTGAGAGCGAGAGAAAGAGAGAGAGCACGTTCAGGGGTGGGGGAGAAGCGGAGGGAGGGGGAGCAGACTCCCGGCTGAACAGGGAGCCCGATGCTGGGCTCCATCCCAGGACCCTGAGATTATGACCTGAGTTGAGGGCAGACACTTAACCAACAGAGCCACCCAGGTGCCCCCACAATGACTTGAACAGCAAGAAAGAGGAACCAGAAAATAGTAAACCTTACAAATGAATCTAACTTATCCCTCTCACCACATCCCTGAGAATGACTTGCCAAGTCCCACTGTCACACTGGATTCCCTGGAAGTGAGCGCCGCGCCTTCTGCAAGAGTTTCTGAGGCATGGATAATGTAGGCTGGGCTAAACTGCTTTTCTTCCCATATGAGTTGTCAACATCTCCCTTTGGACCAATCAAGGATTATTGTTTCAACAAGGCATGCAAGCTCACTGTTTGTTAAGCTGGCACAGCCAACCATTAAATCATACAAGAGGCAGGCCTGGTCCATTCTCTTGCCTCTGACCTGGATCACAGTTAGCACCTCCAAGAATCCTGCCCCAAGTCCACAGACCCACTGGGGAGTAAGGCTCTTTAGTGAAGTCTGAGTTTTGTTTCCACGAGGAAAGATGTCTCTAACAGAATCAACTACTTTCGTCAAGTTAATGTTCTTAAGTCTATATCTGCTTTGGTTTCCTTAATGAAAACTAACTAGAGACAAAAGCAAGGAAGTGGTTTCAGACAGCCAGAGAGCCCCTAGAAGAAAACACTAACTTAATTTGTACTGCCAGATAAATGACAAGATATGTGTACAGGGGAAGCCAACTTTTAAAAAATTCATTAATGATGTGTGAAGATAAAAGTTATCTTTGATTGAAAAAGGTAACTGATAAAGACATCAAAGAGATCTGAAAGTGCACTTGCTAAATGATCAGCAGATAAGACAGAGGTAGGCACAATTTTGGTTTACTTTGGTGTGTAGGTAGAAAGGGAATGCCATTTTGAAATGGTGGTGAGCAAACAACTCAGGAAATTTTACTATTCGAAATGACTAGTTTAACAATAATGATCAGACAGTATAAAACCATGTTCTTGCCTAAATGCATCTGCATATCTTCAGGTGACTCATAAAAGAGACGATCTCCTCAGAGACGATCTCCTCAGAGGCATTTCTGGAACCTGGGGATTTCTGGTGCTGAGATTGCAAACCCCAAAGAGAGGGAGGTCTGGGACTCTATGTGCTATCGGCCAAGGCAGGGATGAACCCAGCACGGGCATGCAAGATTGACCTCCCCCTGCTGGGGGCACCATGTCCAGAAACCTAAATCTTCCCCACCAAGAAGGTGGCTAGAGAGTCTATAAACACACAAAAAAACACTTTACGTAAAATTAATGGCTTTCAAAAATGCCTAAAATTTGGGTAAAGTCTTCTTTTCTTTTGAGTGTAACTGATATAAAATGCTGCTCTGAAATAAGATTTAGAATGGAGCTTAATTTTCTGATTATTTGAACATATATTAGAAAGAGGAAGAAATAGGTTTCCCTTTCAGAGGAAACATACTTATTTAGAAATTGCCATAGTTTCTTTTTAAGTGAAAGCAAAACAATTTCTTAAAAAAAAAATCCAAAACACTTTATTAGAACTCTTCGGGTTTCAAATGACAGAAACCCAACTCAAGGTAGCTAACGTGCAAAAGGGAATTTATTGGTACCTTTAACTGAAAAGTCCAAGGGATAATGCATTCAGGTACGGATAAATCTAAGTGCTTAAATTATATTATCAGAAACCTTCTCCATCTCTTCATTCTGCTACCCTCTGCATTGGCTTCATTTTTAAGTAGGTTATCTTTAATAGAGACAAAATGACTACCAGAAGCCCTATATTTATGTTCTATCACTTAGCAACCTAAGTTAAAACAAAAGCAAAAAGGAAAAATACCTTTTTCCACAAATTCAACAAATGTTTTAGGATTGGGTCTCACTCATCTAGCTTAGTTCACCTTCTCTATGGCCTGCAGGGGGAGAGAATAATACTCTGAAAAGTCGAGTGAGTGGTCCAGGGCGTCTACACTCCCACCTTCTAGCTGGAGGATGAGGGTAGCACCAGTTGAATTTCACAGATTAAGAAGAGACCTGGTTCCCCAAGGAAAAGTTAGGTGCTGCTACCCAGAAAGGAATGTACACTGCTATGTGAGACCAACAGGTATTTACCATATCATGTCCTTGCTGTTTGCTCCATTTGCTTTCTTCCCCTCCTCTTTTCATCAAAAGCCTATCAAACTGAGTTCAAATATTCCCTTCTGCAAAACTCTCTCCCCAAACTCTGCTGAAATATTCACTTTAAAATGGTTAATTAAAATGAAAACAAGATATCAAAAAGACAGCTGTACCTCCATGTTCACTGCAGCATTATTCACAATAACCAAGACATGGAAACAACCTAAGTGCCCATCAACGAATAAATGGACAAAGAAGATGCAATACACACACACACACACACACACACACACACACACACACACACACACCCCCCACAATGGAATATTTATTCAGCCATGAGAAAGAAGGAAATCCTGCTATTTGTGACCACATGGTTGGACCTTGAGAGCACTCTGTTAAGCAAGGTAAGTCAGACAGAGAAAGACAAATACTGTATGATAAAACTTACAAATGGAATCTAAAAAGTCAAACTCATAAGAACAGCAAGTAGATTGGTAGCTACCAGAGGTGGGGTGGAGAGCGGGAGACTTGGGGAGAGGTTTAAGGGTACTAACTTGCAACTAGTCTATAATAAGTCCTGGAGATCTAGTGCAGAGCATGGTGATTATGGTTGACCATACTACATTATACACTTCAAAGTTCTCACCACAAAAAAGAAACAATAATTATATGACAATAGAGATGTTAGCTAACACTATAGTGGTAATCACATTACAATATATAGATGTATCAAAAAAACACATTGTATACCTGATACTTACAAAATGTTACAGATCAATTATATCTCAATAAAATCAAAGAAACAAAAAAAAATGTTAAGACCAAACAAACCAAAGTCTCTCCTCAGATTCTTACCTTTGTCTCAGGGGGCCCTTTCTGGTCTTTCCACAGACTCTGGTGATACCCACTATCACTGAATTTACTACACTTTGTGAAACACTCTGTTTATGTGTTTGTCTTAAATGTAACAAATTCCCAAAAGACTTTTTATCCTTGTCACCTAGGACAATCCTTAGCACAAAACGGTAAAAATTTATGGAATTAGACTGTTGTTGCCAGGGCAGTTCTTCTCTTGAAGACTGATTGATTGGTATATCAATCAGTCTGCTGTAGTATCAGAGACACTGAATTTTTCTGAAATAACAATGAAATAGTCTCTAGCAAAGCTTCCATCTTTAGCGTCTCTATCTTGTAAACAAAATTTGAAAATTCAGTTAAGTGAGAAATGCATTTTTACCTAGTCACTAAAGCCCAAACCTGGACAAGAACAGCAAAACATTAACACTACAGTATTTTAAAATAATTTATTAGGAAGTACTAGCCCCTGTATTCAATACAAAATCTAGTAAAATAATTTTAATTCATCTCTAACTCCATTTATATTTTCAGTTCATACCCTGACTTCACAAAAGCAGAAATTTTGTGTTTCACTATGAGGAAAGATACCTCCTGTAAAAATAGCCTATGGAATAGCAATGCATGTTATTTTTAACATTACTTAAATTCACCATTACTTAAAATATCACTTCATTAAGCAGATTCTAGAGGATACTCCTCTGCATCCCGCAAATGTATATGTGCTCTGAGCCTAATTCCCTTATATGTCTCCTCCTCAGTACCTGATGAAAATGATTACTGTCTCCCAGTAACCCAGTTCTAACACCTCAGACTTCAGAACCATCCACTTCAAGTGGAACTCTAAGAATCAAGGCCTCAAAGCTCTACTAAATCCCACTTTCAGATCCCAAGGCACTAGGTGCAAGGGAAAAGGAAACTAACACTGACTGGGAAAGACACAGTGCTGGACATCTTACGCACATGTGAAGTCCACCATATGCAAAGTTTCATCCAACATGGTGTCTTCTTCCAGAGCTCATCATTGGCAACCACTGGTCTCATGCTGGAGGGATAATGGGCTGTGCAGGACTCCCAAAGGATGGTACAAATAGGTGGAGAACCACATTTGCTGTCCTTTACATAAGATTTAGGGGCATTTGAAAGAGGACTTTTGCCTACATATCTTTATTAACTTGTACCTGATTACGGATGAGGTACATCTAATCCCTAATTGAAATGAGATGTAACTCCAATGCTCAGAGCCTCAGTCAACCATCACAGAAACTCTGAGAGTTAAATTATTACTGGCTAGTTTATACATGAGAAAATGGAACCTCAGAGAGGTTGAGTAACTCTCCCATAATTGTGTGCTTTAAAAAATACAGTTCTCCTTTCAGAGATTCTAAGAGCCATATTCAGGATGCTTGTGCTACCAAAAGAGACGCACTTTGTATTGTGTTAAAAAAAAAAAAAGTGTTAATCATTTTGGTGATGAACCTTTAGAGGTATCACAACAGTAATTTAAATCATCATTTTATCCTATTAAGGCAAGGGTCTCAAATCACAAAATATGTACCGAATTGTTTAAAAGATTAGATCATACACAACCCATATTTAGATCAAATCCCTAGTGTAACTATGTTTTTGCCCAGCAACACCTTTCAAATACTCTAATAACCCAAGAGACTTTAGAAAAAAACAACACTTCAGATAACTCTTAAAAAAGACACACAATCCTAAATTTAATTTCACTTGGCTTTTAAAAATAAAATAAAAATTGCAGATGCTATCTCCTCAAGAAATGCTGTTCTCAAATCCTCCTCCAAGCGTAACACACCTAACACAGAACACAGCTGACATTTGTCCATGATGAGACCTCAAAATGTACCCATTAAATCAAGTTTGGGGGGAGGGGGCAGTTATTTATCGTCTAAAAATTACACGACATATTTCTTTTCCAGGAAGCTACTGAACTTTTAAAAGCTATAAACCTTCTTTATATACCAAAAATACTTTTTTTAATCTTAAAAGGTACATTACAGTTGGGTCAAATTTGGTCAGAAGTTTAATAAGCCGCAACAGTCGACTGCATTTGATAAGAGGATGGCTGCAGAAGAACACTGACCACCACTCAGAGTGCACACAACCCCATCAGGGCCCAATTCCCCATGAAACTGTCCTAGCCTCTCGTCTCCTTCCAGGGAGGTGCTCACCAGGGCAGGAAGGGATGACCCCAACCCAACTGTGTGGGGGCACCACCTCACACAAGGGAAGACTGTGAGTCAATGTGTGCGCAGTAGGTTCGGTGTGTTTAGTTTCTCTTCATGAACACTTACATCTACACCCTCCCCGCAACTGCTTCTTCAGTTTAGAAAACACTGATTTTATCAGGAGCTGGGTTTTGTTCTTCACACCTTTCTCTAGTGGAATGTTCTGCTGCCCTGCTCTGGTGTCTGTCTGATGCCCCGGTGCCTGAGGGGTCTGAACCTCTGCCAGGGGGGAGCAGGGACCTTTAACCCCTCCACCCCGAGAGATTTCTGACCTCTTACTAACCTTCACTGAGAGGTTTTGCTTAAGAAAGAAAATGCTGAAGTATTTATTGGCAGCCTCAACGTCACCATGGGAGGCATTCTCTGATGTCATGCCAGGGGAATACCAGGGAAGCCACATACTGATTGCTTTTTTAAATTCCTAGAAGCAACAGAAAAGGGCTCCCTTCTCTGCTCTTGTAGGTAAACAGCACATCATCATAGATTTATTAACCAAAAGGCTTTTAGCTAAAAAATGAAGCCTTTTTTACCAGATTCTCAGCAGTTTTCACCTTCTTTCACTCCAGGTCTTATTTCCTCCCTTTTTCATTCTCATTTATGCAGCATTTTAGGGCCGGGGGGACCCTGAAGTTTAGAGAATTCAATTTGTGTGGATGTACTTTCTCCTCCCTTTGTTTCTCCCCGCATCTCTCTGTGCTGCAGCTTGCTTCCCCTCCTCTCTGTAACTGTTCTCCCTCCTCCCATGTGCTCTGAGATTGCTTTGTCCACAGGGGAGGTAGAGGTAGGATCATGGCCACTGCTGGTTATGAATGGTAGAACCAAGACAAGCCCGACACCAGGGTCCAGCCAGTGTCATGAAGGTCCAGCATCAACACACCTGACCTCATAGTCCTTCACCTGTATTAACACATGAACGTAAGACTAGGCACTCAGTTTTCCATTAACAAATGAAGAACTTATTGTTCATCCAGTAACATATATGAAGAAGATCATTTTCCTTTAAAATGGAAACACATTTGTAGGAGCATTAAAGGGAGGGCCTTCATTGGTCACTGACACCTTATTGTGAATTAGTTTAATCATAGTACTTTTTTTCTAATTTAGCCAGCTATAATAAGAAAAAAAAATGGGAGTTTATAAGGACACTGAGGAAGAGAAGCTAATGTTGGAGCCTGGGATATTTTGTAGGTAGGCAGGTGGAGGTGTGAAAGTGGGGGGTCGAGAGGTCCTAAAACAAATGGGAATTCTGTGCAGTCACAGGTAACCTGGGGATTGCATTAAACGACACCAGTGCATTGAGGACACTATGGGCACCTGAAGACAAGTAAGAAGGGACCCTGGGAGGTAGGAAAGACATATAAAAATGAAAGATGGCAATAAAATTGTGCATAAATATTACTATTGAGCTTAGGATCATACGGTTGCAGTTAGAACATCTATATATTGAATTGGGGAAGCTTGCATTGAGCAATCTATGAAGAAGTCATGGCAAAAGTTAGTAGTGAATGTAGGACTACCACCATTCCACAACTATTTTAATTTTCCAAAACAAAACAAACACCAAAAAAAAAACCAAAAACGCTACCCCATAAGATGGGCTGGACTTGACACTTGGCTGCCCTGATGACAAGGTCTGAAGAGAAAGTCCACATTTCGCTGGGGTCAATGTACTTATTGATTCCTTAAAACTGGCTCACGTAAATATATCTGCCTCCTTCCTTTTTGATGTCATTTGTAAGATTCAATTTTGCTTTGGTTTCTGGTTTTACAAATTGCTGGTTCCTGCAGGTAATGACAAGTAGAGGGATTAAAGGAAGTACCGGATAATGAACAAACAAAAAGCATGGCATAAATCAGGCACACAGTGATATTTACTTAAGGTAGATATATTGAAGTATTGGTTTGTTGTTGTTGCTGTTTACATTCAAGGCCCAGAATACTGTGGGAAAGCACAAAGCATTTTCTAAGAGCGTCAATGCTACTTGGAGAGAATATAGATAATTATAAGTGGGTCCTGGATAATGAGACATTCTTTGTTATTTCCAAAGAGATTTCATAATCTCTGGAAATTCCAAAGGGATTTTTCATCCTTTCCAAAATGTATATGGAATGACAAAGGCAGGTGTACATGAGGATCCAGTTACACATCTAAACAGAAGGAACAACACACATCAAAACAGGAAGCAACATTACTGACTAAACAGCAGTCTTGGTGGCGATACTATTTCTGCCTACATTTACCTCAAAAGAAATCCTTCACTGGCCTGTATGTAATTGCAAATGATTTTTAAAAAAAGGAGTTACATCAAAAAACTGTTAGAATAAAATAATTCTGTAAAGTCACAGGATACAAATACAACATACAAACAAAAGTTAGCTGCATTTCTATATACTAACAACAAATTATCTGAAAAAGAAATAAACAATGTCATTTACAACAGCATCAAAAATAATACTTAGAAATAAATTTAACCAAGGATGTAAAAAATTGAAAATTATAAGACATTGATGAAAGAAATGGAAGAAAACACAAATAAATGAAAAGAAATCCCATGTTCATTGACTGGAAGACGTAATATTGTAAAGATATCAATTCTACTCAAAGTGATCTACAGATTTAACACAATCCCTATCAAAATCTCAATGGTATTTTTTTGTGGAAATGGAAAACTTCACTTTAAAATTCATAGAGAATCTCAAGGAACTTTGAGTAGTCAAAACAGTTAAAAAAGAACAAAGTTAGAGGTCCCACACTCCCTGATTTCAAAATGGATTATTAAGTTACAGTAATCAAAATAGTATGGTACTGGCACAAAGACAGACATATAGACTAATGGAATAGGAATAGAGAGCTCAGAAATAAACCTTGCATACACAGTCAAATGATTTTCAACAAGGGTACGTAGACCACACAATGGGGAAAAGATGGTCTCTTCAACAAATGGTGCTGGAAAACGGGTTATTCACAGGCAAAAGAATGAGACCGGACACCTATGTTACACACTCACAGAAATAAACTCAAAATAAAGACTTAAATGTAAGACCTAAAACTATAAAACCACTTGATGAACACAGAAAGTGTAAAGCTCCTTGACACTGTTCTTAGCAACAATGTTTTGGACAAGCAACAAAAGCAAAAATCAACATCAGACTACAAAGCTTCTGCATAGCAAAAGAAACAATCAGCAAAATGAAAAAGCAACCTCTATATTAAAAAAAAAACAACAACCAACAGAATGGGAGACAATATTTATAAACCATCTATCTGAAAGTATCCATAATGTATAAGGAACTCATATAACTCAATAGGAAAAATAAAATCTGATTTAAAAATGTGTAGAGGACTTGAATCGACATTTTCATACAAATGGCCAACAGACACATGAAAAGGGGCTTGAACTCACTGATCATTGGGGAAATGCAAATCAAAACCACAATAAAATATCACCTCACACCTGTTAGAATTGCTATTATCAAAAAGAGAAGAGAAAAGTGTTGGCAAAGATGTGGAGAAAAGGGAACCCCGGAGAACTGTTGGTGGGAATGTAAATTGGTACAGCCACAAAGGAAAAGAGTATGGAGGTTCCTCAAGAAATTCAAAAGAGAGGGGCGTCTGAGTGGCTCAGTCAGTTAAGTGTCTGCCTTCAGCTCGGGTCATGGTCCTGGAGTCCCGAGATTGAGCCCCGCATCGGGGTCCCTGCTCAGCGGAGAGTCTGCCTCTCCCTCTGCCCCTCACCCTGCTCGTGCTCTCTCTCTCTCAAATAAATAAATTTTTAAAAAATCTTTACAAAAAAAGAAGTTCAAAATAGAACTACCATATGATCCAGCAATCCCACTTATGGGTATTTATCTGAAGGAAATGTAATCACTATCTTGAAGAGTTGTCTGCACTCCCATGTTCCTGCAGTATTATTCACAATAACCAAGACAGGGAAACAACCTAAACGTCCATCAATAAATAAACAGATAAAGAAAATGTGATATATATAAAAATTGTATATTATATATTAATATATAATATAAAAATGTAATATATTATTTATAAATTTATGAAATAGAATATTATTCAGTCATAATGGAGAATGAAATTCTGCCTTTTGTGACAACATGGATGGACCCTGAGGGCATTATGCTAAGTGAAATAAGTTAGATAGAGAAAAACAAATACTGTATGTTCTCATTTATACATAGAATCTAAAAATGCTGAACTCATAGAAATAGAGAGTAGAATGGTGGTTGCTGGGGACTGGGAGTGAGGGAATGGGGAGATGCTGGTCAAAGGGTATAAACTTCCAGCTATAAGATGAGGAAGTTCCGGGGATCTAAAGTATAACATGGTGATTATAATTAGCAACACTATATTAAATACTTGAAAGGTGCTGAGAGTAGATCTTAAATGTTATCACTACCTAAAAAATTGGTAATGATGTGAGGGGATGGAATATTAATCTATGTGGTTATTACTTCAAAATATATATGTATATCATGTAATCATGTTGTATACCTTAAATTTACATATGTTATATGTCAATAATATCTCAACAAAGCCGGGGAAGGAAGAAAAAAAAAAAAGTCCTATCTCTATGGTGTTTTATAACTCACGAAGTAATTGGATATTCATTATCTCATTTGGTTCTATATATATAAAAGTATAAATAAAACTATAAATATATAGTTCTAGAATAAAATTATAAATATATAGTTTTGAATCTACAGTTCCAAAATGAGGAAATTGATGTCTAAAACAACTGTGTCACCACTACAAGGATAGGCAATGACTTGTTACAAAGCCAGGAACCAAACTTGGTCTTCTGACTCCCAGCCCAATACACTTTCTGTTACACCAGCAATGTTTTTCTTATTTTCAAAACCAGGCTAACTATACCTTGAATGATAATTAAGACTTCTAAGATATTTGGAAAATATAAAATAGCTTTATGTATAACAAAATGATGCTCACATTATATTATTTTTCTACCCAAGAGCTCAAGTGTTAAATGATGTTTTCCTATCCATAGGTGTCTTGAGATACTAAATTCTAAAAAAAAAGAATCTAAAATAAACCTGAAACCCACTAATACCCCAAAGCTTTCCTAAGTAAAAAGAAGTTAGGATCAAGGAGAGAAGCCATAGAGGAAAAGTGCTATTATTCCAACATCACCCTAACTGTGTCCCAATAATCATACAAAAGACAACTGCCATTAGTAGTATATGTGTCCTCAACCACTGGTGTTCTCAACACTTGCCTCTTTGCATTGTACCTACCTTTGCTAATCTCACAGTTCTATACAATACTTCTTTACATTATATATAGTACTCTATTTAGACATGTTGACTCCACTAATTAGTCTATAAATACTTGACTTTTACCCACTGCTTTGGTAAGTGAGATAATTGCAGAGGAAAGGCCAAAGCATTTATGGTCAATCAGATGACGAGAAAAGGAGTATGGTCTTTCAGCTAAGTTAAGTGTAAAACATTATGTGGCAAGGCAGAAGCTATTAGCAAGATCAATATTTCTTCTAGTACCTTAATAAATCATTATATCAAAGCTCTGACACAGGATGGAGAAAATCTCAGTCTACCTAGATGGAAGCTTCCTAAATGGAAAATAAAATTCCATTTAAATTACAAAGACTTAATTGGTATACAAAGGAAATGACAAGCTACAAAACCAGTCTCCAAATTCTGGATGTGTTAAGACTTTTTGAATCATTAGTGCAGGAAGAAAGGAAGAAAGACAAAGAACATTGCTACTCTCTGGGCTGCACATTTATAATTTGCAACTGGTAAATATGTATGAATCTGTTCCACTGCAGCTTGGGATGACATACTGCTTTACAGAGATAGCACAGAGCAGAGAAATCAAAGTAGAGGAAGGTTCAGCAGTTATAACCCACCTCCTCCCACATTTAACAGTTTTCAATCTTCCCAAATCTCTCCTTACTTAAAATACTCTCCTTTGGGGATGGTTTCCTAAAATGAAAAGTACTTTGATGCCAACGGACGTTCAAAGCATAGCAAAAAGCATCCCGTGGTGAGCTCTAACTGTATCACGAGGCATAAATAATAGTATTTTTTCCCTTAATGTCTCCCATTCTCTTTGATGATACTTCCAGGAAGACAAGCAAGCAATTAAAAAAAGTTACTAGACTTAGTTGTCCAATTGTTTTAATTCTAGAACTCATTATTTTTCTTTTCTAATATGTTGCAAAAGATAAAAGAAATGTTTTGCAATGATCAATACCAGAGAACATGATGCTTTCCCTTAAGAACACTATATTGTCTTATTTATAGAGATGATAGTCAATATAGACACTATTTTAACTCCGCTACAACTTTTACTTATAATGTTTAATTTAAAATACATTTTTTTCTTATAAGCTCATACTACTTTACTGTAACTCTTTCAACCCTCATAGTAAGTTAAAGCTATGAACTAAGAGGTCACATCAGGAAATTTGTTTATAAAGGTCACAGCTAGCAAACTGGCAACAAAAGGAGGCAAGTCTTCCTAACATCTTTAAATATTTATTCATGATTGATTGATTCTTTCATTCAACAAACACCAGACACTTAAATATCAGACTCAGGTTTGATGATAATTATATCAAAGAAAGTTCCCAGAAGGTTCTACCCTCAAAGAGCTTGACGATCGAAGTGGATACATAAGGTACACAGCACTTAAAAAGTTAGATGGCACTACAAGCTTTAAATTTTAATACAAAATAAGTTGATTGTCATTAGCACTGTATATAATTATGTGCCAAGGAAAGGTTACACTTAAGATCTGAAGAAGTCTCTACTGGCAGGAGTTTTCAGGGAAGAGACTAGATGAAGGGTGATGGGACATGGGCAAGACAGGATTTGAGTAGGTGAAAAAGAAAATGACAAATATTCCAATTAGTAGGAAAAACAACAATAAGGAGGTGACAGCACACAGCCTGACATGAAAGCAAGAGACAGTTCCCACGGCAGATCAGTGGTGGGTAAGGGAGAGAAGTCCCACCTCAACAATCAGGAAGGATAGTGGCAGGATTGCATGAAGCTCAAGGTGGGAAAGTTTTTACTGAAGGTGGGAGATGAAATGGACAGTCAGGAAAATGTTCACACCATCTCCAAGTCCGGGAGCATTTGGGATGTAGGAATTGTAAAGGAAGAATATCTTCTACATACGGGGCATGGATGTAAGAGGCACATTCCATTCATGGCCAGAAGATGATAGGAATAGATAGAATCTATAAAGAAGTCTTTGCCTCTCAGGAAATCTGCTCTCTATAGAAAATAGGTTCTAGAAGACCTAGGAGTAAGCCACAGTTTCAAGGAAGGGGCATTGGGAAGATGGTCCTGAAGAAACTCCCTGACAGAAACAGAAATGAGTGTATGAGAGAGGACCACCTGTCTGGGAGGGCTTCCAGGTCCTGAGGGGCAGAGATGGCAGAGACAAAGAGCCTGTGGCTTTGACCAAGCTTCTGGTTCTGAATGGAATCTGGTGCCATGCAGGTTTAGGAGCTTCACTCCATGCTAGAAGCTTCTAGCAGCTTAAGGAGTTGGGCTGAACTGGAAGATTCATTTTGTGGCTCAACATAGAAAAAAACAGGAATGATGAGAAACAAAGTATGGGAAATTTGTTGGTCAGAAAGTCACAGTTGATGGGGTCTATACTACAAGCTAGAACTGAAAGTCTTCCACACTCACACTTATCTCCTGCCCGAGGAAGTTTAAGCAAATCTAGGCCTAGTATCCCACTGTGGTAAACCACCATGAAGAGAGGAATTGGAGGACGTCCCGTCCATGAGAACTGCACCGTGAGCCCATGTTACCTGGAAGGGCTGCCTCTGTGGTACATTCTGAGAGCTAGGGAACCAACATGGTGCTGAGTTGTCAAGAAGGCAGCATCTGCCAGTGTGGGCACATCTGGGCAGAACAAGAAACATCTTTGCTAGGCTTCTAGTTAGCAACTGCCCTGTCCCTTCTCCATAAGCACCTCTCTGACCACTGTCAGCTTTTCAGTAGAAAGGCCGTCAGCTGTGGTGTTGATGACAGGGCTTGACTGGTTGGAAGAATTCTGCAGTCTTCAGTGTGAACTATGCCTCTGGGTGTCCTTGTTCAAGTGGCAGTTAATTTGAAAACAATTAGCTGGCTGCCCACCTTCTTTGAGGTGTAGCAAGGCTAGGTGGGCTATTGGCCTGGACTAAGATTCCAGCACAACACTGAAGGAGCCAGAATGTTTCCAGGACCGGTCCAGGTTTGGGTTGGCATCAGGGGAAGTGCGGCATTTCCATCACGGATCACAACAAATTAGTCACTGATTTGCGTTAGTTGCTCTGCCAAGTTTTCATTTATTTATATTTGCCTCTACGATACGGAGATACTTCTACCTTTCAACACTAAATAGATCAATTACTCACTATTATTCATTCTTTTTCTTTTCTCCCACTCTTCCAGGTAAAGGGTAAAATGGATCATTATGGCAAATTATAGATAGGAAATCAACAATTGAGACAAAGACGAAAGAGAAGTAGATTTTTATAAGAAAGCTATTGAATTTGTTTTAAAAGATATTTTCATGTGGCAGACTTCCTTTTATCAGCTGGTCAATATGGTGTTTGGGAGTGAGAGATCCTTTTTTTTTTTTAAGATTTTAGTTATTTTTTAGCAGAGAGAGAGAGACAGCGAGAGAGGGAACACAAGCAGGGAGAGTGGCAGAGGGAGAAGCAGGCTTCCCGCCGAGCAGGGAGCCCGATGTGGGGCTCGATCCCAGGACCCTGGGATCATGACCCAAGCCAAAGGCAGACGCCCAATGACTGAGCCACCCAGGCGCCCCGTGAGAGATCCTTCTGATAAGAGTATTTCTTTTCTGCCACTTGAATGTCTACTTCTAACCTCAAACCACACTCACTCTGTCCCCTTAAAGAGGGCAAAAGCAACATGAGAAAACACATCTCCTTTTTCAGTCTCCCTATTCTGCGACCCTCTGTTTTCTGCAAACCATTTGTCTTCCACAACAAAAAAGGTGCCACAAGCAGGGAAAAAATATGTTCCTAGGGACTTTCTCAGTTCATTGCACCACTCACTCAGCTAAATCTGGCAAACTCACACACATCTGGCCTACTGGCGAGTCTCAATAGAATTCAGCTGTGCCTGCACAGGGACACAGTGGGACAACATTTAGTCAGACACACCCTCTGGCTTGCTAATTCCTCAACTGTGCTGCAAGGGTCACAGGCCACAAAAATAGCCCCTCCAAACACATGCACCCTTACTTGGCATTTTGATAGTTTTTTTTTTTTCTTCTCTCATTTTCAGTGTTTAATTCTCTTCTTTTAAAACCACTTTTGGGGCTCCTGGGTGGCTCAGTCGTTAAGCGTCTGCCTTCGGCTCAGGTCATGATCCCAGGGTCCTGGGATCAAGCCCTGCATCGGGCTCCCTGCTCCACAGGAAGCCTGGTTCTCCCTCTCCCACTCCCCCTGCTTGTGTTCCCTCTCTCGCTGTGTCTCTCTCTGTCAAATAAATAAATAAAATCTTTTAAAAAAATAAAATAAAATAAAACCACTTTTGTCTTTTGGCTCTTTATAAATAGCACTGGAGTCCGGTATTCTGTGCACAATCTTACTTTCTGCACAACATGGAAGAGAGTACAGGATTCAAGGGGACTTTGAATCTATGGACCCCAAACCCACTGCTGATTCTGCAGATTAAGCCTTGCTGTCTCTCAGGCAATTGAGATGACTTCTTTATATATATGTGTATGTATTTTTATTTGTCAGAGAGAGAGAGAGAGGCAGGCAGAGGGAGAAGCAGACTACTGGCTGAGCAAGAAGCCCAATGTGGGACTCGATCCCAGGACCCCGGGATCATGACCTGAGCTGAAGGCAGATGCTTATCCCAAATCATACATTTCCAAAACTATGAAAAGGAGTTACAAGGATCATAAATGCAGAGAATGTGTGGAATTTCCTCCTTCATGTCAGTTGTCAAAGGTAATACAGCAGAAAAGGAACCATCCAGAACAGTGGTGACAAAGTCATGGAGGAAGACAGCAAAAGGCATGGTGTTCATAATTTATAACAAAGAAAACTTTAGTCTTTAACAGGAATTACAACATGCCAGGAGCATGGACCACAAGGAAAGTTATCTAATTTTTCAGGCTAACTCACTTTTTAGAAATGCCAAAACATATTCTCCTTTGGTAAAGGCCTTTAGATATACTCTAACTAGGGCTTTTCTTTAAAAGTGATATAAGAGTAAAGCAAAAGTTTCAATGAGCTCAAAAGATGAAGCAAGAAATGTGGGCTTGCCTTTCACCACAGTCCCACTTTCTAGAGCTAAGAACCATAAACAGTTTAATCTACAGCCCATGCACATAAAAGTGTGCATATCTGCATATTTATACATGTGCATGTTTGCTGGTATATGCTTAAACTATAAGAAACATGCTATCTTATTTAAATGTGCTCAACTATATATATAAAACTCCAAAAGCACAGTTCCATATCATTTGCACAGACTGACTTGCTTTTGTATTTATTTACTTTAAAGATTTTATTTATTTGTCAGAAAGAGAGAGAGAGAGCGCGCGTGCACAAGCAGGGGGAGCGACAGGCAGAAGGAGAAGCAGGCTCCCTGCTGAGCAAGGAGCCCGATGAGGGACTTGATCCCAGGGCCCTGGGATCATGACCTGAGCCAAAGGCAGATGCTTAACCAACTGAGCCACTCAGGCATCTCTTGACTTGCTTTTTTAAATGGCTAAATTGCTTTCTATTGAACAGGTCACTATAGTACCTATATCCCTATTGGTGTATTTTTAGGCTACTTCCAACTTTTAAATGTTACAAAAGAAGATGCAATATGCTTTCCTATAGTGACAGCTACATATCTTGTATAGATAGGACTAAAACTCCTCCAAAATATATTTTGCCAGCTACACTCTTTCCAGAAGTGTTAAAGCTCCTTGCTATCACTGGAGAGTACCAGCTGCTTAAATTGTTTTCAACTGGCAAGTGAAAAATACTATCCTATCTTTTTTTCTTTCATCATTAATGAGGCCATGTTTCTGAGAAGCCACTGTATTGTTCTTTGAACTGACCATTCTTTACTTATTTTCTTCTACTAGGTTGCTACCGTTAATTGATTGATACAAATGAGCCACATGTTTAGCAAGGAAATTAGCCCATCATCTATCATATGTCTTGCGAATACTTTTCCTAATTTTTCATTCATCTGTTGTTTTTGCTTTTGCATTGGGGTGGGGGACAGTTTTCTAGAAAAGACGACATTTTAAACAATACATCCATCAGTAACTATAAGACATAGATAGTATGATGCCAACCATGACCTGCTCTGCTTGGGTATCACGCTTATCTTAGGTACCAAGGGCACCAGGACTAACTGGTGGAGACCCCCCTCAAGTTTCACACAGTCACAGAGCCACTTATAAAGTATTTATTCTCACCTGGAAGCCTCTTGCCTTATTCAGAAGTCACTCAGAAGGCAGTAAACAAAATTTCTTTACTCTTTTGTTTCCCCTTTTCCCTTACTAACAATTCTAGGAGGAGTAGAGGAGAATATAAAGAGTGCAACCAAAAGAAAGATCTAGAAAATTATTTCACTGATGAAAGAATTCGGCTAATTCCCAGGATTCCTTTTGCATGTTCACAGTGATTGCCCCAGACCTTATGTTTTGGGGGTTTTCATCCTACTCCTTATCATGATCAGTAATGTACATTTATTGAGAATGTCCTCTGGGTAAGGGCCCTGACAGACTCACCCCTAGCACACAAAGAACATCAGGGCATAAGCCCAGCCAACAACGAGATCGTCCGTACTTGTACAGATGGGGAGCCAGCTGCAAGGTGCAAATCCTGACACCACCCCCCTCCCAGCCCTCCTCAAGCTCAATCGTTGAATTATCCAGAGCCAGTTAAACTCTCAGGGCTCAGAGACAGACAGGTATGGTGTGGTCAGAATAATTATAGCAGCTACATTACAGGACTACTGTAGAGTAAAAGGAATTACTCAGTAGAGCAGTGCCTGGCACATGGCCAGGTTTAAATAAATATGGCCCCCAAATAATAATTAATACAGAAAGCAACATAAGTGAGAGTGTGAGAAAGTCCAATAAGCCTTACTTACATATTATGGGACTGCAGAAAAGGGAGCCCCGAAGGAGCAGTCAAGAAATGCCACTGGGGGGGGCGCCTGGGTGGCTCAGTCATTAGGCTCAGGTCATGATCCCAGGGTCCTGGAATCAAGCCCCGCATCGGGCTCCCTGCTCCGCGGGAAGCCTGCTTCTCCCCTTCCCACTACCCCTGCTTGTGTTCCCTCTCTCACTGTGTCTCTCTCTGTCAAATAAATAAATAAAAAATCTTAAAAAAGAAAAACCCACACTTGTCTTTAAAAAAAAAAAAGAAATGCCGTTAGGTAAAGTCAGGGCATCAGCAGGAATGGCCTAGGATGAGCAAAGACAACTGTGTGCTCCACAGGTGGGGAAGGCCACTACATTACTGCAGCAACAATGAACATGCTTGTGTAACAGAGGGTTGCGTCTGGACAGAGGGAGGAAGTAACTTTCAAAACACAGACTGCCAAGGACTTAAACATCAAGCATCTCTCAAACATCTCAACTCTGTTTGTTTAATTAAGAAAATGTTTACTTGTTCTTTGCTCTCAATTAATAAACTGAATCAGCTGGTATCACAGAAGTAGAGTTGATCCCTAACTTAAGAAAGGAGAGCTGTGATCTGAAAGTTTATCTCTAAGGCAGACATTTGGAAAAGAGAACACCTGCCCCACAGAAACCCTGTTGTAGAGGATGGAGAACTTTCCAGGCTAGTGCCTGCAGTCCCGGACCAAGAACACTGCTAAGGCAGAGTTGGAACACTATCATCCCGCTCATTCATTCGTTCCTTCCTCTGTTCATTCCACATCTGATGAACGCCTACCACCAGTGCCTCGTTGTCCTAAGAAAGGGTTGACAGTCATGAGCCAGGAGAAGCAAGGTGTCTACTCTCATGAGGCTTGTATTTCAGGGTGGGTAAGGGGGGCGTTAAGGAACACAGAGCATAAAAATGAACAAAGAGGTGAAGGAGATTACTTCACAGCATGAAAAGTGCTACGAAGAAAGTAGAAGCAAGTATTGTCAAGGGGCGGAAGGCCACTCCATGTGGAAGAAGTGACATTGAGGTGATATTTGAATGATGAGACAGAAGACAAGTGGCAGTAAATTCCAGGCAGAGCGAACAGTGAGCACAAGGCCGTGGGGGCTGGGAAAAGCTTGGGGCGTTCACAGAACAAAATGGCAGCCAGTGAGGCTAGAGCAGAGGGAGGAGGAGGAAAATGCCAGGGGCAATGCTTCCTAAACAAGAAGGAATTCTGAATTCCAGCTTTGGACAGCAAACACACACCTCCTCCTTCCTTCTGCTGACTGCAGTTTTTGTTGGCAGGGCCAGCCAGAGGTTGGGCAGCTCCTCAGCTGTTGACAGAAAATGCATGAGGTTGGGGACCTCAGAAGCTCCCATCGTGTAAGGCCACGGGGTCCAAAGAGAATGGTGGGAGGAGAGTGAAAGGCTTGGGTGAGCCAAGACTAACAAGGGGGTAGCAGCTCCAGTATCCACAAAGACACACTCTGGGGAGTGAGGGTAAAGGGACCTCCATCCCTCTCCAGCAGAATTTTAGCGTATCTTGTTTAGTTAGGGGAAAGATTTATGCCTTTTGCTTACCTATTTTGTCTGTGAACTTCCAAATTAGCATGTTGGACAAAATGGGGAATAGTGGAAATTCCAAAGCTGAGCTATATGCTAACCCAAACTAGGGGAACGAAGACAATTGCTGGTTTACCACCGCCTTTTAAGAATTATAAAACAAAAAACAACAAACAAACAAACAAACCATGCCATCCTAGTAAATGTCCCTTAGGATCACTCTGAAAAGCAAAACAAAATCAGTGATGGATGGAAAAGGAGTCTCATCTATTATGACAATTTTTCCAGAGGTTTTTCTATTTTATTTGTTGTCCTCACTTTTCTTTTTTTATTTTTTTAAAGATTTTATTTATTTATTTGAGAGAGAGAAAATGAGAGATAGAGAGCACAAGAGGCAGGAGGGTCAGAGGGAGAAGCAGACTCCCTGCTGAGCAGGGAGCCCAATGTGGGACTCGATCCCGGGACTCCAGGATCATGACCTGAGCCGAAGGCAGTCGCTTAACCAACTGAGCCACCCAGGCGCCCTGTCCTCGCTTTTAAATGCTTAATCTTTATAATCACCATGCATATTATAGTATCAAAGTAACTTGTGACTGATGATAATTAAGAATAGGAAATTTCAGAAATGCTTGTTTTCCTAAGCCAAGTTTCAACTAAACATTTTTGCTACTAAAATTATGCTTTCTTATACAAATGTTGAATATAACTAAGTTGCTCTGGAGATATTAAAGTTTACATTTTTTCTCACTTCTTTTTTTTAGCCTGGATTAATATGCCAGTTTGTATTTGACACTAGATTTCTTTATTCTTAGAATAATGAGACCACATTTCTATGAGGTCATACTGTTTTCTTGAAATGGATGATTATTCCACAGTCATAAGGGGTAAAAACTCAGTGAACCTAGCCACAACCATCAGTGTGTAGGTCAAAGAATTTTATACTTATTATATCACATGAATTCTATTCTACTACTATTTCTAAGGAAGATGAACACCCATGGTGAATAAATGTATTTTATTTCTGGGTTTAGAATATACAAATTGTTATTCTCAATGGCAACAGCATATCTATCTTCTGCTAGAATGTGATTTTTTTGAGGGGCACCTGGGTGGCTCAGTCGGTTAAGCAACTGCCTTCGGCTCGGGTCGTGATCCCAGGGTCCTGGGATTGAGCCCCACATTGGGCTCCCTGCTCGGCGGGAAGCCTGCTTCTCCCTCTCCCTCTGCCTCTCCTCTGCTTGAGCTCTCTCTTTAATCTCTCTCTCTCAAACTAATAAATAAAATCTTAAAAAAAAGAATGTTATTTCCTGTTAAAGTCCTTTTATCTGCAGCAAAACAGAGGAATATTGGTTATTTGAGGAATAAAGTATTATTTCTGAAAGACAAAGAGCTAAGACTAGAAGCTAAGAACTCTAAGAACTTAGTATTATCTAGACTGGCATCATTTGACAGTAGAAAAATTATAAGACATTGTGTCTACTCTCAGAAGAGTATAGATCTTTCAAAAGCTTAATAGCTTACTGAACTGTATTTGTATTCTAAATCAAATGAATTTAAATGTTCATATGTGTGAAAATGATTTTCAAATTATAAAGTACTGTAAAATGTAAGGGCATGCCATTATTATTACTGGAGGTGTTTTATTATGCCAACTATTATGATGAAATTCTTATCATTATCTTTTCAGTGCTCAGGCCCAGAGCATCTTAAATAAGAATGAGTGGAACAGTTTACCCTCCTGAAATTAGAGATAGCCAATGGAAAATGTTATCCCATCCAATAAATCAATTTGTGTCTTCCTAACCTGAACAAAGTTCCTTACAGTCAATTTCTATTTGGTCTTCCCATGAACTTTTTAAAACTCACCAGAACAGATGGAAAGAAAAATACAACTAACACTTGATAGTGTAGTGAGTGGCCTGAAACCCTGGAGTAAAAACCACATCATAACCAAATCCTTATCAGGAAGGTCAGTATCAGGGCATATTCCTTACACTTAACGCTTTGGAATTATCAAAGTAACATATCTGAATACAACGTCAGCATCAAGTGCTTTTCTCCATATCAAAATTCACTTGTAATCTTTCTACCTCTATTATTGTTTTAAAAATCATGCCATCTTCAGTCCAGAGTTCTATCACTTTTATCTAACCTTTAGATAATAGTTTTAAATGTTTATATGCTTCAAAATGGACACAATTATATCCATTAAATTAAAAAAAGATTAAAGTTGACTAAAATAATAAACATAATTCCTAGAGTTAATTTTACCCCTGTCTAGACATGGTCCAATGATTAATTCATTTTTGTACACTTAAGTAGGAAAAGGAGAATCATAAATGTCCCTAATTTAGAGGAGAGAAACTGAGGTACAGAGGGATCATTTAGTACTTAATCTACATGTCTACTCTGTTCCCTTCCCACATTCAGACCTGCAAGGAAGAGAAACAGAATTTATAAAGTAAGATTTGTAAATCATGATAACATGAGTCAGGGTACAATTATGTAACTTTAAACATCGTTGAATTTAACAAGATAGAAACCCAGAGCTTGGTATTTATTGAATTACTTACATGCCTTTTCCTGGTTTCTTGTTTACAATAGATTTTATGGGAGGATATTTCAGTTTGTGACTTCTAGCCAGTCTGTTCTCTAATGAGACTACAGCCTGTTTGGATTTTAAAGCTTTCTGACATTTAAAAGTGTTTACTTTAGGTCTCTAAAAGCCACAGAAAAGCCTTCTCTACTATAAAAATGTTGATCTGCTGCACTTTCAAAACATAATATGAAAAACCCCGATGTGACAGATCTTTCTTTGTGATAGAATAACTTTTTTCAAACCTTTGACAACTGGCACTATTATTTATAAACTTGAGTTAAATCGGATAGTATATGGCTACAGCCACAATGTTTTGACCAAAAGTGTCAGGTAAAGGTTTTGCCTCCAAAGGTTAATCCAGAAGGCATTTCCTCCTTCCCTGACCTGCACGAAGCCTTCTGAAACAGCTTGCATGTAGCACACGGCCCGTGGAGAATGACATGCACTAAGAACACCCAATATATGAATTTCAGCTTCAGCTTTTAACAGCGGAGAGTTGTGCTCAGCAAACATGTCAGGGTGCCTTTGGAAGAAAGTCAGAGCCTCCTCTGGCCATTTCTGTCACCAAGAAAGAGAAAAACCATACTTTAACCAGACCAACGTCATCATGATAACCTCCTCCCGGAAACATTTTGTTAGATCCGCCCATTCTACCTAAGCTTCTAAGGGTCAAGTCCGATCACAAGCTGGGAGAAGAGAGAGCAGCAGGAATAAGCAAGAAGAGAGCTCCTAAAATAATGCACCCGGTTCCCAATCTAGCCTTAGCCACTCTTTCACCCAGAGCAAGTCCTAAAACTTGTGTTTTTTCTGGGTCTGCCAAAATTCAAGTTCCTTCATTAATCTGTTGATTTCAGTCCATTAGTATAATTATTATTTTCATCACTGCAATCATTAAGTTTTTAAAACTCATTGTATTGATGAGACTAGACACAGAAAGGCAAACAGACTTCATTTTGAAAGCCAATTTTGATCTATTAGCAGTGGCTAGCTGTCTGAACTAAGAAGAATTCTGAGGCTGGTATGATGGGAAAGTGTAATCTAATGATTTCATGCTATCCATTATGGATACAGGTCTGTCAAATCCCCAGGACTCACAGCACATGTAGGTAATCAATAAATGTTTAGTGAAACAATGATTTTATGCAATGTGGCTGAGGACTCTTTGTCAGAGAAGCTTAAAGCGTGTACACACACACACACACACACACACCAGACAGTAAATAGCTGTATGCCCTTAGGTATAAATGTATTCCTTCATTTATTCATCCACTCACTTAACCTTCCATCTGAAATACTTCCATAGTTCCTTAAGGAGTCTTCCTGCCTACACTGTCACCCCTTCCTAAGCCACACTGCTATTAAAATGACCTTTTTCTATAATATTATTAGATCATGCTTGCCTTTCTCATCCCTGGCTCTTCATTCTCATTGGGCTCTTTTATGAAGTATGCCACCCAAGCATATAAAAACCAGTCATAGCAGACAGATAAATAAATTGGGTGATGGATGGATGGCTGACAGGGAGGGGGAGATGGAGAGATGGACAGACCCCAGATATTCAACCAGGACACCTTCATTAGTCAATTTACCAATTACTCTCTGTTTTCTGTTTCCCTGAATCCCCTTGGCTTTGGCTCACAGATCTTCTTAAAAGCTCTGATTTCATTATAATCCATGGGCTTGGGTAAAAGACACTCCCAGAAAAAAGAAAAAAAAAAAAAAAAAAGAAGAAGAGTTCCCTGGCATTTCCGCATGGAGAGGCATATTGAAACAATGCCTCTTCCTTTATGAAAATCTTGTACGTGCGGTAGAAAGGACAAGCTCCCTAGCAGTGCACAAACCATCCTTCTCCGTCTGGCCTTCGGTGCTCTGGCTGGGCTTCATCTGCTGCCAGTCCTCATTCCCTAAGAATGAGCCCCTCATAGCCCCCTGACCACATCATGATGTTTCTAGTTCCAGGTCTTTTTACAGGTTGTTTTTGTTTATTTGTCTGCTGAACAAACTCCAGCTTGGTTCCAAAAACCCAGTTCACAAATTACCCCCACATCACACCCTGGAAAAAGCTAGTCATCCCCTTCTTTAGGTTAGCTAGCTCTGTCCCTCTCCCATAAATATTTCATCATTGCACCAGTCACGTGCTCTGTTAATGAGTTTAAATTAAGATCTGAGAGCTGGTCAAGAGAAGGAACTTTGCCTTAATTTGTCTCTGTTCTCTTGGCACCCAACGCAGTTTAGGACACACTGACTATAATGGAGGATACCTTCAAGGTTTTCAGTTTAGGAGGAAAAGGAAACAGTTAATGACATTCACTGAGAAATGGGATGAAAAACAGAAGCAGATTGTCTTATGAGCCGTAATTTGTTTCATGTGCAGATGTGTGTAAATTTTGAAGCCCCAGTAAGATGTGCTCCGGAAGAAACCAAAAGAAAGTCAGGAAGTCTGGGCCCAGAGCTGGAGAAAGGGGTGGGAACTGAAGGTAGTGGAAGTCCTGGATGGATAAGGAGGACCTAAGAAAAGACAAAGAAGAGGTAAGGAAAGAACCCTGCAGGAACGCTCTAGAGAATAAGATACCAAAGAGACTACAGGCCGGAAGGAAGCCAAAGCCTGGAAAATTTAAGTAAGAAAGGATTATGTTAGTGTCTCATAATGATGGAGGGGGATGAAAACCAAACACAGATGGTGGATTGGACAACTCAGAGGAGAGAGTACAGGGAAAAGTGAGACATCACAGAAAGCAATTTCAATGGAGGGAAAGGACCAGGAAAAACCAGACTGCAGTTGGTCAGAATGAATGAGTGTCTTTCATCCGCGCTCATTACAGAGATCAGCAGTCTGGATGAAAGATGGCTTGAGCAGGAAGCTGCCGGTGGCCTCCTGGGTGGGGAGCAGAGGGAAAGAGGGATTGGAGAGGCCTGGAGAGAAGGAATTAGCAAATGAGCAAAGCGGGAAGGATTTTACTTTTCCCACTGCAACGTGTTTCATATTTTATATTTTGGGCAAGATGTCCTTAAGAAAATGGTTCCAAAGTTCCTACTGGGGATGAATGCTTAGCCTCCTCCCCTCCCCCCCTTCCTTGTGCTGCCATAGAAGGGAGGGAACATCAACTTCACAAGAAGATATAATCTCTGCCTTCCCACTCACTTCTTCCTGGGAAGGAGTAATTTATCTGATTTTTTAGTTTGGGAAAAGGGAGTGAGCTTGTCCAGCTCATCACCCTCTTCCCTTAAATTAATAGGAGGCACAGGTCCTTCTAGTTCATTATGCTTTCAATAGCCTGCCATGGCAGAGGGGGGCGGAGGCTGTCTAGCTCTCCCTGTACTTGAGGGGTCAGTTTATATCAGAGGGGCTGTATTAAGAAGTCCGTGTGGTCTCAGATGTAAGCCATATTCTCCAGTTCAGCAATACTGGTAATAAACCTATGGTGTGAGCTCCATTCATCTGCCTCCAGCATTTGCTTCTCAACTAGATCTGAACTCAAGGGGGAGAATCCACACCGTAAAACTACAAAGGAGATTATTAAAGAAGAGATACAGAAATACAAGGGCTTCAATTCGCTGTTTGACATTTGAAGGGGTGAAAGTGGATAATCTCTAAAGTACCTTCCAGCAACCTCTATACTGTGCTTGCCCATGTGCGTATCAGACAAGTAAGAGGAACCATGAGTCAGAAACATCTCAGAAGCAAAAGGGAGTATTTCAAGTAGAAGCAGGTGGTCAACAGTGTAACAGCAGTAAAGTCTCTTGGGACGAAGACAATTGAAGAGACCATAGGGTACCTTATCAAGAGCCTTCTCTGAGACAGGAAGAGATCAATACAGTGAAGATGTATATGCATAAATAAAATAAATAAATTGTATTTATATAAATAAAACATATATGCACCGATAGACATACAGACAATGACATAGACAAACAAAACATTTAAAAAAAAATACAGAATCAAGCTGGAGAAAATTCCAATTCCACCAGCTGGAATTCTACGCTTATATAAGCTTCTTCCTCAACTAGATGATAAGACTTTGTACCTTTGCCCCTAAATTTTCCCAGAGAAAAAATAAAGTAGCCACAAAATGCTTAAAAGCGAATGCTAAAAACTGTTTGGCTCCAAGAACAGAACAGCTTTTAACCAAGCTGAAGACAGTAGAATATTATTTTGCTCTCTTGTCCCAAGGAAGCTCTGAGACCTTTCCAGCTGCAGCATTCCATATACCAGCGCCTGAGGGGAGGAGGGTCTCTAGGCTCTGAGCTCAAGGAAAACAATGATGATCCTGGGCAGGTCATCGCACTCCTGGCTTAAGGACTAATGGATTTTATCTGATTCATCAGTGAGCACCTCAGGGAACAGAGTAAGCAGTTTTTGGTTTTGGGTTTTTTGTTGTTGTTGTTTTGGTTTTTTTCCCCTGTTGCTGCTGTAAACAGAAATCTCACTCAGCCTTGTCCTGAATTCTTGCACAGGAAATCTCTGCTCACCTGCCTTTTGAGACACAGGTCTCCAGCAAGCACTCTCCAGAGGCAGAAGTAAGATGTGTTCCATGCGGAGCAATCAGTTGCTATGTGTTCCATTGTGGCAACCAGGATTCACAAGGGCAAAGCTGATCCACTGCAGCTTTCAGCTATAATCCCCCTGGAATCTGGTCCTGCTGTTAGAGGGATAATTCTCTGGTTATCCCTGAGGCCAGTTCTTACAGTTTTCACAGAAAAATCACCTCTTGCATAAGACATGAAATTTAAAATCATCCCTTCACAGATATCACTGAGTCACTCCATTACCTTTGGGACAGATATAAATTATGCATTCTTTGATTCTCTTTAAAATTTTAGAGGCACATGGGGACAGAGAAGGATCTCATTGGTACTAAAAAATATAAGGCATTCCAGAAAGAAACAATAACTTGTGTGATATTAACTGCTACTACGGCTCCAATTCTCCCTGCTTGGTCAAGGAAATCACAGAAAGCATGAAAAACTAACAGCAGGCTTGCATGCTAATGACTGCTGGTGACAAGGACTCATTGAATGTCACTGCTTCCTGTCCTCATGCTGCTCATTTTTCTTATCTCAGTGACTTCTCCTTTCACAAGACTGTTGTACCCCTATGAATTAGCGTCCTTCTGGGTGTCTGCAACCAAGAAGGCACTCAGGAACATCTGTGTCTGAACCCCATGCACTCTTAACGCCTCTCCTTTCCCCCCAATTCCACTCCTTAATATTGAGAGAACTATTTGTACCATGGAAATGGTGTTGTATGAATCCCCTGCAGCTAGTTGGGTTTTTACCTCTAGATGCTGCCAAGGCTTGCTATCATACATGTATTCATATTTCAAAGAGGACATGACATTTTCATAATTAGCATGAATAAAATGCAATGGCTGTTACTGCAAGAATAAAGAAATTCGTGTGTTCTCATGCTCTGCTGCTACGACGACCTATTTCACACCAGCATCTGTTCCCTACTGATGGACTATTCCAGATGTGAGCTCCCAACACAGCCCTGCAAGAATATTACCCACACAGACATGGCTACGGATGTTTCTTTCCATGGTCCACATTCAATATTAACCTCACTTTGTCCCATTATTATTCCATTAAAGGAACATTCCTTAAAGATTCAAACCCACAGTATACCGTTTGCCTCAGACGCCTGATAACTTTAAGACAGATAAAGAACGGCATCCAAAAAGAAAAAAAAAATATATATATATATATATATATCAGTCTTGCCACAGAAGTTACTTAAATTGCTTGGTCCTTACAACTGCTGATGAGAGTTTGAGGAGTTCTCTGACTTATGGGAGAAGTGAGACAAACTTCAGTATCCTGCTTTAAAGGCTTTCCTGAAGCAAAATGCACTGAGCAATATTAATTTTTCAAGCTAAAAATTAGAGGTATTTGGAAAACCATTGTTCCCCCAGACAGAAAAGAAAATTGCTGTTGAGAGACTAAAATGTGTACCCACTGTCACCAAAACATATGCCAATTCTACACAAAATGCCTTTAAGCCCTTGACCTAATGAAGTTAGTGACAGGATATGGATGACTAGAACAGAAAACGAAACTCAGGAAGAATTTTGTTCACGAACTGCCATATTTCTCCTGTCTTTTAACCAATTTTCCCCCTCAAAATTAGAACATGGACTGCAAATCTTCATGGCTAATGCTGCATATGACAGGCTAAGTGCTATTTAAAATGTAATGTTATATGTTTCAATCTGGTAGAGAAAAACAAGAGCCCCTGTGAAGGACTTTCCAGACAGGTAGTGGTCTTAAAAGGTTATAAAGATGCCAATCAAGACAGTGAACCACAAAACAGCTTTCCCCATCCAATTAGAAAACGTGCAATATTGTCACCGAGTTCTGCAAATGCAAGAATCCTTTCAGCCTGAGCACTTGCTAGCATATTCCCACTCTATTAACTTGACCTCCAGTGTACAATACATCATCACTTTCTACTAAAATTAATGCTTTGGGTTAAAATCAGTGCTTAGAAGACATTAATGAAAAGGATTTAATGGGTACCTCATGCATGCTATTTCCCAAGTTTCTAATCTTTTTCATTCACTGTAAACCAAAATCATGAGAGGTGGAAGGACATTCAAGAGTTGTAACACTTCTGCTGTTGACTAAAACATACACTTTGGTTTTCAACTTTAATCCCAGCCAGAGAATCTGTGCTAGCTAAACACTGTCATGCTTGACTTCTCAGCAAAGAGAAACCACTGCTTTCCTACAAACATACTTTATCATAGTAGGGGACTTTCTCCCTCAAGAATTACTGCATAGGATTTACACAGATGCACGACAGAGACACAGGATGTGGAAAATCCAGGTTATTCAAGATAATTCCACAATGATTGGCCACCACGTTGACAGACTTAACTACATTATGCATACACCTACTTGATGCTCTAGAAACTAGATACCATATTGAAAAAGGATAGAAAGGGAAATGGGCCAGTTAAAGCTGTATGTTCTTTCTCCTTCCCTCATGGAAATTTCTGCAGAGTAGGGTCTGAAAATAGAGACAAGACTGAAAGTTTGCCAAACTTAGACTGTTTTCATAAAACAAACAAGTGAATCACAGGTAACTGCACTACTGCTATGTTCTTCCCCTCTCCCCCCTCCGACCCTGCCTCTCCAAAAATGGAAAAATACATCAGCTCCTCTCTGGATAGACGCAAGTGACACAGAAGACTTCAGTAGGCGATAGTCAGTCCACATCTTCCAATCATCTGAAATCAGCTTTATTCAACTATTCCTAAGAAGTGCCTCTGCCTTCCTGTTGAACCATCACTCTTGAAACTCTTCTCGAGAGGCTCATGTTACAGGGTGTGTTTACACTGTGGTTACTAGCAAGTAACCTGCAGCTCAAAACTGCAGGACTAGGCTACCAGAAGGATAAAACACAGGTTCCTCAGGAACTTAGCCAAGTGCCACCCATGGTTCTCATCACCCAAGGAGATGCCTGCCTAGCCATTTGGAATTTTGTGCCAGTTTCCTCATCTATAAAATCAACCCACACAGGTGGCATGACAGTCTGCTATGGTTACAAGGCATGAGGAATTAACCTTGATTGAATCCAGAGGGTAATGGCCTGGGCAGGGGAGAATTAAGAAAGCACATCCTAGGGGTGCTGGGGTGACTCAGTTGGTTAAGCATCTGACTCATGATTTCGGCTCAGGTCATGATTTCACGGGTCTTGAGATCGAGCCCCACATCAGGCTCTGCGCCCAGCAGGGAGTCTGCTTGGGATTCTCCATCTCACCCTCTACCCCTCCCCCCATTCTCACACACTCACTCTCTCTGTCTCTCAATTAAATCTTTTTTTTTAAAGAAAGCACATCCTAGAAATATATTGTAATATGTAAGTTCCTAAAGACTACAAAGAAAAAAATGGAATAATTTACAGTCCACTGAAGTATATTGACCTTGTGGTCTAATGGGAAACTTGTGAGAGAAGATAATGGAACACAAAATATTTTCTTCAATTTGAAAGACAAGTCAGAGAAAAAATGTTAAGAAGGAAGAAAACTCAATCTTAAAAGCAGTCAGGGTAATTCTCTAAGAATTGCACATCTAATCCAAACATTTCTCTACTTAGGCTGGCCCCAAATCCTTAACATGAACTGTTGTCACAGGATAATAGAAGCTATTTAAGGGTTTTAAACTCGGAGAGGAGGGAAGCATATAATCTCTCCTTCTGCTTGTAAGACCCAATCCACTTGTCATTCAGGTAACTGCTTTCTCTAGGAAACATCCCCACACCTCACCGTGAGATCAGGGACCTATGGTATGATCTTGTAGGACTCTGTACTTGGTCTTCATATATATCACGCTTGTCTCATTATTTTTCAGTGTCTCTCTAGCCCCCCAGTGATCTGTGCTGTCCAATTTGGTAGACACTGGCCACATGTGGCTACTGAGCACTTGAAATATGGCTAATTCAAACTGAGATGTCCTTTTGTGTGAAACACATATCATATTTGGAAGACTTACTATGGATTTCTCCAGACGGAGTGTAGCCCTGCTGCAACCTTGATTTCAGCCCAGTATTCCAACCTTAGTAATGTAAGAGAATAAATGTAGGGTGTTTGAAGCCACTAAGTTAGTGGTCATTGTTACGGCGGTAAAAATAAACAAATACATGTAGCTACTAGAAGGTTTACCTATGTGGATCCCGTATTATTTCTCTTGGACAGCTTTGGATTCAGTCATAAACTCCAGGAGGCCGGGCCACGTCTGTTTCGTTCACTGCTCCATGCCCTGCCCCCAGCACACTGCCTGGCTCATGCTGCCCAATCCAAAATCGTGGGAATAAATGAAGCAATTAAAACAAAAGCAGTTCCTCTCCTCTCAGAAATGAGTAATCCATTCATTATTCTAATAAACATTTATTAAGCACTTACTCTGGGCCAGGTACTATGCAAGGCACTGAGGATACAAAAATAAACAAGAAGTAGTTGCCAGGGGCTGGGCGGGGGGGGGGGGGGGGATAGGGAGCAACTGCTCACCGGGTATGGGGTTTCCTTTGGGGATGATGAAAATATTCTGGAACTAGATAGCAGTGGTGGTTGCACAACACTGTGAATGTACTAAATGCTACTGAATTGTTCACTTTAAAATTTTTTATTGTTATTATTATTATGTGAATTTCACCTCAATAAAAAAACAATAAAATAAACAAGAAGATGGCAAGGTGCCCTGGCCCCTGACCTCAAGGATCTCAGTGTAGCCCAGGACTGTATGTATGTAAGTATGTGCATGCGAGAAAGCACTAGAGGTCTGATGCCACGCGGCCATATCCAGGACACAGCTGCTTCGGAGGGAGGCCAAGGGCAAGGAGAAGCATATGCCTAGATAAGGAAATGGGTGCCAGGAAAAGCCTGAAAACATGAAATGGGGGCTGTTTGAGCTAAATCTTCAAAGATGAGTAGGGTTGAAAACACATAAACACAACCATGCAAACTATGGAAGGAGGACTAAGTCTTCCAGACAGAAAACACAAATATTTATAGCATCTCTAGATAACTTTTAAACTCCTGGCATTCTTCATCAATTGACAACTGTCTGCTTCCATGTCCCTATTCTAATTGAGAGTCCTTACAGAGTAAAGCCTTAATCCTTAAAGTCACAGCTACTGTAATTACCCACAGTCACAGAACCTATAGAGCAAAAGCCATTTAATAATGGGAAATGATAAAGAAAGGGACATGGAAACCAGAAACTTCATTGACTCTTTGGGCGATCCAATCAAATGTACATGTAATATATAATTAGAGACAGGAAAGAAAAGAAAAAAAACAACTAGTTTTGCTCAGAGTTTGTCTGATTACACAAGACAGTCATTTGAAACCATCCGGCTTCTGAAACAAACAAGATGTATAGACCTAAACATAATTTAGGAAGTACACTAAGAAGTTATCAAAATCACAGGATAGACATCAAGGTAGATGAGGCCTCTTGGCTTCTCTTCTGGTTGGGAAAGATTTAAATACAACCTGGGAATATCAATAACAGGTATCTCAACTAAGAGCTGACTCAAACTCAACTGTATTCTGGATAAAGGAAAAGAGGTAAATTGGGGAAAATGTATTCTATTTATGCTGTAGGAGGATTTTATTTTATTGTCAAAATTTTTGACACATTTGAAAACTTTTACTTCTAATTCTTAATAAATGAAATAATACCAAATATTTGTTCTCAGTTCAAATGTTAACTCCTCATAAAGTAGAATACCTCCTATCAAAAGTAGAATCTCTCAACAGTTCCAGTCAAATCACTTTGCTTGATTTCCCTCTGATCATTACGTGATACTTTCTGGTTCACTATCTGTTTACATCTGCCTCCCCTCTCCAGAATGTAAGCTCCAGAGGGCATGGCTGGTATGTCTTATTCCCTGGGTCATCTGCAGCATCTACAAGGGTGCCAACCCTTGTAGATGCCCACTAAGTACCTACCTTAGTAGGTACATTTGCTGAATGAATAAATAAACAAGAAATTCAAATATCACTCCCTGATTTAATTCCACATCCCATCTCTTCTCCCCAATGATTTATAAAACTTTATAACTGAAATATTGATTAATTTTATATCTATTCTATAGACCATACTAGATGTACTGAATATTATAGGGTCAATTAAGAGCATGGGACCAGAAATTGTATGGCCTAGATAGAAGTCCGAGTTCCTTCTAGTTGTATGGCCTTGGGTAAACTACTTAGCCTTTCTATAACTTGGTTTCCTAACTGGTAAAATCAAGTTATTAATATTAGCTATGTCATAAAGTTTTTTGAAGACTAAAAGTACACAGAATAGTGTACTATTCTGCACTCACTAAATATAAACTCTATAATGGGTTGAAGTCACAGAGGTAAGAATAGTGGTTTAACAAAATGTAGGACTTTCTAGCCCTAGCAGGTGTTAGGAATGAGTTAACTGTACCAGCAGTGTTCAGAGATTTAAGTATCCACTTGATTGCTATATTGAAGAGAGGATTTATGCATCATAAAATCATTTATATTAGATAACTTTTAATATCACCCCTCCTTCTCTTCCAAACCTAAGATCCTATGGTCGTGACTAACACTATAAACTGAAATTAAGAAGTATACAGCACAATTCCTAAATGCAAAAACAAGGAGCATTTCAGCCTCCTGTACCCAGCATATGCATTTGTACTATTTTCACAAGAGAGTCAGTCTCTTCTCTGGACACAGGCAACTTCCTGTTGACCTCTGACCACTGACATCTACATTACTGATCTCCTCATGAGACCACATGGAATTCGAGATGGATGAACACGGGAACTGGAGCTCAGGTGTTCTTGGAGACACAAAAAGTTTGGTTTGCCCAGAAAGCTCAAGTTAAAGAAAATTAAGAGTAAGCCTGAAGGAGAGAAGCTGCAAATGAGCTAAAAAAAAGAAAAAAAGAAAGAAAAAGAAACGCTATAGTTCTTCATAGGAGAGTAAAATGTAAATGTAGCCAAATCCAAAGAAGCCCATATCTTGATTGCAGACAGAGGGATAGGAAACTGGAAACAAGCTGACCTTTCCAAAGAAGCCTTAGCATGGGAAAGAGTAGCTTCCAGGGGCCACCAATAGGAGTAGCACAGAGGGTGGGGGGGGGCATCAAAAGCTAAGTATACAGGGCATGCATCCAGATTTAAGGGGCTGGTGGTTGGGTTTTCTTAAAGGAAGGGGAGACCTGAAAAATCTAAATCCAGGCTCAGAGTGAAAGAATGAATCAGTGGGCTTCTTTCAAATTTGTGGTATCAGGATATAACCCGGGGTACGTCCTTGAAATACAGAAACCCCTAAATTGCCTGCTACATCAGAAAAGACCAATTAAATAGCATTCTGCATTAATTTTTATGTGAAATGGATTTTTATCATACTCTAGTTGGCTACAAATACAGTCTATGTGTGCTTAGTCAGCTGACCTTCAGCTTGTTTTTATTTTTTTTGTAAATGAGAATGGACCCTTTTAGCACCAAACAAGTAATGTTACGAGCATTCACAGACATAGTATAACTTAATCCTCTCCAGTGGTAGATTTAGAGCAGCTTCTCTGTGAGGTATTTTCAAGTGCTGACCAGAATAGCTGTACCAATAATGCGTTGTTCCTGTATGCTCAGGTGAATACCTAAAAATACACACTTATTCTCCTTTCTATAACAGTGAAAGTCATTTTCAGTGACCCTACAAAGGACTTTGATGTCAGTGTGTGTTAACCTCAGCTAAGCTGTTTCAAATCCTACACACACATTGGGGGAAGGGGAGGGGCTTCTTTGAAAATTCTGATGAGCTAGACAAAAGTTGTTTTGAAATTACTCTATTTCTTTCACATTGTTTGCACACAATTTTTAGTAAGCTCATCTTCAGCTCTAAGAACTTCAGATTATATTTAGAGGTAAGGTTCTACTCTTTATCAATGGTGTGCTGATTTTTTGTGTGTGTGTATATATGCTATATGTACAGAAACTTGCTTGAGTATTTAGGAATTTAGTTTAGAACCTTGAAAAGTTTTAAATGTATATATGTTATTTAATGTACCATGTTTACATTTAAGAACTTGTCAATTTAATATGGCTTGCCCTTTGGGAGATTAATTGCAGCAGATGGTAATAAAAGTTAGGACTCTGTGTTGAAATGTGATATACAGATTTATTTTAAGGCTATTGGAAGAGTTAGTTTATTTGGTAGACCTCGTCTCTTGGACCCAAACATAGAGAAAAATATTGGAAAATAATTTTAATAATCTCTGATTCCTCATGGTTCCTTCTGGTATCACTATTTCACTGGTTTCAGCCAACCCCCAGGGAGGAAAAAAAAAGCAAAAAATAATTTCTTTCATACACAATTAAAAATAATTTTAAAAAAATTTTAAATTTTCTCATAAGTCATATAGAACTATCATATAAATGGAGGAAAAAGGTTTAAAAAGCATATTTTCCAACCATAAGTGGTTCTAAATTATAAATGATAATGTCCCTAGTATCTTAGTGGGTGTTTTTGGTTGTCACAATAAACTGGAGGACTCCACTGGCCTTTACTATGTAGGAGCCAAGAATGCTAAACATCTTGCAGTGTACAAGACAGCCATTCACCATGGAGAACTGCCCCACCTAAAATGTCCTATTTTAGGGGACACAAGGAGAAAATATAGAAAAATATAGAAATAGATAAAGAGCAGAAAATTATCTCCTTCAGTTCATGATAAATCAAGTGGACACAAAAATATATAATGATACATATCATACCATAATACCATAGATCTACCATAGAATACCATAATTAAAACTGTAGATCTACTTAATATATATCATATCTGAACACTGGAAACAGATTAAATATCTTTCCTTTCCAATATCTGTCAAACAGGCACAAAATTCGACAATGTATTATGCCACAAATAAAACATCAATATATGCCCCCAAAACAGGCAAGTAACAGAAAACATTCTCTTACCACAATGTAATACAACTATCAATTACTCACAAAATTAGAAAAAAAAGTATGTTCTGTCTTCTGAAAATTTTAAACCTGTCTCATAATTCTGGCGTCAAAAAAAGGAGAGCATCTAGAAAACAGCTATGTTAAAAAATCCATGGCATAGCTAAAGTAGTGCTAAAAGGAAAATTCATAGACTTCAATAGTTTATTAAAAACAAGGAAGAATAAAAAATAAATTAAGCATCTAAGGAAATTAAAGGAAACAAAAACCACAGAAAGCAGGAAAAAGGAATTAATATACATAGTATAAATTAATTGGAAGAAAGGAGAGTAGAGGATTAGTAAATCAAAAAGCCGGTACTTCAACTGTTAGCTAATCAAATCAAGGGGGATGACAAAGGAGACCAATTCAATTATACAAAATAAGAATCAATAAGAGGCAAATAACACCAATATAGAGGACATTTTAAAAAATCATAACAGATTTCTTTGCTCAATTCTGTGCAAATAAATTTCAAAACTTGGATGACAGAGATAATTTATAGAACATATGGTATGCCAAACTGCTTCCAGACGAAAGAAAAGACCTAATCAGACAATTACCATATAAATAAAGGAAGTTGCTAAATAATTACCACCAAAACTGGGAAGACACACACACACACATACGCACACAGCTTAGATGGCACAACTTGCCAAACCTTTAAAATACAGGTTAATTCCGCGGCACCTGGGTGGCTCAGTTGTTAAGCGTCTGCCTTTGACTCAGGTCAGGATCTGAGAGTCTTGGGATTGAGCCCCGCATCGGGCTCCCTGCCCAGCGGGAAGCCTGCTTCTCCCTCCCCAACTCCCCCTGCTTGTGTTCCCTCACTTGCTGTGTCTCTCTCTGTCAAATAAATAAAATCTTTAAAAAAAAAATACAGGTTAATTCCAATACCATTTAAACTCTTACAGGGTACCTGGGTGGCTCAGTCGTTAAGCATCTGACTTTGGCTCAGGTCATGATCCCAGGGTCCTGGGATCGAGCCCCACGTCAGGCTCCCTGCTCCACAGGGAGTCTGCTTCTTCTTCTGTCCCTCCATCCTGTGTGTGCTCCTGCACACACTCTCTCTCACAAAAATAAATAAAATCTTAAAAAGAATTAAAAAAAAAATTAACTCTTCCGGAGTTTAAAAAGCAATAGTAACAATGATACCAAAACCTGAGAGCACCAAAAAGAAAAGTATAGAGCAAACTCAGTGAAGAATAGCAATGCAAAAATCCTAAGTTAAATATTGACAAAGAGAATCCAATTTAAATAATAATGTGCCTGACCAAATGGAATTTATTTCAGGAGTGTAAAGAATAAAAATTTTGAAAAACAAGATAAAAAACTTAAGAAAAAATATGTCAGCACCAAATCCCTCACTAGGACGTTCAATGCCTTTGAGAGAGTATGATCGTTTTCATTTCCACATTAATGCTACCAGTCTGATGACAGCGCCATTCAGTCTCCTGCGTACTTATGCCATGTCCTATCTCTTGACCTCTGCCAACTCTGCGTCTTTGTTTGGAATGTCATGAGCCCAAACTTGCTCCCAGTTCTAAATGTCCTATCCCCCCATCAAAACCAAATTTAAATACTAACTCATAAGAAAAGCTTCCTTGATTCTCCCCACAATCAGAAACTTCTCTCCTTTTGCTGAACAACCGAAAAGTTTTCTCCTTCTCTCTTACGGCACTTGTCGCAGTTAACCCTGTATTACAGAAATCCATGTGAAGCACTTCTTCTCCTATTAGACTAGAAATTTTTGGCCTAAGGGCCATGTCATATGTACCTTTGCATTCCAATCACTGCAAGCACAGATCCTTCCACACTTTCATGTTTTGGTGTACAAATGCAAACAACCAGGATATAAAAGCAAGAGCAAGCTGAAGACTTATGGGTAGTGGTTTTCCTGAAAATGTTACTGCATGTGCACAGAATGAAGAGGTAGAATCTGAAGATGAGCAGAGCAGTAGCCACGCCAGTCCCACTTGATCATCCCGCAGCCGGAGTCAGGGCAATGCACTCCGCTCCAGCCTGAGAAACTCTAATTACCCTCAGCCAGACAGTAAGCAAACAGCAAACAGCTACTGCAGAAGCCGGAAAGCAGCTAGAACCATCGATGCAGGGCAGGGAGGCAGCAGTGAGGAAAGAAGTCAGGATGGAATGGTTGGTTTCATTGGATTGTTGGTTTGAAAGCAAGTACTTCATTTCACGCACACACACCAACCCCACCACATATATGCTTCCTCTTCATATTTCATTTTCCTGAAGTCCAAATATTAACCTGTGTCCTAAAATTTCACTGAAAATGTATAAGCTTGTGAAACAGTCATAATGTCGAGTTTCAAAATGTATGTGTAATTTGTTATGCATGGCAGGGTCAACAGTCCTAACAAAATTGCACCAGAAGGTTTGCTAAGAACAGAATATTAAACAGAGCAGAGACTATGGGATTTAACATGAGAAACTGACATTAAGTTAAAATGGCACAAAAAGGCCACATTCCAACCACTGTTGATAGTTTTTGAGAACTGGACTTTCAATATAAACCTGTTATTCTGTGTACAATTTCAAAAGCAATGAAAGCCAATGAAATGACAAATTTCTGGTTCATTCTGAATACAAGAGTTACAGTTTATTTTAAGACCATGTCAACAAAGAAGTTGACATAGTTGACACTTTCCTGTAGGGAAATCTAGCAGTTACTGTTCCCCCCCCCCCTTCTCTTCATGTTGCTCCATCTTTCTTTGGAATGTGCCCTTCATAGATGTTCAAGACATGTGCCCCTGGTTTTCCTACTTCTCTAATGCTCCTTCATCTTTGCAGATTCTCCACCTGCCCTGAAATCTCAGTGGTTGCCAGGCCTCCATACTCAGCTCTCATCTCAACCCACGCTGCACACTTTGCCATTTCAGAGCTCACTGCTATTCACGGCTTCAACACTAAATGGCAATCAAAGTCTTATGCCACCAAAATCTATCTCTGGATAAAAATCATATACCTAAGTGTCCCCAGCTCATCAGCCTCATATGCATAAACTATACTCACTTTCTCCATCCAAACTGGGAGAGGTTGAAGGATGTCAAAGATGTCCACGTCCTAATTTCCAGAACCTTTGGTTATGTTACCTTACATGGCAAAAAGGATTTTGCAGATATAATTTAGTTAAGGGTCTTGAGATTATCCAGGGGGATCAAGGTAGTCACAAAAGTGCTTCCAAGAGTCAGTGTTAAGAGTGATTCAGTGTGAGAAACACTTGACTGGCCATTTCTGGCTTTGAAGATGGAAGGGAACATAAAGCAAAGAATGTAAGGAGCCCCTAGGAGCTGGAAGAGGCAAGGACGTATTCTCTAGAATGTCAGGAGGGAGTGCCACCACGCTATACTGATGCCTTGATTTCGGCCCAGTGAAACCCATTTTAGACTTATTATCTCCAGAACTGTAAGATAACAATGCTGTGTTGTTTTAAGCCACTAAATTTGTGGGAATCTGTCACAACAGCAATAAGATACTAATACCACCAATTCTCCCAATTGCCACTCTGCCACATGACTTGCCAAGACCTATTGATTCTTCCACCTAAATCCTTTATGTTCCCTGCCACCCATTTGTTCTTATCTCCAAGGGTACTCCCCAAGAAGGAAATGCATCCTGTGAATTTTGGCTAGTCTTCCTGTGTCTACTCAGACCACTGCCTCCCCCAACCCTAACTTGGGCGAGATCAGTCTTCGAACTGTCTCCAGAAGATCTTTTCTAAGACACAAATCTGATAGTCTCAAGCCAAATGGCTCACTATTGACAACAAAGTGACAATAAGCTTCTTTACCTGATAAAAGGGCCTTTGTGTTTTGACACCTACCTAACTATCCAATTTTAATCTCTGTCCTTTGTCCAAACTTGGTGCTCTACCCAGTGCTCCATTCATACTTGGTACTCCATCTTCATCCTATATAATGTTCTCACTACCTGTCTAACTGGCAAACTCCTACGTATCTTTTAATACTGAATCAATTGTGTCAGCAAGCTCTCGAGAGTGAACTCCTTGAAAGCTAGGACCCCTCTCCATCTCTTTCCCCACAGTGCCTAGCCCAGCCCTCACTGTGAACAAACAGAAGGGACAAGTTCTCCCTTCACATGACCTCTGGCATATGCCTGCTCTATCTTTCTCCTAGTTTTGGCTCATATTTGGCTTTGGAATTACTTTGAGAAATAACTCAGTAAGACACCATGCCCCCATATGCCTATATTTTCAAGGAGCAGGTGCTAGATTTGGGAATCGGTACTAGAAGAACCAGCCCTGGTTCATTTAGGACAAGAGGCACCTGTCAGTCCCAATTCTGCTACAGATGAAAACCAACTCAAAACTCCTCTCATGCCAACCCTTCACTTTCCCTTCTTGGTGATAAAGAATTTCCACTTTCAGTTTGCAGCATAGTAAATTTTTGTACTCTCAAATCATTCCTTTACTCTGGCCCATCTCCAATTTCATAATATTGTGTTTAAAATATGGAGATGAAAATTAGACTCAAATATGGGCTTTATCAACGTTGAACACGGTGAGTGGATTATTTTATGATTCTTGTGTGTTACATTCTGGCTAATGCAACCCCAGATCATGTTCTCCTTTTTGATAACAGCCCTATATATTGCTGACTCATATCCTTGAGTGACAGGGTGAGAATGGCTTTTTGCCTGCAGAATACTTACATGTCAATTCCATTCTTTATGATGGCTAGGATAATCTATCAGTATTTTTTCCCAGAAATATAAAAACCTCACACTCTTGCAAAGAGCTATCTAGTGCACTGACACTATAGCTCATCTTGACTCGATGTTCCAATCTATAATTGAAACCATTAGACTCAAATCAAAGCCTCACAAAGTTCTGTAGCCATTTTCTTCATTTTTAAATATATGTTATATATTTATGTGGGTAACATTTTAGTTCAAAATAAAAACAAATACACTATTCCTTAACTGTCAGTTTAGAAGCCGTACTTCATTTTAGAAGCCATAAACACCAGAAATAATGAGGTAGACAGACCATGTGGAAGTAGTTTCAGGGTCTATCCTATGATTCCATTAACTTCTGTGTATTTTTTTTCTTTTAAATCTACAATGAGAAAGACACAGTTGAGAGCAGAGGATGCTTTTTAAGTTAATCTGCCTTTTTGATAAAGCAATGGAAATGGAGGCTCAAATTATGTTTCTGAAGTAAAATGGGACAAGATAAACAAAAAATTTCATCTCTAATTGGCTCCTGGAAAAAAAATCTCAATGCAGATTAAGTATGTTTCTATTAATTTAAGTAAATTAGTTCATTTTAATTTCTCACACTGATGTGATAAAATTGAAGCATGCACATTTAAATTTTTTTGACATACTTTAAAGACAGATTTAATATTATCTCATTAAAATGGATATATAAATGAGTGGATTTGGAATGGAAAAATCTGGATCACAGTCTTAACTCATTTGTTCACTATCAGATCAAAAAAGTCCCATCACCCCCTCTAGATATCCGTTCCTTTTATTCTGTAATGGCAATCAGTAATCACACTCACTAAGTTTACACCTTGTCTTTATTCCTCTCTTGTGAGTATGGCTGAGAAACCCATACTACACACTTAAAGGAGTGAAGAGTAATGTGAAAATGTGAAGCTGTAATAGGGACCAGTACAGGCTTTAGAAAAGGACCCAGCACTCCAATGTGGAGAAAGTGAGGTTGAAATTAGAAGCTGAAAGCTTTATTGCCCTCCATTTCTTATGCTTCCTAGAGACAGGGCTTCTGAGCTATAGTTTCCTCATCAATTCATCACACTGATGGCACCCATTTCAAGACTTTGTTCTTACAGTGTAAATTCTACTCAGAATCTTAAAAAATAAATCAGGGTTACTCTAATGATACAGATGTGTGGATGCAGGATCTTGCTCAGCCTAACTCAGCCTCAGATCCACATATACCAAATCTTAAAATACTGAAGTCTCAATGTATTTTAACTTTGTGCCCTTGTCCGATGTGGAAAGAGGAAGTGGTATTTTAAACGCAAAGAGCACTGTGCCAGACTTGTATTTCCAACTGTTGCTGGACTAAATATTCAGGAAAGCTATCCTGTCAAAAAACACCTACATGTTGGATAAATTATAACTAGCTTACATATAAACACATTGTTGAGCTCTCCAGAAAACAAGGGAAGCTAATAAAAAATGGGATCCACAAACTAAAATCATAATGGTACGAAAACCCTGAAGCCAAGGCTTCTCTGAGGACAAGTGACTAAACCAGGCACCCACAGTGCGGATACTGATGGGAGAAAAAGAGGGCTATTAACCCTGAGACTCCTAAATTGAATTGTACTTGAAGGAACCTCACCCTCAGTGTGTGTGAGGATGAGAAGCTAATAACCTGCTGCAGAGGAAATAGATAGAAAGCCTACCTGTTCCTGCCTATTCCCAGGATAAAAAATGCAACAATGAATATAATAATGTAATAGTCTTCCCTTAAAATCTACACCAGAAGACCAGATCTCACATGGGTGTGGTGTTCAAATATACATTACTTTGGCTGTCAGGAAAACCACAGGCCAAATAATAAATAAAATAAAAGCTGCCCAAAGCACTCCCCAAGGCCCAGCTGAAGAACTTTCTCTATGCTGGAGAAAAACCAACATCCTTAATGCTTTAGTCATCTCAGGCTGCCATAACAAAATACTATGGACTAGGTGGCTTAAACAACTGGAATTCATGTTCCTATAGGTCTAGAAGCTGGAAATCTGAGATCAGAGTGTCAGGATGGTCAGGTTCTGGCTTGCAGACAGCTGCCATCTCATTGTGTCATCACATGGCAGGAAGAGAGACAGCGATCTCTCCCTCCTCTTTTTATAAGGCTACAGTCCTATCTGGTTAGGGCCCTACCCTTAATACCTAATTTAACCTCAATTACCTCCTAAAGTTCCTATCCCCAGGTACAGTCACATTAGGAGTTAGAACTTCCACATATGAATGACCAAGACAGATTTCGGCAGTGAAGGCAGGAAGGAAGGAAGAAAGGAAGGGAGGGAGGGAGGGAGGAATGAAATCCAACTTTGAAAAACTCAAATGAAGTCCATCAACAGATCATCAAAAACATTTAGAATAGTCATACAATAGACTATCTCACAGCATGAAAATTAATGAACTGTAGCTACATTAATCAACATGGACACATCTCAGGAAAATAATGTTGAGTTAAAAAAAGCAAAATAGAGTTGACTCTGTATAAACTTTGAAAACCTCTAACAATATATTGTGTACAGACACATGCATGTGTAGTAAAATCCTAAGACAGAACACTGTAATCACAGAGTGGTTTGGTGGGAGAGAGAGGCCAGAGAAACAAAGAAGGGGAGACAGGAGGCATTTGATTTACTGCTGATACTCCGTTTCTTCAGCTGAGTGACATATGCACAAATACTGTTTCATTCTTTTTTCATAATGTAAATATATGTGATGTATTTTTCATTATATGTATAAAATATTTCATTAAAATTCTAAAAAGAGCACCGGGGAAGGGGGTGAGCAGCAAACTCTGAGCAAATCTGGGGACCTAACCAGGTATGTCTCTGGTTTCCTCCCACTGCATCTCTTCTCAACCTTAAAAGCACATCTAATAGGTTCCACCCACAAATCCTGCCAAAGGATTATGTGATAATCATGGTTTGTGCTAATAAAAGTTTGAGGTAACTCTTCCAAGGGAATCTTTGAAGTCAAAAGACCAGCTTGAGCTTTGAAGCGCTCCCCATCACCTGGCCATCTGCCGGGTGTCACCTTCCCTCTGCAGCTCCCACCACCACAGGGCTCTCAGTGGAGGGGACTGGAGGATTGGCCGGCAGACCACTTCAAACAGCTTCTTGGAGCCGTTTCGAGATTCGAGCTAATTACTCCTAATTATCACAACTCTCTGTATGTATTTTTTACAGTATATGGTCGGCAAGTTTTTAATCACTCATCTTAGTGGGAAAAAAAAGCCACTTGAACATCTTTTTGACTAGATATAAAATATGAAAGGACTCTAGGAAAGTGTACCAGTCCAACTTCTTGTAATCTGATTACAACACAATTATTGTTGTACTTTTTAAAATAAAAACAAATATGCAGAATGGAAAAAGAAATGGTAGGGAAAAAACATAAACTACTGGGCTATTTGATATATTCTTGATTAACTTTTCTATTTAATAGAATATCAATATCTATGAGTAGTTGATTTACATTAATTAATCAAAATTATTTTGGTTGGATTTTCATTTTCATATAAGAATGCAAAACTTATTGGTATAAATTTTTCTATGCCGCAAATTTAATCTTAATGAAATATACTAAGGAAGGGAGGAAAAGGAAGAAATTAAGACTTTTGCTAAAAACAGCCTACATGATTCAACTAAGCCAACTTGTGCATTGATAGCAGACTGCTATCCTCCTCTGCAGTGGAAAGGTCCTAAAAACACAACTGTTTATCACAAACTCTTCCAAAGTCAAATTTGGATCTGATGAAGTCTATGATTACTCAACATTCTGAAAATCCATCTCAAATAGTAGTTGCCCATAATGATTTCTTTACCATAGAAAAACATTTGCAGAAATTGTTAAAGTTCAATTTAATATTCTGTATCATCAAAGTTTTCAAAAACATCAGTAGCTATCATTATAGTTATTCAGTAATGATACTTGGCTAGTGTTTCATATATTAACAGAATAAACAAATAAAAATTTCATATATTAACAGAATAAATGAATAAATAATTCCAAGAATTGCTAGTATAAAATTTTTGCTAATAATTATTTTAGAGGAGAATAACAGTCTAGAGTCTAATAGAGACTGTGTCCTAGAGCGACTTCCAGGGAGTCTATTTATCTTCCTGTAGCTTTTGTGGATTACTTCATTGGCAAAAAAGAGATTCTCATATTTTGCCCTAACTGCATGCCCAGGTCTACACACATCCAGGGAGAAGGACCAAAATGAAGAAATGCTTCCTTAGGCTTACCTCCTGATGGGATCAGAAATAAAATTTTTGAGGGATAGGGTAGGTAGGAGAATCTGAGGGGTAAGTGGGAGTCTGAGATTGCAGGAGGAGGCCCCTTCCAGATCTTTGGGGGCAGCTGCAAATTCCCCAACTTCTCTCTCTTGGTTCCCCTGCCTGTAGTGAAACCTTTAAAATAAAATAAAACAAAAAACCTTCCACCGTTACCTGGGAGATGAAGGGAAATGAAGAGTTGCTCCTTCAGAGAGTGTTCCCTACTCAGTAGGGATCAGAATGGGTGTGGGGGATGGGGGCAACCTCACCCATGAGGACCCACTTGGATTTGCAATTCTGGTACTGTCCTCCACTGCCCCCAGCATACACGGAGACTCCTTCTGAAACAACTCATCAGCCTTCTCTCAGGAGAAGGTCTTGGACTATTTAAAACTCAACTCATAGTGAGGATGCTCAGTATATATTAGTTTTCTTAATTCTTCCTCCTCCTTTTGTCAAATCAATGACCTATTTTGCGCAGAGGAGGGTTAGTGAGTTGAAAAGTGCACCGAAACTGGCATTTCAGCCAGTTGAATCTATTGGATGTTTGGACTGGAGTCCAGTCCTCCTGTCTTCAACAAGGTCAGCCAGGAGTTGTGCCCTGACGTGCCCTCTTCTCTATGACAGCTCCATCCACACCAAGGATCATTTGTGCTTGGGTGAATGAAAATGTGTGGAATTGCAAGGAAAGAGGGCAGAAGAAATTCTCCCGATGCACAATCTGCTCCTTCAGACAACTCTCCTCCCTTGGCAATCTGGAATACGCTATCCAGAAGTGTGGAGAATTCTTTGAGTAGGGGACTCTTATTGTCAGCAAGTGAATGGCAGCCATGAAAACAGCAACTGGCCTGGGTCTACGAACAGAGGTCAAGTACTTCTTAGCTAGACTGTGGTGTTAATAGTAGGAATAAAGATTAATCTGTACACGTACACACACACACACACACACACACACACACACACAATTCCTCAAAATAGTATCTTCATATAAGTAGAGTTACATTTGTATAAAACAAACTGTTTGAAAATTACAGGCAATGTAGCAACAATTCCTGCATTATCCTTTTGTTTAGTTAGCACTTTAGTTCACAAGGCTAATGAGTATTTTGTTTAAGTTGTAGGCAGAGGCTGACATAGGACCCACACTATCTCATCTTTGGCTCATACAGTAGGTGGTTGGGGTATGCCAGGCACTGTCCTGCCTTCTGTTTATTATCTAACTGAATTTTCACAACAACCTTGGGAAGCAGGTATTATTATGTCCATTTTACAAATGAAGAAACAAACGTTGAGAGAATTTAGATAACTGCCCATGGTCCCACAGCTATTAGTAGAGTTAACATTCAAACTCAGACTTATAAATCCTATACTCAAGACTAAAGCACTATTCATTGGGAAATGGTGCACATGGTGAACATGGAGGTGCCCCTTCCAGTCTCCCTTTAAGAGAAACCGCTGCAGGAGCACAGCTGATGGAGAGTTGCTATCGCTTTGCATGCACCATGGCTTTCCTCTGAGACCATGGTTCCCTGGGGCTGAGCATGGAGGGGGGGGTACCAGAATTGGCCCATTCCCACCAGACCCTGGGATTGCCTCTGAAGCTGCACTAGCCAATTTGGTAGCCACTAGCCCTATGTGGCTACTGAACACCCAAAATGTGGGGAGTGTCACTAAGGAACTGAATGCTTATTTTTATTTCATTTTAATTAATTTAACTCTAAGTAGCCCCAAGTGGCTCTTAGCTATCATGCTGGACAACACAAACATAAAACATTTCCGCCATGCAGGAAGTTCTATTAATCTGCACTGCCCTAAAAGGACAACTTTTGCTTAGGGAGATCATTGGGGTGAACTCTGCACAGACCCAAAAGAGAGGGAAAAGAGACTTCCTTCAGAGGCGCTTCCTTTTGAGACGGTGAGCAATGGACACTAGGAAGGCTGTCAGGGGAAGAGATCAGGTGATCCACTGGGAAGGTGGGTGGAGTGCAGAAACGGAGCCGGTGGCGGGGCATGGATCTCAGATGACTCAGGGATGCCCAGCCTTCTCAGGCTGGACCCATAGCTGAGGACGAAGTGGTGCCACAGATAGGGGAGAGTGGCATTCCCCGTCAGAATGGGGATTTTATGTTGCTGTTGAGTGAGATGGAAAACTAGGGCCCAAATGAGCAATGGTTTGGGAAGAATGGAGTTTACAGAGTAATGCCCAGTAGGAGTTTTTACATTTTCCTCCTCTTCAGTTTCTCCTATGCTCTTCTTTCTCCTTGATTATCTGACTGATCTCCTTATTTAAAACAACAACAACAACAAAAAAAACCCTTATTCTCCCTCTTTTTCTTTTACCCTCCAGTCACCAGAAAAAATATATAACTGCAATAAATATTTTATTTCTTCCACATATTAGACTTTTATGTTCATTGTTCTTCACACAGATTAATTGAACATTAACATTTTTGTTTCTCAAGAAGAGCTAACCACCCCTTTAACATGTATTATGGCCCCCAGTTAACATTCCTTTATAGGGTCACTGGGTCAATGGCAAGCGGAGGCTACAGTTTTTTACTTTCATCAAAGGTATTTTCATAGGAAAATATAGGCTAACATTAGTTTTCTTGTGTAAAATAAAACACTAGTGAAAATCAAATATAAAATATGCATATAAAATTTCACTTACTGAAGAGCTATAATCAAGGCAAAGGGTTTTTCTTAAAACAATCAACTTTATGAGTTACCTGCAAATTAGTGTCTGTTTTTTTCTTTACTGTAGCCCAAATGGGTTGCTCTTATTAATGGGATCTATGAGAATGTGTGGAATTAACGAATTCAATTGGAAAGGCAACAGAGTGTTCATATATAGCTTGAAAATACTGATTTCAGAAACACAGATGTTCTACCAAATCCTCACTTGCTTACTCTCAGCTAAATTCAACCTCTGAGCTTTAAAAAGTTTTTCTAAATTGTTAAGGACAAAAAAATGAATAAATAAATGACATTATACATTCACATCTGGCTCTGTCACCATTTAGGGCATGCTATTACACACATTAAACATCTGGGCAGGGGGAAAGGGTCTATTTGGGAGTTTTTGGCTACAATGACAACTGAAGTGCACTGTCTCTCAAACCACTCGGTCTCTGCTCATCTACTTTTGACACCACTGTCATCTTTTCATTTTTATTCCAAAAGCCTAGAGTAGGTGCCACTTTAAATCAACAATCATCATCGTGAACAATATTTATGTGTGGAAGGTAAGTTCCTAGGGGATGTTTCTCTTGCTTCTGCACTAGTTTAATACTATTGATAAGACAAATCCCTTCTATTTGCAGCAATGCAGTTAAAATAATTTGGATTTTATGGCTTTTATACATGGAAGTCTTCTACTTCTGAGTCAAGGGATGGTTCCTAGTGAAAAAGTCTTTTTTTTATTTTTTATTGTTATGTTAATCACCATACATTACATCATTAGTTTTTGAGGTAGTGTTCCATGATTCATTGTTTGCGCATAACACCCAGTGCTCCACGCAGAACGTGCCCTCTTTAATACCCATCACCAGGCTAACCCATCCCCCCACCCCCCTCCCCTCTAGAACCCTCAGTTTGTTTTTCAGAGTCCATCCTCTCTCATGGTTCGTCTTCCTAGTGAAAAAGTCTTAATGAAAATGGTGAAAATTAGCCACCGTTATTTTTCCTGTGAAGAAGCATCCCTTGGGGATGTTCAAAACTCTATCAACATTTTAAACAGCATAGAATATGGTCAATAATTATAGCTTCCATGTATTAATGTTTCCTATACCTGAATGTATAATGCACCTTGGACATGGCATTTTCCCATTTATTCTTCAAAACTCAGTATTATTATTTATACCTCACAGTTCTGGAAACTAAACTATGGAGAAAGGGACGACAACATTCACCCAACAACTATTTACTGAGTGCTCACTATGTGGCAGGCTCTGTGCTAGGCACCAAAAGCATTATATCCTATCCCTACCTACAGGGGGCTTATCATCCATGGGCAAGACCTGTCTTGTCCAAAGGGAAACAAACAGCTAGGGAGGAACACAGGCAGAAACAGAATCTGAGTCTGACTTCAAAACAAAACACAAAACCTCAGGTCTGACTGACTTCTATACCAAGAGCTTCAGAGTCGTCTTTGACTCACTTCTTCCTGTCACACTATACATCCAATCCACTGAGGAAATCATGTTGGCTCTGGCACGCAATAAGCCCAGAAGATGACCACATCTAACCGCCCTGGTCCAAATCACGACCATCTCTCACCTGGGCTACTTCATGGGCTCTTAAAAAATCTCCCAGTGTCCAGCCCTTTCTCCGCTTATTCTCAAGAGAGCAGCCACCCGGGACTTGCTGAAATGTTTACTCACAGTACGTCACTCTTCTGCCCAAGACCCTCTCGCATGTCACTCAGAGGAAGAGCAAAGCCCTAACTAATGTACTGCAGGCCCGGCTCCAGGTAGATCTGTTTCATGTCGTCCCCTGCCCCTCACTATCCCTGCTCACTCCTGTCTGGCCATGCGGGCTTCAGGGCTTCCCCCACCGAATATGTCCGACACCTTCGCACTTCACGGCCTCATACTTGCTGTTCCCTCTGTCTGGAACTCGCTTTCCTAGATGTTTGCGTTTGCTCCCACGCTTCCTCTGGCCTTTACCCAGCGAACCCATCTCTGCAGGGCGTTCTCTGATCACCAGATTTAGGACTGCAAACGCTTCCCTAACATTCCCTATCCTCCCCTCCCTGCTTTATCAGCCTCCATAGTACCTATCCCCACCGGACACGTTACACATTCTACTTATTTACTCTGTTTATTGGCTACCTCTCTTAGCTCTCCCCAAATCCAGATAGTCTGAAATCAGACACTAATAATTAGCCCCTTTCCCCCTCTGAGACTCAAATGCCTAGCATAACACTCTCCTCCTAAAAATATATGGCCCTCCCCCACACAAAAAAATATGCTTCATGAAGCAGAATTTTTGTCTATTTTGCTCAGAGCTTTCTCCACATGACCTATAGTGCTTGGTACATTGTAGGAGCTAAAAATTTGTTGAATGAATTAATATTTTACTGTATCTCCTATATGCAAGCAGATTGAAAGAGCACCAAAACTCTAAAATGCTATTTTCAGAAGTGCTATAAACACATTCTGTGGTTTAAAAAGCTTGGCCATTTCCCCGAGCCTATTTCATCTGTTCATAAAGGGGACTTCTCGCCACCTGCATGGCTCATGAACAGAAGATAACAGGGATTGCTAGTCTCTGGAAATACTTCTAACTGACAAAAGGCAAATGGTAAATTTCAAAAGGCATGACACAGCTGGTTTTCATTTTTATTGTAACTTGCTAAAACAAATATTAAACTGTAGGTGATAAGGAGTCCTATGTATAAAATTGTAGGAAAAGTTTTGAGCCCCTTTAAAATACACCGTTTAGAATGTGAAACCATTTTTTTTTTTTTTTTAAGGATTCCAGGAGTGGTTTAACAGGAGTTCTGAAGGAAACACCAAGCTGACAAGGACCTACAGAGGAAAAATGCTATTCTCTCTCTCACACTAAGGACAGCTCTGTGGTAAGTAAAATGTTGCTATCAGAGACAGAACACTGTTGACCCACTTAAAAGTATTAATAGGATCTTGACTCGATTTAAGTGAAAACACGAGAGTGTTAGTGAGCTTACAGAATACCAAGGAGGCGGTCAGAATTCTGCTGAGAAGGTGGGTGAGTCTGTAATGAAGATAATAGAGTCAAAGTACTAGACTAACTCGACCAAGAGTATATAGTCTGTGCTTCTTGTGTGAAGAACTTCCCTTCTTAGGAATAACATTTTTTCTTTTTCCTTACTTTGGAGTTACCAATATACCCTAAATAACTAATTTGTAACTATATAGCTTATCAGTAAAATGTTCCTTATAATCTCCCTTACTTCTCAACCAGTATCAGTGGTAATAAGTTAATACATTCTTGGCAGCAAAGCTACCAAAAGTTGGTCTGGTCACAGAGACAACTCTGGCCCAACAAATGCATCACACATATTATTTCATATGACCTGGCCAATAATCCTGTAGGGAAGATACTAGAATACTCATTTTATAATTAGAAAAACTAAAGCTCAGGGTTACAGCTCACCAGCTAGGGCAAATGTGGTCACTGAAATCCTAGTCCATGGACTCAAGAACCTACTGCTTTCTACCCCCTAATTTTCCTTCTTTAAGGAGAATTAGGTCTCTTCAGGGATGCATGTTAGGCGTAGGTAGAGATGAGGATGCCCTGGCCAAACTTCAGGTAGAAGCATCTTATGAAAGGTCTGTAGTCCTTGTTCCTAACTTTTATCTGGCTAAGTCCCACCTTGAGCTTGGGGTATTATATAGACTTGGGCTAGCAGCTTCCAAGGCAGTGAGCTAAGAACCATGCAGGCAGAGGCACGAGTAGGAGAGCCTCTGCCTGGCACATCTGATGCAGAATGGTAGAGAATAATTCCTTCATGGGACACCACCCTGACAATGTCTTCCTTTGTTCAACATTCCTAAAAACTCTTAGAGGGGCGCCTGGGTGGCTCAGTCATTAAGCGTCTGCCTTCAGCTCAGGTCATGATCCCAGGGTCCTGGGATCGAGCCCCGCATCGGGCTCCCTGCTCCGCGGGAAGCCTGCTTCTCCCTCTCCCACTCCCCCTGCTTGTGTTCCCTCTCTCACTGCGTCTCTCTCTGTCAAATAAATAAATAAAATCTTTAAAAAAAAAGGTCTTAGAAACATATCCTCTTCATTACTAAAGGCACTTCTATAACTGAATCCTTAATTCAATACATGAAAACGTCATCTTATTTTGAGGATTGAGAATGGGTAGGAGTATGGGTAGGGCGAAATACCATTTCTGGTTGAGTGCCCTGGTAATGGGAATACTGGATTTTAAACAATGCAAATCTCTTCCCCAAAACCTTAAATTATTTCTATTCTGTTCAGTGTCACAAATATTCTACCTTCTATGTGAAAAACATTGTGCTAGATGTCAAAGATATAAAAATGAGTAAGAGATGATTTCTTACCCTCAAGGAATCATCAGTCTAATGAAAAAAAAATGGAAATCTTTCTCAAATACATCTTACTTATATCTCCCTTCTTTAAAATGGTATATTGAATATTATATTGAGTATTTCTTTGGTGACTTAGGGTCAGCATTATGAACGTCAGCTGATGTCCTGGGCCACGTGATAGGCACAACTATAATTAGCAGCCAGTGGGCTACAGACACTAAGGGCTACTGATCGTAGAAGTTAACCAAGAACTATTAACTATCACAGTTACCTACATTGGTAACTCCAACAGAAGTAACCAAGAACTATCCATCTGTCCTCTGCCTTCTTGAATTGGGCAGATGGATGGACCGACAGATAGATGGATGGAAGGAACAGCAAACAGACGGATACCAATACCTCTGACATCACTCTGCTTTCTGGTCTTTTCCTGTTTTTCCCATCCCATAGATGAACTAAAGACCCGCTGTATGGCCAATGTGCTTTGAATAAGTATAAAATTGCCTTTAGTCACCACTGAGACACAGGTAGTGGCTGAAGACTTCTGCTGAGCACCCTTCCTTCCAAGTGACCAGAACTGGCCTGTTATTTCTTACGGCTAGGTCTCTTCTCTGACTGTAGTGTCAGCTCCCCACCTCCCTTTTACCACGTGGATTTCCAGGAGGCTTGCACCAGCCCTTCTAATCTCTGTCCATTACTGGGCAAGAACCTACTGCTCTTTCTACCCCCTAATCTCTTCAGGGATGCATGTTAGGCCTAGGTAGAGATGAGGATGCTCTTTGTTCTTCTCAAATGACAAAGTGCATTAAATGCCTAGCAGAGAGCTGTCACAGAGCAGGTGCTCAGTAAATCCAAGGACCCATTTCCCATTCACAGGCCAATCTTTGATCTGACGCTGCCCCCCAGTCTCTGAGTCTTTCAGGCGATCAGACTGATACATATAGATACTGCTCCTCTTTGTGGTCACCGAACCGTGTGGTCACAACCCATCACTTTTTATTTGTGCATATCTGTGAACAAAATTTTCTGTTTTCTCTAACCCCTGCATAAGACAATCATTATGCTTATAATAACTCATTTGTAGCCGTACAGTCTGATAGCTGAAAAGTGCCTTATTGTTTTCATAAATTGTCTCCACCCGGTGGTTTTTATTTAATAAAATAGTGACGTTTCTGTTATTTATATTTTTATAAATAGTTTGGTTTTGGTGATAATGAATAACACTGGGTCTCAGTTTGTTAGCATGAATATGCAACTCAAGCTTTCTAGAAGCAGCATCACCACCATTCCAGGGCTGATTCCTCTCATCTAAGGATGGCAAACCCACAGAGGAGATGAAAGCCGAAGGTTCACGTCTAAAAGACAAAGCAATCATAAACTGTGGTACATGCAGCATCTGATTATTTCTCCTTATACAACTCTACACTTGCAACTGAAAAAAAAGCTCTTATTTGTAACATAAACCATGTTATGAAATCCTTTTATTTTAATCTCTTTGCAGGCTCTCATTAAAGCTAACACACATATTATAATAGCACTAAAAAGTGATAACTATTACATTACTATGACACAAAAATTAATGGAAAGTGCCTCAACGCAAATAAAATGACCATAACTAATACAGAAAAAATATTACTCCATCACACTCTTAGGGACTTCATTTATGTCAAGATTTTTCCCATCTCCTGTTCATCCAGATAAGAGCCAGATAAATTCCATTCGCTGATCCAAACATATCTTTCCTAGTGGCATTGTTTTCTCAGGAATTAACTTCCTATGATCCCCCCACCCCTTTTTTGAAATTTTGCACCCTCTAGTAAGTATATGAAAATCCTAGCATTTCACTTCAACCCATTTCAAATTCAAATGGCAGAGTTCCAAATGCTGAGAACTGCAAAGTACCCATTCTTAGCACATGATATCAACCATCTGCCCTGGCCATCGGGACAGAGTCCAGATATTTCTCCAATGTCATATCATAAAGGCAAAGTGCTCTTGGCATTTAAGTCAAGTTTTTGTAAAATTTGCAGGTGATACATAAATTCTAGCCTTCTCAAACTGGAACCCATCTCACATGCATGTGAGTACTTTTCTTGTGCCGTGTATTCAACTATGCATGCATGTACTTGCTCACACATGTGGCTCTGTCTCTCAAACACACACACACACAATCTGCCAGACAGAGACTGAATCATGTGAGTGTCCCCAGAAAGGCTCCTTTGGTAACCATTCAAACTGTTATTTTTAAAGTATTACTAAACATTTATTAAGTGGAACTGGGGGAAAGCTATTTTTATTAACGTAAGTGTGTATCTCTTTATGGTTACTTAATAGAGTTAGTTTGCATACTAAATGAACTATCACTTTCACATGCTTCAACCTCTGTAATTTCACAATTATTTGGTCTCTCATTACTGGACAGAATTAGTTATTCATACTCACCAGGGCAGTGGTAATGTATAAGATATAAAGTTACAAAATGGCTTTCAAAGATCTTTTGTTTCTAACTTTCATGTTGTCAAAACATTTTCCACTTTTCCAGGGTCCTTTTTTTCAGTTCAGCTTTCTTTTGTGATTTACCAAACCCAACAAATTCTCACAAAGCACATTAACAACTTTTAGATAGTAAAAATAAATGAATGGTAGGGTGACTGTAGTTACTAATACTGTAATATATATCTGGGAGTTGCTAAGAAAGTACATCTTAAAAGTCTCCATCACAAGAAAAAAATTTGTAATTAAATATGGTGATAGATGTTAACTAGACTTATTATGGTGATCATTTTGCAATATATACACATATCAAATCATTAAGTTGTATACTTGAAATTAATATGATGTTACATGTCAATTTTATCTCAATAAAATGAAATAAATGTTAAAAACTAAACCACTCATTTCCAATAAACAGACCTATATAAAATATCACTCAGTATAAGAATTTCAACTGACTATGAATTGCCAAAATCAAGTGATTCTAAACTAGTATAGTGGTGCAGCTTACCATAACACTATGCAAAATATTCAACAGAGACAAATCGGCAATGCCAAGAATTTTTTGTTATTGTTATGAAAATATTCAATAGACATACTTCAACAATGGCAATAATTCTTATTGTTATCTTGTTCCCCACCCCTATGAGAGAGCTGGAATAAATATTGTCTTACCAATTGCCTGAGTGTTACATGTAGAACCCAAGTTAACAAGCGCCATGTTTACCATCTATACTAATGATATTCCACGGTCTACAGTGATGCTGGGGGAAGCTGCTATTCCTTAATCTAGCTCTGTGCGTCCAGACCCGCACATGCTTCCACAGACCCATCTGTTAGGCATCAAGAATTACCATACTTAAGAAGAATTATCCTTCAGTCTAAATGTTTAAATGTTAGATGCTAAATGTACATTGAAGGATTTGAAGCAAGGAACCTGCAAATATGACTCAGTCACACATCTGGTCCAGCCCTGTCCGGGTGTCGCAATGCATCAGTCATTTTGGATTTATTCATAATGAGAGAAATCAAGTCACAGCCCATGTGGTCTCAAAGGTCTACTTAGATGATGATGAAGACCTATGATACTCCCTGAAGTATGGCAGATTTTCCAACCTTATTAAGAATATACGTTTCTGACATTTTAAATATCTTAAGTCAGTGATTTTAGCCACTTGGGAAAAACAGTGTTGCAGCATGTAATTTAGGTTATTTCAACAGAGCCAGTTCAATCTTAAATCATCATTTCTAATGCATCCTGACAATGCTACTTTTACAAAACCACTTTGTAAAGCAACAGAATGTGGCTTAACAACCAATACTTTGTATAGTCTGCAAAACAAGTAAACCTCCCAGCAGTTGGAAGCTCAGCCCAGAGGCCTGGGCTTGCCCTGGCATGGGACCTTGCTCTTCCTCATGAGTTCCAGCAATATCACCTTGCTTGCCAGCCTCATGTACTGGCCTCATAAACAGATTCCCTAAAAGATCTCCAAGATTCTTTTTTTTTAAATTTTTTATTGTTATGTTAATCACCATATATTACATCATTAGTTTTTGATTTAGTGTTCCATGATTCATTGTTTGAGCATAACACCCAGTGCTCCACGCAGAACATGCCCTCCCCAATACCCATCACCAGGCTAACCCATCCCCCCACCCCCCTCCCCTCTAGAACCCTCAGTTTGTTTTTCAGAATCCATCGTCTCTCATGGTTTGTCTCCCCCTCCAATTTTCTCCCCTTCATTCTTCACCTCCTGCTAACTTCTTTTTTTTTTCTTAACATATATTGCATTATTTGTTTCAGAGGTACAGATCTGTGATTCAATAGTCTTGCACAATTCACAGCGCTCACCATAGCACATACCCTCCCCAATGTCTATCACCCAGCCACCCCATCCCTCCCCACCCCACTCCAGCACTCCTCAGTTTGTTTCCTGAGATTAAGAATTCCTTATATCAGTGAGGTCATATGATACATATCTTTCTCTGATTGCCTTATTTTGCTCAGCATAACACCCTCCAGCTCAATCCACATTGTTGCAAATGGCAAGATCTCATTCCTTTTGATGGCTGCATAATATTCCACTGTGTGTGTGTGTGTGTGTGTGTGTGTGTGTGTGTGTGTGTGTGTGTGTATTTATACACCACATCTTCTTTATCCATTCATCTGTCGATGGACATCTTGGCTCTTTCCAGAGTATGGCTACTGTGGACATTGCTGCTATAAACATCGGGGTGCCCGTACCCCTTCAGATCCCTACATTTGTATCTTTGGGGTAAATACCCAGTAGTGCAATTGCTGGATCATATGGCAGCTCAATTTTCAACAAAAATTTTTGAGGAACCCCCATACTGTTTTCCCAAGTGGTTGCACTAGCTTCCATTCCCACCAGCAGTGTAGGAGAGTTCTCCTTTCTCCACAACACCGCCAACATCTCTCATTTCCTGACTTGTTAATTTTAGCCATTCTGACTGGTGTGAGGTGGTATCTCATTGAGGTTTTGATTTCGATTTCCCTGATGCCGAGCGATGTTGAGCACTTTTTCACACGTCTGTTGGCCATCTGGATGTCTTCTTTGGGAAAATGTCTGTTCATGTCTTCAGCCCATTTCTTGATTGGATGATTTGTTCTTTGGGTGTTGAGTTTGATAAGTTCTTTATAGATTTTGGATACTAGCCCTTTAACTGATATGTCATTTGCAAATATCTTCTCCCATTCTGTTGGTTGTCTTTTGGTTTTGTGGACTGTTTCTTTTGCTGTGCAAAAGCTTTTTATCTTGATGAGGTCCCAATAGTTCATTTTTGCCCTTGTTTCCCTTGCCTTTGGCGATGTTTCTAGGAAGAAGTTGCTGCGGCTCAGATCGAAGAGGTTGCTGCCTGTGTTCTCCTTTAGGATTTTGATGGACTCCTGTCTCACATTTAGATCTCTCAACCATTTTGAGTCTATTTTTGTGTGTGGTGTAAGGAAATAGTCTGGTTTCATTCTTCTGCATGTGACTGTCCAATTATCCCAACACCATTTGTTGAAGAGACTGTCTTTTTTCCATTGGACATTCTTTCCTGCTTTGTCAAAGATTAGTTGACCATAGAGTTGAGGGTTCATTTTTGGGCTCTCTATTCTGTTCCACTGACCTATGTGTCTGTTTTTGTGCCAGTACCATACTGTCTTGATGATGACAGCTTTGTAATAGAGCTGGACGTCTGGAATTGTAATGCCGCTGGTTTGGCTTTTCTTTTTCAACATTCCTCTGGCTATTCGGGGTCTTTTCTGGTTCCATACAAATTTTAGGATTATTTGTTCCATTTCTTTGAAAAAAGTGCATGGTATTTTGATGGGGATTGCATTGAATGTGTAGATTGCTCTAGGCAATATTGACATCTTCACAATATTTGTTCTTCCAATCCATGAGCATGGAACGTTTTTCCATTTCTTTGTGTCTTCCTCAATTTCTTTCATGAGTATTTTATACTTTTCTGAGTACAGATCCTTTGCCTCTTCGGTTAGATTTATTCCTAGGTATCTTATGGTTTTAGGTGCAATTGTAAATGGGATCGACAACTTCATTTCTCTTTCTTCTGTCTTGTTGGTGTATAGGAATGCCACTGATTTCTGTGCATTGATTTTATATCCTGCCACTTTACTGAATTCCTGAATGAGTTCTAGCAGTTTTGGGGTGGAGTCTTTTGGGTTTTCCACATAAAGTATCATATCATCTGCAAACAATGAGAGTTTGACTTCTTCTTTGCCGATTTGGATGCCTTTGAGTTCTTTGTGATTGCTGTGGCTAGGACTTCTAGTACTATGTCGAAGAGCAGTGGTGATAGTGAACATCCCTGCTGTGTTCCTGACCTTAGTGGGAAAGCTCTCAGTTTTTCCCCATTGAGAATGATATTAGCTGTAGGTTTTTCATAGATGGCTTTTATGATATTGAGGTATGTACCCTCTATCCCTAAACTCTGAAGAGTTTTGATCAAGAAAGGATGCTGTACTTTGTCAGATGCTTTTTCTGCATCTTCTGAGAGGATCATATGATTCTTCTTTCTTTTGTTAATGTATTGTATCACATTGATTGATTTGCGAATGTTAAACCCACCTTGCAGCCCACGGATAAATCCCACTTGGTCGTGGTGGATAATCCTTTTAATGTACTGTTGGATCCTATTGGCTAATATTTTGGTGAGAATTTTTGCATCCATGTTCATCAAGGATATTGGTCTGTAATTCTCCTTTTTGATGGGGTCTTTGTCTGGTTTGGGGATCAAGGTAATGGTGGCCTCATAAAATGAGTTTGGAAGTTTTCCTTCCATTTCTATTTTTTGGAACAGTTTCAGAAGAATAGGTATTAATTCTTCTTTAAATGTTTGGTAGAATTCCCCTGGGAAGCCATCTGGCCCTGGGCTTTTGTTTGTTGGGAGATTTTTGATGACTGCTTCAATTTCCTTAGTGGTTATAGGTCTGTTCAGGTTTTCTATTTCTTCTTGGTTCAGTTTTGGTAGCTGATACATCGCTAGGAATGCATCCATTTCTTCTAGGTTATCTAATTTGCTGGCATAGAGTTGCTCATAATAGGTTCTTATCATTGTTTGTATTTCTTTGGTGTTGGTTGTGATCTCTCCTCTTTCATTCATGATTTTGTTGATTTGGGTCATTTCTCTCTTCTTTTTCATAAGTCTGGCCAGGGGTTTATCCATCTTGTTAATTCTTTCAAAAAACCAGCTCCTCGTTTAGTTGATCTGTTCTACTGTTCTTTTGGTTTCTATTTCATTGATTTCTACTCCGATCTTTATTATTTCTCTTCTCCTGCTGGGTTTAGGCTTTATTTGCTGTTTTTTTCTCTAGCTCCTTTAGGTGTACGGTTAGGTTGTGTATTTGAGACCTTTCTTGTTTCTTGAGAAAGCCTTGTATTGTTATATACTTTCCTCTTCGGACTCCCTTTGTTGCATTCCAAAGATTTTGAACTGTTGTGTTTTCATTTTCATTTGTTTCCATTAATTTTTTCAATCCTTCTTTAATTTCCTGGTTGACCCATTCATTCTTTAGTAGGATGCTCTTTAGCCTCCATGTATTTGAGTTCTTTCTGACTTTCCTCTTGTGATTGAGTTCTAGTTTCAAAGCATTGTGGTCTGAAAATATGCAGGGAATAATCCCAATTTTTGGTACTGGTTGAGACCTGATTTGTGACCTAGGATGTGATCTATTCTGGAGAATGTTCCATGGGCACTAGAGAAGAATGTGTATTCTGCTGCTTTGGGATGGAATGTTCTGAATATGTCTGTGAAGTCCATTTGGTCCTGTGTGTCATTTAAAGTCTTTATTTCCTTGTTGATCTTTCGCTTAGATGATCTGTCCATTTCAGTCAGGGAGTGTTAAAGTCCCCCACTATTATTGTATTGTTGTTAATGTGTTTCTTTGCTTTTGTTATTAACTGCCTTATATAATTGGCTGCTCCCATGTTAGGGGCATAGATATTTACAATTGTTAGATCTTCTTGTTGGATAGACCCTTTAAGTAGGATATAGTATCCTTCCTTATCTCTTATTACAGTCTTTGTTTTAAAATCTAATTTGTCTGATATAAGGATTGCCACCCCAGCTTTCTTTTGGTGTCCATGAGCATGGTAAATGGTTTTCCACCCCTCACTTTCAATCTGGGGGTGTCTCTTTGGGTCTAAAATGAGTTTCTTACAGACAGCATATTGATGGTCTTGTTTTTTAATCCAATCTGATAGCCTGTATCTTTTGATTGGGGCATTTAGCCCACGTACATTCAGGGTAACTATTGAAAGATATGAATTTAGTGCCATTGTGTTGCCTGTAAGTTGACTGTTACTGTATATTGTCTGTGTTCCTTTCTGGTCTATGTTGGTTTTAGGCTCTCTCTTTGCTTAGAGGACCCCTTTCAATATTTCTTGTAGGGCTGGTTTCATGTTTGCAAATTCCTTTAGTTTTTGTTTGTCCTGGAAGCTTTTTATCTCTCCTTCTATTTTCAATGACAGCCTAGCTGGATATAGTATTCTTGGCTGCATATTTTTCTCATTGTAGTGCTCTGAATATATCATGCCAGTCCTTTCTGGCCTGCCAGGTCTCTGTGGATAGGTCTGTTGCCAATCTAATGTTTCTACCATTGTAGGTTACATATCTCTTCTCCCGAGCTGCTTTCAGGATTTTCTCTTTGTCTCTGAGACTCATGAGTTTTACTATTAGATGTCGGGGTGTTGACCTATTTTTATTGATTTTGAGAGGGGTTCTCTGTGCCTCCTGGATTTTGATGCCTGTTTCCTTCCCCACATTAGGGAAGTTCTCTGCTATAATTTGCTCCAATATACCTTCTGCCCCTTTCTCTCTTTCTTCTTCTTCTGGGATCCCAATTATTCTAATGTTGTTTCGTCTTATGGTATTGCTTATCTCTTGAATTCTGCCCTCGTGATCCAGTACTTGTTTATCTCTCTTTTCTCAGCTTCTTTATTTTCCATCATTTGGTCTTCTACATCACTGTTTCTCTCTTCTGCCTCATTTATCCTAGCAGTTAGTGCCCTCATTTTTTATTGCATCTCATTAATAGCCTTTTTGATTTCAACTTGGTTAGATTTTAGTTCTTTTATTTCTCCAGAAAGGGTTTCTCTAATAACTTCCATGCTTTTTTCAAGCCCAGCTAGTGTCTTTTTTTTTAAGATTTTATTTATTTATTTGAGAGAGAGAGAGAGAGAGAGAGAGAGCACATGAGAGGGGGAAGGGTCAGAGGGAGAAGCAGTCTCCCTGCTGAGCAGGGAGCCTGATGCGGGACTCGATTCTGAGACTCCAGGATCATGACCTGAGCCAAAAGCAGTCGCCCAACCCACTGAGCCACCCAGGCGCCCTAGTATCCTTAAAATCATGATTCTGAACTCTAGGTCCAACATCGTACTAATGTCCGTATTGAGTAGGTCCCTGGCAATTGGTACTACCTCTTGTTCTTTTTGTTGAGGTGATTTTTTCCATCTTGTCATTTTGTCCAGAGGAGAATAGATGAATGAGAGAACAAAATGCTAACAGGGTAACAACGTCCCCAGAAAATATACTCTAAACAAATCAGAAAAGACCTGAAACCAGGGGAAAAGAAAGGGAAAGAAAGAAAAAAAAAAAAAAAGAAAGAAAAAGATAAAAACAAACAAAAACAGAATAAAACAAAAAAAAAACAGAACAAAAAAACAGAATATGATCAAATATGATTAGGCTGGTGCATAGATCAGTGCCACACACTAGATATTGGGTGTATTTTGCTCTGTTAGAACGAAGTGCCTCCCAAAATTTTAAAGAAAGAAAAATATATATGTACAAAAATAAGGGTTGATATGATGAAGGGATGGAATATAATTGTAAAGATGAAAAGTATAAAACGTTTTATAAAACGAATTGATAAGTTGTTTGAAAAAAGAAAGAAGAGGATTTAAAAAAAAAAAGGGAGAGAATGTGATCAGGCAGGAGACTAGAACAAAGCCATA